>NC_142586.1:48024724-48649724 GCF_965207765.1 Zootoca vivipara
AGAGGAATTTTTAGATCACCATCCTCACCACTATTACTTCAGAAAGGCTAATTGTATGACAATTGTACTCCCAGGTACAGATCTAAGCAACCATGAGAAAATACCAGCATCATAAAACTAAAAATAAATTCAGATTAGTTGAAGTCATTTTTCTGAAGACTTGTCTTGGACAGAAAATTAGTATAGATTTAACATTTCCCAAGTAACATTGACACAAACTGTAAGACAAAGCTGTAAAGATCTGGGTACAGGGAGTCCTCAGAAATGCAAGTTGGGTGAGTTAGGAAGCAAGGTTCACATATTTATTGAAACAACTCTTTTAATTTAAAGGGTTAATTCCTTTCCTAGTTGAACATAATGGGAACTTTAACATTTAAAAAACAAACAAGCCCAAACATTATTTTCCGGGATATTATTAGGTATATATGTTATAATCCAGCCTTATATCCTTTTTCCTACAATCCTTGCAGCATGCCTGAGAAATGGTATATTGGGCTTACTAGATGATGATGCCAAAGTCATCCATTTAATCTGGACTCTGCCTAAACCCAACAGTCAATTCATTGCATTGATAGGACACCATCTGCTATCAAAGTTTGTTTTTTCTTATATTTTCACTGTATGTAAAAACTAAGCCAGACTCAACTTACTGCAAATGACAGAGTACCTGATAAATGTGTGTTGTACATTGTGTCTATTTTCATTATTTAGCTTTTATCAGAGCAAAATAAAATATAATGAATAATTTTCTTTATTTTCAGTTGTTTACCAGACATAAACCCCCCAAAGGTCTTTATGTCTATGGAGATGTTGGTAAGTTTAGCAGAAGTATATCTGAATGTTTTCCAGTATAAAATTTGCAAATGTTTTCAAATAATACTTAGTCATTGGAAAATGTTAATTCTGTTGATGGTAATGGGACTAAATAGATCAAAGTATTTTTGCCTTGAGCTGCTAAAAATGTGTATTTCTTTATCCTTAAGTGCAAGACAGATATATCTACAGTACTGACAAACATTGAAGAAGAAACCGTTAAACCCATATTAATTTGGTTCCTTTTGCAATGCATCAAATTTAAAGTTTAGCTATTGTTTCATACAACTTTCAGATTCAGTTGCAGTGTGCTTCTGAAGGCTTGGTACTGGGTTGCATACAATGTAGTCAGCCAGCTGACCTGATGCCCTGCTTATGTGGGCTTCCCAGATGCATCTGTCTGGCCACGATTGGAAACAGGATGCTTGGTAGATGGACCCTTGGTCTGATTAAACAAGGCTGCATTTGTAGTTGATACATAAAAATGGAAAATAAGATGAGAGGCATCACATTTATTCATAATGTGTGCTGCTGAAAGTATTTCAAATGGAAGCAATAATTACAGTTGCTGGTTCTGATATTATATTTAGTTCAGATTCTGATAATACAAGCAATTCCATCCACATAAGCTGAAGTCTTGTTTCCCAAAGATAATGATTTTGTACTGTTCAGATCACGATTATGATTTCATTAGCTCGATGCTAATGAACAGTCATTACTGTAATCAGTACATAGTGTTTTAAATTAACAACCTGTTGGATATGTGTGTTTTTATTTGAAGGCACAGGAAAGACAATGGTGATGGACATATTTTATTCTCATATAGAGGTAGAAAGAAAAAAGAGAGTCCATTTTCATGGCTTCATGTTAGATGTGCACAAAAGTAAGTTTAAATCTCTTTGATGAAGTACAGTATGGTATGGATATGTCTTATGTTCATAACACTGTCTGCCTCTTAATGTCTTGTCATCCTCCTCCTCCTGAATCCTTGTGCTGTGACAGAAGGGAGAGCTATTCTTTGAAAACAGAGAAGGGATTTTTATAGGTTATTTCTGGGGGACCTCTGATCTTTCACTTTGAAGAAAGTTATCCCCAAATGCTCCTTTCCCCTAGAAATTGCTGTGGGGAAATTACTGCAAGACTTGAGTATGTAGACTTCACTTTTTCTGTGGCATCAGCAGGCAGTAGACCAATTGTGTGACATCATAGTTATTTGCATGATTACAGACTTTTAGTTTTAACTAAAAAGCAGATCTTGTCTTGTGCATTCCTGTTACATTCATATTCAGTGATAGAAATATACATGAAAATGAGTATTAAAAAAGAGGGGGAGGAAGAGTGAGAAACAGATACATAATTTCTGTTTCTCACTCTCACTCAAGTGAACATTATGGAATTGAGATGTTTGGACAACAAATTAGGAATATCGGAAAAGGCCATCAAATGAGTGTGAGTGATTTCCTTATGCAACCAACCACAGGCATCTTCCTGTTCATATATAAGGTAGACTAAAATATCTGGCTGCTGATTACACATTGCTGTGATGTCCTACATTCTACAAATATTATTATTCCAGTGCTCGTTGTCCCACACAAATGTAAAAAGTATCAATAGATAGATACATCATTTTGTCCCTAGGTCTGTGCTTGAGGAGGTGTTCCCACAACCATAATAAGATGATAGTTCATATTTCTAGTAATTTGTTGTCTGCAAGTTTAGTAATGCTTTGTGTAATAGGTGGCATGTTAAGTGGGATAAGAAGTTTTATTTATCCACAGTGCACCTTCTTAAGGACCTGTAGTTGAAATATTTAGTTATTTTGAGTCAAAACATGAAATTTGGGTTCATTGTGCTTTGGCACACGGACCTCTTCCACCTCCCATTCTAGTAACGTTCAGTCCTTAATGTTCCCTGACTTTATGTGAGGTTTCTTCACAGCTTCCTTATATCCTTTCCCGCTTCTCTGTTTACTTACACTTGCTCTATTCACTTGCCTATTCACACTAAGACATGGTTTGGCTTAATATTACATGTGAGCCAACTCACTATAGTTGCACAGGCCTTCATATTTCTGTGACTGACTCAGTTAACTGAAATCATTTCCTGAGATGTAGTTTTCAACAATCAAGGCTACATTCCTGCCTCCATGCTGCCCACACCATTTTGTAAACCTATGAAGATTAATTTTATTACTATTTTACAATACTTTGTGGTTATCCCACCCCCCTCAATGATATAACTTCCAAACAGAAGTGCTCTTTTTCTTTTTGTGATTTGGTAATGCAAATTCTCATCCAAGGTCTAGAACAAAGCAATACTGATTAAAAATAAAATAAACCTCCAAAAAGTCGAATAGACAACTTTTAAAATGTATTTTTAAATTAACTTTTGACTTAGCCAGTGTGGTGTAGTGGTTAAGAGCGGTGTTCGCGTCTCCGCTCCTCCACATGCAGCTGCTGGGTGACCTAGGGCTAGTCACACTTCTTTGAAGTCTCTCAGCCCCACCCACCTCACAGGGTGTTTGTTGTGGGGGAGGAGGGGAAAGGAGATTGTTAGCCGCTTTGAGACTCCTTCGGGTAGTGATAAAGCGGGATATCAAATCCAAACTCTTCTTCTTCTTCTTCATTGTCATATTGCTGGTTTTACTAATAGGTAAGCATAATGCTATATTTAGGCTTACTTAGACCATCTCTTATTAGTTTTTGCTTATTGTCTGTGCACTGTCTTCTTTTCAGGAATACATAGCCTTAAACAGAACCTGCCAAAACGGAAACCTGGATTAATGGCTAAATCATATGACCCAATAGCCCCAGTAGCTGCTGAAATAAGTGAGGAGGCTTGTCTCTTGTGCTTTGATGAATTTCAGGTAATAATACATTAGACCAGAAGTGCATTAATTTCCTTTCTGGGAAATAAGTTTAAACTAGCAAAACATTTTTCAGCTTAGCCATTTGAAGACTGATACAAACTAGTCTAATTGCATGGTGTCCTGGCTGTTCCACTAAGATATTTTGCTGGCTTTAGATATCATGTGCTATTGGAAGCATATTGTAGAACATTTCCCCCTCCCAACTTCTACCAGAGCCTGTAGCTGTGGGCTGCCCTGTTCTAGATCTAAAGTTGTATTGTAGATGTTCACATGGCCTAAAGCCACAGCTTCAAGTAGATGTATAGGTGATAGACCCAAGCCCTCTTTGTACATTATGTGTATGTAGAAGGCAAGTTGCGGTGAATTCACTTTTTCTTTAGCATGTGGAGAACTAGCTTTTTTTTTATCCACAGCTGATTCACCTTCTAATTGCTCCCATCAAATATGATATGTCTGTATTATACTGTTTATCAACACCTTTAACTGTAACACAGTGGCTGTGATACTTTAGCCAGCCACACTTTTATAAGTACAAGTTACAATATGTTATTTATTTATTATAAACTATAAGTGTAAAATAAGGTAAACATTGTAAGTCAGTTGTTAACTGTTTCCTTAAGACTTGTATTTGCTTTAATAAGGTTATAATATCTTTAATTGACAGTTACAAAGGTTTACCTAAGGCTGGCTGGTAAAGTGCAATTCCTGATCTTATTTCCTTTGAAATACCAGTACCTGGTAGTGACTGGGGAAGAGGGACTAAAGGTGGTAGCATACAGTAGTGGCAAGTGCATTTTGTGGACCCTTTGTTAAACCTTCCCACACACCAATTCTTCCTTAAAAATGCACCCCCAGCACCTGTGACAGACAGTACACCAGCCTAGGTTCAATTCTGTGGGCTCTCTGCCAAATTATTTTTATGTGCTTTATGTCATACACTTTTTAAAAGGTAAATACAGTCATACCTTGGGTTACAGACGCTTCAGGTTGCGTCTCTTTGGGTTGTGCAGCACACAAACCCAGAAGTACCCGAACGGGTTACTTCCAGGTTTTGGTGCGTGTGCATGCACAGAAGCACTAAATTGCGCTTTGCGCAGAAGCACCGAATCGCAACCCGCTTGTGCACAGACGCAGCACTGCGGGTTGCGAACGCTGCGGGTTGCGAATGTGCCTCCTGCACGGATCAGTTCGCAACCCGAGCGTCCACTGTATGTGTTTAATTTTTTAAAAATACCTTATTTAACTGTTGCAGAGCTCTGACCCAGAGCTCCAATTGGTGCAGAAAACTGTGTCCTGCTTGCTATCTTCTCCACCAGGGAGCACTTAATGGATTCTGCTGTCCTGGACAGTTAATGGGGTGGCTTCTTGACTTAGCCTAAATACAGTGTTAGAAACTGAGATATGAAAGCTAGGAGCTAAATGGCATCTTAAACCTAGGTTATGGGTACAACAACAGAATGTCTAGGCACACTTTTCTTTTTAACAAGAATACAAAGCTGAAAATAATTGAACTGCAGCTAAAATATTATGTTAATGTTTTCACATGGTCTGGTCCTTCCTTTCCCACCCTCCTAATATTCTTAAGAGGGTCTCTTCTCCAGCTGGAGAGCAGCTGGAAGTGGGGAGGCAGAAAAAGGTCCTCCTTTCCTTCCACTCTGCATTTTAATCAGAAATCTTAGGCGCAGTACTGCACCCAGAGTTCAGAAACTGCTCACGCTAATGAAATTTCCTGTTGAAAAATGTGCATGGAACAATGGGAGTTTCTAATGCTGCTTAAATATCCACAGTCTGGTCCCCCTTCAGGTCCTGCGTGGGTTGGAACCAAATAATCTACCCTTTAATTTGGGGCATCTACCCTTGTGGGCCTGGGTGGCTTTCTTCCTCTACAGCTCTTCTTCCTTCTTGACTCATTTTTATATGGGCTACTTTGGCTTATGGAATTTTAGCAATACCTTGTTTCCACTCTCAGTCGGTCATTCTCCCCTCCCAGCCCCTTACCTTCTGCTTGCTTGCTTCTCTGCAGTTGAAATCATAAGCCAGCCAAGGTGCAAGTTCCTCCCTCCCTCTTCCAGCTATCTGGGTGACATGCCACTAACCAAAGGGAGGAAGAGGAGAGATCCATTCACATTCCTCTGATGTCCACAAGGGGTGGCAGGTGACCTTGCGTCCCACCCTCCAATTCTTACTCTCGCCCTGCTCCGTCCTCAGAGCCAACTTGGGGAAAGTCTCCCATTCTGCTTTGTCCCCAGAGCCATCTGCCTCCAGCAGCCACTAGGCACAGCTATGCCCGGTTCATCTTTGACTTGCATCTAAAGCTGCTTCTCCACAAGTTGCTACAGCAGGAGCTTGGGCTGCCTCAGTCACCATCTAACCCTTTCACCCACAAGAAGTGGGTGACCAAAGGAGTTTGAAAGCAGGGGTGGGTGATCCAGCCATCCTTCCTCTGCACCCAGCAGACAGATACAGAGGGCCTTGAGTGCACCAGCCAGTATGGCATTTGCCAGATGGACAGTCAGGGCCTGCATAGCCCTTTTGCATTATGAAGCCCACACAGGGTTGAGAATCCTGTTTTTGACCTTCTAAAGTTTCATCTTGCGCTACCTTGGGAATGAGCTGAAATCTGCTCTGATCAGTGTACTGATCTTCTGGATGCCCTAAATAGCATAGTCAGTGTGGATGCTGTTTCTGGCCAGCACAATCACTTAATAATGTAGATTACTTTCTTTGTCACAGGACAAAACAAAGAAATGAAGCTGTGGATGCAATTCTGAACTGGGCGGCTTTCTCCACTCCTGCATTCAATAGGGCATTTTATTCCACTGTAATAGTTAGTTACTTCATTCAGCAGAGTTCTGTCCTACAAACAGTGCCTTCAGAGACCTCTCCATGCTATAATACTTGAAACAAGATTATCTGGAGTTTCCTTTAGACAAAAGTACATCTACAAAGTTGTAATCCAAATTTATTCCATTTTTATAGTTCAAGAAGCCCAGAATCAGAGCTGTCCACATTGTTGTGTGGAATCTTGCCACTTCCCTTTTGCAATATCCCAGTATTTTTTCTCTTTGGCATGTGAAAATTCACAGCTGGGTTAATAGTAATCAAGGTGGCACAAGGCAATCAAGTGTGTTTGTTTCCTGACAGGTGATAAATCTGTTGAGGAGTTCATCATTAAAATACTTGTAGTCCCATTGTGTCCCTGTTATATCCAGCAACTGAGCTGCAGACCATTTATAAATGACCAGTGGAGAATAGGGAATATGATAAATGGCATGAATCAGCCAAAGACAAATTACAGCAGTCTAGCCTAATTTCCTCCTTTGATAGCAAACTGGCATAGCAGACTGTGGAGATGTAGTGTACTGTATATAATATACCTTGACTTTAAGGCCTTGGATACTGTTAAATGGGTGAGTGAGGTAAGTGTTGGCTCCAGAGCCATTAGCTGAACGATCATAGAGTATGTGTATTAATGGGCTGCCATCAAGATGAAGTACAGTGAGATACAATTTTAATGGGTTAGATAGTTGGGCACTAGACATGTGGATGATGATGGTAGCTTTGAATTTCATATGCTACAACAATAGCTTTCTCCACTGGAGAAAGGGAGCATGGAAAGAATACCCTTGTGCAGGTAATTTTAGAAGCAAGATATTATCCGCTGTGTACTTCTGAAGAAGAAAAAATGAAATGGCAACCAAGATACATTATCTGATAAGATACCACTTCCCCCCTCAAAAGAGCTCTGTGGTCACGATGATTTCCATTTGCCAATTGATACTTGAAATATGAGAAAATGATTTCACCAGAGTTACCCAGCGTCAGGGAGTTGAATCTCAGCATGGGCTGCTGGACCCAAATGTCTTCTAGCATTCACCTTCTCTGCTGCTAAAACTGTTTGAAGAAAAGCACCTATAAAGTTGCTTCCTATAGGTAACTGATAGAAAGGATTTGAAAAAAAAAGTTAGAAGCTAATGTTTCTATAAAACGTTTCTATATTGTTGTGCCCTGGGCAATAACTTTAGATTGAGTTATTCCTTTTTCTTTAATTCCTTCAAATGACTGCCTTGGCACTGAAATAATGACAGCTGGGTACTGCATCTGCCCTTGTTCAAGGGGACAACAGCAGACCAAGAGCAGCCCTCATGTCCTACTGGTTTGGGAGGCACTGATTTTGCTCTCTAGCAGCCATAGTTGTTATATGTACAGATATCAGGCCAGGGACACATGCTTGAGTTGGAGACTAAACTGGGCTTATAGAGTGAAGCAGTAGTGCAAACAGGATGGTTGGAATGGATGGATGTGAGGTATATCACCTGAGGCAAGCCACAAAATGGCACCCCCCCTGCCAAGGAAGGCAGGGTGAGTGAAGATCTACATCGGGAACAAGGGTGGTATTTGCCAAGGGGCCATAGCTGAAGTGGCATGGAGGGGGCTGCCAAGGATAAGGCAGATCCAACCTTCCACCACAATTGACTTTGCATTGGCAGGAGTGGGTGATGCATTCCTTGGAAGCCTGATCTGCTGTCCCTGTGGATCGTGCTACCTGAGGTGGCCACTTACCTTGCCTTTTTGTTGGGCTGGCCCTGTGCCTAGGTTTGTGTCAGACGTGTAGTCCTGAGGCGTATACTATTTTTCAGTGACTACCACCATAACAGTCACTGCATAAGGTACTGTAATTTCTAGCTGGTTCTGGGCTTTAACCTCAGGCGAGCTTCTGTGGCATTCATTTCAGAATGGCCTTACTGCTCACTAGTAACTGGGTGACCATTTTTATGACTGTGGCTGATACCCAATCAGAAGCAGTAAAAAGTGCTTGATTAATTGATTGGTCAACTTTTCAAGATGTCATATTTGTAGACTTGAAACAAAAAGAGAGTGTCAACGTAATTACAGTAACCTCCTCTTATGAAACAATATGTCAAAATTCTAAATTATTGTATTCAGTTATTATTTATAAAATTTGTAACTGTTTGTAAATATGTAACTATTTGAGCTACCCCCCGGGTCTTGAAATACATTCTGCTGTACAGTGGACCCTCCGGATATGAATTTAATTAATTCCGGGGGTCCGTGCACACCCCAAAAATTTCATAAGGAGATGGAGTGCTTCTGCGCATGCATGCGCTGCGAAACCTGGAAGTATACACTTCCTGGTTTACCGCGTTTGAACCCAAAAGTTACGTTACCCAAAGGTAATGTAACCCGAGGATCCACTGTATTTACTACATCGACAGTATTCAGGAGAGATGGAAGAGCCAGTTTGGTTTTCACTTCAAATCACAGGATTGATTAAGCAGTTACAGATTTTGTTCCAAATGAAATTAAACACACACAGTAACTATAAAATATAGTAGTTGCTGTCATTGCTATAGTATGTAGGTTGATTGTCATTGCCCAAATTCTGTTGCATTAGTCCATATTGGGATGTGCTGCTAAAATAAATGCTATTTATCATCCTGCATCCAGTGAATGCTCTTTTTATATTGCATCTGTCTTCTCCCTTTGTCTTATGTCATCCTCATAAATCCCAAACAGAAATGAAAAGGCTCTTCAGAAACAGAGTAGTCTGAAGTAATTATTAATGGGGGGGAATAGAATGTTAAATGTGTGTAAGACAGAAAATTTGAGAAGTACTGTGTGATGTTATCAATATCTCATATGTTTGGTAAAAATGAATATGCTTTATGCAATGCTTATAGTCCGGAAAAGCTGTTGAAAGCATGTAATAAAAAAACTTAAGCTCTTATTTTTGAGCTAACACTAATTACTGCTTATACATGCTTATGTTCTTCATTCATTATAAGAAACTGTACCAATCAGAGGATAACTGAGCTTCAAGCACTTACACACATACATTATGATTTTTTTTCAACTTAAGAGAAAAGAAAGCAACTCTAGGTCATAAAAATCTTTTCTCTTAAATGCTAATGAAATTTCTCCATTCTCTCCATTAGCAGATCTCTCTTATTGGTAATTTGTATCCTTTTCTTTTGTTCCCATTTATAATGAATGCTGGGCACAGAAAGAACCTGAGCTTTGAGAATGCTTTCACTTTTGTCTTCTCTTCCAAAGCTACACAGGATCAAAAGGACATAAATTGGCACCCAAGTACACAGAATGACTCTTGCTTTTTTAATTATGTAGCTTTTAAAAAAATTAATGTATTTTGGTAGGCAAATAGATTCAAATTCTGAAACATCAAAACACCAACTGAGAAGGCCTCTTTGCATTTCCTCTGGTCATAAATATTTTGCAGCTTAATGTGCCAGAGTGTTATGCCTTGTCAAAGTCTCCCTCTTGTAAACCTAGATTGTCGTATTGCATGATGCCTTCCACTTCAATTTCTAAACTAGAAGAAAGGTGTGTGTTTCTTCCTCTTTTCCTTTCTGTTTCCTTCTGCATATTTCAATGGCCTCATGACCAAAGACCATTTTCTTTCTTTATTCCAAAGATCCTAATTTCTCACATGGTTATATGTCAGGATTGATTGTGTTTGCATGTGCAGCCACCCCATTCACAGTATTGCAGCAGTCAGCCCCCCCCCCAGGTCCTGCAGCCGTGAGTCAATTGGTTCAGACAGAGCCTCTTCCAAAACTAGCTCTTAATGTGTCACAAGTGCCTTTTAAAGAAGCATAGAAGGGCACTATGGGCAAAGGCAGCTGAGCTGTTTGCTCTGATTTCAGATGTATTACAGCTACTTTGTTCAAAAACTCAGCTCTGCCTTAAACCATTTTCAGCTGGCCTTTCTCATACCTGCTTCTACATTTGTTCTTTTTCTCCATGGTAAGTTTATGTGTTTAATTTAAATTCAGCATATAATAGTTAGTATTTTGAGCCCAACTGTAATAATTTGATGAACAATAAGCAAGAAAGTGAAAATGTTCAGACAAAAGTTTCTTTTCATTATTAATTGCTGCCCTCATTTTTATTGAGACAACGAGTTAGTGAGTTAGTGTGTGTGTGTGTGTGTGTGTGTGTGTGTGTGTGTGTGTCTATGAAGGGAGAGAGTGATTTGTGTCTGTGAAGGTTAGAAGAGGCTGACTGTGCTGGAACTGACTGCAGTGCCTTTTTGATTATTCATGGACAGTAATAGAAGGCACTTAAAAAGAACAATGAAATTGCTTATTTTTTGTGATGGGCCATCTGTTGAATTGTTTTGTGCAACAATTGCACAATAGTATCTATGTCATATCATTCTATTTTCAACAGCAGCTGATTATGTATACTTGGCTACTTGTCCTTTTTTCCAAAAGTTCCATGACCATTTAAAGTCACCTTTGTGATCCTTTGCTGGAAAGGTAATAGAAGTGTAAAGCAGCTGGTTTGTATTTTCTTCCTTGATCTTCTGAGATTTGTGTGTGTTGGTCCAAATTAATGAGGCCTCTTAAATGTTTGGATCTATTTTTCTGCATTTCCCACCTGTAGTTTTATAATGGAAGTTAACACAGAATTGTTTCAGCAGTTTGTTAAAAAATGATGGGGCTCTGTAATGAACTGACATATTGTTGCACATTCACTACTTATTAATTATTCCCTCCTTTTCTGCTGCAAGTGGTAATTAGAATCTTCTGTCATTTAACCAACAAGCCTCTTTTGTGACTACAAAAACCAGTTGCAGATCAGTTAATGGAGCAAGTCAAAATCAGCCTCTCATGATGGCGGCGTTGTCTTCTGCAGGTCACAGACATTGCTGATGCCATGATTCTCAAGCAGCTCTTTGAAAACCTGTTCCAAAATGGTGTTGTTGTTGTAGCAACTTCCAACAGGCCACCAGAAGGTAAAACCAAACAATATGTTGCTATTGGCCTTTTCACTGGAAAGGAATAGATGCCTTGATAGGTAGCATTACATGTATTCCTTTTCTAATTAAGATCAATCTCTTGTGTTGCTTCTATTGTAATTTTTTAAGGTTCTACGCTGTGCCCTAAATGGCACACTTCCTTGGCTTCTGTTCAAATATATGGAAGTGAGGAACATAGTCATGCTAAGGAAACTGCATGGTATATAGGAGGTAGGAACTATGAGCAGGAGAGTTGCAGTCATGAACTTCTGTGAATGAAACTCTTCTTATTTGAATGGAAATGTCTTCAGTTCATGGAACAATTGTTGTAGCACTGAAAAGCCAATAGTCCTTTCAGGCTAGAAGATGGAAAGTGGAAGGAAGAAAAAGGTGCAGGGAAAGGGTGATCAGCACTATGCATTTATGACTGCCCTATTTATAGGATTGGTAATATTGCTGATCATCAGGGAGAATGAGCTGAGAAAAATGGATGCTCACATAAATGTGATGTAGTATTCAGAGTGTCAGACTAGATCCAAGGATAATGGGTTCAAATCTCCACTTAAGCCATGAAGCTTAGAATGGCTATGGACCAGTCATTTCCCCCCCTGCCTAACCTACCTCACAGGATGGTGAGTGGGGGAGAACAATGTACATTATCCTGAGCTCTGTGAAGAAAGACAAGGATAAACATACAATGTAATAATAAATGCATGATAAAATAGACAGATGGTAGGGATGGAAATTTGATATATTCTCTGGCATAAGGCCAAAGATTAATGAGACCTACTCTAAAACAACCAGGTATACCTGTAGCAAGAAATGTAATAAATAATTGGAATAACAAACTAAGAAAATGACTGGCTGCTACAAGAAAGAACATGAAAATCTTTAAAGTTTGTCAATAAACTTTGAATGAAAATGCAAATTAATGTGGAAACATGTTTAATAAACTTAAAACTGAAAATGAAACTTCACATATCTTTGTTGCTAAGTAAATGTCTAAAAGAAACAAAAGCTTTTCTTTAATCACTTTATATTTTGATTGTTTCTTAAAAACTAGTAGGGAACAAAAAAAATCTACCAGTTGTACTATTACAGAGACATAATCTGTAGTCAGCCTTTTGTGGGTGAGAGGAGTGGTTTATGGTAAGTACTGCAAATATGATATTGCAGTTAAAAACTGCATATTCACCCAGTACTGTTATTTTCTGCAATCTAGTGTAGTTATGTTCGTTTCTCAAGAATTTCTGAAAAACATACAGGTATTTACTAATACTACCATTGCTGGTTCTGTATGGATAATATGGTAAGATCCTTAGTAGACTTTCACAGACTTCATTCAATACTTACATGAAACAGCAGGTTCAGTTGGCTTCTCGCATCAACAAATGACTGGTGAGGAAGTGCTCTCCATGGCCTATTACCAGATACCCAACACTGCAATACAAGTGAACGGAGTAGGAACTGGGAGTTAAAATAAAATGAATCTCCCTAATAAACAGATGTTGGGTCTCTGGCCGGTGTCTACCCAGATAGTGATAAGAAGCATGGAGATCTAGCAAGCTGGGCCCAATTCATGACTTCCTATCTTCAAACAGTATCCTGTCCATCAACTAACTGTTTGGAATAAACCACCTAGAGATGAGTTTTTATGTTTGACTGACAGCTTTATGATTTCCTCTGGAAGCCAGCTCCCTCCAAGGTTATTGGAAAGGTCTGTGCAGGAAACACATGCAGCTTTAACAGGGATTGCAACATTCTACTAATCTTAAGCAATCATCTTTGTCAACTGATAGCCTCCATTATTTATGTTTTGCCTGTTTCAAGTTGAATAGTTTATTACCCTTTGTAGTTTGCTCCATCTCAAAATCATGGAAATATATCAGTGAGCTAATCCAGTTTTTAAAAATACATATTTTTTAAAACCCAGAAGTCATATACCATGGTAACCTTGCCTGCTGTATTACTGGTTTAAGCATAGTTTTCAAAAATGAGTACAAAAAGGGGGAAGTGATTGGCCACATTTCTATGAATAAAGTTCAGACTTTAGGTGTTTTATGTCTTCGGAAGAAAGGATTTATGATTTTGGGGTAGCCACTGATAACAGTGCTTTGCTTGATGAGCAGATGCTATATTCAAAGAACATCTTTATTGGGTGTAGAAGTTGTGAAGGGGTTCTGAAAGAGGATGTGTTATCTTGATTGAACCTGTACTGCCAAGAGTTCTAAATACGGTACCTACACACCAAATTATGATCACAAGTAGTACCGTAGGAAGACAGGCTAGGAAGCTCATTGGCATGATGAGCTTCCACAGACTGCCTCTGGCTAGAGGCATAATACTAATTTCTGTGCCAGCTAAAAGTTCTGTATATCAGCAAATGCAACAATACAGCATTATAGTAGGTCTAGCTCTGATGCTACAAAGGCATGATTTAGGCAGCCTGGAAAAAAGGAGCCAGCCTTACCAAATGGCATTGGTGAAAAATCATTTGTGGACACTGCCAGCAACACCCTTGAGTGAACAGGAAAGACTGAACCCCTGGGATGGTAGGAGTTATTGTCTCCTAATAAGCAGAACCATACAATGGTGATCTCACAGATATTTGTCCAGAACCCCATCATTAATAATGTAATGCAATAATGGGAAACTTTTTTCAATTCAATGGCCACAAATCAGTGGTGGGTGTGGCCAGAAACACCACTTGCCATCCTTCATCCAGGCAAGCAGTAACTCTCATCATAATTCAAAGACACTTTCAAACTAGTTAAGATTACTAGAGGAAAGGACATAAAAGGAGCAATGAGGGGTTCCACCTTGAGCAGAATCTTGGGGACCAGATGGAGACACTGGTTTCATTTGGCCCCTGGACCTGAGATTTCTTACTCCTGCCTTAATTATAATGCTGAAGCTCATTAAAAAATGCCATAGCATCTGCAGGGTCCTGTTGCTATTTAGACAGATTTAAACCAGGCATAGGCAAACTCGACCCTCCAGATGTTTTGGAACTACAACTCCCATCATTCCTGATCACTGGTCCTGTTAGCTAGGGATGATGAGAGTTGTAGTCCCAAAACATCTGGAGGGCCGAGTTTGCCTATGCCTGGATTTAAACCAATACCTCTAGCATAGTCTTCATGTAGTATGTACGGTAACTGAGAAAATTGAAAGGTTCATAGAAATGAGAAAAACAATGTTGTAATTTCAGGTACCAGTCTCTGCCTATGAAACTTTAAAAAGCTTAGACCTGTGGTTCACAGACTTTCCACTCCCAGCTCCACGGACTACTTGAAAATTGCTGACGATCTCTCTACCTGTTCTTACTGTTGTAATGCACTGAGCCAGATGTTGTATGCTTTTTAATTGATTTTTATTGTTTATTTTACTTATTACATATTGTAATAAGCAACCATTTTAATGAAGCTCGCGAATTTCAGTTTGAGAACCTTGTCTTATACCCAGCATAACATCAGTGTCAGGGCTGCCATATGTCCAAGAGGGATTTCTGAAATGTGGCACTTTGTCCTGTATCTTAGGCAAGTCAATCTTAAAAGCTCAACAATTTTGAGGTCTTCCTAAAAAGAAAAGCAACCCTGTCTTTGTCTAGGATTAACAATCGTGGCATGCTCTGCCTCTCAGAAATTCACTTAATGAGTGTGCAGCTCTTCTGGAAACATCATAAGGCTCAATAGTTTTGGCTGGTTTTCAGGAACTGAAGCTAAGCTTCCAGAGGAGTAGGGATTTTAATGGAATTTATTCTGAGAAAATCATGCTCAGCTTTATTGGAATTGTCCCGATCCTGGGAGACATGAACCACATATTTAGATAGATAAGCAAGCAAATGATATTGCATGACATTTAAACTATTATGGTCCAGTTGGCTTTGTTGGGGCTATGACAGTGCTTAACCATTACAGTCATACCTCGGTTTAAGTACGCTTCGGTTTGAGTACTTTCAGTTTAAGTACTCTGTGGACCCGTCTGGAACGGATTAATCTACTTTCCATTACTTTCAATGGGAAAGTTCGCTTCAGGTTAAGTATGCTTCAGGTTAAGTACAGACTTCCGGAACCAATTGTGTAAAACTGAGGCACCACTGTATACAAAAACAAGCATTGAGTTCACAGTCCTTTATAAATAGTCCGAAGTATGACTGGATATGCTTGAAACTGAAACCCTTACTAAAGATAGTCTTCAGGCTAACCCATATCCTTGGCCAGAGTAAAGGTATTCCTGGAGTTTATTCAGGATTTAATTTTCTTATGCTTACCTCCAGACAGCAGTTTTGTTGCTCCAAATAAGCATTATAGCACATCCAAAGGGAAGGTGTATGCTAAGTGTCTTGGGCAAGTGCATTTTACAAACCTTTCCTCTGAGATACCTTCACACTTGCTGCAGAAGACCAACTCTACTGACTACACACCTTGCATTGGTTCCTATCAGCTTTTCTGTCTAGTCTAGTGGATTATCACTCTGAGAATCCACAGTGTGGGTCTGGCATGCATTGACACCGTGCTTCCAGTTCCTGCAGCTGGCAATAGTTTGATTAAACGTAAAGCTGATGATGCCTCCAGGAGGCCCAAAGTGTGCTATTTAGAGTGTAATGCAGTCAAATTTATTTTTTATGATGTTTTTTGTCTCTTATACATTAGAGTTTAAGTATATTTTAAAAAGCAGATACTGAAATGTTAATCACTGTATTGTGCAGCTTTGCTGTTTATGATTTATAAAGTTAACCTCTCCAAAGCAATGAGATACATTTAAACTATGTGGTTAATTTAATTAAGTAAGAAGAATACAGTATATTAATTACTTTAAAATACAGTTTAATTTAAAAAAAACATTGCAGCCAAAGATTTAAATTTAAATTATTTTCTTTTTTCCTCCCTTATTTCTTGATTTGGTAGAACAGAGATGGAGAGCCTGTGTTAAGGTTCCCATATTTCAAACAGTGGGGAAATTTTTTTTTGCCAAAGTTGTTGAGCTTTTGGGGCTAAAAAATATATGCTGTATTTCCCTGGACACTGCCCAATTTCTGCCTGGACACTGATGCTGAGTGCACTATTCCAGATATGCCTGGGAAAATCTGGATGTATGACAGCCCTAGCTGTGTTGAACTCAACCATGCTGTTGAACTCTAATTCCCATTGGCACAGCCAACATAGCTGATGGGAATTTAGTTCACAATGCTAGGAAGACCAAAGGTTCCTTCTCCCTAATGTAGAACTTGTATTTGTAAGTAAGAGCAAAAGACAGTCCTGTCAGAAGTATGTGGCAAAGATAATATCCATGTGTTCTCTTTCAGATCTCTATAAAAATGGGCTCCAAAGAGTGAACTTCGTGCCATTCATTGCTGTTCTTAAGGTAAAGGAAGATGTGCTTGATAAGGGATCTTGGGTTTGTCCTAGCTTACTGATAAGCATCTTTATTGCAAAACTGTTTTGTTCATATTTCTGGGAGGAATTTTCTTTAACTTTATGGGATTAACTCAATTAGGGGAGGCAGAAGTTAAGATTCAATTTGTAATATTTTTGAATCTCGAAGCTCTACGTTTCTCCAAACTGAATGACTGAGTTCAGAGCAACAACATAAAAGGAAACATTACCAGAACAGAATTAATTTTTTACTTCTCAGCTTTGTTTTTTCACATGTGGTATTCATGAAGATAGAAAAAAATCCCAAGCCAGGTCTAGGAGAGCATTATCTATTATTACCTGTTACTATTCTACTCTTTTCAAAAATACAAATGACTATAAGGTTCATTTTTCCTATGATTATTTATTTTATTATCTTTTTAAAATTCTTCACTACTTTTCAGAATACAATATTTCCCATGGTGGCTTACAACCTTTAAAATAATTTAAAAGCATATAAAATATAAACAATATAATCACAGTCATCATAGCAGTAAAAACATTTCAGATCAATACATTATGGTAATCACCCATGCCAGATACCAAAATCAGGATTTTTAAAAAATGAAATTGCTATTGTGCCATGGGTTTCCCAAATTCAGGTTTCCCAGCATTTAGGTACAAAGAGAAAGGGGAAATGTATTAGCATTTGGATTTATATCTTAATCTTACATGAAGAAGGGTTCATTGATGCATGGTTTGGCTGTGGGTTACCAACGTTTATGAACTACTTCCTAATTTTTCTATGGGAGTCCAATACAAACTCAATTTGGACTCCTGGAGATTGCACTGCAACTGCAATTGGTTTTTGCAGCCATTTTCTGATTGCTTAAATCCTTTTTTGGTAACCTAGAATTTCATTATTTTGATCAACATTTTAATTGTATAGGGAAGGGTTCTTTCAGTTTATTAGTCTATAAACATCTAAATACACATTTCAGATGCAAGTCCCATTGATATTAATAGGACTTGCTCTCAGGTAAGTGAAATAAGACTGCAGCCTGCATCTCTCCATTAAACTGTCTTTTAAAAGTCTTCTACGTGGCCGAATCATGCCAATGTAAAATCAGTTTGATGTGAAAGAAGTGAATTTTTTTAAAAAATAGCGTGGAGAGCCTTCCATAAGTAGAAGCAAAGACATTCACTGTGGAAGTGATAAATCCACAAAGACTGCTTAGAAGATACTAAAGGTGCAATCCACATCCATTTAAGTCTGTGTTGAGTCTGGGTTATTTTACTTAGGTTTCCTTCTTCTATGAGTGGGATTCCAAGTAGCTGGCTCCTGATCCTTAGAAATCAAGACAAGAAACCCGATTGTGTGCAAACAACTGTGTTTAGTATTGATTCTTTTATAGAACATCCATTAGCACTTATGCAGTGTGATAAAACTATATGTACATTGCCTTGGGAGTAAGTCCTTTTATTTGAACTCAGTGATACCTGCTTCTGAGTAAACGTGTATAAAATTGGACTGTTTGATTATTTCCTATTCTTCCATTGGCTTTCACCCCAATAAATAATCATGTTGTTGTTTTTTGTCAAAAAGCCACTATTAATGTTTGGAAGACTATTCAACTTTATACTACTATTACGTCAGGAAACTACTACCAGCAGATTTAGAGCGATCTTGGGACAGGGGGTGGGATTCTGGCACCGGTTAGGAGATATAAAATGTCTTTGATTATGTGTTCTGCCTTTGTCAAGCCACCTGTGTTAGAAGCACACAGATCTGTGAATTGACAATTTCTTTTTAAAATAAAAAAGTCATCTTGGTGATTAAATTGATTTGTCAGTTAGTTCCATTCTAATGCTGTGATAGCCCAGTAGCTTTCAGTAAGCTGAATGGTTAAAACTTGCTTTTGTGGTCAGTGTCAGCACCCTGACCTCTGCTGAGCTGTCACCTGAGTCAGAATTGCTGGGATTAAGTCTTTGATATTGTGATGTCTTCACTTATCAATTGACTTTTTCATTACTGAAGATGTTAGGCCTTTTGTTTCCCTTCTTAGTAAGTACCCAAGCAAATCTTAAATAGAAGACTCTTTCTTTCCCAACCTGTGGAAGTTGTAGGCTCTGCTTTTCTCTTTTTTTCCTGTGTTAATTAAATGGATTACTTTTGGAATTTACAATACAGTTCAGTTGTGAATCATTGTGCTTAGCATTAGAAAACGAGAGTGAGAGAAAATGAGGGGGTATACACGTGCAAGTATACACTCAGTAAATATAAGACTAGAACAGACTTTGGCTCAAATGTTCACATTGTATTTTTTTGGCTTTTAAAATGTGATGGTATATCAGAGTTTGAGTTCAAAAGTAGCTACACTTTAATGCACAAAATTAGAAGTCTAAATACTCAAAAATTCTGTTTGATCATCTGAAAACTGTCTTTTGGTAGGTATGCAAATCCATACCACACTGAATATATTAATAAGTTTTGTATCTCCTACAACAATCCAAATTAATAAATGTTTAAAAAATCAGGTAAGGTTTTAAAATATAATTTTCGTGTGCATGCACACTTCGAAAACTCATACCTATGACAAACTTAGTTGGTCTCTAAGGTGCTACTGGAAGGATTTTTTTTATTTTGTTTTGACTGCGTCAGACCAACACGGCTACCTACCTGTAAAATATAATTTGTTAAACATATTGCATTTTAAGTACAGTAAGATGATTGCTTTACAATATTTCATTTAAATATATATTACCATATATATATTTGTCATCTGAAGGTAAAATAATGATAGCAAACTCTCGCATTCTATTCCATTTTGATCTGTTTAAGCAAATGAACTCTTTGGTTCCAACAGCTGGCTCAAATTCTGAGTTAGATATGCAATCTTGCATTGCTTGTAATGCGATTGATTTGTTTAATGTTTCCTTTGCTTGTGATGTAATGCAAAATAAGGTCTTCCTTATCTTCCTCCATCCCCCTCACCCAAAAGGTCCGAGCCAATTAATAAGGCTTGTAAGTGCTTTGTCACAGGCTACCATGGAGGTCTGCAGAGAAGAACTTTAATCCAATAAACATTTCATTTAGATCATGAAAAGAAAGTGTGAGGAGAAGATCCAGAAGGAGAGGGTGTTAATGGCAATTCTCTCCTTGCAGTGACATGAGGAATTTGCCAAATTAAGCAAAAGGCCTTCATATTTAACACATTAAACCTGTCAAAACTAATAATGGGAATAGTTTAATTTGGGTTGAACCTTACATTGTGAATATTCTAAAAAGCCACAACTGTTTTCTTCAAAGACTTACTGTTGAGCTGGATGGACAGGGCAAGAGGAGGTTGTGAGAAACCCAAATAGCAAATAACACTGGCCGAAAGTTGGGGTGGGGAGAGGAATAGATAATTAGGTGTAATTAGCGTGTATGAATTGTTGTCTCCCTGCCCTTGGCTTGAATAAATTTGGAAGAAAAAAACCCAAGTGGTGAAAATGCTTTGATGTAAGAGGAGTCATTGTGGCTTGGCAGCATAAAGGCAGTGTTTTATACTTCTTACATAATGGTTGTGATACAGAAAGACTGAATGGACTCTGCACCCCCCAGTCTGCTTTACAGCAAGGACTTTTGGATTCTCTTGAAACAAAATGCAGCAGAAGTTTTCAGTTGTTGGTAATGAGGTAGCAGACCTCATCAGAGATAGGCGTAAGCCATCCTTAGTCTGCTTAGAACTTAATCATTTATTTTTATACTGGAATCTAGTTTCTTAAATCAACACTTTCCCTTTTCTCCTTCATCCCTGTTTGGAGCTCTGGCAGGACCAAAGATTCATGCCAAGGAAGGAAGTACAAATCAGATTTTGAAGTAAGAAAACATTGTGAGCAAATTTCATATTGGATGGAACTGAGTTAAAGTAACTTAGTCATCTTTATATATTCGACCTGTTGTTGAACATTTGGTCTAGCATGAAACATAGCCAGTCCTGTTCTGCTTTGCAGAAAGGCATACTGTATACCGCTTACTTGCAGGAATAAGAGCTATCCTTAGTTGGGGGTGCGCATTCTTTGTAAGAGTTGTTTATACTTTTGGATATAATGCAAAGCATCTTGTCAAAGACCAAGATTTTGGTTTACATATTGCTTCTGTTTGGCGCAGTGGGTAGGAAATGATTATTGAGAGACCTTGAAAAAGGAAGCCGTGTTATGCTCTTACCTTACTCCCCACTAAAACTTAATATTGTTCCCTTTGTTTAGGACTTTCTCTTGATTATGTACTCACTAAGCTGAACTTTAAATAACTTTATAGTTACTGCAGCTATGGTCTGAGATCTGTTGCATAGCTACAGCTACGTGGTATGCAGAAACAACTGTAAAGCATCTAATTTGAATTAAGGAACCAAATTATCAATTTTGTGTGCTGAAGCAGAGAAACTAAACTTATTATTCCAGCTGAGGTTCTGGACAATGATACAGCTATGGAAAATGAACAGTTACTTCATATCCACAGGGTTTTAACAAACATAGGAAATAAATCAATATTAATAGAGAATAATTGTCACCCTTTAAAAATATTAAGCACAAAAAATCTGATTTAATACATACAAACTTCAATTATGCAATGTAGCAGCAGTAATAGCTATAGCCTTACGCACACATTTTATGCATAGTATTCTTTTCGAACTTGAGGGCCTGATCTAATCATTTTGGGTGTTAAAATGCTTTTAATCTTTTCAGATTTAGCATTTTATATTTATTAAAAAATGTAATATTTATGTACATGCACTCTATTCTCAATTTAGAGTTCTGTAGCTACTGGGATATGCTTGAGAAAAGGAAACTGGCATTTCATTTAACCCTTTGAGGGTTTATTATGTAGAACAAGTAGCCTTTTGTGCTTGAAGTTGTACACTCTGAAAAAAAAGCAACACCTGAATATCTCCGGAGCTTGAATAATTATGCCCGATTGTGTTTTGCTGGTGTAGGTCACAGGAAATTCACTTAGGGTAGACTCTCTACAAAGCTAAGATATATGCAGATTTTCTGTTGTTGGATTGTGTAAAAATTATTTACTGTTAATACTTGCATAAAGGTTAGAAAGGTTGATGAAGTGATATTTAGTATTGCTTTACTATTCACTGCGTGTCAGGATGTAATTATGACTGATTCATGGAACTGTCTTAGGAACGAACCATCTTTATTAAAATGCTGATCAAGATAAGAGCTGACAGTAATAAAGAATAGAACATTTTAGTCTTGTTGCTTTTCAATGATTGCTAATTACCCCAGAGGTCATGTATAGTGCTTGGGAGGATTCATTGACATTATTTTCTTTTAAGTCTGCTGTTTGAACAACATCTGAACATGAAGACAAAGACTGAGTGCATACTGAACAATAGTTTGACCAAGTTTTTTTATTCCACAAATACTAGATGATTCCTCTTTTCTGTTTTGTTACAGAAATTTATGTTCACACGATAAGGCAGGATCTTTGTTTTAAGATCATATCCTGATCATATCCATCACTATCTTCAGAAGGTCAAACAAAGATGAAACAATGTACTACTATCCTATAGTTTATTGTATGCAGAGCATAACCCAAACTAGAGGTACCGGTAATTAAAAGCCCAATCTCCTTCCTATGACTTTGGTTATCTTATAAATCAGAATCTTCAGTTTCTTTATTAGATTACAATGGGCATTTAACCTTCAATATACCTTCAGTCCCATCACCTCCTGGCAAATAGAAGGGGAAGAAATGGAGGCAGTGAGAGATTTTACTTTCTTGGGCTCCTTGATTACTGCAGATGGTGACAGCAGTCACAGAATTAAAAGATGCCTGCTTCTTGGGAGAAAAGCAATGACAAACCTAGACAGCATCTTAAAAAGCAGAGACATCACCTTGCCGACAAAGGTCTTCATGGGGTCATGAAGAGTCGGACACGACTAAACGACTAAACAACAACAAACAACAACATACCTTCAGATAGAAGACTTTTTAGTACCCTTTGTACCATGTTTGGAACTGAGGTGTTACATGTCATGATTTGAAAACAAACTAATATCCAGACAGAAGAAATACAAAGCATGGGGGAGAGATTTAGGCCAATGAAATAGTATACAGAGAGGAGTGAAGCAAATGTTTTCAGGCTAAATGTGTTTCTTAAGGGGTTTTTTTGTTTTGTTTTTTAGTCACAGACCCCTTTGAGAATCTGATGAAAGTCCTCTCCCCAGAAAATACACATAAACACAAACACACACACAATTTTGCACACAATTTATTTTATTTCAGTAGAGAGAGAGAGAGAGTTTGTGTGCTCAGTTCACAGACCTCTTGAAGCGTATGGGGTCTATGGGCCACAGGTTAAGAACCCCTGGTCTGAACCCTAGGTTGAACAGCCTCCTGCAAGCTAGGGCTACCCTCTAACTAATGTTTCATCGATGGCAACTCTCATAAACCCCAGCCAGTATGGCCTTGCTGGCTGAGGCTGATGGAAGTTGTTGCATCAGGAGAGGAATCAGCTTTGAATGCAGAACTAGAAGAAGTGGCACTTAGTGGGGTGTGGGGGAATGATTTATGGTATGTGCATGAAGTGAGTAGATTAGGTAGGTGCACAGAACTCAGGAACCATAATGAGGGCAGCAGGGTTAGAAATAGGGTAGCTTGGGTATGGGTAATAACCTTTCTCAATAGTTAAAATAACCTTCTGAAGGCTTCATGATTGGTGGGCCATAAGCAAAAAGTGGGTGGGGCAAAGGTTGTGATTCTTATCTTGTATAGTGGGCTATATTTAAGCCATGAAAAGGTTAGTGGTTTCTTCATACACGTGTATCTCCTCTCCATTCAGGCAAGCAGAAGGCAGCATCATAGTTCAAGGACACATTTGAGCAGGCAAAAGCAGAGTCTCTAGAGCAGGGCTAGTAAGAGGACATGACTTAGAAAGATACTTTAAGAGCTGGTTTCAGTCCCTGGGCCTGAGGTTGCCCTTGTAATAATAATAATAATAATAATAATAATAATAATAATAATAATATGCCCTGCCCATCTTGGCTGGGCTTCCCCAACTACTCTGGGCAGTTTCCAGCACATATAAAAACATAATAAAATGTGAAATCAACATTTCAGACAATTCATTTGCAATTCATTACAAAACCCATCAGCAAAATCATAGCAGTAGGTACTTGTACTTGCAAGATTGGTATAGACACAATACTGGGGAGCTTTTCAACATGCCTGAGAGATCAGAAACTGGATACAGGATATTGTTCTCTCCCCTTCTCACTCTTTTTTATGGGAGGAATTCCCTCACTTCGACCCTAGCTAGAGCTATAACAGATGTGCTAGAACAAACATCCAGAACAGTTAGTGTTAACAGTGAAATGTTAAGCAGGGATTCACCTTAACCAAAACCTGAAATCAGATTTGAGACATCGGCAGAAATCCTAGCTAATTGGCTAAATTAGTGAATTGGAAATACAACCAAATCTTTGGAAGAAGTGCTGGCACATAGGCGTTGTAGCAGACTTTAATGGGGAGGTATTCCTCCTGTTTGAGAAATATATTTCTTTTTAAGCTCTTGTAATGACTTAATTATGTGTTTATTTATCTTTAAGAACAGATGTCCAAGTAAAAAAAACCACTTAATTTAAAACGAAACTTAATTTTTTAAAGGAAAACTGGGTATCAGGCTGGGGGCCGGCATGCAAATCTTTTTTGGGATGGGTCATAGCTTGGTGGTAGAACATCTGTTTAGCATGTAGGTTCCAGCTTTCATGCCCAGGATCCCCATTTGGGAGAGAAACCTGTCTGAAATCCTAGAGGGACACTGCTTGTCACTTTAGACAATACTGAGCTAGAAGAACCAATGGTCTGACTTGGTATAAGGCAGATTGCTACGTTCCTATGCTGTATTTTCAGTATGGATCTTACATCTAACTTGTAGTGATTATTTGGAGGAAAGCATAGTTGTCTCCAATGGCTGTATCATTTTCAGTAGTGTTAGGGTTATTATTCCATTCTAACAGAAATTCCAAATATCAAGGTTTGTCTCCATTTCAACCTTACAGAAGCCAAGTAAAAGCTTTCTGAGTCTAAATTTTTTCCCCTTACAGTAACGTGTGTGAGTGATAAGGTTTTTTTAACCTTCTTAATTATATTTTCAGAATGTAATTGTGTTTGTCCTTTGCTCTACATAAATACATAAACCAATACATAATAATGCGAGCAGCTGAATAATTCTAAGCATTAAAATTGAATAGTGTAAGAAGTCACAGTCTTTACGCCAATAGTATTGAAATGCTCCTTTGATGTGACACGCAGCTCTGCTATGAATAGCTTCTACTACCATTGGGGAAAGGACAGGAGACTTTTAACACTGCAGATGAAATAGGATTATCGAAAGACTTTAAATGTAAACCAACTGTTAGGAGTGTAGCTTTAAAATTAAGGGCTAAAATATGAAGACTCCAGCTAAAAGTTCTTTAGCTGCTGATTAGGATTCCCTGATGGTGATTAGTGAGTGTGGAATGCAATCATGCCTGTAGGCTTTAATCAATCCCATGATGGAGAAGTCAGTTGCTCAAAGAGAGACCAAATTAATACATGTATTGTTTCTATTGGGCTTATTATTTTTAACACTTAAAAAAAGGAGGCAAATTTGTGATGAAGCATTTCGGAGCATGCAGAATTTCAACAATCCAGAAGCATGTGAACTTCACTACCAAATATTCTATCTGTCTTTATCCTAAGAATGCTTTATTTTACATTGCACAACATTATGACATGTCTTTCCTGTTGTGTTGCAAATGAAGAAGTGTGCATGCACACGAAAGCTCACACCAGTGGCAAACTTAGTTCTTAACTAGAAGGAATTTTTGTATTCTGTTGTGTTGTGTGAGCAATTAATCTCACTGTGCAGTAACCCAAGACCTTTTCAAATAGCAATTTTCCTTGTGTAAGTATTTCAAATGTTGAGAGATCTCCATTTTTATTTACATAACCACCTCTCTGTGTATATATTTAAAGTCATGTATTTCTGTTATTACGATGTTCCAGTGTATGGAAGTTTAGAGAATAGTTTGTGATGTGAACAGGCCACCTGATAATAAGAGACCCTGCCTGTGCTTAAGTCAGGTGATCCAACAATATGACCATGATTTTGCTGCAGACCATGGAACTAGCATCTCAAATGCAGATTCCAGAAGCTTGAGCGCAATTATAAGAACAGTTTTCACTATAAGGGAAGGCCTTCGTGTTTCATTGGGGTGGGGGTAACCCAAGTTCAGATCTCCTTGTCCTTAGAAACAACTTTTCCCTTCCTACTTCCTTATGTGTTCTGATCTATTATCCACCAGGCAATCATTGCTATTATTATATAATTATTAATATGTATGTATGTATTGCCTTTATGTGCCAAGACAACACATAGTTTCAAACAATATTAGAATAAACAAATGATACAAAATATCCTAAGGCAACTTCAGGAACCGATGCCACAAACTCCCAGACCTTGCGTCCAGCTTCCCTCAGAGCAGACAGTTCCTAAGAAAGGTGGGAGAGGGATAATAACATTACTAATAATAGCAATTTATACATTTAAAAATATTCAGAACTGCGCCTTCCAAATTGCAATGAAATTAAGTATTTGCATACACTGTGCAAATTTACTCAAACTGCAGAATAATTTTAAAGGCATTTTTCCAGATTTGCCGCAGAAATCCATTCTTGTTGACCACTGTGTGCTTGGGCTGCAATTTTATTCTTGATTTCCGGTACTTAGAAGAAATTTCTAAAAGTTTGATATGTAGCTTTTCTGAGTTCAAATGCAGCTTACACATTGCAATTCAAAAAACACAATCTGTGATATTCAACTAAGTCATATTCTGAGTAGACCGGTTGTAAAAAATGAACTTGGTAACTCAAGGTACTCACCAGAGGTCCCTAGATTTCATTGAGTCTGCACTGAGTATGACTGTTGGAAATCACCCAGTCTCAATAAAACTTCTTTTAGAAATCTAAAAAAACTTACAGCATGCCATAATACGAAGCAGCAATTTATAGAGAACAGGTGAAGAAAAAAGTCTCCCAAGTCAAAGAGAGGCTTGTTTATGTAAAGCTCACTTTATTTACCTTCAAGTACATATGCAGAGAGTTGGGCTGTTCTTGTACATTCAAACTAGGGCTGTGATTGCTGGCATTCCTAGCCCCTATTTCATCTTGATGAGCAAAAACTATAGAGGTTGTTTGAAACTTTGATCCCTTTTTGTCTGATTTGGATAAACATCAACTTTACATTGTTGTTCTTGCCTGGCTCTACTACCTTGTATTGCAGCCATCCCCAAACTTCGGGCCTCCAGATGTTTTGGACTACAATTCCCATCATCCCTGACCACTGGTCCTCTTAGCTAGGGATCATGGGAGTTGTAGGCCAAAACATCTGGAGGGCCGCAGTTTGGGGATGCCTGTTGTATTGCTTTCTGAGTGATGCTGAAAATGTATGTTTGTAACAGCTGTATTAAGGCATTCTTAATGGCCGGGAGGAGAATTCTCAGTGATTTCTTGGTATAACTTTGAAGCAGCCTTGATGGTGGAACGAGCATAATCCTTCCAAGTGAATAACTTGCTGAACCCATCATTGAGTTTGCCTTATGCTGATGCATAGGGACATATGAGATGATGCACTGCTAAGATATGTTGTACTCCCTTGCAAAATTCCATAGCATCTGCTTAAGGAAAGTAACAACTGTTTTATTTTGTTTCTGTATTCAGAAATACTGCAGCACTATCCAGCTGGATTCCGGAATAGACTATAGGAAACAAGCGCTACCAGCAGCAGGAAAGCTATATTACCTGTAAGTTGCTAAAGCGAAAAGTATTTTTTTCCCCTTCACTAGCCAACATTTATTGCCACAGGGACAAGTAAAAACACTCCCCCACCCCACCCCACAAAACCAAAGAAATGCCAACTATCTTCTGTTTTGCCACAGTGCTAGTGCCATCAGATGGCATTTTCAGTATATTCAGTTACATCGTTTAAAATGTGTGACTGAATCAAAACTAATTAGATTTTGGGGGGAGGTGTGGTGTTTGCAGAACTGAAGTGACAGATGGTTATAAAGCAATGAATATCCTCTTGTAAAAGAGTGTGCAATTCCCTGGTAAATAAAAGAGCATCCTTTATTGTAGTAAACTAATTATTTATACAAATCCTCTGACAAGGACTCATTTACTGTTGGGTGTTACCATTTGTGGATTGAAAAACTTGTCTTATTTTGACAGATGATCTGCTTGTATCTAGGATGTTGATTTCCTTCAGCATTTATTCTCTGTTTGAAGATGATAAAAAATAATACCATAATACAGCTATAAGTACAATTTATCTGTATAGCTTTGATTTCTGTTTCCCTAATGATAGTTTACCCTCAGAGCAATTTGAGAATACAAGTATATGTGATGCAAAGTTGTTCCAACATTTAAGAAGAGAAAGTGGTTTTAATCAAGCCAATACAAGTACAAATCTACTTGTAGCTTTATTATGGCATTGTTTTTTAATATTATTTTTGAGGAGTTTAAAAGACTGGGCTTTCCAGCTAGCAAAATAATTAGCCCCAGTCTAGGACTATAATGGGAGTGTACCATTTAGTTCACAATCCAGGGGTAGCACCTTGATATAATTTTTGGAGTGAGTTTTATACTTGAGTTTGCCAGACAACTGGATATGACCTGAAGTTTTAGGTTTAACCTTATTCTTAGGCTTCTGGGGAATGAATAAAATATTGGAGTTAGGGACTTGTTAATTAAAAGTTACTGAGCATTGCTTCCCATCCTGAGCAGGAAAAAAGAAATTTCACTTCACATAGCGGTTTCAAGGCCACAATTAGTGCTTGCCAATACTAACAAATGATTTTGAAATACTCAAATTTTATCTTTTAAGGGAGAAACAATTTATTTTCTCATTTTGTGGTAGAATTCATGTATGTTGATATTGTGTTAAGCTTGGACTGCATTGAATGTTGATTGGTACTTCTATAGAAACGTGTTTTTTCCTCCTGCAAATCTGGACTGAGCATCAAAGGGCTTGGGCAAAATTTGCCTGTTTCACCCATAAACAGAGTTCTCACTCCAGATCTATAAAGGAGAGGTGCTAGGTAATGTTACGGGGATGGATTTATGCTTCTGGCATTGCTACATTTTGAGCTAAATGTATATATATGGGAACAAGGGCAGAAGAATCCCACAGTCTAACCTACCGTATATTTCAGGGCCTTCTCTCCTAGTGGGCAAGATGAGATACTAATGGATTACTAATGGTGAGGCACCATCCTTAGTATACATATTTACTGGCATTGTACTTTTGCCTGAATTCACAAAGGGCTGAGTCAAAGATTGCAACAAGTTGAAATGGAACAGCTGTGGTCTGTCTGAAGGATTGAAATGTGGAGAATACACACACACACACACACACACACACACACACACACACACACACTTTAAGGCAATTTTTCTGTGTTTGGTTCCATAGTCCCAGTCTTTACAACTACCGGTACTAGCACTTTTTACTGTGCAAAAGAAGTTTATTATAACATTTCTGTATCCAGACTAAGTCCAGTTTAAACATAAAGAACCATAAGAAGAGAGACCAGGAGTCTCTAACAATAGTTAACACGTGGACAGCAGATCAAGCAAATACATATGCCACATGGTCATAGTATTTCCCACTATAGTAATATGTATTGCATTTCTATTTAAATTATAGTAAATGGGTGATGTCTAGCTGAATCCCTTTGAGAGACTCTCTGGAGCAGACTTGGGAGAGGTATCAGGGGCTGCAGGGGAAGGATAGGAAAGGCCCATTGCACAAGAAAACTTCTGCTTATGCAACAGAGAGTATCAACATATAATTCTAAAATGGTATATAAACATATAAATTACCACTATATGTGAATTTTATGCAAATCTGCTTCCTCTTTTGTACTTTTTGGATGGTTATGCATAAGTGACTGCTTCAATCATTGCTGAAAATTTCCTGTAATTTCATCATCTTTGGCCATCTCGAATTATTTGGAGAAGGATTTTAGATATGTCAAAACTAATTATATACAGTATGATCCAATTCCAATACATGTTTACTTTTAAGTAAAGCCCACTGAATTTAGTGGGACTCATTCCTAAGTAAGCGGGCATAGGAATGCAAACTTTATTCTTGAAAATGCCAGATCAACAGATTACATTTTATTTGTATCTATTTAACTGTGATAAAATAATAGTTACTTCAGATATAATTTCACTGCACCCTCTTAGAGGTTTGTAAGGGTTCCCCTTCAGATGCTTGCTAGCTTTTGCTTCTTTGCTCTCATTTTGTGTGTCAGATATAGACAAAAGCTTATCTTTCTCACTGTGTGTGTGTGCGTGTGTGTGTATGCATTGTTGGCATCTGTCTGTCTCAAGAGACAATGGAATAGTGCGCTATTGAGAGTAAGTCAAAGCATCGGGCAGTTATGGTGCCTGCTGTGGCTGTAGAGACCAACATGGGAGAGACATGTTTGATTGCAGGTGGGGCAAATGAAGGTGTCCAGTTTTGCTTCTACTGATGCACCATGGGGTTTCTTCTCTCTGTGCTCCTCCCAGTGTGTGTGTGTGTGTGTGTGTGTGTGTGTGTGTGTGTGTGTGTATCTGATGCCCTGGCCTGGCCTGGCTGGCATTGCCTCATTACTGGAAACAGCTTGAAACACAAAAGTCTTCCTATGTATGCAAATAAAGCAGAATCATCTACCTGAGAGTTAATGTTCTCTGCTTTTAAGTGTATTCTAACTCTAATGTTTGTATTTACAACATAACATCCTGTTCTGTCTTTCTCACTCTCTCTCCTTTTTTATGGGCAAAAAGCTAAGCAAGCCCAGGCAGCTGTTTGATGTTGGCTTCAAGTGTTATTAATTTCATATTCTATTATTCTTTTCACTGTAGCACAAGTGAAGCTGATGTGGAGGCTGTCATGGATAAGTTGTTTGATGAGCTGGCTCAAAAACAAAATGATTGTACGTAAGTTAATTTCTCTTGAAAGAGAATACATTTAGAACACAATGCCCAATCTCCACTGACCAATTAATAAGTTCCACTGCTGTATATGGGTTGATGCCACACTCAAGTGGCAGTCATTGTATCAGCATTTTGTCTAATTTATGTGTTGAATCATGTGCTATTATTCATCAAGCTATGCATTTCCTATCTGTAAGAGATGAGTTTTGTAGTAATTATCCAGACAAGATTGAGTCTTTGTTCATGTTCCCATAGTAACTAGACCAAGGATTTTAAAAGTACAAGGCAGAGAGCTGAGAGTGAATAAAGCGTGTGGAACCATTGCAGACTTCACATTTGAAGAGCTGTGTGACAGAGTGAGTACCCAGTCAAGCCTAGATCAGTTGGGCTTTTCAGGCTTTCCCCCCTCTCTCTTTTTTATTATATTATACCAGCTCCAAACAAGCTTTGAGATATCCTTTGAGCCTACAACTACAAGACTAACAAGGAAACTTGAATTCTAGAGTTGAAAAGTAAAACTGAAAGGGTGAAAAAAAGCATAGCACAATCAGTTTCTCTTGAAAGTGATCTCTATGATAAACAATTTAAATGTGTGAATAAAATTCTGGAACTTGATAATGCACTAGTGTCCAAAAGAAATTCACATTTAGATCTCAGTTGTTAAATGCTGATCACTTAGGTAAGGAGCACAAAGAATAAAAACTTCCTTTCAGAATCAGACCAAAGGTCCATCTATTACATGTCTCCAATGGTGAATTACATTTGATCTATCCTAGCTGTTTTCACTTACCTCCAGTGAGACAAAGGACAAGACTTCCATCTAAATATCTTTTCAGCCAAAGATTCACATGCTACCCTTTGAGTTACTACTATGTGGTGACTCTGTGAGACCCTAGAGAATATTCTTTAAGAAAATGTCCATCTGTACCTGTACTGATAATGTAGAGCTGCCAGCCAGGTAGCTTAAAGAAGAAGCCTGTTGCCTTGACCAAGGGCAAAAGCTGTTCAATGGTTGTCTTACCTACTGTGACTTTATAGGTAAAGTATATTAAGATACTCTGATAGGTAGTTTTGTGTAATGTGGATACTAGAGTTTTATAATTGCATATAGTATATATTCTAAAAAGGTTTACTTTTTTTAAGAATGTAAAATGATCTCTAGAAATCTTATCTAATGGCGTTGTATATGACCAAAAGTGTCCAGCATTGTGTGTCTTAAGAGTTAGCCTTGTTGGGCCTTTTTCTGAGTACTCAGAATTGCAGCTCATGAGGAGAGCAGTTGTATAGTCTCTGCCCCTCTGCAGACATGCCCCCAATATATAGGTCATATTGGAGGTAGTGTGTGACTCAGGAATCCATGTAGGGCTGATTTGTACAGCCCTGACCTCCTACCTCAAACAGTTATGGCTGTTATGGGACAAATAGGGCTTCTACAATAAGGATAGGCGCCACTTAAACTGGAGAGGAAACAGATTGCTGGCACATCAAAAAAGTGGCAGAGTAGTTTTGAAACTGATCCCTGAGGAAAAGTTGATAGGAGCTGAAGAGCACCTTGGTAGGGTGAAAATGGGAGTGTTCCATATGGGAGTGGAGCAGAATTAGGCAATGAAAGTTTAAGTTTACATGATAACCATTTAGTGTTGTAGGAGGAAATATGGAGAGCGACACCACATACTCTTCCGTGAGCCTAAGTCTGTGAGCCTAAATGTGCAAGCTAGAGTGTCCTTCAAAACCAAAGGAGAACATAGATATAGTAGCCAATGTGGAATGGAAAGAACCAATGAGATACAGTTATCTTTTGGGTACGAATATTCTGTGACGCAAAGGGAAGGGCATATGAGAATGGTGTAACTGTATGTGAAAGAGAACATAAAATCAAAGAAATGTGACATCTCCAAAGGATCAGGCTTTTTCACAGGAAGTGGGATGGTAATACCCCAAAGTAATAGAATTGAGGATATATTGTTAACCCCTGAGCCCAGGGGGATCTTGAGATGGACAATGCAATCAATTAGGCATCTAAAAGGATAAAGTGTTGTATTGAGTGTCTTAAATTACTCTCACATTGACGGTAGATTCATCTTCTGGTCACAACACAAAGGTAAAAAAAAATCTTTTGTTGTTGTTTAGTCATTTAGTCGTGTCCGACTCTTCGTGACCCCATGGACCAGAGCACATATTTTTAAAAATCTAGAAAACCCTAAATCACTCTGCCCTAAGACAATTGGTGATGGAACTGATTAGAGGGGAGTTTCAAGTGATGGCCAGGACCAGATGGAAGGCAGGAAATGTGCTGTTGAACTGATGGGGAACAGTGATCATAGTGCTATCAAATTCAACATATGGACAATTGTCAGAGAAGTCCAGCATGATTGCACTTGACTTCAGAAGCGGGGGGGGGGGGGAGATGAGGTACAGCTGCACCTGTGAAACCAGCCACCTTCTGAGTCTTTCCCCCCTCACAGTCCTTCCTCTGGAAACAGCTCCCTTATGAAGGCTCCTAGGGCCAGAGGGTGGGGCAAGGCAGGTGGAAAAAACTATTAGCTGCTCGATATTGTATCAATAGAAAAAACGCAGAAAAGGGGTTATAATATTTTGGGGTTTCAGCTGAGAAAAAAAAGCCAAGTAAGAGGGAGGGACTCCTGTTTAATTCTTTGGCCATTGGCCTGTAGGACCCCTCAGGACTAATAATAATAATAATAATAATAATAATAATGGCATCAACTTATACTAACTTTGAGTGTAACTTTGGGTCAGCACAAAAAACAAATGCTCTTCTAGTAAATGCGCTGGTGAAAGGTCATTTTCCTTGGTCAGACAAGTAGGCAATGAAACATGATTGTTGCCTTTTGTGGTAAAATAATAAAATGGAAATTTAAGAGTTTAGTCCTATGCATTTGCATTCAGAGATGATTACAACCAAATTCAGTGAGGCTGGCTTCTTAGTTAGTGCAATTAGGATTACATGCTAAATTCTAAACATTACAAAATTATTTTTAACGACAATTAAAGCCCCAGAAATGTTCAGATGGCAGTATTTAACACTGAAGAAGATGAACTCTACATACAGATTGTGAAAATGAGTTGGTAGTTATTTATAGTCTGAACACACACTCATAAAAGTCTAATTAACTTTGAAATGGAAATATGGTTTTTCTTTCATTCCTAGGTCATTCAAGCCCAGCCCTACCTTCGTGCATGACCACCCTCCTGATTTAGACATAGTGGTTGAATCATGCCCCAACACACACACACACACACACACACACACACACACACACACACACACTGGATTAGTCCATATGCATTAGACTGCAACATAAAATAGTTCTTGCAGGTTTCATATTTGCAGTTATATATATTTGTGGCACTCAGAGCTTTAAACAGTGACAAATCTCAGCGGACTGATTTGCACATAATGATTTAGCACCATGTGCATGAGCTGGAAGGAGCCTGAGCATTGCCTTGGGCTTGGGTGCTCTCCTCTCCTCCACATAAGGAAGGAAAGGACCTCGGGAGTGTCTCCTTTCAGTTTCAGATAATACTGATGTAGCTTTATGTACAGACCTGATTGTGCTTTAAAAGAAACTCTGGTTAGTTAAACAAGCCAGCTTCATAATCCATGGTTTGAAGTTGGCTTGTTAGAAACTTAGCACAGAGTTTCTTCTAAATGACAAAATCTGCTTCCTTTGTCACTGCCAGGATTTGCGGAATGAAAAATGAAAGACTGCAGAACTCCTCTAAATCACACAACAGGGTCAGGAGTGTGCAAAACTGAGCTTTGATCTTGTTGCAGCTCATGCACATTGCACTAAACCATTGCTTAATACAGAGGTTGTCAATCTAGAGAACACCTTCTTCTGTGAGAGGTGCACATGGGGTCTATGTGTGAGAGTGGGAGGGTGATTATGTGTGGTCTGTGAGGTATGTGTGATTTATTGAGTGTGTGAGAGAGATGTATGTTTGAGGTCTGTATGTGTGCAGTGAGTGTATTGCATGTGCATGAGGAAGTGAGTATTATTTAGCCACCTTGTATAGTTTCCCTGGTACTCCAGAATGCCCCCTGTTGTTAGACAGCAACGGCATCAGTGTGTGAGAGAAAGAGAAATCAATATTGTGTGATCTCTACAGGACCAGTCAGACATGTCTGACTTCCCTTGATCAACTGAGGTTGTCTGAGCAGGGGGTGGAGTGGGGAAGCAACAATGATTGTACTTTCTTTAATTTTGTGTTATGCTATACCCCATGGCAATCTTTTTCTCCCCATGCCATGCCCCAAAGGCAGCTGTTTTGTGGCTGGTACCCACAGTGCTATCTCAATATTCAAATGTGTGCCCACTGTCCCAAACAGTGGTGACCTCTGTCTTAATGTTACATAAAAACTACAGAGTGCCGTGAGTTCTTTGTAAGTCTAATTTATATACCGGTATGTGTTAACATATTGGTCTGCTATGGGAGGAAGGGCAGGATATAAAGTGAATGAATAATAACAACAGCATACCCAGAATGTGTCAAGCTCAAATAATAAGCAAGTGCCATGTGCAGATTTTAAGTATATTATTTCACAGCTTCTGCGTCGGTCTTAAGTTCTAGACATTGCATAGCAAATGGAAGAAGGTCCATTGCATCATGTAGAACAATTGTTTTCATTACACAGTTGCTTTTTATAGATGGCCCTGACTGTATAACACACAGAAAGTCGTTTCACTTGTCTCTTCCCACCATCCACCCGTTTCATCCATTTAACCTAGTTTCAGAATCTAGTGTCTGTGTATAATGTAAATTAATACTGACCAGAAAGGTAGGTGCAGCATAAATCTTATCTTTAATATCTTCATGTTATCTATATTTCTTAATGCTTCTTTGAAAGAAAAACTTTCAGCCATGTTTATGCATAGCAAATACTGCCCCCTGATGGCAATACTAACTTTTTAATGTGATTAAGGCTGTGTGGTGTGTGGTGATGGTTCTTTCTCTGCAGCAACAGTGAACTTCCTGATCCACTATTAGTAACTTGATAGTGGCATAGACATAATGGAGACGCTCTCTAGGGGCAAAAGCCTGGTAACTCATTCTTCAAAATTCTTAGCAGCATGTTTTGGCAGTCAATGTCAGTCCTAAGGATTTGCACTTTTTTATTTTAAGAGCTACATGGGCATCTATATTTATATGCACCCCTCATTTGACGTACCAAAATATTTAATTAAAAAATATTCAATCCAAAAGTGTGGTAACCATGAAGGCAAGGGGATAGTTACTTTTAATGGACACTACTCAATAGCTGCCAACACCAAACACACCGAAACCTAGAGAGAAAGAGCACAAGAGTTGTTTCCCCCCCCCTCTGCTTTTTAAAAAAGTGTTTCCTTTTTGAGGATATCCTTGATTGAAGAACTGAGGTTATTTCGCCTAGGGAAGACTGGCTCTAAGTAATGCAACTGCAGCCATTTGTAATTCTGCACGTGTCCAGTCCACAATTGTGTGGAGAAGGTAGCAAGGATACCACCCCTTTCATGAATACAGCCAGTCTCCAAGTAGTGATTTCTACAATTGCAGGAGTCCTTTCATCAGCTGCTACAATCATGGAAATGATTCTATCACAGTGGTTGTATCGTCTGTCAGGCTAGGTCACTTACGAACATTCTTCATGTAAAGGATGATGCTGGGATGGTTACATATCATCCCTTAGCATGTTAAGACTGAAAGTACTTGTTAATGACAAATTACAATGGAAGAGCCCACAAAAAGTACAAACAACACAGACCCAAAAGGTAATTTATCTTAAATAACATAGAAAGAAGGAAATTGTAATAGGTAGATTCCAGAGCTTGACTTTCTTTTCTGCTTCCTATTTCTGTGGGGTTTTTTATATTTCTAGTACCAATAATAAAAACCTCACCTCGGAGCAAAGGGCTGTTGCTTTGCTGCTTTTTTTTCTTCAGAAGCAAAAAAAGTCAAAGCCATCACCTTTGTGTGTTATGAAGTTGTGACATTCCCTCGGCACAGAGGTGCATCTGGCACCTTCACTATACTGTACAGCTTTTGGTGAATGTGGAAGATGCACCTCTTTACCCTGGTTTTTGGTACCTGAGATGTGTAGGACCCACCCTTAACTCCTGTGACTACAATATGTTTTAACTGCTTTAAATACTGAATTTTAATACTGAGACCTGCTGCTGAAGGGGGGTAATAAATTTAATGATAATAATTAATAGAAAATAAGGAAAAATGGAGTGATTTGTTAGAGCATTACAATATATAGACAGCTATTAAAATAACTTGAGTTGAGATAATGGTAGCAGAACACTTGTTAACTTGGTAGTGAAATGGAAAAAGAATGAAGTGGACAGCTCAGTCAAGCAGGCTAAAGTAGATTAACAGCTTGGTGGGCTTGAATTGGCATGAATGTGGTTTGAGTGAGTGTGACATCGATGAAATCCTACTTCCCAGTATTAAGAATTAGTAACAGAAATCCACAGTGGTTGGTCTTTATTATCCATCTTTTACATGGCAGCAACAAGGTAGAAAGCCAAGTCATTAATCACAGAAGTTGATATTAAGATAACCGTAGACACACTACAGACTTAAACGAGTTTCCCATGAAGTCCTAGAACTATCTGAATTTTTTTTAGAGTCCTGCAGAAAGGGTTGGGAGTGTAGCTGAGATTGGGCTAGCTATAGGAAAAACACCACTGTCTGCAGAGTGGGTTTTGGTGGTCCCATCTGGTTAAAACAAAATAAGGACATCAATAGGTATGTTCATAAATAAATAAGTAAAATTAGATGTGGCTGAAGGTGTCATTGTGAGAATGAGGAATTGTACCAGGTAATCTTATTTGTAGCTTGAAGTGGAATAACATGCCCAAATACAGCACTAGCTGAAGTGCCATTGAGTATTCAAATTAAGCAAATCAGTTCTTCCTAGGGCAAGTTATGTAGCTTCAGAATAATTATTTCTTTAAAACTAGGCATTGTATTGAGGCTGCTATTGACTGATACAGAAGTGTTAAGCTCTTCAGAAAGGTGACATTTCATAATAAATTATACCATCATAGACTTCTAGTATTTACATGCTAATCAGTCAATTGTACAAAGCAAGACCTTGGACTCCAGATAGGTTTCCGTAACTTGTCTGGCACATTCCACAAAATTAAAGCATTTCCCAATAAATGCAACTGAAAGAGCAACAAACTTCAGGAGGTGCATAGGAAGCTGCCTTATACGAGGTCCGGCCATTGGTCCATCTAGCTCAGTATTGGCATCATTGATTGGCAGCAGCTCGCCAGGATTTCAGGCAGGGTTCTTTCCCAGCCCTTCCCTGGACATATCAAATGTTGAAACTGGGACCTTCTGCATGCAAAAGAGATCTCTACCACTAATCAGTGGCTCTTCCCTAACAGACTGGATTTATATAGTTCTTTAGCTAGTTAATAGGGATATGTTCAATGGGTTCACTACACAATGGCTCAGAAGTTGTGCATAGCAGGGAGTCGGACTCAGTGACCAGACGCAAAAGCAGGAAGGGCTCCTGCAGCTTTAATAATTACGTAGAGGAGGGAATTACATACATTGTGTGCTAATCTACTGTATATACCTGGTGCAATTCCCTCTTCTACACAACTATTACAGGTGTAGCAGCCCTGTCCTCTCTTGCATCCGGCCACCCTGCCTAGTAAGAGACCCCATGTAGGAGACGCCAAGTTCAATTCTTGGCACCCTTGCTTAAAAAGGGCTCTGCCAGCATGACGGGGAAGGGGGCCTGGCTGAGGCCTTGCAGACGTTAGTGAGCTAATTGGACCCTCAATCTGACTTGATATAAAGCAGCTCTACCTGTTCACAGGATCTCACTGGACTTCACCGAATTTGTGGCGGTGTTTCCCCTGCCAGGTTTAAAGAATACTGGCATTATACAGGGCACCTGGGTTTGTGATATTTAGTGGCTTGTATTTCTTCCTTCGGAACTCTTGGCTTATTCATTGGCTTGTAGGGGTTCTCTCCCTGTTAAGAGTCCCAGCATAAAGAAATCACATTGCTTGTGAGGCTACTCAGGATCTGTTGCTAGCACCATGCTTTCAGTGCCCAATTCTGTATCTCCTCAGCAGATGTGCCCAATACCCTCACAATGCCTTCAAGGGAACAGCAGCTGTATGGTGGGCAGCTGGCAAAGCTGGAGTAATGCTTTTGAGAAGCTTTTATGGCAGGGCACATGTTTTCGTGTGTGGAGGGTCTAAATCAGTGGTGCAGCTTGTTTCCCCCCCCCTCCAAAAAAGGGAGGAAAACTCCTCTGTCACAGGGCTCCTGCTCCTCTGTAGAAAGGCAAGTTGCGTAATAACAGTGTACAATACATGGAAACAGAACTTTGTTTCAAAACAATGTTGGGTAAAGACTTGGCTTTTTCATTTCATTTATTTTACAACATTTTTATATCGCCTAATAACATTCTCAGGGTAGCAAACAATACAATTTGCAAGCCCATGGCCATCACCACCACCACCAAACTTGTAATCACTTAAAATATTAATCATAAAGTGGTATATAAATGTATTAAATAAATAATAATAAATTGCTCATTAGAAACAGTAGAGATAATGCCACCAGCAGTCACCCTATAAAAAGCACTGCAAAGCACTGAAAGATGATTTTTACATACCGCAAGAAAATAAAAAGTTTTCCAACTAGTGTTGAAAGGGCCATAACGTGGGTGCCAATCAAGACTCTCCTGGCAGGGCCTTCTTTGTGTTTCAGGGGTTTCCCTCTATTCCAAACATGGAAGAGTTGTTTTTTTTAAAATCTGCTGAAACCAGAAATAAAACCTAAGCACTTGCTTTGCTTTTTTAATCTTAGGTATCCAGGGCCATTTAATTAATTCTCAAATGTGTGGTGTACTAAATGATCCATGATCCATCTTTTATCTTTTATGTTTTAGCTGCTATTTTAATTCATAGGAATTTAGTTAAACCAATCTGGTATTAGACTGGATGATTTCAGGAACATATCTACTACTGTTGTAAATTTCAGACTAATTCATATAGCCTATTTCTGTAATGTGTGCATTCCTGCATGAATTCTCTGCAGCTATAGTTAGAGCTTGAGTAAGTGATTTATTCAGGGCTTGTTCACACACCTGGGTTTATTGCATTGTGCTTATATTCCTGTTGCTTGAGCTTGAGTTAGAATGCTTCAAGAAAGTAGAAGACTTGTTGACAAACTACATGTGATGTTAAATGTGCAAATGCATTTCTTTCCATGGGCGTAGCCGGGGGGGCAGCTGCCCCCTCTAGATCAAGTAAAACAATAGAATTACTTAACTGACCAATCATGTCAGCTCTGCCCCCCAAAAGTCCTGCCCCCCCAAAAATCCTAGCTACACCCATGCTTGTGTCTTTTAAAAAATGTACTTTCAGTGCAGCAGCTGCAAGAGGGGATCAAGATCAGGACTATGGCATATGAGGAGAGAGAGTTTTACCCTCCTACCATGTCACAATCCTGGCAAAACTCCCTTCTCTCTGATGCTGTTATTTGCCGCAGGAGGGAAGCTGCCATTTGCACCAATGGTAGCCTTCCTCCCAGAGGCTCTGGGAGGGGGAAATCGTATCTGCTTGAACCACAGCATAAGAGGTAAATGCTAAATCTTCCTTGCTGTGCAACACATTTCCAATCCTAATCCCTTCACTGTGGGTATTAATTTCATAGTTGGAAATAGACATATTAAATGATTAATAAAGACTGCATCCTATTTGGTTTTACCCTGAGGAAATGACTCCTTTGTCTTTTAAGTTTATCCTTAGCATTAACATAGGATGTGGGTGGGTGGTGGGGAGGCACCTGCTCTAGTCAGTTAGTACAAAATTTACAAGGATACGTTCACAGAGTGCTGTTGTACTTAGATCCTGCTTTCCACGGGGATCTCTGGTCAGCCACTGCGAGAACAGGATACTGGTCTAGATGGGCCATTGGCCTGATCCAGCATGCTCTTATTTGCTCTGTAATTTTGGCAATATCCAAGCAAATTACTTGCTGATTTAATTAAGAGATCATGAAGCTAAGCTTAGCCACCAACTTTAGGAATCAATCTGTTACTATCGCAGTCAACCTTCTCACCTAATACAAGAAATGGAGGGATCACACTGGTTTTCTTGAGATATGATGGTAGCATTTCAAAATATATATTCAAAATGGTCTATTGGCTTTTCAATGGGTTACAGTTCCCATTTTCTGTTTCAGCCGCTTGGAGCCAGTGATTACTTGGAAGTAGCCATGCATTTTGACGTAGTCTTTGTTCGTCACATACCTGAGTTTACAGTGGCAAAAAGGACCCAAGCTCGCCGCTTCATTACTCTTGTTGATACTTTTTATGACAAGAAGGTAAGTAGTCAGTTGGTAAATTCTTACAGGATGAAAGCATCTTGAATTGCTCTGGAAATTATCAGTATAAGATTAATGGGTAATGCAAGTTAAATCTTCCTATTTTCTCTCATATTTGCCTGCTGTTTTGGGAAATTGGTTCCACATGAGAAGTCATGGGACAATTTAACCCAGATACAGTTTAGGTCATAGGTCTTCAACGGGTGGGAGTTAAATTTTGTGTGTTTTTAATTTCCTGGAATCAAATGGCAATGCCAATCAATTTCATTAGGTGAGCCTGAGTTCCAATGCTATAAAAGAAGAACCAAACATTTTCTCTTGTTTTCTCCAAACCAGGACACATAAATAAAACATTGCTGCTCACCAAATCCTATCCCTGAAAATTTGCAACTCCAAGATGGAGTTTAAGATAGCTTTAGATATTAGAAAATTGTTAGTATATTCTGCCCCATGCCCTCACCAACTCTCCTGAGTCAAAATAATATCTTTCCAAGAGAAATGATCATGATTCATTTTTCTTGATTGGTAAAAAGTCACATCGTGTTTTGCAAGCCAAACAATAGTTAAATTGAAATTATCCACAAAGTTTTGTTTGCTGCTATAATTCCAGGGTACAGATCTGCTTTGTTTTTATCTTATTTCACCTAGAGTCCCAGTCATGATTCATTATAAGTGAACAGACGAGTAAAGTGTTAATGGGTTTGCCCCAAAGTGATAATAATTTTAGAAGAAACAGCCACTCTTGGTTTTAGTCTGAGTTGTGGGACGTCTAATGAAATAGTAATGATAAATGCAGCACTTAGCTTGGATTTACAAAGGTTTCAATCATGGGAGCAAAATCAGCAGTATTAAAACAACTAAAAAAGGCTCTTTATATTTAAGCTGATGTTTTTAAAAGTAATGGAAGACATTAAGCTTCACCCTATGTGTGATTATAGCCACACACTTAAATATTTATGCAATCAGGAAATATCGATTGAGATTAAAACCTTTTTCAAGAATGTCCTGGCAAAGAAATTCACACAAAAAACCCCACCTTTAGTTCAGCAAGATGTTGTTGTTTAGTCGTTTAGTCGTGTCCGACTCTTCGTGACCCCATGGACCACAGCACGCCAGGCACTCCTGTCTTGCACTGCCTCCCGCAGTTTGGTCAAACTCATGTTCGTAGCCTCGAGAACACTGTCCAACCATCTTGTCCTCTGACGTCCCCTTCTCCTAGTGCCCTCAATCTTTCCCAACATCAGGGTCTTTTCCAAGGATTCTTCTCTTCTCATGAGGTGGCCAAAGTATTGGAGCCTCAGCTTCACGATCTGTCCTTCCAGGGAGCACTCAGGGCTGATTTCCTTAAGAATGGATAGGTTTGATCTTCTTGCAGTCCATGGGACTTTCAAGAGTCTCCTCCAGCACCACAATTCAAAAGCATCAATTCTTCGGCGACCAGCCTTCTTTATGGTCCAGCTCTCACTTCCATACATCACTACTGGGAAAACCATAGCTTTAACTATACGGACCTTTGTCGGCAAGGTGATGTCTCTGCTTTTTAAGATGCTGTCTAGGTTTGTCATTGCTTTTCTCCCAAGAAGCAGGCGTCTTTTAATTTCATGACTGCTGTCACCATCTGCAGTGATCAAGGAGCCCAAGAAGGTGAAATCTCTGACTGCCTCCATTTCTTCCCCTTCTATTTGCCAGGAGGTGATGGGACCAGTGGCCATGATCTTGGTTTTTTTGATGTTGAGCTTCAGACCATATTTTGCGCTCTCCTCTTTCACCCTCATTAAAAGGTTCTTTAATTCCTCCTCGCTTTCTGCCATCAAGGTTGTGTCATCTGCATATCTGAGGTTGTTGATATTTCTTCCGGCAATCTTAATTCCGGCTTGGGATTCAGCAAGATAGTTGGGACTTATCCAGACAATCTTATCTTTGTTTAGTAAATGACTTAGATGCAGCTCATTTTTTCTGGTGGATCCAGATGTCTTTTCTCAAAACTCTTGCATTTTCCTCACAGTCAAACAACCATATTTTCTCACTGGACATTATGGTGAGCCACACACACAAGTATGTTATCTCACCTTGCCCATTGCAATTATAAGTATTATTCTAGAAGTGTCATGGGCCCTGTTAGCTACTGGCTGTATTTTAAAGCTGGGGGAGTGCTTGTTCTTTCTTCACTAGACAATTGCCCTATAATAGATACCAACAGTTTAAAACATACATTGGCACCTGCAGCTTGTGAAATGACAGGCTGTGTACTAGAGGTTCTCAACTTTATTAACTTTTATCTTCTTTTAAAAAGGATGTTAAAACATAAAGGCGGACAACTAGCAACTCACATTAAAAGTATTTTAGACCATAGCCCCTATTGGCCCCAGGCAGCAGAGCATCTAGAGGGCACCAGGTTGGGAGAGTCTGCTCTAGCACTTGTAGAACAAACATCATGAAGCAAAATGTGCAGGTACCATTCCAGGAATTGTTTGGTGGCAAAGGAGCCTCCTCCCACCTTTCACAGTTTTTAGTCAATGAGTGAAGTCACAACTGTGATTGAGGAGTGCTATGGCGAAATTTAGAATGACACACATCAAAGATGCCAAAATGACTTCAGAATTACTCCAGGCAGTGTAGAAGGAAATTCCTGGTTCACTTTGAAACTGTGTTTTGGTCTTCCTTGTTCTATGTATGCGTGGCTCTATATTGTTCTCTAGACTCAGACAATGGTCATTTTGAAGCTGACAAAAATTCCCTGGTAGAGAAGTGACAATTGTCTAGAAAGAGGGAAAAAGCAAATACAAAATTGTAATGTTGTGGTGGCTGGCTATAGTATTTCCACCCAAAAGCAAAAGGTAGTAGCAAAATTTATTCTTTCTAACACAGGTTTCATGCCATGCCAAAAGATATATTATTTTGTATTTAACATTTCAAAATTCCATGAGACACACTTGTCTTTTCATATTTTCTGGCGATTAATGTTGTTTCAAAAAAATAAATGACAATAAATCAGCAATTAAATTCGTCACAACTAAATTTAATTCATCTAACAAGGCATAACCAATCTGATAATTTGAATTAGTGGCCTTATTTCAGTTCATTTCTGCCCTGCCTTCCATTGCAGCACAGAATTTCTATATTGTTTTACTACAAAAGGAAAGTGAGCTTATTGCATGATAATGCTCAATGAGCATAAGTATTTTAAATTGTGTGTGTGTGAAAGAGAGAGAGAGAGAGAAAGAGACTGTAAGCTAAATGCTGTACAAAACCAGTAGAAATAAATGCCCTAATGCTGGCTTACATTCTTAAGAATAGCAGAATAAAAGAATGGCCTACATTTTGATAATATTTACTACATATAGGTTTTGACGGTAAGATGCTATACCCAATGACTATGTAAAAGAACAAAAGTTAGTGGTAATTGTGTTAGAATGCCACATTTTTTATAAATGAGTTTATGGTTGGTGTTTGTGAAGTGAAGAAGGAATGATGGTATAGTACAAGCCACTTGCATTCTGCATTCTTATGGAGAGCTACTTATGCTTGGCAAAATCAGAAATCATTTCAGTTGTTGTCTATCTCAAAATTGCTACTTACACCATACAAAATGAAAACATGGTGGGTTACAAAATTCAGATGGAGAAATAGGAGCTATAAGTGATAGCACCTACAGCTGTTTCACTCTCTTCCAGGTGCGTATTGTTTGCTCTGCATCAGCGCCACTCCAAAACATATTTATTCAAGAATCCCATGATGGTGGATTGGACGAAAGTAGGGTAATGATGGACGATTTGGGGTTGAGCCAGGTAAGCACTATGACCATTAGAGCCTTTGTTGCAGGAGAGCATAATTGGTTTTGGTCTGAGTGGTGGTGCTAGGGGGGCAGTGAGCAGCAAAAGCATTTAACCGGTCATTCTGTAGCTTTCTGGCAGGATCAACGTTGCACATTTTCTTCTATTCCAACTTAATGTAATGCTGTTCATAAATGGTTTGAACCAATCCATTTTAGCGTAATTCTAGAGATACTTCTAATCTTTTACTCAGTATGTGTTTCTAATATATTAGAAATATTGGGTCATGCTGCTGCTTTAATACATGTTCTTTAGATTTAGTGCAGCTACATTTAGCTTTGCACATTGTACTTGTATCATCATCATCATCATCAACCTACCTTTTTCCTGGACTGGAACTTATTTTACTTGAGTCACCATGTTGGGAATCTGTTTATTGTCTAATAGGTGTGTTATAAGTGTCTCTTTCACTCCAGGTTTACAAAGGAGAGAGAGCTGATAAATACTGCTTCCCAAAACTGATATGCACAGGATTTGCAATTAACTTTTACTCAGAGTAGACTCATTGGAATTAAGGAGCCTAAGTTGTTGTTTAGTCGTGTCCGACTCTTCATGACCCCATGGACCAGAGCACGTTAGTCATGGTCATTAAGCAATTACTCTGAGTAATTGTTGGTTGAATACAACCCAGAGTACAAGAATCTGTTGCTTGCATTTTTGCATTATAGATTATATTTCTATTCTTACATTATATAGTAAGAATAGAAATACTATATAATGTAACACTAATATACTAATACTAATACTATATAATATAATATAATATACTAATACTAATACTATATAATACTAATACCTGACAGAAAGTTAAATCAGAAGTGGGAAGCCTCAAGTAATTTTATCTATGGCAAATAGTTTCCAGTGTTTATCCAGTAAAATTAGGTTTCCTAATAAGTATTGTTTTCTAATAATGTCTTCCTTTTTGTATCTTATAAAGAAATATGGTGGTTATAAGCAACACTTTTGAAAAATAATTTAAGGGTTGCAGCTTAGTCCTCTTTTGCTGATCTTTCAGTGTATGGATGCTGTTAATGCACAGTAGACACACAGTTTTCTATCTTAAACAGTGACATTCACCTTGGCGGGGGGGGGGAGCATAATTTTTCAGAATATGAGCCAACACACATTTTAAAAGCCTTGTCCTAGCATGTCATATCCTTCAGAAAACTTGGTTTCATTTTAGTCCTGCTGTGAGAGGAAATTCAAAGAAAGTGAGAGGAATGTTTTGTGAACCCAGTCTGTTAATGCCTAACTGATAAGGATAAAAAAGCATTACCAAATGTATGTTAAACACAAGTGTCTCTGAAAGATCTCTGTCATACAGAAATGTTGTACAAAACTGTGATGTGATGCAGAAATGGAGGGAGGTGGGAATGGAAAGAGATTCATCCTCACAGTACATTGGCCCCTGCAGGGCCAGCTGTGTTATGGTGATATTTAGACATAATGTTTTGTTGTGGCTTTACCACTGGCAAAGAAAGATATAGGTTAATCATTATCGTAGAACAACTGTGTGCTTTTCAACTAGCCTCTATATTTGGGGTGGAGAACCAGATGTTATTGAATTTCAACTTACAACATGTCCATTGGCCATGCTGCCTGGGACTGATGGGAGATGGAGTCCACCAACATCTGGAGGGCCATTGGTTCCCTATCCCTATGAGGACATCAAACCTGCCACTACAGACAGTAAAAAAAAAAAAGGTTACATGGGCAATACCATTTTATTGCACAAAGACTGACACATGGAGTCATCCAAATAGCCTTTATCTGTGTAGGTGAAAGGATGTGTAAGCAGTGTGTGTGTGTGTTTTACTATTATCAACCACAGAAAACAGTCCCAGTCCCTACTCTTGGAATAAATATTTTTAAAGCCCCTCAAACTTCTGTCTAACTGGGAAATGTTTGTGTGCATGTATTAAAGTGTGTGCTTTAGAATTAGCTAGCTGAAGTGTGCCTGGGGTTCAGAAACATGTAACCCAGAGACCTGCAATATCACCAAAAAAATATTGCACAGAAGCACAGCCAAAAGCAGCAACTGCAAGGTGCTGCTCCCTGTATTATTTTTTCAATATTTAAGAATAGTATCGTTCTACAAAAGCATGATTGCAGAAGAAAGGGAGCTCAATAGTTAATGAACTGCACACAAACCTGGGGGGTGAGGCAAACTGATGCACTGTGAATATGTGGGCTCAGGCCACACTGCACGTTTGAGAAGTCTTTCATTTTCTGGTTTCTTTTTAATGCTTCCTGCATTTTTTTAAAAAAAATGTTCTTTGCTTCCATCTCTCTCTAGAATTCAGCTCAAGGACTTTCAATGTTCACGGGAGAGGAGGAGATTTTTGCCTTTCAGCGTACCATCTCACGACTGACGGAAATGCAGACTGAGCAGTACTGGGAGGAGGGCGACAGGAGCAACCAGCCACAGTTGTGAAAAGACTAACACAAATAGTGTTTTAACAGGCACACTGCCCAATTTTGCACCTCATTTCCTAAACATTTACCTTTGTTATACGTTAACAAGGGACAGGTTACATGCTGGAATGCTGGTGGGAACAGCTTTATGCCTGTGTGTGGAAGTCTTTTCTGCAGCCTAACACAAAGTCTTTCCTGACCAAGAATCCAAATCCAGTTTTAATCTACAAATTATGTTGAAAGGAGGGGGCACATACAGTTATGGTCTGCATTTTATATCATACTTGAGCAAATGGTAGGCTCAAACCAGGCAAATTAAATACATATTCCTGCACCCGCCTATATCCAGCGTTTTGGTTACAGATAACTGCATCTCCAGTACCCTTGAAATTTTTTTAAGGAAAAATTATTCTGGGCAGCAACTGAAAAAATTCAGTTTCTCTTTTTACGAAGTACAAAATCACATGTTTGCTTTTTGTTAGCTCTGCGATTCTAAATATGTTTCCTATTTCTGCTTGTCTACTGCCGCGGTAGACCTATTTATTGTTATTCCATTGTCTATATGTGTGGCCCCCTATCTCAAATTCTTCTGATCGGGAGGGTGCAAAGAGATAATAGAAGTGGAATTACAGAACCAAGAGTAAAAAATGTCATTGTACTGATAGTGAAAATGGACTTATATTGAAATTTGACTAAGTTGCCCTACTTCCCTCCTGATGCTGAGGATCTTTTCAAGCAGCTATGCAAAAGACAGTAAGTGCAAATCTACACACACATACCCGCCACCACAATCCAGTGATCCTTCTACACCAGATAATCACCATTGCCACATGTAACATTGGTGGATCATGCTCTTTCACTGAACAGCACAGGAGAAAGCAATGCAAATACAGAAACATCTCTTGGCAGTTCAACCGCCCATCAGTCATGATATTGCTTTACTAATAAGACCACCCACATTGTTCATTTAGCGCAGGTACCAGTCAATGAATGGTGATGGCAGCATAACTCTGTGATACCCAATGTACACCACAAACAATGCACAGTCTGGTATCCTCAAAGGCACACTTCCCATTTGCAGACCACCATGGTACAGTAAGCAGGAGGCCAACACTGATAGTTATGGCTATTTACTCCAGGGCTAGTTAAAGACAATGTCTTGCAGCGGACAAATGCAGGCAACCAGCCACCATTTTGTGAGTTAAATAGGGCCATGCGTAGAAAGAGAAACCAACATTCCTTCCTTAATAATTGCCCATGGGATACTTGAGAAATCAAATTCAAATACTTCCAGACAGGCAATACAAACAGTATAACCACTTTTGTTTGAAGGACACAAGCTGTTTTCAAGGTAGAAAGCTGTATGACAAGGGAAAGGAGAAAAGGGATTATGTTGTGAGTGCTCTGCTAGCAAGAATGACATATGCCACAAAAAGCGGCCTGGAGGGGGGCGGGGAATTGAACTAGAAGTCATCCTTCCCACCCCACAGACCTGTTCTCTATCCTCACAGCCACAGGAACAGAAAGTCGTATGATGAGGTCTTTGTCATCTTCCAGAGGCAAAGGTCACAATATAACTCCAACCATATTGGCCAAGATTGACGACATTTTATATGGACCCATAAACACACATTGTGTAGGTCCTGATCCTAAAGGCATCTGAGCTTAGTCACAATACTTTTACTAAACTTCATAGGTGGAAGATAGTTCTGATAGCTTTATGAACACAAAGGACTGTGCATTTGATGGTGAGAAATAAGTACATTTCCCCCCATCGTTGCCCCTCCATGCTGGGTACAGCTGTATCTGCTGTAGCAATTGTCTGCCATGCATGCTTAAGACAAAGTTACCAATTCCACATTGTGGTAGCTTGATTCCCACGGATCACTGCTGGATTTGTTGTAGGCTGCCTCTTAGGCAATGGAGAATAACCTTGCTTCTTCACCTCTTGGAAGGTTTCCTGTAGAGAGCCAAGTGGGATGCAGGGATAGTAATGAGTAATGGTTAGGAACTTCATCAGTATCTGGAGGCAACCAAACCAAACTGGAATGTTTATTTTACTTCTTGAAAATTGTATACCACAAATACCTGCGAAAGCCCTTCCAAGATGCCAATGGACAACGTGTAAGAAATAGTTGAATGTGGAAGATTATTGCCGTTATTGTAAAATCCATTTTACGTGTATAAGCCTTGTGGTATACAAAGTGTAAATAAAAATGTCAATTATATTTAAAGCCTACTACCAGCATCTAGTTACAATATAATAATATTTAAAGGGAAACTGTGTGGCAATTTAATATACTCATACTCCTCCTTTTCTCCCCATTAACCTCTCTTCTGTGAACCCTCTGGAGCAGATTTTTGAGGATGTGCTGTAGGGTGGAGAAGAGTTCCATTGTGGCAGGTAGAAGTCTGCTGAACCCATGGAATAGCAACATTGGATGCAGCCCTAAGAAGTAAGCCCCACTGAATTTGCTTGAATTCAACTCTGAATACAAATGCACAGGACTGAAATGTTAGCTATGATTTTGCCACAGAAGGCAACAACTATGCTGCCATATTATGAATATGTGTGCACATGCAAACCACCAAAAAGAATCAACCCCAAGCAAGTAGAGTGAGCCCATAAATATCATCCATATTAAAATTGTCCAGGGGTTATTATTAAACATCAGGTATTATTTCAATTTATCAATTTTTCCATTAGAAAAGACTGGTGGTAACTTCCATTCCAATATACTAAAAATAGATGACAGCCTCTTGCTCTCACAGTGGATACCTATGGGAAACCCACAAACAAGGCCTCCCTGCTTGTAATTCCCAGCAAGTGGTATTCAGAGGCATACTTGAAATAGCACATCCTGGCTAGGAGCCATTTATAACCTTATATTCCATGAAACTGTCTAATCCCCCTTTAATGTCTATCCAAGATTGTATGTCCTTAGCCATTGGTCATGCTTGCTGATGGGACTGATAGGAGTTGTAGGTTCAGCCACATCTAGAGGTCAAAGGAAAAGGGGGAGAAAGATCTGTCTACATTATAGCATTAGGTCCTGTGGGTCCTTTGCTTCCTACAAAATTCTAGCAATGAACATAACACTCCTGAGAGAAGGAAATGTGCATCTGTTAACCATCAGTTGATAGTTGATGGACTATGCTGAAATGGCAAAATTAACTGGGAAGCTCAAGAATCAAGAAGACAAGAACTTAAAAAAAAGAATGGGGAAAGTTTATAATTTATATACAAGATCATTGTAAGCAGGCTAAAACATTGGAAGGATTTTAAACACACTTGTGGAAGAATGTATGAATAATTTAGAAAGATAAAAAATTGGAAAAGTATTGATATGCAGTGGAGAATAGGAGCAACAGGACCCATGGAAGGGATGGGGGAAGTCGGGAGATTCAGAGTAATCTTGATATTCGGATTCTGAATTGGTTTTGTTGTATGTTTATATTTTTGAAAATCAAATAAAAAATTATTTCAAAAAAAGGAAAAAGGAAATGTGCAGCTAAATTTTCTACAATATTGTTGGTAGCCCAAAAAATGAAAAGATTTTGCTAGGAAAACAATCGTGGGGAAAAGAATAAATCAGTAACCATGCTCTCCCCCACCCCAGAAAACAGAAACTGACACTTGGAAAATTTAAATATGCTCTTTGACACTAATCTCCCAGACATGATAAACAAAAAGTTATGAAATGGGCAGGACCTGCAAACAGGAAAAATTAATAAAGGTTCAAGAGACCTGAAAACAGTTATTTGCTTGTCTACACTGGGTTTGATTACCCTGCAAGTATGTTTTATTCCCCTGAAAAACAATTTTTAAAAAGGTGGTGCAGCCTGTAAAAAAAGAGTGAACAAAGGATGGCAATTCCAGGAAAGGGGTAGTGTGGAAGCAATCATCGTCAGGTCAAAAGAGCTTCATAAATTTGAATTCTTTGATACCAGAATAGATTATGCAATCTTCATTCTGTTATATTCCAGCCACAACCTGCTTTGTCACCCAGGTACATTCCAATCATATTTATTTATGATAACAAAAAATAGCTGCAATTATAGTTGTGTGATACAGGGCACAGAAATAACACATTCCCCCAATTAATGGTCCCATTAAAATAATAAAGTATCTCAAGATAATGTAATAATAATAATAATAATAATAATAATAATAATAATAATAATAATAATCAATTATACCCCGCCCATCTGGCTGGGTTTCCCCAGCCACTCTGGGCAGCTTCCAACCACATATTAAAAACAATACAGCATCAAACATTAAAAACTTATCTAAACAGGGCTGCCTTCAGTTGTCTTTTAAAAGTAAAATAGTTGCTTATTGCCTTGACATCTGCTGGAAGGGCGTTCTACAGGGCGGGTGCCTCTACCGAGAAGGCCCTCTGCCTGGTTCCCTGTAACTTGGCTTCTCGTAGTGAGGGAACCGCCAGAAGGCCCTCGGCGCTGGACCTCAGTGTCCGGGCTGGACGATGGGGGTGGAGACGCTCCTTCAGGTATACTGGACCGAGGCCGTTTAGGGCTTTAAAGGTCAGCACCAACACTTTGAATTGTGCTCAGAAACGTACTTGGAGCCAATAAAGATCTTTCAGGACCGGTGTGATATGGTCTCGGATATTGTTACTTGTAGCTGAAAGCTGGGAATTTGCTGTCTATTCCTGAATGCAGTTATAAGGAAACACCAGAAGCACCGACTCCATATGTCAGCATCTAGCACCACCAAGTGTTCAACTCAGTTTGTCTGCAGCAGAGCTCAAGAAAATACGTATCTTTTTCTCTGCACCATTGTTGCGGGTCTTCACAAGGCACAATCTGGGACGCTAGAAGCCTCCCATTGCTTTTAAATAGACCCACCCAAGAGCATCTTCACAGAGGACAGTACTCTGTTTGAAGAGCTGCCGCGTGACCAGGAATTTGCCCATCAACAGCTCGCACCAAGACACCAAACTCTGCAAGCACATGGGTCGCTACGTAAGTTCTCCTCACCATGTTGAGATGTATCAGAAATAGCTATTATTTCTAAACTTGTGTCAGAATGTAGGCAAATTTGTATTCCCTTCTGCCCTCTTTTTTGTCCTTGTACAGTAATGCTTTCTCATTTTTTATATTAACACATAGTAGCCACAGTTAGCCTTCCCTAGCCCTCAATATTATTTTTCTTCACCCAACTGAGGTGCACACATTTTAGGAGAATGACAACGTTCCTTTCATCAGGCTTTTGAAGGTGAAAAAGCATGTCTGACGTTAGTTTATAGGGGACTCTCTGATATATTCTGGCTTTTATTTTTAGTGTTTCTTTTCTATTGATGTTTCAATCAGTTTTAGAACATGTATCGATGTGTCTCAGTGGGCAAGAGTATACTAAGTTGCTACAGGTGCAGAATGAGTTCTGCACAATGCGACTCCCCCCCCCCACGTGCCCATGTCCCCCCTAAATCTGCTCTGGGGGGTTGAGGGGAAACATAGAACAGGTTTAGGGGACAAACAAGAAGAGGAGAGGGTGGGCCTCATTCCCTGTGTGCATACCCCACTTAGCATGATGTTGAATTCCACCTATTAAGTTCTGCATCACCCTGTGACCGTACAGTGAAGGGTGACAAAGTAATACCTAAATAAATAAAATTATTGACCCAACTCTGTTTATTGTCAGGGATCAGCCACTGCCAACTTTCCCACTCTTGTGCTGTCTGAAAGGGAAAAAAAGATTTTCAAAAATTCTTAAATGGGTTAGAACCAAAATGCTATGTTCTAGAACTGTAATTGTCATTGAAAATGTCATCATTAAAATCCTCAAACAATGGAGGAAGGGGGTTGCACACATCCATGCTTGTCTTAGGAATTTTGGGAACAACCCCGGCTCCAGGTCCAGGTTCCTGGTATACATGGTATAGCATGGCTGCCCAAATTTATTTATGGTGTTGATTCATCACCCTGGTGTGGATAAGGCTGCCAATGGCTGCTAGTCAGGATCGCCATATACTACCACCAAGATCAAAGGTGCCATGCCTCTGAATCCCAGGTACTGGGAAACAGCAGCAGGCGAGAGGAGACCTCGCTCTCATGTCCTGCTTTTGGGTTTCCCAAAGGCATCTGATTGGTCATGGTGGGAAACAGAATGCTGGATTCAGCTCTTAGTCAGATACAACAATACTCTTCTTACACTCTTAAAAGATTGCTCTTTTCTTGTTTTTAGAAGGGTTGTCACCAGTTGATCATAAAACAACAATTTGTTTATTATTCCGTGGAACTCAAGGCAGCATATTCAGACCCTCTTAACTTAGTGTTCCTATTTTCCAGGGACATCCCCAGATTTATGGAAGCTGTCCCAGTTTCTGGTTTGATCCTGGAATGTCCCGCTTTTCCTCAGGACATCCCTATTTTCATCAGAGAAATTTTGGAGAATATGCATACTTTTGAGTTTCCAAGTGGTCCTCTGCTGGCACTGAGCGGACTTAGATCTGCCTGGCTTCAGCAAGATTGCTGCAGTCAGCCTTCGGGCCACGACCTGGGACCATTATGGATATATTTTATGCATGTATGACTTAATTAATCTATTTGTCTGGAGAACTGCAAGATTATGGTTGTGAAAATTCTACATTTGCTTGCTGGACGTTCAAGACCTAGAATTTGACGGTGAGTTTCAATGCGGCCACAAGATGGCAGAATATAATCACTGTTATTCAGGAACAAGTGCTTCTGATTTCATCCTATGAGAGGGTTGGTTGTAGCTTCATTTCACTGCGATGTTTAAGGGACTGCATGTCCTAACAGATAGTCTCAAAAATAATCATAGCGTATCTTTTATGTTAAGAATCTCCCAATGTCAGTGCAGGAGCCTTGTTGGGTAAGACATCACAGTAGATGGGGTAGATTTTACAAGAATTCCCCTGAGGTCTGAATACATTGGGGGTCCATAAATGAGGTTACCAGATTTTTTTCAATGAATCCGGGGACACTTTTCAACTTCCTACTAAATAGATGGATTTTGTCAGGGGACTGATTTGTAAATCTGGGGATTGTCCCCGGGAAACGGGGACGTCTGGTAACCTTACTGTTATGTACTGAGCTGAATCCTAGAACAATAGGATTCAGAATCAGCGGGAGCTACCCAATCCAACTCCAGGTGGAAGTGAATCCGCAACCTGATTGGCCTGCTGGAGCAGCCAATCAGGCGGCTGGCAGAAGTGAATCTGCTACCTGATTGGCCTGTAGGAGCAGCCAATCAGGCTGCAGGCAGAAGTCAATCCACAATATAATTGGCCCACAGGTGTAGCCCTGAAGTAGCCAATCACGCAAGGCCCATTGTGTAAATAATGTATATAAGCAGATGGTTTTGGGAAAAGAGCCATTCGTCTTCTCTTCTCCTCCTTGATGACTATGAGCTGAATAAAGAGCATGAAATTCACTCTCGACTCCGAGTATATTTCACTTACCATAAGAACTTGTGCTAAATAAATGTGGAATAAACAGGATGTCTGGAGGCGCTCTTAGACCCCCTGGGGTCCACCCCCCTCCCCATACACACACACCTTTGTCACTGTCAGATTTTAGGTGTTTCTAACATTTTACTCCTGCCACAGGGCTTTTGTGCACAATGCAGCTCTCATTGGGAACGGTTCCTCCCCTCTTTTTAAATCAGCATCAGCAGACACACCCAATTCCTGGGGAGGGTCCTAGCATGCCAAAACCTTCTGTTAGGATCTCTTACTCTTACATAGCATAGATAGAACTACAAAGTCTTTGGAAGTTCAAAATCCACAGCCCCGAACACCATGGCAGATTCTATAATATCCAGTCTACTTGAACTTGATTTTTCATGGCATGGTGAGCCCTTCTTAATAACAGTAACACCAGTTGATTGCATAAAGCTGATGTCAGAAAGCCAAGCCTTGGGCTTCACATACTCATTAAATTTCCCATTCAATTATTGTTTTGGTTGTTAGCTGCCTTGAAGGAAAGACGAAAGGTGGGGTATAAATCCCTAAAATGAACGAACGAATAAAAGTGACACATTTCCAATAAATCAATTGGTTGATGACCCTTTCATTCAGGCTGCAGACACTTGCTGGGGAATTATCCTCCTTGGAGAAGTAAGTGGGGCTTACTTCTGAGTAAATATGCATGGGATTGTGCATATAGTTTAAAACGGTGCAAAAGAGAACAAATAGGAACCCTTCAAGCAGCTGCAGCCAATATTCTAGTTGTACAGTGTATCTTTGTACGATCATATACATCATGCTTTGACACCACTCTGAATTTTAGAACCTGGGAGATATATTATTGCAGTTAATAGGGAGGAGGAGGAGGAGGAGGAGGAGGAGAATAATTAATTAGCCACTTAATATTAAAATAGGACCACTCAATGCCAGTGATCTACTGAGTGTACACATTGAGTGTCAGGAGGCCCACTGGCAGGAAACCACCAAACTTGATAAAATGAGGAGGTAAAACCATGGGGCAGGGGGTGTCCATGAATTGTGCCCTATCCAAGGCCCTCCAGAACTGAGACTTGGCACCTACACAGTGGCTTTCTATGGTGGACAAGCAAGATTCAGAGCTTAGGTAGGAGCTTAGGAAGCTGCCATACTGAACCAGACCCGTAGCTGGTCCACCTAGTTCTGTATTGCCTCAATTGACTCTTCAGGGTTTCAGACAGGAGTCTCTCCCCACCCTACCAGGAGATGCCAGGGATTGAACCTGGGATGTTATTGTTGGAGATTTATTCCCCGCGTTTGCATTCATGGGATTGTTGTCTATCACATGATGGTGTATATTTTCATTCACGGAGTCGGACGTGACAGAAACAGGATGTTTGTGTTACTGTGTTTTCTGAAGTGGGACTATTATCCTTTGTTCTTCCTCTTTGCTGTGTGATGCTAGAGAGAGAGGGAGCCATGTTGCAGTGCTCCATGTATGTTTATATGTAAACTAGTGTATTTCAGCCCGTTCAATAACGGGCGCTAGAACATCCTGGGGTTTGGAGAAGCGCTTGCGCAGCGCTTCTCCGAACCCTGGGACCTGTCCTTACTGTCGGCGGCAGGGGGACAGGAACGGAGGAGGAGAAAGCGCTGCTTTCTCCTCCTCCGTTCCTCTCTCCCAGCCGCCGACAGCAAGGAGACATCCTGGGGTTTGGAGAAGCGCTTGCGCAGCGCTTCTCCGAACCCTGGGACCTGTCCTTACTGTCGGCGGCAGGGGGACAGGAACGGAGGAGGAGAAAGCGCTGCTTTCTCCTCCTCCGTTCCTCTCTCCCAGCCGCCGACAGCAAGGAGACATCCTGGGGTTTGGAGAAGCGCTTGTGCAGCGCTTCTCCGAACCCTGGGACCTGTCCTTGCTGTCGGCGGCAGGGGGACAGGAACGGAGGAGGAGAAAGCGCTGCTTTCTCCTCCTCCGTTCCTCTCTCCCAGCCGCCGACAGCAAGGAGACATCCTGGGGTTTGGAGAAGCGCTTGCGCAGCGCTTCTCCGAACCCTGGGACCTGTCCTTACTGTCGGCGGCAGGGGGACAGGAACGGAGGAGGAGAAAGCGCTGCTTTCTCCTCCTCCGTTCCTCTCTCCCAGCCGCCGACAGCAAGGAGACATCCTGGGGTTCGGAGAAGCGCTTGTGCAGCGCTTCTCCGAACCCTGGGACCTGTCCTTACTGTCGGCGGCAGGGGGACAGGAACGGAGGAGGAGAAAGCGCTGCTTTCTCCTCCTCCGTTCCTCTCTCCCAGCCGCCGACAGCAAGGAGACATCCTGGGGTTTGGAGAAGCGCTTGTGCAGCGCTTCTCCGAACCCTGGGACCTGTCCTTGCTGTCGGCGGCAGGGGGACAGGAACGGAGGAGGAGAAAGCGCTGCTTTCTCCTCCTCCGTTCCTCTCTCCCAGCCGCCGACAGCAAGGAGACATCCTGGGGTTTGGAGAAGCGCTTGTGCAGCGCTTCTCCGAACCCTGGGACCTGTCCTTGCTGTCGGCGGCAGGGGGACAGGAACGGAGGAGGAGAAAGCGCTGCTTTCTCCTCCTCCGTTCCTCTCTCCCAGCCGCCGACAGCAAGGAGACATCCTGGGGTTCGGAGAAGCGCTTGTGCAGCGCTTCTCCGAACCCTGGGACCTGTCCTTACTGTCGGCGGCAGGAGGACAGGAATGAAGAAGGAGAAAGCGCTGCTTTCTTCTCCTCCGTTCCTCTCCCGCAGCCGCCGACAGCAAGGAGACATCCTGGGGTTTGGAGAAGCGCTTGTGCAGCGCTTCTCCGAACCCTGGGACCTGTCCTTACTGTCGGCGGCAGGGGGACAGGAATGAAGAAGGAGAAAGCGCTGCTTTCTTCTCCTCCGTTCCTCTCCCGCAGCCGCCGACAGCAAGGAGACACCCTGGGACCTGTCCTTACTGTCGGCGGCAGGGGGACAGGAACGGAGGAGGAGAAAGCGCTGCTTTCTCCTCCTCCGTTCCTCTCTCCCAGCCGCCGACAGCAAGGAGACATCCTGGGGTTCGGAGAAGCGCTTGTGCAGCGCTTCTCCGAACCCTGGGACCTGTCCTTACTGTCGGCGGCAGGGGGACAGGAACGGAGGAGGAGAAAGCGCTGCTTTCTCCTCCTCCGTTCCTCTCTCCCAGCCGCCGACAGCAAGGAGACATCCTGGGGTTCGGAGAAGCGCTTGCGCAGCGCTTCTCCGAACCCTGGGACCTGTCCTTACTGTCGGCGGCAGGGGGACAGGAACGGAGGAGGAGAAAGCGCTGCTTTCTCCTCCTCCGTTCCTCTCTCCCAGCCGCCGACAGCAAGGAGACATCCTGGGGTTTGGAGAAGCGCTTGTGCAGCGCTTCTCCGAACCCTGGGACCTGTCCTTGCTGTCGGCGGCAGGGGGACAGGAACGGAGGAGGAGAAAGCGCTGCTTTCTCCTCCTCCGTTCCTCTCTCCCAGCCGCCGACAGCAAGGAGACATCCTGGGGTTCGGAGAAGCGCTTGTGCAGCGCTTCTCCGAACCCTGGGACCTGTCCTTACTGTCGGCGGCAGGAGGACAGGAATGAAGAAGGAGAAAGCGCTGCTTTCTTCTCCTCCGTTCCTCTCCCGCAGCCGCCGACAGCAAGGAGACATCCTGGGGTTTGGAGAAGCGCTTGTGCAGCGCTTCTCCGAACCCTGGGACCTGTCCTTGCTGTCGGCGGCAGGGGGACAGGAACGGAGGAGGAGAAAGCGCTGCTTTCTCCTCCTCCGTTCCTCTCTCCCAGCCGCCGACAGCAAGGAGACATCCTGGGGTTCGGAGAAGCGCTTGTGCAGCGCTTCTCCGAACCCTGGGACCTGTCCTTACTGTCGGCGGCAGGAGGACAGGAATGAAGAAGGAGAAAGCGCTGCTTTCTTCTCCTCCGTTCCTCTCCCGCAGCCGCCGACAGCAAGGAGACATCCTGGGGTTTGGAGAAGCGCTTGCGCAGCGCTTCTCCGAACCCTGGGACCTGTCCTTGTTGTCGCCGACAGGAAGGACGCGGGACACAAACCCCTACTTCGTCGCCGCTGCTTCGTGGCCTCCTGCCGCTCCTCTCACGGGCCAGGGAGGGTTGTGAGGAGGAGGTCTCCGCCGGCCTCCACCCTCGCTTCCCTGACGTTCTGGCCAGGAGCGGCGGTTGGAGGAGGCAGGGGGGGGGGAGAGAGTGCGCGCGTGTAGTCTCTGCTGTCCAATCCCTGTGTCGCTGGGGCACATGCGCAGTGACCCAGGGACACACGGGACAGCTTGGACGCAGGGACAACTTGCAAATTATTATATAGGATAAACGTAGATTAGCCAGAATGCTGAGTTCTGTTACGCAATTGCGCAAACTTTGCAGATCCGTAAGTGTGCTGATGTCAGTTTGCATCAGTCGCTGTGATGTTTGGGCTGAAGAAACCTTTTGCCGCTCCCAAACGATCGACCAGGAGGGAGGGAACATGCCAGTCGGGCATGTGTCTCTACCAGGGTCCTACTCAAGAGTAAGAGATCCTAACAGTTATGCCTGCCAAGCAGATGCTCTGAGCCACAATACCCAGCCTTACACTTGCCCCAGCTCAACATCAGAAGATCGAATCCTGAACAGGCTAGCCAATGTGGTGCCTTCCAGCCAGCATGCCAATGGTCAGGGTTGCTGTAGCCCACAACATCTGGAGGCCACCATGTTGTCTGCCCCTGCTTTGACTCTTTCTGGTGTCCCCTGACCAACCCTTCTCTCACACAGCTTTAGTGGGTGTTCTGTCTCCTCTTATCTGCTTCACAGCTTCCTCTCATCCCCTTTCTGGAGGGCTGCATCCAATATCTAGTGGGTCATTTAGAGGCTCTGCATCTAAGCAGCAAAGCAAGCGCTGGCTGAATTCAGAGTTTCCTTTATCAGCCAAATAAATGTCAAGCAGCAGGAGGATCTTTGCCAAAGGTCTATGAGGGAACAAGATTAGGGCAGCACTTGGGAGTACTTTTCAAAGAAGACACAATAACCACACAGACACCAGCCATGTCACTGTTTTCCACTCTGCATCATTGGACCATACCTGTCAAGTTGCTGTCAGAGAAATAAGGGACCAGGCCGGAAATAGCAGACCGGAAGTAGCGCTGCCGCCATTTTGGAACTGGGCGGAGCATGCTCAGAAGTGACTTTTGATGCTGCTTGCCAGTTCCAAAATGGCCGCTGCGCCAGAAGTCGCACTGCAGCCATTTTGGAACTGGGCAGAGCAGCATCAAAAGTAGCTTCTGAGCATGCTCCGCCCAGTTCCAAAATGGCCACCGCGCCAGAATAAACCAGGGGAAAACAAAAAAAATCAGTTTTTTTGAGCTAGGAACAGCTGGAAAAACAGGGATTTCCCGGGGAAAACGGGAGACTTGGCAGCTATGCCTTGGACAACTTGGTGGAGAAATTGGAAGAAAGGTTTTGGGGCTATCCTTCCAAAGCATCCCTGACATAGGATCTAAAATTACTACCCACATAGGGTACTGGCACTGTGGTCTAAACCACTTGGGCAGACATCCCCAAACCTGGCCCTCCAGATGTTTTGGAACTACAACTCCCCTCATCCCTAGCTAACAGGACCAGTGGTCAGGGACAATGGGAATTGTAGTCCCAAAACATCTGGAGGGCTGAGTTTGGGGGTGCCTGCTCCTGGGCTTGCTGATCGGAAGGTCAGCAGTTTGAATCTGTGTGATGGGGTGAGCACCCATTGCTTTGTCCCAGCTTTTGCCAACCTAGCAGTTCGAAAGCACATCAGCACAAGTAGATAAATAGGTACCGCTGTGGCGGGAATGTAAATGGCATTTCTGTGTGCTCTAGCATTCATCATGCTACTCTGTGCACCAGTAGCAGTTTAGTCATGCTGGCCAATGACCCGGAAAGCTGTCTGTGGACAAACGTCGGCTCCCTCGGCCTGAAGCGAGATGAGTACCATACCCCGAAGTCGCCTTTGACTGGACTTAACTGTCCAGGGGTCCTTTACCTACTTTGCTAATATGAGAGGGGTGAAAACAGATAAGGGTCAGGAAAGGCATAAACAGCAGCCCATGGCACAAATTATGTACAAAAACAGCCACCCAAGAGATGTCAACACCAGAAAAGTCTGGCAAGAGGATGCTTGTTCATACAAGCTGCGAGACTGAGGTCAGGAGGGTTTGTATAACATGTGGGGAAGTGTTCACACTTTAATCTAGCCTAGAGTGAATGAAAAGAGAAATACCAAGAAGTAGCAAGGATGGGGGTGGAGTCCACCCCCTTCCTAGTATAAGTGTACTTGATACGCAAAAAGGTTGCATGACAAAAATAGTGGTGGGGTATGAGAAGTGTTGGTGCGATTTAAGTGCTGCTTAACTATGCCAGAGTTACCAACATTTTAAAGCAGACATGGCTCCTGTGTGGTTAACTCCAGTTGATCTACAGACATTAGCAGGCTGCGGTGCTTATCTCCATGTCATGGAAAGCTACAGGCTGGCTTCTGAAGATCCAGTGGTTGTCAAAGGCACAGGAGCAGCTCAAACACTTATTTTATAGTCAATCAGCAACCCTAGAAAGCTGCCGTTTTGGAGGAGGAGATCAGGACTGGAGAAGCAACAAATAAGACGGGGGTGCTGACCCCTTTTCCTACCCTCAGTTACCCCACCACAACTCCCAGAGCAACCAAAACGGGGGCGGGATAGTGGTTCAGGGAACATTCGGGGCAAGAAAATGGGTGGTGAAAGGGTTAAAAAATCACCTCCTGACACAAAACTACTCAACTCCTGACCGGCCCCTCTGGAAGTGACCATTTCTTCTTATAAAGTGTTTTCAATGTGTTTGTCCATAATATGTAGCCCTACCCACTGTAGAGAGGGGAGATAAAAGCGCTGAAGAGTGTTAGGTGTATCTGCCCCTAATGTCTGTTCTTAGCAAGGTATCAGTTCATTAATCTGCTCTCAGACCATGGCTTTATGCTTCTACCATAGAAAGGAATAGGCACAACAATATTATGAGGGTATTTGAAACCATGGATTCCTTAAAAAAAAAAAGGCAGGTTCTCAGGATAACTGGATTATAGCAATAAAGAAACACAAAGCACAGATCTGGAAGGAAGCTGGCTTGGTGCTCATCCAAATGTTAAATGACAGAGGATAATCTTTTTTCTCTCATTCTAATGGCCATTTTGCTTGGCTATCATGGAAGCATGGGAGTGTGCCCCTGATGGCTCTGATCCTTTTATCTGGCCTAACAAAGTTATACAACAGGTCATGACCTAGGCAATATGATTGAGTGAAAACCAGTTCCTCTAAATTGTATGCTCAGAAAAAGAAAGCTCCCAATTCCTTGTCTCTCTGTCAAAAAAATAATCTGCACTAAAAGGCTGATCAGAAAAGTTGGGAACAATCTTCCTATCAAATATTATAACTTGGTTTGGAAAGACTAAACATAACAGCTGATGAGGTGTGGGCTCATGTCATTAAGCGCTTTACAGGTCAAAACACCTTGTGCCTGCAAACTAATGGGAAGCCACAGATGTTGGAGCACCTGTGTAATGTGCTGTGGGTGATCAACCTATCAAGGGATTGGTACCACGTTCTGAACAAACTGAAGCCGCCAGACCATAACCAAAGGTAGCACTATGCTAAGAACATTACAGTAGTCTAGCCTTGGAATTACAAAAGCATGAATATGGATTATGGGTTCTGATGAGACAGAAAGGATTGGAATCTTCTTATAAGATGGCTCTTCATAGAAGATATACTAGAAATGGCACACTAGAATGTCAAAAAAGAAACAAAATAATCACCAGGCAATTTTTTTAAAAAAGGGCAGTAAAGGTAAAGGGACCCCTAACCATTAGGTCCAGTCATGACCGACTCTGGGGTTGTGGAGCTCATCTCGCATTATTGGCCGAGGGAGCCGGCGTGTAGCTTCCAGGTCATGTGGCCAGCATGACAAAGCAGCTTCTGGCAAACCAGAGCAGCACACGGAAACACTGTTTACCTTCCCGTTGTAGCGGTACCTATTTATCTACTTGCACTTTGACGTGCTTTTGAACTGCTAGGTTGGCAGGAGCAACGGGAGCTCATCCTGTCGTGGGGATTCAAACCGCCGACCTTCTGATTGGCAAGCGCTAGGCTCTGTGGTTTAACCCACAGCGCCACCTGCATCCCAAAAGGGCAGTAAGTGTACTAAAAATCAAACTAATCCTATGTCACATTCCTGATCATATCAGAGAATAATGAAAATCATTTGACTTCCCTAAAATAAGAAAGGAATAAGCTCTCAATTTTAGCCTTCATGTTGGAATGGCAGCACCCATGCTAGCAGAAGCTGCCAGTTATAGATAGATAAAAATGCACAGGTCTGCAGGGGGGAAAGTTCCTCTCAGTGCTCCATTCTCTGAACAGCTGAGACAGCAAAGTCCTGACATGTTGAAGGGCAACCTAGCCTTCTTTGGACAAGGAAGGTCACTTCTGTTTGTTGTAATATTTTGGTTAAAAGAAAGGATACTAGATATGGTAAAATAAAAGGAGAATTCTTTGCATGCCTAAATCCAGGCTTTGGTGAGGGAACCCCAGCAGAGATTTAAAATCACAAAAAATGCAGCAAAGCATGTAATATAGGTGGTTAGACCTTTAAAATATCCCCTTCTGATTTTCTTCCAGAGCACCCCATTTCCCTTAGCATGGAAAGAGACCACATAACTGTTAAATTAAAAATGGTTTACTTACAAGCTCTTTAGAGGTAAGACTCATGGGTTTTTCTATACAGCAGCAAGAAAAGACAAATTTTAGTTTCAAAAAGTGGTAAATGTTTCTAAATTATTTGTACAGGAACACAAAGATGGCTTTCTTAAGCCACCTGGTCTAAGCTTGGAGCATCCAGCTTAGACATCATAACTGGTAGGGTTCACATGGTGGAAAGGAAGAGAAAACAAAGGTGATGGGTAAATGGCCTAGCTAGGCCTGGAAGTATGGCTTACTCTATGGCCTTAACCACTTCATGCGTTAATTAGAGTTAAGTACTGTGTGTTGGCTATATGAGGCTGGATATATCCCACAACTTCAACATACAATTGCCCTCAAAAATGAAAGTGTGCATCAGAACTGAAGGTAAACAAGTTTCACCTGATCATCCAAGCGCAAAAGAAAACCTCCTCCATGCAGCAGAGTTACACCAGACTCTAAATTATTGGAAATGGGCTGTATTAATAGAAAAACCAATGGAGCCTCTTTGCACCTCAAAATACTGTACAAATAGGCTTTATCTGGGGCTCTTCCACACATAGCCTACATGCCTTACATAAGGGTGGGCTGTGCAAGCAAAATGGATGGCTCTTCTGAGACACGCCTGCTAACACCAGAATTTACAAGCGTAGACCCCCATTCACATTAAAATGCTTACTACAACAGAGAGGGTTATGTGAGCCTGAGGCTTAGACCTACACTCTGCTACATGTATAAACAGAAACATAGGCCCTGCACAAACCAGCCTTGCATCTGAACATGCAAGTATTTAGGGTTTTGTTTTTAAAGTTTAGGCACAACAGATGTATCTACATGGCTTTAATAATTTCAAGACATATCAGCTTAAACCCCTCATATCCAATAAGGCACTGTTCAGTTGCTTCCAGCTGACCTGTTTATTGAGCATTCATCTTGACTCGTCTGCAAAAAGTTTGCAGGAAGGTTAGACAGCATTGACTATTTATTGAACACTCATTCCAATTTGTTTGCAGGGAGGCGATACAATCTTGTCTTGAGCAAATGTTACCCCACACCTCCCAGTCCATTTTCCTGTCATTTCCCTTATCGTAACATGTATAATTTTGGCAATAAGTAGGTTTGTTGTGTTAGAGCCCCAAATCAACTTTAATTGCACAACCTGAATCTGTCAGTGTCTGGTTGAATCTCACCCCAAAATGATGACAGGCTAGAAGCACCCCTTGTCCTTGTCAATCATCTTTTCCATTTATTTTAAAAGCCTTTTTTCTTAGCATATGTCTGGAGAGTGGATTTAGAAATGTTTTCGGTTTATTCTGGCTTTTTATTTGTACATCACACTTTCAAAATCTCTCTAGATTTATCTGCCTCTCTCATTGTCTCGGATTCACTGTTCCAGGGACATCCCTTACTTTACAGCAGCCTGATGCAGGCAGTAATCTTGATACATATTTGGTGACCCTGCAACATTAAATCACACACTGTAGTGCTTTATTCCTCCTCCAGAAGACTTTCTGCATTAGTGGGTATATAAAATTACACCCGAAAGATTGAATACACCCTGCAAAGTAATAAATGACACCATATGGCCTTCATTTTTCAAAGCAATGCACCACTGTTTTAAAGCAATTTGTGTTTAATTTTCCAATTAAAAGGCTTGAAATAGATTTCCTAACACAGGGACACAGAAAACAGACACTTCAGGGGTTCTCCCTAGCTAAGAGATCAGGTGAACTAACAGCCTTGACAGTCACATGTTGCCCTTGGTCAGGTAGGGGCCCATAAGCCTGAGCTGTTAATTTCTTCCCCTTTCTACTCTGAAACGGCGAGTCATCATTACAGCAAAGACAAGGGGCATGATGCTTCTCTCAACAAATTAAAATGAGTATATGCTTCCTTAAGCCTCTTGGGCTTGAACATATGTCAGCTCTGAACTACACCCTTACTACCCCCACTTTCCCACTCAATTTGTAAAGAAAGAAAATCCATTTTAAAAGAGCAGATCTTTGCTGTGCTCCATAGAAAGCAGCTATTGTGGAAAAAACAAACACATATTGGAATCTTCTTCCCTTGTAGGCTTGTTTGTTTGCTTTTACAGTTATGCCGTTGACAACTATCAATGTTGACTGTATTATTTTTTTACTTCAGTAAAGATGTATGAAAAAGTGAAATTGAGCAGTCTAGAAAACTTTTATGGCCTTTTCCTTTCTGAATCTACTGAGTTTCTGAAAAACCAGAGGTTCTGATATTTTATTGTCAAATAAAGTGTGTCACAGCAATAGTGAATGATTGTGGAGATATGGCTGCATTCTCAAGGGGGACGTGTGTGAAATATTAAAGTGAAACAAAATAATATGGACACTGGACCTGTGAAAGAATGTGGCTTCAGTCATACCCACTTGGAAGCACTTCCCATCGAATCTAGAGCTCATGCATAGATCCTGGTGTTGCCATGTTTCAAAGAGTGATAATCCGGACAGAAAGGTTGTTGAGCTTTTTTGGTTTTCGTCTCGGACATTTGTGAGATTTCTGTCAGGGGTGGAGAACAGATGCTGTTAGATTGATCAGCCTGAGTCAGGGTAATGAATCATGGATAATGTGAGTTGCAGTCCATTGTGGAGGGCCACAGATTCTCCATTGTTGCTATAGGTGAAGCTACAATCAATTTGTCCTTAAATTGCAAAACATTGACTGGAATACAATTTATTTCCCATCTCTATTTCTCATTTACAATACTTACGCATGGCATTTAATAAATAATAATAAAATAAAGCAAAAAGGAAGCTGCAGATGCACAATGATTTATTAAAATATTTTATACCAACCTTCCAATCTGTAGATTCATAAAGGAGGTAACAAAATATATTAAATTACAGCAATAATGAAATCAAATTCAATAAAGAAGCAGTAAGCACAGCAAGAAAACAATGAATTAAAACAGCCATAATCAATACTCAGTGAACCTCAAAAGCTCTGTAGAAGAAAACTGAATGTCTGGCGCCTGTGACAGTGCAATGGAACTCACTAGGAAGTGATTTCCATAATTTTGGCTCCAGTTTGGGAAAGGACAGTCGGGAAACCAACTGGAAATCAGTAAAGATTGACTCATGGTCCATGCAGTCCAGCTCCGTCAGTATCCTAGTGGCTGCATTTTGAGCTCCTTGAAGTTTCCAAGTGTTCTTCTAAGCAACTCATAAGTAACTTACTCCCAGAAGCAAGAAACATCGTAACTAGACACTGGAAGGACCTATCAGGAGTGAACACAGACTACTGGTACCAAAATGTATGGGAAACCGCCCTAGACTAGAAAAGCTAACCAACAAACTTAAATTAGCACGGGGAGAAGCAAAGGAAAACCCCTTCATCCCGGTGTGGTTCCCCTTTATCACAAACACAGCACAACAGGACAATGACCTATCCCCCCTCCACAGTACACGAATCAATACTGTATGGCTAACCTGACTCAACAACCTTCCCCCTCTAACACACACACACATACAGACAAGCCACACTCCAATCAACTGAATGCAACAAACCAAGCTCTGGATCCCCTAATCTTTCATAATGTGTGTGTGTGTGTGTACACACACACACACACAAAGGACCTACCCATGTGATGCTAACACAAATCGGTACAGTAACACTGCAACGAAAGAACAATACCCCCACCTCTCTCCCTTCCATCAACTGCAAGATGCCTATTACAAAAGTGTCTGTCACTACATGTAAACGAACTGTGAAAAGGACTATGAATTGAAAGTGGAGAAAATAGGTGTACTTTTCCCTGCTTATTTTGTTTTGTAACACAAGAAAATATTTAATAAAAACTAATAATAAAAAGAATACATAAAGCACTTCACTGTAGCATCTTTAGAACCATGTGTGAAAACAGACAGCACACACAAATCTTGCATATGGAAGTGAATACCTCTGTACTATCTTTTTTAAATTTAATTTTTTAATGTACAAGTAGACTATAACGCCACACACACACACACACACACACACACACACAGTGTGACAAAAACAAACATGATAGGAGAGCTTGTAGTAAATATGAATGAAGTCATAGCCCAAGAGACTTAAAAAGCAGACAATACAATTACTATCACAAGTTGGATAAATGCATCTTTCCAGAAAGGTAAATGTAATGGCCGAGGACAAATTTATTGGTGTAAGAAATTAAGGGAAACCATATTGGTTCCCAAACCTTTCCCAACATGTACGACTTGTAAATTGCTGAGGGTCTTGGTGAACCACTTAATGGTATGGTATTTCACCACCTGAATAAAACTTGAGGACCACTCTGCCATGTTCCAGCCACATAAACAGACAGAATGAAAAAACAACTCAGAGCTATCTTATTTCTGCTGAATTTGCTGGAATATCTTTTCTATCATCACATACGGTATGTTCAGCTTCCCCAGCCCTAGGCCAGAAAAAGCAAAGACTTCCACAAATGATTGCATATTTAAGAATATATTCAGACATCCATAAAAAAGCAATATTGTGAAGCTTGGTGTGTATTTGCCATAGACATCCTTGTAGATCTATTTCTCCTCAGGCTGTATCTCAGCTTTTTGACAACTACAGACCCCGGATCAAGCATGTTCAATGCACTATCTTTAATTAAGCCAAATAATATCAGACTCAAGGCCACAAGCAGCAGGCATGCTGGTGCTGTGTGCCTGTTCCTGCTCACCCTTTGCCTTCCTCCCTTTACACAAAGTCGGGGTGTAAATAGTTCCAGGCTTGGCCCTATGCTCGGCATCGTGTCAACACAGAACGAGATTCAGATCTGCCTTTCCCGCAACAATACTCCCTCGCAGAACATCCTGCTAGGCACCTTATTTTATCCTCTGCAGGGCAGGCAAAGAGAGAAAGAGATGGAGCTGTGTGATCCAGTTGCTCAACTCACTCATTCTACTGGCCTCCCCTGCCCGAACCCCCAGCCCAAATACCAGGTCCCTTCACGTTCTTGCGGCACTCAAGATCTTCCCCTTGCCCTTCCCTGGGTGAAGGCTCGCCCGCGAGGACACGCGCCCTTTGCAATCCCGGGGCTGGCAGTCTCGAGACCTCCTTCCCTCGTGCCAATGCCACCGTGGGCCTGACTCCCTCGCTCCAGCCGAGGGCTCCCTCCCTCCCTTCCAGTGGGAGGCGCCTCCGGGACTGAGCCAGCTCCCAGCAATGGCACTAAACGGGACCGGAGCAAGGCGAGGAGGCTCCTCTTGCACGGGCTGCACAAGGGCAGCGGCGCGCAACAGGGCCGCTCGCCCCATGCGTCTCCAGCCACCCACCAAACCCTCCGATCGCAGCATTTTACTAGATTGTTTATTATTTTGTAGTGGGCGGGGGAGAGAAGAGCAGCTGGGCCAATCGCGGGCGCCCCCGCCTAGACGGACGGCACCTTCCGAGCAATGCGAAAAGAGGGCGGGCCCCTGCGGTCACGCGCTTATTTAGAGAATGACATCATCCCTTGGCGCGCGGCAACCGAGCTTGGTGGCGATGGGGCGGGGCCCGAGGGAGGGGCCTGCGGCGGGGAGCGGGAGGAGCCAGGGAGTTGGGGGCGGGGCAGGAGGGAAGGGAGGGGCTTGGAGGAGAGGCGGCTTGTGCATAGAGCAGAATTGTGGGGAGAAGGAGGTCTATTGTGGCGCTGCGTTCCGAGCCCGGGCAGGTTCCGCGTCTTCTCCCCGCTACGCCCAGGGTGGCAGCGGGAAGGCTGAAGGGAGCACGTTGCGAGGGAAAAATAAAGGCAGCCGTGTGGGCCCCGCGGGGTCAACAGCTGCAGAAGTCGCTGTCGACAGCGCACGGGCGCTGAACGAAGGGAAGCGACCAAGCGGGTTCCTCTGCTGCGGAGCGCTATTGGGGGACAGGTGGGGGGACCCCCTTTCAAGGCGGAAGGTCACCCACTGACTTTTACGCGCCTTCCCGAGCAGCGCCCGGGCGCGCTCGCTCAGCAACGCCGAGTGGGGCGCCGTTTTGCGCCTCCCTCGGTGGTCCCGTCGCCGTGTTTGCACCAGCGGAAGAAAGTTAGAGGGCTAGTAACAGGAGGAGGCGCAGAGAGAGCCAGATTGGTCCTTCAAATTGCCGCTCCGCCAATGATCGTTTCCGCAAGCAGCCCTTAGAAATACCGCTGACCTATAACGCGGAGATGGCGCAATGGTTCGTCTGTTGTGCAGGCAGTCCTCCCCGCGCGGGCTGCTGCAAGCCGTGTTGCTAAGCTTTCAGGGGACGCTTTAATTTGCCCGTTTCGCATTACCTAAGCAAAGCAGGCTGGGTTAAACTCTTTCAGAAATGTATGTATCATGTGCTTGGATCGCGCGAGGTGCAAATAACTAATAATCACGCTGCAATTAGGGGTTCATTATGTGTCATTATAGGGATTTACCTACGGACAAACCGAGGCAGAAACCGGTTGTGTCACTTATGCAAGGTCACAAAGGGTGTCACCAACAAGGCAAGGAACAGAATGCGTATATCCTCCTCCGTCTTAGTCTCTTCCTTGCCATGTGAATGCTTTAGGTGGCACACTGCTTCGGGCAGTTCATTCAGACTAGGGATGGGGAATCTGTAGCTTCCTACCTGGCACTGGAAGACATCTATCAGGCTGGGACTGAGGGCAGTTCTGTCCAATTATAGCTCCAGGGCCTGCTACAAAAAACAAATGTAAAATAGTGCTTTATGTTGTAATGCCAAATGACTTTCTTTCTACGGCCTGGAAAGACCATCTCTGCATCTTCTGAATGGGTAGCTGTGTTGCTACAGAAGAGTCTTGTGGTGCCTTAAACTGATTAACGAGTATAAAAGGACCAGGGCTGGCCCAAGACATTTGGGAACCTGAGGCAGATCCAAAAATGGCACCAGGGAAGAAGAGGTGGGGGAAGATCTACATCAGGAACAAGGGGGTGGGAAAGACTGACATTGAGATTTGCTGTCCTGGTGAATCCTGCCGTCTGAGGCAGACACCTCACCTTGCCTCATAGGTGGGCTGGCCCTGAACAAAGATCTACACCAGGATCTGTTGGCCCTGTAGATCCTACCACCTGAGGCCTCCCCTTGCCTCAACTGCAGTGACTATTCACAAAGCAGGGCAGGTGATAACATACGGTAAATAACATGGTTGGCTATGCTCTCCCTCCATGATCAGCAGCTGCATGCTTCTGAAGAGCAATTCCTGGAGGGAAGAGTGCTCTTGCACTCAAGGCTTACTTGCAGGCTTCCCACAGGCTTCTGGTTGTAAGAACAGGCGGTTGGACCAGATGGGCCACTGACCTGCTGATCCAGCAGACTCTTCTTATGCCCTTATGGTAAACTAATTGTTATATGAACCCTCTTATCCCGATTCAAGCCATAGATATTAGAATTGAAACACATGATAATTTGTAATCCAGCTGTTTCACACTGCTGTCTCCCTTTGAAGGTCCTTTGTTGAAGAATAGCCATCTTTAGGTCAGGGCAGAGTAGCCTGGAAGGTTGAAATGTTCCCCTACTGTCTTTTAAACGTTGCCATTTTTGTTGTCAGGGTTGTGTCTGTTTACTCTTGTGCACAGAAAATAGGCCTTCTCTTAGGCAGAATATAGAAGGGCAGCATCTATGCCACATTGGAAGATGACGAGTGGGTAAATTTACCCTCAGTGTTTTGGCTAACATTGTTCGTTAGGTCTTGTACTTGTTCAGTAGATAAGGAGACAGAGTTGGCACATGGTTTTGTTGTGGCATCTGATCCCGGTGTTTGTGTCTCTGTTTTGTGGCCTCTTGTTGGGTATCTGTTTTAGATCAGGGGGCTGACTGTAAACAATGTAAGCAAGGCTACCACCCCATCTTACAAAAGAGGAGTGCCATTATCCAGGATGGGCTATAGATCCTTGGTGGTATGTTGCAGTGGTTTTCACCTTTTCCTTATTTTAAAAAAAGCCCCTAGGTTCTACTCCTTTAACAATTATGTACCTCTAAGGAATTTAACAGGAACCGCATTGCCAGGCATTGCAAATTCACGGGAAAGCTAAACCTGCTGAGTTTCTGTCACTTGGGCAGCATAATACCAAAGCCTCCAATATTATAATTGTTGTTGTACCCTTTACGGAAGCAGCCTCACTCAACAACCCATGTTTCAATAATACCTGGAGCCAGATATCTGCCAACAGGCAGACACAATAATATTTTCACATCAATATTGAATTTTGTTTGACTCCCAGTAAACAGCACCAGTGATATTTTAGGGGCAATGAGTACTACAATTCAAATATATGAGGTGCGGGGCACATTTCCTCATATCATGTCTTTTCATAGTTGCTCATCTTTCGCATTTATTGTCCTGTTGTTTTTGTAGCACTGAAGAGTGAATAGAGGTTTCCTTACCTATCTTTTTGATCCCATTCATTATTTGTATGCCCACGTCATGTATCTTCTTACTCATCTTTGTTTGAAGATCAATAGCCCCAGTCTTTTCCATTCCTTCTAGGATGGACAGTTTTATTAAAGTCATTTTTATTCAGTGGCTCTGTTCTACTTCTTCTTTACACATATATCAACCTGTCCTATTGGGATATTTTTTTTCTTTGTTTTAGTCAAAACATAACACAATACAAGGCAGGAAATGAGTATGGCCTCTGAGCTCTGTACTGAACTAACCTGTTTAATCCTCCTTCTGTACACTGTGGACATAACCTTCCATAGACTGAAAGTTGATCAAGTTATTCCATCTTCCCTGAGAGCCACAAGTACTATGGTTTAATGATATGGAGCTAGAAAATTTGTTGCTGCCGCTCCAAACTATCACTCTCAGGATTCTTTGGAAGGAATAATAAAATATGAACACAAAAAAATCCAATATATTTCTAGAGCAGGGATGGGGAACTTACAACCCTTCAGCTGTTAGATTTCAACTCATTATCCCTCACCATTGTCTATGGGAATTGGACTAGAACAACATCTCATAGAATCATAGAGTTGGAAGAGACCACAAGGGCCATCCAGTCCAACCCCCTGCCAAGCAGGAAACACCATCAAAGCATTCCTGACAGATGGCTGTCAAGCCTCTGCTTAAAGACCTCCAAAGAAGGAGACTCCACCACACTCCTTGGCAGCAAATTCCACTGCCGAACAGCTCTTACTGTCAGGAAGTTCTTCCTAATGTTTAGGTGGAATTTTCTTTCTTGTAGTTTGAATCCATTGCTCCGTGTCCGCTTCTCTGGAGCAGCAGAAAACAACCTTTCTCCCTCCTTTATATGACATCCTTTTATATATTTGAACATGGTTATCATATCACCCCTTAACCTTCTCTTCTCCAGGCTAAACATACCCAGCTCCCTAAGCCGTTCCTCATAAGGCATCGTTTCCAGGCCCTTGACCATTTTGGTTGCCCTCTTCTGGACACGTTCCAGCTTATCAGTATCCTTCTTGAACTGTGGTGCCCAGAACTGGACACAATACTCCAGGTGAGGTCTGACCAGAGCAGAATACAGTGGTACTATTACTTCCCTTGATCTAGATGCTATACTCCTATTGATGCAGCCCAGAATTGCATTGGCTTTTTTAGCTGCTGCATCACACTGCTGACTCATGTCAAGTTTGTGGTCAACCAAAACTCCTAGATCCTTTTCACATGTACTGCTCTCAAGCCAGGTGTCTCCCATCCTGTATTTGTGCCTTTCATTTTTTTGCCCAAGTGTAGTACTTTACATTTCTCCTTGTTAAAATTCATCTTGTTTGCTTTGGCCCAGTTGTCTAATCTGTTAAGGTCATTCTGAAGTGTGATCCTGTCCTCTGGGGTGTTAGCCACCCCTCCCAATTTGGTGTCATCTGCAAACTTGCTCAGGATTCCCTCAAGCCCATCATCCAAGTCATTGATAAAGATGTTGAACAAGACTGGGCCCAAGACAGAACCCTGTGGCACCCCACTAGTCACTACTCTCCAGGATGAGGAGGAGCCATTGATGAGCACCCTTTGGGTTCGGTCAGTAAGCCAGCTACAAATCCACTGAATGGTAGCATTGTCTAGCCCACATTTTACCAGCTTCTTTACAAGAATATCATGGGGCACCTTGTCAAAGGCCTTGCTGAAATCAAGATAGGCTACATCCACAGCGTTCCCTTCATCTACCAGGCTTGTAATTCTGTCAAAAATGAGATCAGATTAGTCTGACATGACTTATTTTTCAGGAACCCATGCTGACTTTTAGTGATCACAGAGTTTCTTTCTAGGTGCTCACAGACTGTTTGCTTAATGATCTGCTCTAGAATCTTTCCTGGTATTGATGTCAGGCTGACTGGGCGGTAATTGTTTGGGTCCTCTCTTTTCCCCTTTTTGAAAATAGGGACAACATTTGCCCTCCTCCAGTCTGCTGGAACTTCGCCTGTTCTCCAGGAATTTTCAAAGATTATTGCCAGTGGTTCTGAAATCACCTCTGCCAGTTCTTTTAATACTCTTGGATGTAGTTCATCTGGCCCTGGAGACTTGAATACATCTAAACTAGCCAAGTATTCTTGTACTACCTCCTTACTTATTCTGGGCTGTGTTTCCCCTGCTGAATCATCTGCTCCATATTCTTCAGGTCGGGCGTTTTTTTCTTTCTTGGAGAAGACTGAGGCAAAGAAGGCATTGAGGAGTTCTGCCCTTTCTCTGTCCCCTGTTTGCATTTCACCATCTTCTCCTCTGAGTGACCCCACTGTTTCCTTGTTTTTCCTTTTGCTACGGACATACCCATAAAAGCCCTTTTTGTTGCTTTTAACCTCTCTGGCGAGCCTGAGTTCATTCTGTGCTTTAGCTTTTCTGACTTTGTCTCTACACGTGCTGGCTATATGTTTGAATTCCTCTCTGGAGATTTCCCCCCTTTTCCATCTCGGGGATGGAAGCAGAGGTTCTCTATCCCTGACCCAAAATGAAACAACCTCACCTCCTTACAACTGTGAAACCATTAGTTCTTTAAAAGTTTCTCAAATTTTTGTGGAATTAAATAATGGGTATTTTGTATGATCATATCCCACCTGCATTCCATATAAAGAAAGGATGGACCAGGCCTTTTCAGTATAAGAAGAGAAACTGGAAGTGGATATATTTACTGAAATTATGCTAGTATGACTAGAACAGTGGTAATCCTGCAACAAGGACTGTTGTTCAAAGAACTTTGAACAAAGAACTTTGAATTTATAGTCTCTAAATGTGAATAAGGCAATGGGTAACCAGAATTGCCACATGACTGGTTTAAAACCACCCTGGCTGGTTTTTTGTGTGTACGTGTGTGTGCACCCACACACTTTCAAACTCATACACAGTGATGGATAAGTACTTTGGCAACTGGATTGGTGGGTTCCAGGTGTTGCAGTCTGCCCTGAATGTAACACATACAATTATTTGGATATTCTTTAATCGGTAATTGCTAGGTGGCGCTGTGGGTTAAACCACTGAGCCTAGGGCTTGCTGATCAGAAGGTCGGCGGTTCGAATCCCTGTGACGGGGTGAGCTCCTGTTGCTTGGTCCCAGCTCCTGCCAACCTAGCAGTTTGAAAGCACGTCAAAATGCAAGTAGATAAATAGGAACCGCTACAGCGGGAAGGTAAAGGGCGTTTCCATGTGCTTATGATCCTTAATTCTGATCTATTGACTTCCTCCTTCCACCTCCTACTGTGGTTCTTAGCATATCGTACTTAGTAAATTCTAAATCTTATGTAAACTTTGCTTTTTTAAGGACTGCCATATGTCCAGAATTTCCTGGACATATTCAGGACTCCCCTGCCAAAAATAGCATCCAGGCAGAATTTGGTTAAAATGTCTGGGAAAACCAGGCATATGGCAGCCCATTTCAGTGCGGATTTTTTTTAATGAATTAAAAAAAAATAGAGTTAAACAACTTTGCCAAAAAAACTTCCAGATTTTGTTTCTGGATTTCCCTTTTTGAAATATGGCAATCATAGAATCATAGAGTTGGAAGAGACCACAAGGGCCATCCAGTCCAACCCCCTGCCAAGCAGGAAACACCATCAAAGCATTCCTGACATATGCCTGTCAAGCCTCTGCTTAAAGACCTCCAAAGAAGGAGACTCCACAACACTCCTTGGCAGTAAATTCCACTGCCGAACAGCTCTTACTGTTAGGAAGTTCTTCCTAATGTTTAGGTGGAATCTTCTTTCTTGTAGTTTGAATCCATTGCTCCGTGTCCGTGTCCGCTTCTCTGGAGCAGCAGAAAACAACCTTTCTCCCTCCTCTATATGACATCCTTTTATATATTTGAACATGGCTATCATATCTCCCCTTAACCTTCTCTTCTCTAGGCTAAACATACCCAGCTCCCTAAGCCGTTCCTCATAAGGCATCGTTTCCAGGCCTTTGACCATATTGGTTGCCCTCTGGACATGTTCCAGCTTGTCAGTATCCCTCTTGAACTGTGGTGCCCAGAACTGGACACAGTACTCCAGGTGAGGTCTGACCAGAGCAGAATACAGTGGTACCATCACTTCCCTTGATCTAGATGCTATACTCCTATTGATGCAGCCCAGAATTGCATTGGCTTTTTTAGCTGCTGCATCACACTGTTGACTCATGTCAAGTTTGTGGCCTACCAAGACTCCTAGATCCTTTTCACATGTACTGCTCTCAAACCAGGTATCACCCACCCTGTATTTGTGCCTTTCATTATTTTTTTGTCCAAGTGTAGTACTTTACATTTCTCCCTGTTAAAATTCATATTGTTTGCTTTGGCCCAGTTGTCTAATCTGTTAAGGTCATTTTGAAGTGTGATGCTGTCCTCTGGGGTATTAGCCACCCCTCCCAATTTGGTGTCATCTGCAAACTTGATCAGGATGCCCTCAGGCCCATCATCCAAGTCATTGATAAAGATGTTGAATAAGACTGGGCCCAAGACTCAACCCTGTGGCACCCCACTAGTCACTTCTCTCCAGGATGAAGAGGAGCCATCGATGAGCACCCTTTGGGTTCGGTCAGTAAGCCAGTTACAAATCCACTGAATGGTAGCATTGTCTAGCCTGCATTTTACCAGCTTCTTTACAAGAATATCATGGGGCACCTTGTCAAAGGCCTTGCTGAAATCAAGATAGGCTACATCCACAGCGCTCCCTTCATCTACCAGGCTTGTAATTCTGGCTTGTAATCCTAGCTTTATGTTTCTTTTTGAAGCCCAGCCAATATATCTTGGTAGAAATTTCCTTATCAGCTTCAAAAATGAGAGTGTATGAGGTCCTAAATGTGAAAAAACCCATTAATTCTGTCTTTACAAAATACATTTAATTAGAATGAAAGTCTGAGTCACCTATATCCATAACCCTCGGCTCCATCTGAAAAACCATTTTAAGACCACAACTGTGGGCCCAAATGAAAATAATAAGAAATGTGATAAATCCTTCCTAAATATATTTAAATTTTGTTTTGAAACTGGACAGGTTCTGTGAAAATTAGGGTTACGGTGTTAGTAATACAAAGGAAAAGCATAGGAAGGGGTGATCCTGGGACCCTGTGCTAGATTTTGCTTATGTTTGCATTTGATGTCACTGAGGCTACAGAGAGCAAAGCAGTTTGGACTGGGCCTATGCACAAAGCTCTTCCAGTGGAGAGTTGTTTAAGAACATATAAATGAACCTTGCTGAATCCGACTGAAGAGCTAAAGTATCTCACTCAGGTATGGGGAACCTCTTGCTTGCAAGGCTTGTGTCTCAAACCATGCCTTTCTGCCCCCTTATCTGGCATCTTAAGTGATGTCATGTCTTGGCCAGGTAAACACATGGTTCTGCTCCAGTATCCTGTTTCCCAAACTGCCCAACCAGTGTGTGTATGGTATGTGTTGATTTTAAACCAATAAAGATTGAATTAAAAAGAAAGAAGAAGGGGGGTCTGGTCCAAGTGCTGTTAATGGATGAGGAATCATGATGGGGAGAGGAGGGGGGAGCCTTGAAGTTGTCAATCAACAGTTAGTACCTGGGCAGTAATTCTAAATGTGCATATATACACAGAAGTTAGGGGGGAATTATGCAAATTATTAGTAGCTAATGAAACACTATGTGAGATCAATTATCAGTTACAAATGGGAATGTATGGGAATTAACTGAAAAGTCAGTCCTGGATAAAGTGAACCCTTTATCTGTTTGAATGAAATGTTGACTCTTTCACAGCATCTCCACTATTTAAACAAGGTAGTGTTTAAACAGAGCACTTTTGGAATAAACATCAGGGAGGGGAAGAGACTTTTTAAAATGTAAGAAAGCGCTGTTAATTTCCAGTCTAGTTCATATTCTACAGTGTGAGGAAGTGAAGTCAACTTATAACTACCAACTTACTTGAAGTGAAATGTTCAGAAATCATTGCAAAGTGTGCAGTGACTGTTTCTGCTGAATAATATTTTCAAACCATTATCATCCAGCTGGATCATGAAAGTATATATAAACCACTGTAAGAATATGCAGCCCAGTTCACTTGGAAATAAGAGTGCATAGGAACAAAGTCATTTTAAAAAAATCTATTATTTCCTCACATTACTTCAACCCATCCTATCTGGATACTTGAGTGTTACATAAATGTAGTCCAAGATCTTGTAGTCAATTGCTGATATTGTGTTATCTAGAATAAACAGTGGTGAAAGGTTCTTCATGGGAATTCTGAAACTGGGCCAAAACACATACATAATGTTGCAACCTGATGGTGCTATTTACTTAAGGATTCCAATAAAGAAAGGTAAAGGCCCAACTCTTACTTGCTTATGGCCAAAGAAAAATCACATGTACATCAGAATAAGGCATTTTTACACCCCATCTGCTTCAGTTGGACAACAGAGCACATGTATAGTTCTCACTAAAATTAATGGTATGTAATGGCTATTTTATGTATACCTATAAAATCTACTATATTTATACAGATGGCAAAGTAATTGCCTTTCTTGTTATCTAATTACTTGCATAGCTGTCAAGTTCTCCCCCCTTTTAAGGGAAATTCCCTTATGCTGAATAGGCTTCCTTGTGAGAAAAGGGAAAACTTGGCCCCCCGCTATCATGATTTTGTAGTCACCTAGTGCTGGGTGGTTGTGATTAAAACAAAACTGACCTATTTATTCTCTATGTTTGGGAATAAATCTGGTTGATTTTGATGAAACTTCCTTCAGTAAATATACATAGAACTGGGCCACACATCAAATTTCTGTAAGGGATACATTTTGTCTTACCAGAAAAAGTAATGCCTTGCTATGCATCTTAATATCTGGTCCACTATTGGATTCTTAGCACTTACTAAGTAGGAACAATGAAGCAGACTTTCCTTTAATGTTTGAACCTTTTACCAGAGTTTCTTAACTTATCCGTTTATTCATTCATTATCACATGACTTTCTCCAAAGAAATTGGAAATGGGAAAGACACATCTAAACATGTCTTAATTTCCCTCAATTGAAAAAAATTGTGAAAATTAAAATACGCTCCCATTAGCTAAATTTGATGTCTACTTTTGAATTTTCAAACATTAGCCTTAGCTAGCTTGAACTGCCATAAGAATTGCCTTAGTTGGCACCGTTGCAGCAGAAACTCCAGCATCACTGTAGAAAACTCCAACAGCTACTGCTTTGTAAAAGAAAAGGCATTGTTGTGTTTCCAACCCACCCACATGTTTTGTAGTAAAACAACAGAGAACTGCAAAGATTGTCCCCAACGTTCCAGCGCATGAAAAAGTGGTCAGCATGCGCCCACACGATTTCTGTGTTTTCTAAGCTCTGCTTTAAAGGTAAGCGGTCTGAGTGGAAGGGAAAGATTGAGGGCGAAGGCAGTAAATAAAACGAGGGGAAATGTTGTTTCAAACAAAAACATTTCAAACAAAAGCTAAGGTAACATGATGTAGTAACAAATACAACCCAGATCTTCTAAGACACATATCTTTATTAATGCATTGTTTCTTTAAATCCCTGCTCCTCCATGAATGGCTCCATTTGCTGAGGCGATTTTTAACTGCGATGCGTTTTTTCAAGAGTTAAACTAGGCAGGCGACCGAGAGCGCCTGTTGGCTGATGACCGAGACAGATGCCTCCAGATAGCCAGCCTTGCACAGGCGCTGGCAGCTCGAGCGCTCGCTCGCCCCTCCCGACGACGACGCAAGGCCTTCCCACTTTGTGGGTGGCGCCCAGGCTGCTACCGGGTTAGGTTGAGGCTCCCTGCGTGTGTCTATAACTTTGTGTTGCCGCCGCTGGTTGTTAGGAGAAGGAATGTGGAAGTCAGCAGAGCGGAGGGCGGCGGGCTGCTCGCGCGAGCTGCAGAGGCGCCCTTCGTCCCCGGCAGCAGCGGCGCCGCCTCCTCCTCCTGCTCTCGCTTCTTCGAGGCAGGGGGATCATCCGCGTCGCTTTGTTTTAAAGGCTTCTTCCTCTGCCTAAGGCGAGACGAGCTGGAGGAACCATGCTACCAGGAGCCATGCAGCAGCAGCAGCAGCGCTGCGTCTTCCTACTCCTGTGAATTCCGACCTGGATTTTCCGCCGTCCGAGCTGCTCGCCGTCCTTCTCGCCGCTGCTTGGAACCTGCCGCTCGCTCGCTCGCTCGCTCCTTCGTCCCCCCTCCCTCTCCCCCCTCCTCCCCCCCCCGCCTGCGTGACCTCCCGCTCTGCCTTTTCGCCAAGGCTTGTTTAAATGACTTGAGTGAAAGAGGGGAAACTGTCAAGATGGCAGCAGCAGGAGCGAGGAGGTGATGAGCGTGGTGGTGTGGATGCTGGAACGAAAACCTTGGCAGCCCCGCGGACGAGGACTCCGGGCTTCTGGACCTGTTGGAAGACCGGCGATTTGACTTGTCTTGGATCCTGAGTCTCTGCTCTCTTTCCCTCTCTTATTTCCCCCACGTTGAGGATTCGGATTTTTTTTAAACCACAGCAGAGCGTGAGTTTCCTGGTGTTGTTGTTTCCCCCTCTGCGTCCCCCCTTTTTTGGGGGTATTGCTTTTTTGGGGAGAAGAGGAATGCCCTCCTCGACTGTAGCAGGCGCGATCGGGTGCGTTTTAAGACTTCAGTTTCCAAGCTAAGCTGTTTCGAAGTCAGCTGCGGAGAAGGACTCCTGGAGCCGAACAGAAAGCGCCAGCCAAAGCAACAAGCAAGAAAAGACTCGTGGCTCTCTTTATTTTTAGGCGTGTGGAGGGGGAGAGAGCCCGCGGGAAGTGGTCTCTTTAATGCATACCGCGAGATGCTATTGGAGCAATCCTGCACGGGGTGAAAGATAAACAAACACACGGGCGCGCCGCAGCGGAGATTTGGTTTCCCACTCTGCAAGGGTTGGGTTTTTTTGGGGTGGTGGTGTTTCTTGCAAAATCGGCGCTCCTCAGGATCCCGAGGAACAGGACGCACCTGGAGCCGGCTTCACCACCTGATCGTTTCTTTTTTCGATTGATTTTATTGGTTGTTGTTGCTGGCGGTAGGGAAGGAGAGGTGGCGGGGTGAAAAGGAGGCGGCCGGACCTTTAATGGAGCGTGGCATGTTTGTACAACCTCGCTGATCGCTGCTACTAGGAGGTGCGAGAGGAGGAGGCGGTGGCGGAGGAGGAGGGACAGCCGAGGTGTGGATCGGGCTCGTCTTCCCTGACATCCCCACTTGGCAGCGGATCGGAAGGCAGGCAGAGCAGCTTCCAGAGCGGGGGAGAGGCCAAGATGGCAGAGGCGTCTCCCCCCGCCCCCTTGTCCCCCGTGGACGTGGACCTGGACCCCGAGTTCGAGCCCCAGAGCCGCCCGCGCTCCTGTACGTGGCCCCTGCAGAGGCCTGAGCTGCAGGCGAGCCCGGCCAAGCCCGCGGGGGAAGCGGGCGCCGACGCCGCCTCCATGATCCCCGAGGAGGACGACGACGTTGACGACGAGGAGCAAGGGGGCAGCTCGGCCATGGCCGTCGGAGACTCCGTCCCTAGCGGCGGCGGCGAGGCGCTGGCCCCGGAGGACACGGCCCGCCTGCTGGCGCCTTTCTCGGGGCTGTCCGGCGACGGGTCCGGCCAGGGCGCCAGGGCGCCGAGCGGAGGGCAGCAGTCGCAGCAGCCGGGGGCGAGCGGGGCGGCGGCGCCGAGGAAATGTTCGTCCCGCCGAAACGCGTGGGGGAACTTGTCCTACGCGGACCTGATCACTCGCGCCATCGAGAGCTCCCCGGAGAAGCGCCTCACCCTCTCGCAGATCTACGAGTGGATGGTGCGCTGCGTGCCCTACTTCAAGGATAAGGGCGACAGCAACAGCTCGGCCGGCTGGAAGGTGAGCGCGCGGCGGGGAGGAAAGTTGGTGGTCGGCGGGGCGGGTGGTTGTGCGAACGGGATCGGGTAGGAGGCACGGCATTCTCCTGTGTGGGTCACACGCTCTCTCCAGTCTCGTATTCCTTTTTTTACTTTTCCTCAAAGTAGTGGGTCTATCTGAAGGCAACCCCCCCTCCATTGCAGGATATACATGATCCGCACGCGCACGATCTTCTGTGTTAATTAGTGCAGAAAAACGACCACCCCGCTTTATCTCCGTTTGTTTCCCACTCATAACAAGCGCCAGCGCTGAACCTCGCCTCAGAACGCATTGAAAGGGCGGGAAAATTCCTACTCTTTTAAAGCTCTCTCTTAAAAGAAACAAAACAAAAATGCCGTCGTGGTTTCTGACGGTGGAAAAAGTGGTCCACGAGTGTTTGGGGGGGGGGGAGAGAACTGGATTTTGTTCAGTATTACAAGTGACTTTGTGAGAGTAGTAGGGGATGTTTAACTCCGTTTTTGACCCAACAAAACTTGAGTTCTCTGACATACACTTGAACTGGTTTTTCGTGGTCAAAATCGGCAAGCCTAAATAAAGAGCTTAAAAAAGAAACCTCTCAAAAACCAAACACACTTGACCCACATCATCAACTAACCCACATTTCTAGATTATAGCCTGCTACTGGTAGGAGCTGAAGGAGATGCCTGTGTGAAAAAGGTGGCTGTGTGGCTGAGACTGCCTGGACATGTTCCTAGAGCGCTTTCTCTCATGCAGTGCACCCCATCCTTGTGGATCTCCCCTTCTCCCCTTGGCTTGGTCCCATCCATAGGGTGTGATGGGGCAATTGCAGGACAATTTCCCCAAACTAGTTCTTTGCTATCCCTGCAAGGGTGATCCTCAAGGTGTTGTGAGGAAACATCAGCCTCTCTCTCGGGGATCCTGCTTCAGCATCAGTCCATAAGGGTTCTTTAAGAGCATCTTTACTTTGCCTGGCTTAGGCTCTGATCCCAGCATCTGCTGCTGCCTAAGCTAGACCAATGTCTTCTGGGTCAAACATGACCTGTGGTCCCCTCCTGTGTTAGCAAAGCAGGAAGCTTCTAACTTATGCCAGAAATGAGCAAGAGTATGCCAGTGGCTTGTCTAAGAGTATGCCAGTGGCTTGTGGTGTGTTTGTGCTTATTGCCCATTATCTGTTTTCTAGTAGCCAAGACTTGTGGCTAAACCACTAAACTGTGGAATCAGTAGGGTTCAGCAGATAGGGAAGCAAAACAATCCCCTGTTTAAATCTGCCATGTGGGAGACTGTCCTTTGTTTGATGGGATTATATGCATGCAGCAGCCTCTGAACCTAAGGAGCTAAAAAATAAGTGAGGACATCGCTTGCTTTTTGTATTTCTCAATATTTGTGTATTTATACTACCACAGTCTTTTATTTTACATTTTAAATTCATTTGTTGAGCAAAAGACAAGACCCAATAAATGGAAATTAAGAACACTTTTAAATAGCAACCAATGTAAATAAGTGCATCTGGAGAGGACAGGATAGTATATAAAAAAAGCAAACAAACCCAGAGCCTCAAGATGCTAAATAGTTAAGAGTTATAGAAAACAATATCTGTTGCTAGTGGGGTGAACTGGATAGCTACTTTTTCACATTAAATAGCCACACAGATTATGGCATTACGTACATCGGTACATAAAAGGCACCCCACAGCCTTTTTAAATAGTGCTATACAATAACTTGAGCTAGGAATTATAACTCCTGTTTGTACTTGCTTGTACTTTTCTTGATGGTGACATTTTAACACATAAATGGGATGTGGAACACTGGCACTTTTTGATATGCTTCCATCTGCTAGTATTGTACAACTATAAACCATTCTACTTACATCACCCATGCTTCTTAGAGGTAGATGCTTAGACAAGACAAAAGTTTTGTAATGGTCAGGCACTGTGACTTTGTATGCAGAGGGTCCCAGATTTGGTCTTTAACAGCTCTAGGTAGGGGTAGGAAAGACTCCTGTCTGAAAACCTGCGCAGCTCTCGCCAGTCACTGTAGCTAGACTAATGGTCTGATTTGGTATAAGGCAGCTTGCGACAATCAGCAGCTGCTGCCAGTGACTTACAGTGGCTGCGTGTTTGAGCCCCACCAGGGAATGTCTGCAGCGTAGTGGCACAGCACATGCTTTCCATTCAGAAGGTCCCAAGTTCAACCTGGAATATCCTCTTGTCTCTCAAACCATGAAGAGCTGATGCCCATCAGTGCCAAGAATCTTAATGGTCTACAAAGGTGCAGGTTAATAGGATTCTGCTCCTACACATGCTTTTTTGGAAGGAAGTACCAATAATGTGGGTGAAATTTGACTAATTTGTACTTAGGGTTAGACCCACTGAAATTAGTTGACTTAAATCCACTGATTTGAATATGACCATAACTAACATTGGCTATCATCCTGTGGTTTTGTGTGTTCACTTGGGAGTAAGCATCATTGAACAAGATGGGACATCTATTCCACTGAATATCATAGGATCACACTCATGGCACATTGAAGCTCATAGCACAGTTGAAGCTTATATAGGGTTTGCTGCTTGGGGGCCAGCTGCACATTATGCACAGATAATTGTGTACTGGAACTCCAGTCCTCATATTTCTTTTTTTTAAAAAAGCTTCTTAGGCGGAGGCACCTGAGAGTGCTTACCCTTGTCTTTACTGCCATTTCCCCATTCCAAAGCCTTTTCCCTGTTGGGGTTTAAAATGCTAACCTACCACATAAGCTGGAATGGGCAGAGGAAGAACCATGTAAGTTGCCTTGAGCATCTTGAGGAAGGGTGGAAGAAAATAATAGTCATTTTGCCCTTTCTCCCTTCATGCCACCCAGCCACAGGCCATGGTGGATTGCCACGGGGAGAACATGCCACGCAGGATCTAACCTATGTAGTTCAGCATCCTGTTCTCAGTGACCAACCAGGTGTCTGTGAAGCCACGATGCAGGACACAAGCACAATAGCATTCTCCACATTAGTGATTCTCAACAGCTGATATTTAGAGGCACCGGCTTATGATAATAGAAGCAATATAGACAATGTGACTAGCAGCCATTGATAGTCTCATCCTCCATGAATTTGTCTAATACCCTTCTAAAGCCCTTTAAGTTGGTGGCTGTCACCATATCTTGTGGAAGTGAATTCCATATTTTAACTCTGTACCGTGTGAAGACATATTCACTGTCCCTGTGACTGCCAATTTTCAACTTCACTGGATGACCCCGAGTTCTGTCCATCTTCTCTCTTTCAACTTGCAACCTTGTAAGCCCCTTTGAGTTTCTTTGAGGGAGGGTTTAATGAAAATGTGATATTTGAGTAAAAGCTGCTCTGAAAATCCATATCCCTCTATCCCTATTCTTCTCAGTTCCTGCTGAACCATTTGTTCTGTGTAAACAAAGTGCTAAGCCAGCAGAGCTGGAGATGACCACTAGCCTTCTCCCAGGGAGATGTGGATGCTATGACAGAGGCTTATTATTGCACATGGTGTATGCACCTCTATTGTCTTTGTTCACAGGTTCTGCAAGGTTTTGTAGACCTCCAACAGCCAGCAAAACCTGTTTGACCAGAACTATTGGTAGGACAAAAGAAATGTATGTGTGCACTACGTAAGCGATGATGCCTCTGTCGTACCAAACTCAACTCCCTTTGAAAAGATCGTATTTAATGCTAGTGCTTCTCAGAGCCAGCTCACTGAAATTAATTAACCTAAGTTAATCATAGCCATTAATTTCAGTGGGTCTACCCTAAGGTCTGTCCCCATCCATAAACACATAAAATAGGAACCACTTCATGCATTACCAAATTCCTGTATTGGCAGGCATTCCTACACAACACTTTCTCCCCCCCCCCCCACAAAGTTAACAATTTGCATCTCCTGTGTAATAGTGATCACACACAGGACTGGTATCAGTGCATCTGTACATGTAGTTAATCTGCCATGGTCATGTGGCACACTTGTATGCACGTTAGAATTTTAGAATTGTCGAGTTGGAAGGGACCATGAGGGTCATCTAGTCCAACCCCCTGCAATGCAGGAATTCTTTTGCCCAACATGGGATTTGAACCCACAGCCTAGAGATTAAGAGATGCATGCTCTACCGACTGGGTTATGTTATTTCCTTCATGAATGTGCCTATTGAGTGAGAATTTTGTAATCTATGGTGAAGTGGCCCTGAGTTTTTTTTTTGCGGTTGAAGACGAGCAGCAAGAAAATATTTTCTTTCATATTTAATATGTGACTGTGTTTTCACATGAAAAATATATATGCAGGTAATAAATATGGAAAGAAGGTGTTGATACAACACAGAAGTCACTACCATAGCAGATCTATTATCTATTACAGTGGCCAAGAAGAAATGCTGTGACTTTTTGCATTTGCTCAAATGTTGCCTATTGTACTTGCCTGATGCAGATCCCGTGTACAGGTACAAAGATTTTATACAGCTACAGTATCCGTCTGAGGCATGAACGAGTCCATGCATTCAGAATTCTATTAAATTTACAATGAAACTGTTTTCCTCTTAAATATTTTCATTTAATGGGACTAAAACAGAATGTAGGCTGTTCAGTGGAAACAAGTCATTAGGAAGTTAGTTAGGCAACACAAGGTTTCTATTCGTAACCTTTTCATGTGTCCCAACTTCTCTGTAGGACACACCTGTAGAAACTTAATTTAAATACAAATGAAGGACTTTCTATCGTCGTGAACTGAACATGGAAGGATCACATAATTCAGTACTACCGGTAATAATAATAAATAATGTCCAGCAGTTTAAAACAAGGGAGTGGTTATGTCATAAAACACATGCGTATTTTTGCACCATGTGCTGCGTTTCCAAGAGTTACCATAAATGCACCATAAAAATGCCATAAAGGTTAGATGTGGGATGTCAGTTGTTGCTCTTCTGACAAAGCCTGCGTCGTTTGCAGATGTAGTTGTTTGGAGTCCAATCTGTAGTGCCAAAGCCTTTTAAGCTGCTGCCTTAAGAAAACTTTCGTATCAAATGGGCTACAGAGGATCTGTTAAAACAGCAAAATGTAGCAACATGGAGGACTATACTGAATTCATGCTCATTGATTTCAATAGCAGCATAATCTAGGCCATGCAGCAAAGTGCTTACATTAATTAGATTGCTAAGCATAGTTGAAACATTTCTGACCATTTATAATTTTGATTTGATATTGATTTCATTTATGAGCAGCCTTAACTGGTGCTTTGAGCTAATTAAAATGTTAAAAACTTGGATCCCTGGATACTTGGTGATATGTAAGTTCGGACATTTTGCAATATCCTCTAACATGACCTTACTGGAAGAGGAGACCCAACTAGACCTGTGGAATCTTGTTTGTTTTTAGGGAACTTGGGCAGGCCAAAATAGATGCTACATCTTTTATCCGCGAGGCATTTTCTCATCTAATAGAAACGAATTATGAACTCCCCATAGGAAAGTACTGGAAAGCCTTCTTTTAAAAACATTAATTTTCTTACCTTTATATCCTGCCTTTCGTCTGTCATGGACTCAAAGTGGTGTATACGTGGTTCTCAGACGATTGCCCTCCAGGTACTGTTCATATCCAAACCTTCAGCACAGTATAAAAAATCCTCCAGTAGCACCTTAAAGACCAACTAAGTTTTTATATTGGTATGAGCTTTCGTGTGCATGCACACTTCTTCAGCACAGTGTTGGCCTTGTGTGCCTTGCTTCAGAGTAATCTGAGTAGCTTCTCTGGTTTATGTAGAACAATGGAGAAACAAGTATTTGTTTAGAGTTGTACCGCCGTGGGTCAGAGCTGATCACACGAACATGATGGCTATAGCAGAGAAAGTAGGGGACCTTATAGCTAGTTGTTGTTGTTGTTGTTGTTGTTGTTTTGCTACATTCTGCAGCAAAGTAAGCTTGGACTTATCTTTAAAAATCAAATTGTTAAGCAGATTCATTGCACTGAGAATGTTTATGTACTACTACTGAAGTGCACCACTTTGAAGTTCTCTGTGTTGAAAAGGACACATCTTAATGATTTGGGACATTTTTTACTTGGAGTGTGTAAGATACTAGTATACAACAAACAGACTGTTCTATGCCCACCCCACCCCCAAACACTTTTATGGGTTTTAAAAAGGATAATGATAATAAATGATACAAATAAATAGACTGTCTTCTTGTAATGTGTAAATAACAAAATCGCACAATAAATTTGCAGAAAAATACTGTATAAGACATCTGGTTCATTACTAGTGGTCTGTACTGAGGAATTTGCAGGTTTTGCAGTCTATCATGCGGCAGTTTGAGTGAAGGTGAATTTATTGTCCGGTCCATACCCAAGCTTACAGAGCATCAAGCTACTTACTTTTGAAAGACATGGAATTGCCACATTTTATATTTGACCATATGTGGTTATTGTTACAAAGTGCTGCATATATAACAAAGCATTGCAATAATTAACAGTAGTAGCTATGACCAGTAGTGTAGTCAATAGGAGAGGCAAATAGCAATGTATCTCCCAGTGCTTCCGTGTGTGTGTGTGTGTGTGTGTGTGTGTGTGTGTGTGTGTGTGTGTATTAACTTGTATTAACTATGTGGTCCATTTGTATCTTGTATTAACTATGTGGTCCATTTTAAAAATTACATCCTTCATATGGGGATTGTAACATTTGTGAGCTGTTTAGCATGTGGGACAACAACAACAATTTACACTTTATGCGGCCAGATACCTGGGGCCAGTGTCTGGGCAGTTTGCTAAGATTAAAATAAGTAAGATGCTATAATAAAGTAACCAGCACAATATCATTATAATAACTGTAACATCTGCATACAATCAGAAAAACCACATAAAACCAGCACAACAAACATACAAAGCAGTAAAGCCATCAACAAAATTTACTAAGTGCCAGAAATCTAAAATGCACTGAAAATTCAGATTAAAACGCCTGGGAGAATGGCACACGCGCACGCACGCACACACACACACACACAACAAAAAGTGAAAAGTCAGTCTCTCCGGAAAGGGCATTCTGTAACCCGGGCACTAAGACCTCTGCAGCAATGCCACCCACATCACCTGATTAAGTGTGTGAACCTGGAGAAAGGCCAATATGTGGAGAATTATTTGCGACACAGCTGCATGTTTCTGGTTGGCTCTGTCGTATGACTCTCCATGTTCCTACGTTATGGCTTCTGTGAGGAGTTACTGCCAGGTGGAAGAATTTTGGTTGCCTGCACCCACAGCCACCATCTTTGTTGATGGTATGCAGTTGAAAGTAATGGGCAGGATCCAACTAATGACTCTTTTCAGAGGACACTTGCACAAAGACCTCCGCTCCCCCCTCCCCCCCAAATTGGCCCAGGAAGGGCCAGGACAGAACATTGCATAGGGCAAGGAGGGGGATTATTATTTCACCTGGCAAGCTAAATAGGTCTAGGGTTATAATTGCTCCCATTTGCTTGTCTGGAAATGTAGTAATAACCACATGAAACAATATACTTGGTGCTAATCAGTTACTGTCTAAATAGCATATGGCTACAAGTATGGGACTTGAAAGCATTTGTATATGTGTAACGGCTTTGTTTATGGCAGGTATTTGTCTTCATTCTGCAACTAATGTGTAAGTGAGAAGAAATTATAAATAAAGAATACATCAAATGAAGAGAAAAGGTTGATGCTGGGTTTTGGCGCATACGTTATGTACAAATAATAAATCAGTTTCCTATAAGTTTCCTACGAGAGCATAATACAGCACACTTCACTTCTGTAATAGAGGCATCTTCAGGAGTTGATGATCTGTGCAAGTACAGAAAGTATGAGCAGATTGCACTAGCACTACTGTGTCTGTATATATGAATATACCTAAAGCTGCTCTCAGAGGGTCAGAGTCCGATTCTTACCATAGGACAAGCATCCCTGACAGATAACATGCCTGCTTTCACACTGGGTATTTACTGTGAAGTGGCTATTCTTTGTTACTTGCTTTTTATGAGGCATCTCAGTAATGGTGTGGTCAAAATATGCTCCTTCCATATTTTATTGTTTAGTTTCTAGCGTCCCCCCCCCCAAAGCTTAGACAACCCCACTTTGGAACAGTTGCTCAACTTCCCCAGTTGTAGATGACCCATTGTGTAGCTGTTCTGTAGGTTCAGAGCCAGTTATGGCCTGCGTAGATTGTGGAAGGAGTGGGAAAACTACCGGTATGGCTGTCCAGACTCCAACTCCCATCAGCTCCAACTCCCACTATTTCTTTTTCTCATTCTAAAGGGCAGCCGAGGGAATTAATCCTTTGTCCTCATCAGTTGGGAGGTTGGGAGAATGGGGGTTACCCACATGGCTACAGAATGTTATTTGGATTCTAGAGGCTTGGAAATTATAAGTTGCCACTCCACTGGCATTGCAGCGGTAATTATTTGCTTCTAAATAGCCCATGTTTGGAAGCACCTCATCTGTCGTAGAGGGAGATTTATGTGTTACGTTTTCAAATGCCTGCTTAGGAGAAGGCATCTCCTTCCTGCTTTGCTAGTGCAAGGTTGTAGATCATACCATTATGCTGTTATAGGCAAGGATCCAAAACATTTGGCTTGTCTCAGTAACTAACTGTTATTTGTGTTCGCCACCAATCCTTTCCCTCCCGTAAGTCTTCAGTACAGGCTAGAGGTTTTGGGGGTGAATGCATGCACTGGACTCTGACATGCTCCAAAGCTCAGGGTGCCGTGACTCTTATGCATATGTCAGAGGATACAGAGGACGGAAAGGTTCTCTTAAGGAGGGTGAAGTGCCGAGCTGAGCTGTGCTGAGCTTTTCTGTGCCGAAGCTTAGCTGGACATACAAGATCCATGCAATTTGTGAAGAACTCGAGGAAGGGAATTGTCTTAGGGAGAGCTTGACGTACTTACTGCCGTTGTTGATAGATCCCATGCTGATGTCATTGCTTGAGGAATCTGGTTAAAGCCTATTGCTTATATCTGTTATTTATGCAGGACAAAATGAGTTTGGTCCAGTGCATTGGGGATAAAGATGGGTGCAGCATGTTCTCCTTTCCTTAAGCAATGTTGTTGTTTTATTTTATATGGCAGAAGCATGGGGTTCTTAGATGAGTTTTTGTAGGCATGGAACATGAAGCGAGAAGTGGCTAGTCAGCTCTGGTTAGTATGAAATTACATTTCCTCTAACATAATTAAGATTTTGCCAGCTTCTTCAGCAGCAGGCCTATTTTTTCCTTCTGTTCTCCCATACCCTGGTAGAATGTTATCTAACTTAGCATTAAGCACAGCAATACGATACAGTAAATATCTCCAGATCCTTCATACCGTCTACGTTTTAATAAACATATGTGCAAGCTATTTTAACACTCACCTACACATTTCCAAGCCGTCCCACAGTGATTTATTTATATGACTCAGTATCTGCACACTCCTTTGAATAGCTGATGAGGGTGAAGGAAAAAAGACTGTAGCTTCTGGTTCTAACAGATCCAAGGGTTTGAGAACGAAAGGGCTGAACATACTTGCTTTATGTTGAAATGAATGTTCTGGAGACATTTTCCCTTTTGGTAATTTTGTCAAGTTGCCTTATTTAAGGTGACGCTTCAGCTTATTTCCATGCCATTTTTGCCATTCTCACTGTTGTTTCCTTAATCAAGGTTTCTCGGTTGCTGTAACTCATAACAAAGCTTTGTAATAGAGGGGAACATTCCTGCGTGAATTTCTCCCAAAATAACTTGGGTAGAATGGTTTTTACCCCAAAATAACTTGTGTGGCGCTGTGGTCTAAACCACTAAACCTAGGGCTTGCCGATCAGAAGGTCGGTGGTTCGAGTCCCCGCGACAGAATGAGCTCCCGTTGTTCGGTCCCTGCTCCTGCTCACCTAGCAGTTCGAAAGCACGTCAAAGTGCAAGTAGATAAACAGGTATCGCTCTGGCGGGAAGGTAAATGGCGTTTCCATGCACTGCTCTGTCTGCGGGCCAACCCCGGCTCCCTCGGCCAGTAAAGTGAGATGAGCGCTGCAACCCCAGAGTTGTTCGCAACTGGACTTAACAGTTGGGGTCCCTTTACCTTTAACTTGGGTAATATTTGTGTGAGAATTCTGGTGTGAGAATGGAAAGAAGCAGCTGAATGGTAAAAAGGTAGTAAGAAGACAGCAATCTACCTGAAGGAGAACTGTTGGATATTTCAGAAGTCAACAGAGTAGTACCGTAGTAGTAATAGGATATACAAGAAGCTTGGTTGTTATAACTGACAAGGGGCAGAGAAGCACTCTTTCTTGGACTAATTTCTCTCTCTGCATGCATGCATGCATGCGCGCGCACCCCCCCAATCGATCAGGATTGGAGGGAGGAGCTTCCTTTAACTAGCCCTTATCACAGCTTGAGGTCTAAAGACAAAGTATTCAACCACTATTAGCAGAGTGCTGCATTGCAAAAAAAAAAGTTTCATTAAACAAGCACATCTGTAGTTGTCTTTATTAACTTTGTTTAAGTTAATAACTGCTGCTGTCAGGAGGCAATATTTATTCCTCACTACCTAGTATTGATCACTTCCCTATAACCCAGAGTGCCAGGCACTTTCATATGACACAGAAATCAGAAAATTTCCTGAAAAAGCTTTAAGTACTGTGTGCATCACCTGGGTAATTCTATCTCCACCCCCATCTCCAACTTGATGGAAAACAGAATTTGGTCTTTTCTGCATGAATAGGGCACCATGTATATTCTAACCCTGTAAAGTTGATGGGGTTTCTTTATATACAGTTGAATAAACAAGGAGATAATTTGCTTTATTTTGTTTTATATCAGAAGCCTAATTATTCTATACATTATTTATCTTCCCTGTTTGAGACAAAGACTGCTGGTATATTTAGGGGCATGTGTATTAAAGCTTCTGTTTCAAAAAAGCGACACCATGCAACAGCAACTTGCAGTTCAACTTGCATCTTGCTTAACATAATAAATAATATATCCTTAGTGGCTTTGGGTGGTTCCCCCCATTTGTCAATAAACATATAGATGTTAAGGAGTTTTCAGGCTGCTCATCAGATCTGCAGATAACACCAAACTAGGAGGGGTGCAATGCTGCTGGGATTCAAGATGACCTTAACGGATTGGAGAACTAGGCCAAAACTAACAAAATGAATTTCAATAGGGACAAATGTACGGTTCTACACTTAGTCAGGAAGAACCAGCTGCACAAATATACTTGCTTGCCAGTAGTACATGTGAATATGATCTAGGGGTCTTAGTAGAGCACAAACGTAACATGAGTCAACAGTGTGATGCAGCGGCAAAAAAAAAAGCTACTGCTCTTCTAGGCTACATCAACAGAAGTATAGTGTCCTGATCAAGGGAAGTACCGGTAATAGTTCCACTCCATTCTGGCTTTGTTTGACCACACCTGGAGTACTGTGTCCAGTTCTGGGCACCACAATTTAAGAAGAATATTGACAAGCTTGAATGTGTGCAGAGGGCAACCAAGATGATCAAGGGTCTGGAAACAAAGCCTTGTGAGGAACAATTGAGGGAATTGGGTAATGTTTAGCTTGGTAAAGAGGAGACTGAGAGGAGATATCTAAAGAGCTGTCACATGGAGGGTGGAACAAGCTTGTTTTCTCCTGCTCTGGAGGCTAGGACCCGAACTAATAGAACCAAGGTACACGAAATGAGATTCTGACTAAATATCAGGAAGAACTTTCTGACAGTAAGAGCTGTTTGTCAGTGGAGCAGACTCCTAGGAGAGGTGGTGGACTGTCTGTCCTTGGAGGTTTTTAAGCAGAGGTTTGACAGTCATCTGTGATGGATGCTTTAGTTGAGATTCCTGCATTGCAGGGGGTTGGATTAGATGTTCTGTGGGGTCCCTTCCAAGTCTACAATTTTATGATTCTAGTTTGGTTCTGTGAATTGGGCCTTCCCTTTCATTCCACTTACCATTTTCAGCTACTAGGGGGGAAAGCTGGTTTGGGCATTTGTATGTGAAAATAGAATATATCATTTGGCTGTGGACTTTTGCTCTGACTATATCAATACACTTTAATGCATTCTTGGCTTTAGTTCTTCCAGGCCATGCTGAGTCATGGTTCTTTGTATGGAGCAGCAACTGTGGGCTCAACGCTGAATGATCAGGGAGGGTGGGAAAGCAATCCCTGCCTGATAGAGCTTACGGTCTGAAAGGTGATAAAATGCAGCTCTGGCACTGTAAGAGAACCATGAGATGAATTTACTTGGTTCTTGCTAGTGGGGCTGCAAGGATTTCTCTTACTGAAGGATGGATTAGTTGCTGAGCCTAGAAATAGTCAAATAGGTTTTCATTGGGAGAAGCAAACTATTCTCTCGGTTTCTGGAACTGAATGTTGAAGAGTTTGACATTGAAGGAGAAATAAATGGGAAATTATTGAACAACACAGGGCAAACAATTCTAAGGCACACACAGGAAGTAGTTCTGAAAGTTGAATAAACTGATTAATTTCTCCTTTGCCCACCCCACCCACATGTCCTAAACAAGTGTAGAAGCTTGGTTGCCATCCATCCATTTTCCACATGATGTGTAAGAGCTGTTACATATTTGCCAAAATCCATCGCAGTGGGTTGTAGTGTGACAGTAGGAAATGCAAAATGTTGAATAATGTGGGTTTTAATAAAACATGTTTATCTTTTAAAATGTCGTATGATGATGTAAGACTTCCCTCCATGGCCATGTCACTTCTCTCCATGAATTGTCTTGCTTTTCAGTTAAGCGGCTTTAGTTGTTGCTATGGGATGCCCAGGTGCTTCTTCCTAATTTCAGTGATTGTGTGTGATTGATTCTGAGGCCCAGCGGGACAGCTCTCTGCTTTTTTTCAGAACCTTTTTGTGTCTGTAGCTTTCCTTATGGACATAGAAACACTCTGAAGATTCATTAAATTCTCATTTCCTGCTGTTTTAGAGCTTGATACACATTACAGCTGCTCTTGTGGGCGGATTGTTCAGAATCCTGAGGATCTTTCTCTCAATGGACGGGGAAGGCTGGAAGCAATGGCTTTAGTACCTGGTATCCTTGGGCAACTGCCATGCCCACTGCTCCAGCAGGGCTTGCTGCAACACTTAAAAAAAGAAAAGAAAAAGCCTGGTCCAGGACTATGAGCATCACCAGGAAGCTGTGTTCAGCAACCATTAAAATTTCTCACAATGCCCTGGGTCACTACTACATTGGGAGCATTGTGGGAAACAAAATGGCTGCTAGACCCAACTGCCTAGTCCTGGCACCAACAAGCAGGGGTCACCAATGGAGGAACGGCTCAGACGCCACCTCTGCCTTTCCTTGTCCTCCCAGGAAGGCGAAGGAGCCTTTGGAAAACAAAAGACATAGGAAGCAGCTGCTTCCTTGAGAGGAATTGCATTCATTCATTCTTTCCTTCTTATAATCTTCTGGTTTTATTCAGTGAAATGCAAGTTACAAGCAAGGTGGAGACTGTCTCTTTCCTCTGGGCAAGGAGCTGTTCCCTTCTCCTCTGATTTTTCCTGGAACTCCTCTACCTTCTAGGGAGGGTGGGGAAAGGTGAGGTTGGGCTAGTGCTCCAAGCTACTCCTGCCTTGAAAGGAGTTATTCAGGACTCTAAGCAGCCAGTTTATGACAGGAGCAGCTAGAACCTGTAGCCAGTCATCGAAGCGTTGTGTGACAATCAGTGCCACTGGGTGCTAAGGGCTGCTTCAGACATTTCAAATTTAGCAAGTGTGCTGTATGAATCCGTGCTGTGTTCTGTGAGAGATGTTCCCTCTAAGTTCTTATTCTCAAACCACTTCATTGTTTCCCCCCATATGTGTGAGGCATGGGGGGGGGAAGAACCACAGTCCTCTTTACTTCCTCACTGCGTATACTAATGTTGAAGCCTACACATTGTCCACTTGAAGCATGATGGACTATTCTGTGGTGGTGTCCCCAGGGCTGTGTGTTGCTATTGCACAACGTTGCCTTAAGTTGCCTTTCTTAAGTTGCCTTTCTTTGGAGAGGCATGAAAGGGGCCTAAAATAATTTTATTATCAAAACCAAGTTGGGTAACCCCCCTCCCAATTTAATGTCATAGCCTTTAAATCAAAAAGAGAGAACGGAAGGAGATTATAGCAGGTACCAAAAGTGCCATGTAAGTGATTATTGTTGTTAATTATATGCTCCAAGATTGAGTGTACCTGGATACTAAACTGTATATAAAGATTTTGTAGACTATAAATGTAGAACTACTGTCTCTTCTAGAGAAAAAACCTAATTGCTCATTTACATGTGCCCATGTATGTGCATGAAAGTTAAAATGACCCATTGATTAATATTGAAGAGTATGAACTAAACGTTATGTAGTCAAACTACAGTCATACCTCTGTTTAAGTACGCCTCGGTTTCAGTATTTTCAGTTTAGGTACTCCGCAGACCCGTCTGGAACGGATTAATCCACTTTCCATTACTTTCAATGGGAAAGTTCGCTTCAGGTTAAGTATGCTTCAGGTTAAGTACAGACTTCCGGAACCAATTGTGTTTGTAAACCAAGGTACCACTGTATTGCAGTCTTGGGCCATTTAAGGCTTTATAGGCCAAAACCAGCAGTTTGATTTGGGCCCGGAACTAATTGGCAGCCAGTGCAGTTGGGTCAGGATCAGTATAATATGCTCAAACCAATTGTGTTTGTAAACCGAGGTACCACTGTAGTTTAAAATAAGCCTTGGGCATACACAAATAAAAATGATTAGAATGATAGACAGGTTACCTGAAATATAGTCATTGTTTCCATTGCCAGGAAGACAATTAAGCTCAATACATGGAGCCTGGTTGGTTTCATCCTGGCTTATTGGCTTGTGGTAGCACAAAGGCAGGCCTTTTCACTGGTGGTGCCAGTGTTGTGGATTGCTCTCCCTGCTGAAATACAAAGGATCTATTGGTAGATCCTTTCTGAAGACACATCTGTTTAGCCAAGCATTTTCCTGACCTGAACCTCTTGTTTTTAATTCTTTTAATTGCTTTTTAACGTCTTACTTGTCTTATTGGTCATTTGAATTAAATTGTAGCTGTTTATTTTAATGTTTTGATGGAATTGTTTTATTTAGGGTTTTTTTTGTAATTGGTTGTATACTTATAAACTGCTTACAAACCTTGGCAGTTGAGTCGAATATAAATCAATAAGTAAGGCTATAGTGGGCATTTAAGTACAGTGGTACCTCGGGTTAAGAACTTTATCCATTCTGGAGGTCCATTCTTAACCTGAAACTGTTCTTAACCTGAGGTTGGAATCTGTAACCTGAAGCGTCTGTAACCCGAGGTACCACTGTACTTGAAGGCCCCTTAAAGAGTTAATCATATTTTCACACTGTCACTTTCATTCAGTATGTTAATCAGGCCTTGGAACTATCTGGTTTCCCAAACATAGCAAAGATAGACTGCATCCTCTATCAAGGCTGGAGGCACCCAGCAGGCTCTTGATAAGTTCTTAACATGTTGCGTGGGGTCTCCTGATAAACTGAACTCTAAGGATGTGTGCTTTTGATATGGTTTTAGATCTGCCCCATGATGTCTGTGCATGGGCATGCCTAGTGGGAAAGGCTTTTAAAAAATCTGTCATTGTACAAAATGTGTGTCATGGTAGCATGCCTTTGTAATGGTGAAGAATTTCATAGTTTTTCTTTAGCATATCACCTGCAACATGAGGTATGATCTCTATAAATACTAAAAAAAAAAGTATAAAATAGTTAATCATTAGAAATCCCAGTATGTCAGGATTCTTCAATCTTGCTTTAGGACCATTTTCTCTTAATCCTGAACCCAACAAAATGTTATATATATTCAATAAAAAGCCTCATTTTCTCCATTTATGCATTTTTTGTGAGTTCATGCTGTTTTATTTGTTTGCCTGACTGTTACCACATGCTATACTTTCTAACCTTTTGTCTAGACTAGGAAATGAGGTGTGATTAGCAATTTTGATAAGTAGCATGTATTACCTTGACACATTTTCAAGCATTGCTTAGTAGCTAGGGTAAATAGAAGGTGCACCCTGCTTCTTATACAGTGGAACCTCGGTTTATGAACACCTCGGTTTACGAATTGTCGGTTTATGAATGCTGCAGACCCATCTGGAACGGATTAATTCACTTTCCATGACTTTCAATGGGAAAGTTCACTTCAGTTTACGAACAGACTTCCGGAACCAGTTACACCCATGCTTTGGGTTAAGTACGCTTCAGGTTGAGTACTCCGCGGACCCGTCTGGAACGGATTAATCCACTTTCCATTACTTTCAATGGGAAAGTTTGCTTCAGTTTATGAACGCTTCAGTTTAAGTACTCCGCGGACTGTCTGGAACAGATTAATCCACTTTCCATTACTTTCAATGGGAAAGTTCACTTCAGTTTGTGAACGCTTCAGTTTATGAACAGACTTCCGGAACCAATTGTGTTCATAAACCGAGATACCACTGTATGTAAAAAGGCTGCTTCCCCACCAGTAGAAATTGGGGGCTCTGTGTTTGGAGGTGTGTCAGCTTTAGGACCTAAGACCAAAGGACATGGAGAGTATAGGAATTGGGGACTTTCCCAAAAGGCTGGATGTGAGGGTAAACACTCGCCCACTGAATGTTTTGTTAAGTGTTTTGCAAAATATATGGTCTGGATTGCGTATGAAGAGTCCAACTGCTGAGTTCCATCTCTTAAGCGGCAATCCTAACACATGAATTCTGTAGAGCTTACTGCCAGGTATGTAGCGTTAGGACTGCAGCCCTAGTCGATATTAGCCTTCTGCTGAGGTATGCTTTTCTGTCCTTTCGGAGGTTCGGAGGTAAACATATTTCAAAATGTTCTATAAGCAGGGAACAGGAGGAGCAAGGCTCTGTGTGATGTGAACTGAAGCATTTTAGGGTTCATCAGAAGACACCTTCCCTCACCTCAGGAATTAACTGAACGTGTGATGAGGGGAGCAGAACTGTGCTTATTAGCACTGCCCCAGAGTCTGAGACTAGATCTGCATTATAAATTTAAAGCACTATGGGTTGGATTCAGCTCAGTGCAACTGACTTTTCTCACTCTCTTCTCTCCTTGCACCAACTGCTGAGTTCCATTTCCACAATCCACCATTTGAGGATGGTGCTGGGCACATGCAGAGCAAGGAGGACGGGCATTCCTGTTGCTCTAGTGCTAATCCTTGCACCTAGTGGAAATATTTTGCTGAATGTTGCCCCATGATACCACTTTAACACTCATGGCTTCCCCTACGGGATCCTGGGAACCAAACTTTGTCAAGGGTGGTGAAACTACGGTTCCCAAGAGCCTTTGGGGGAGGCCATGACTGTTAAAGTGGTATCACAGCGCTTTAAATATTTAGTGCGGATGTGGCCTGACATCCTCCTGTGGCCCCGTGTTTGGCATTTATGAGAGAGGTCTGTATGTGCACGGATCTGTTTCTCACAACTGCGAACCCTGAGCCTGCCATAGTCCCCAAGCATGTGGAAGGGCCCATCTCATGCACAATCCAATTAGCCATGTTCCACCCCATAGTCAATATACATGTTTGGGGGTAGAATATCAGTTGTGTAAACCAAACATAGAAGCTCTGAAAAATCTGCCTGTCTCTTTGTACTGGAGATTGCTACCTGAGAGGGTTAGGTCTAACTGGCTTCCATTTATCTTTGTTGTTGACTTGACTCTCTGGAGAGGAGGGAAGCCTGTCTCTCTTGGGATGCATGGGGGTAGAGAAATAGGTAGCTTTGCTGGTTTCAGTGAAAGTGAACAATGGGAGGAGTTTTTAGTGGGGTGGGGCAACAGGGAATAAAATGTAAAATGTAAAAGTTTTCCAGTTGTTTTCAAGAATGAAAATGCACTTCAACAGATCACGTGACTCTGCAGTTATAACCTGCGTATCAAGGGCTGACTGTGACCCATGTTTTTATTTCTGCATTCAGAAATTGGAATAATAGCCACTGTTTATCATTGTCGATCTGAAGCACTTGCCTAGAGTTGCTAATTTTGGTGTAAGCATAATGTAGCTTCTTAATATCCCATCGAGTCATTTATTAACAACTTGACAAAAGAAACGACAAACTTCACAATGGTGGTTCATTACCAGAAGAATGTTCACGAGTTTCTCAAGTCCCATGATTAATCTCTGTTCTGTTTTAAAAAAAGCAAGCTTAACATTGAATGTAGAGGAGCCATGTTTTGTACTTGTAAAGAGGTTTAAACTCAGACCTTTTAGGGGATATCCCTTAGAAATCAATCAGCTATATTTTTACATGCAGAAAAGTATTAAATGGTGTTTGTTTTTGCATAAGCTGCTGTTGTTTGTTTAAATCTGTTTTAATGTTTTAAAAGTCTTCTGAGTTGCCACTTTTGCTTCTGGTAACCCTACACAGTGACACTTTTGGATCAATGACAAAAGAAGACACGGCATTGGATTTTCAAGTAATTCAGGATAACTGTGTCCACATCAACAAAAACAAGACACATCCTGGGTGAAATTCTTCAGACAGCCATTAATTTTTCTCCCAGAGATTGAAAGTCTATAGACTGAATCTCTGGTTGTATGTAGCATTTTTCTCTAACCGTTTATCATAAACAAATCCAGTAAAAACAGGATGTTATCCACCACCGTAAACATTTTGCAGAGCAACAGAAGAAGTTTGCTTTCTATCAGTAGTTGTCTTGTTTGTTTCATTTTATATAATAGCTTGCCCATACAGAAGACTGGTCCTATTACACTCTGCTTGGAACTCTTCGAAAGAACAAAACTGGAACCAATAGAGGTGCTGTTGTTTTTCTCATTAGAGCCCTGCAACTGGAGTCCTTCATTCCATTTGCCCTTCCCATTCATTCTTTTCAGGAGTGTTTACTTGAAAGTAGTTTGCCAAATCAGGGAATCTGGGGACATGCAGAAACATGCACCATGAAAATAACCTACTTGTTATTGCTTTCCATTTGGATGTGTTTAGGGCTTGCCACACATTTCATTTTATTAAAGCCAAAAGAATAGCTTCTGGCTTTCCCAATCTGAAGAATAGGGTGATCAGATGAGGTTATGTGGTTTAGTGAGATTCTTCCTGATTTCTGCTAATATAATTTCAAGTTGTCAGGGTGTTAGAATTAACTTCTCGGGGTTGCTTTGTTAGATTACATTTTGTGTTTGGGAGCACAACATGAGCATGGGCCTATATGTAAGTAGCACTCCATGCATAAATTGTGAATTCCCACCCATCCCATGCAAAAATAGTCATGTGACGACCGAGAAAGGAGCCAGCTCTCAGCCCATCACCACCTACCTATGTATTCTACAGGCAAAAGCTACTCATAATTGAAACATAAAGGCACCGTCCAGAAATGATGCTGAGCATGTATATTTTGTATTCTAGAGCTTTCAAGTACAAAAGATTGAAAAATTCAGATTTGTTTTTAGACCACATATCTTAACAATAAAACCCACAAAACTCCCAAAAGAACAAAAAAGATGATTTGTGACCAAACACTGATGCAGTAAAAAATAGTTTTCTGTACATTTGGAGGATCTCCATTATAGCTTGCTCGTTGTTAGCGAGCAGAGTAATTCAAACATTTGGAGGTTTGACCAGTAATCCTTTCTACCTAGCATAGAAAATATTTGAGATACTTTGATCTTTCCATAATGAACATTGTACAAATGATGCAGCAGGTCTTTAAGAAGCCCACTTCCACATACATAGTGCCTCAAAGTATATGGTATTGTCCTGTAATGGCCATTTGGGATAGCAGTGGCTATTTGTTGACTGGAAAAGAGTAGGTCTCCTAATTGGATATTTAGTAAGAGTAGATAAGTAGCTTTGGTACCCATGAGAACATTTAATCATATAATAACAGGGGGGAAGTGAATGAAGCAGTCTGCAGGGCCTGTAGCTGGATGCCCTGTTGTCAAATCGAATGCCTTAATTGTGTTTCATAATATTAGGAGCCTCTAAGACTATGAAATGGAGTTACTACCACTTTGGATAGGAGAAACATAATCATTAGTCATTTGAATAAGGAAACTGGAAATATATGAAAAGTTTAAAATTGCCCTGCTTACTATCAGTAACATTAAGAGTGAATTGTGACAGCTGTCAAATCAATAGAAGAGTTCCCATCTGGTGCAGGAGCACCCATGAAGGGTCATTTTGGAGATGTGGAACAGGTCATAACCCAACATTATTCTTCTTCTGCTGGATCCTAAATCCTATAACATTGGGGACAACCACTTTGTTACAATGATATGTTATGCTGGTAAAAATTTGTGACAAGGGAAGTTAGTGTATGTAGAGGCGTCTAATTATGGTGTGCAGTTGATACTTATTCCTCCTACCTCTTTGAAAGTATAAAAGCAGTTCCTAGCAGTGCACCTTGCAAGTGTAGGATAGGTTTGCTCCTTTAACTCTTTTTAGAATTTGCTGTTGTTGTTGTTTGTTGTTGTTGTTGTTGTTGTTGTTGTTGTTAGTACTGGATGCTGCTATATTTATTGCTTTGCAAATGCATATGGAGATTAAATAAAAATAAAATAGAAAAATTCCTTCCAGTAGCACCTTAGAGTTTGTCATTCTATGGATGCTGGTGGCACTGTGGTCTAAACCACAGAGCCTAGGGCTTGCCGATCAGAAGGTTGGCGGTTCGAATCCCTGTGACAGGGTGAGCTCCCATTGTTCGGTTCCAGCTCCTGCCCACCTAGCAGTTCGAAAGCACGTCAAGTGCAAGTAGATAAATAGGTACCACTCCAGCGGGAAGGTAAACAGCATTTCCGTGCGCTGCTCTGTTTCTCCAGAAGCAGCTTTGTCATGCTGGCCACATGACCTGTAAGCTGTCTGCAGACAAACACCAGCTCCCTTGGCCTATAGAGTGAGATGAGCGCCGCAACCCCAGAGTCATCCGTGACTGGACCTAACGGTCAGGGGTACCTTTACCTTTAAGTTTGTCATTGGTATGAGCTTTCGTGTGCATGCACACTTCTTCAGATATGGAGATTATGCAGTCCTGTGCTCACCTGAATTTGTCAACCATATTTGAATATCAGTCAAGTTGGGTTCCAGATGATGGTGTGCGTTTAGGGTGAAATGAAACTCACATGAGATATGGTCTATGGAAAAGACATCTTAGAAAGAGTGCATATTTGCACAAGTCTGGATCCAACCCATAGAAGGATAGATCCATCCATCCATAAATAATGTACATAAACAACATCATAGAAAGAAAATTGTGCAATTTATTTAAACAATAACAATTTATTCACCCATAGTTTTACATCTGAAGACACCTTAATATACATTTTGATCCTCTTTTATCAGATACACTGGTGCACATATTTTCAGAAAGAGGCATGTGGGGTGCTTCCTGTTTTGCGATGAAGACCAGATCCTTCAATATGAGTTGGAATTATGCCATTAACTTGTATGCGGATCACACCTTGTGCCTCATGATTGAACATCTAAGTGGAGCAGAACGGATTCTTAGCAAAGCACTGTTTGCCCCCTCAAGGGCTTTGTCTGATTTCATAACTCCATATGTCCTCTTGTGACATATTGCCTTCTTCTGGAGTTTGCATACATTTGACAATATTGATAGAGATGGAATAGCTGATACCAAACAATGAGGTGGAATTATTTCTGTGGATATGTATAACTGCTCTCTTCTGTTCTTCACCTGTCCTGCATTGGAATTGTCTTGGAATGAGCTTCTGCTGTTGGGCATTGCCAATCAATGTTGGGCCATGTTGAACTGGATCCTCCCCAGTGGATGGGTCATTTCACAAAGTTTGTGACTATTGCCAGGGTAGTAGTAATAATAATAATAATAATAATAATAATAATAATAATAATAATAATAATTTATTTGTACCCTGCCCATCTGGCTGGGTTTCCCCAGCCAGTCTGGGCAGCTTCCAACAGAGATTAAAAATACATTAAAACATCAATCATTAAAAACTTCCGTAAACAGGGCTGCCTTCAGATGTCTTCTAGATGTCATATAGTTGTTTATTTCCTTGACATCTGATGGAAGGGCATTCCACAGAGCGGGTGCCACTACTGAGAAGGCCTTCTGCCTGGTTCCCTGTAACCTGGCTTTTCTCAGTGAGGGAACCGCCAGAAGTCCCTCGGCGCTGGATCTTTATGCCACATAAAGGTTTCTTAGCATGGTAATATGATAAAATAGAACTTTAAAGAAACAGTGTTTGTTAAAATGGTAATTATTGATGAAATGCCTCGAGATTAGAACATGACAAAATAGGATTTCCTAATGATCTTTCAGTAAGCAAGGTCAGCAGGACACTAGCTACAGCTAGTTAAGATTAAGAACTAGGATGATTAAAAACAAGTTCAGAAGTTTTGACAGCATCATCACATTCTTGGTAGGTTTAGAACACCATGACCTACAGTATCAGTCGCAGCTGGTCAATCCAAGAATATAAATAGTGAAAAGAACATTGAATTGGCTGGGAGAAAAGGTTCACTTTGGGTTTTTCCAACAGCTGTTTCGAGGCTGCAGCTTTGATTGAAGTTTACAAGTTGATCAAGTCAACTTGTGAGCGGACCCGGAACATGATAGTGGTATATTTAAAGTGGTAATTACAGCTAAACCATGTGATATAATCATATTTGGGTATGATTTTCCTTGGTTATAGCTGTGTTCTTATGTACAGTGGTGATGTCCACATACGTCTACTTAATTATAGGGATAAAAAGACTTTTTGGAACTTGAATTATTAAACTATTGTTTGTACTACAGGATTTAAGCCTATGTAATTTATTTGCAGTGGCCAACATCTTCAAACCATATTGGGGTTGTTTGTGGATAATTCACAAGCTTGAAATATTAGCACCTTATTGTTTCCATGTGCAAGGTGCTTTTAAAGACAGACAGACATTCAATGGACAATTTCCCCCTAAGCGGAATATTTTTTGTCTGAGCAGAATAATAACTTTAAAACTAGTTGATAACATCCAGTTGCCACAGTTGAATCATCCGTATCTATGATGACTCTCATTGTTCAGTGAAGGAGCATATTAATGTAATAAACTTGACATTTAGCCACTCTAGCACTTATCTACATATAATGGTAATGCTCATTCATGTAGCCATTTTTCCTTAGAATAAGCTCGGAAGCATCACTTTGTTGAAGGATGATCACATCTTTATTCTCTGGGGCTCTCTCCCCTGGAGGTGGGCCAAACCTAGGGCTTCTTTCAGAAACACTCAATACAGTATCTTTTCAATTGCTGGCTTTCAGTGGGATGGCTTAAACTTTTGTTTTATTTTTGCTTGCTCTCATTTTACTTTTTGTGTGTGTGTTTTTTATCAATGTGGCCACCCCGTGCCCTGGGAATGAGGTACATGAGAAGCAAAAAGGAGTATAAGTACTCATTTTGTCCTAAGTTATGGTTTTGTGAGAGTCTTTTGTGTTGGTTTTGTGAGAGTGTTTCATATGGCATGTCAGTTATGGAACCCATGGTATTTAAGCAGGGCTGGATTAACCATTAAGCAAAATAAGCACGTGCTTAGGGCATCAAGAGAAGGGGGGGGGGTACCACAGAAAATTTCTGTTGCTGCATTTACTATGGACCATACTGTGCAGCTGAACTAGGTTCCACAAAAAGACTCCCACGATAAATGAAAAAACACATACATATACATACAATAGAAATATAAAATTGTAATAGAGATTAATAATACATGGTTTATTATTGTTTATATTTAGATATATTAGATATATATGGGGGCACCAAAAGCTTTTAAATGCTTAGGGCTTCTAAAGGTCTTAACCCGACCCTGTATTTCAGGACTGTTTCCGAAGCCTATTAAGCTTGCTGGTGGATGGTCAGTGGAAGAACCAGTCACCCACATCTCTTCCCACCCACCCCCAAGCAAGGGAAAGCCAGAATTTCTAAACCCTTCTCATCTGTCAATCTGTAAGGTGCATTGCACCCCTGCACTTAGAGAAGAGACAGAACAATTAATATTACCCAGAGTTTAAATGGATTGAGCCCAGTAAGTAGCAAGGTGTGTTACTCATAGTATGGCATTTGAAACTGGTGCATTGTGCATTATTTTCATAAATGGGGCTCTTTCATTAAAGATGGTAACGGCGATAGTTCAATGAGAATTTGCTTGCTTGCTTGTTTTATATCCCATGCTTTCTCCAAGGAGCTCAACATAGTATATATCAGGCATCCCCAAACTTCGGCCCTCCAGGTGTTTTGGACTACAATTCCCATCTTCCCCGACCATTGGTCCTGTTAGCTAGGGATCATGGGAGTTGTAGGCCAAAACATCTGGAGGACCGCAGTTTGGGGATGCCTGGTATATATGGTTCTTCCGTGCCTGGTCCCCCCCCCCACTTCCACCTATGAGGTGGGTTAGCTTGAGAGGTAGTGACTAACACATGGTCACCCAGTGAGCCTCATGGCTGAGTGGGGATTTGAACCCTGGTCTTCCAGGTCCCAGTGCAACATTCTACACCACAGAAGTAGTTGGCTTTCTTGCTATGGAGCGCCCTCACTGTGTAGTGGCTGCCTCACCTTCCCTCGCGATTCCAAGCCTATAGCTGCCTCTCTATAATACATGGCTGCTCCCTCTTGACACGGAATCATTGAGTTTGGATCTTGCAAGATTTTAACCTCCACATTCTGTCAGTCCAGATGGCACTTGGGTCCTGACAACACTTATTCACATCACACATCAAAATCAAATATTACATCCTGGCGTAAGCTGCCAAATATGATGTCAGTGCAACACCGTGCCTTTTTGCTTCTATAAGGCCAAGGCAGCTTCTCTTCTAAACATGGCAACATGCAGGATTGAGGCTCAACATAACGCATTAGGGAGTCTTCATTAGTGTTTCAGTGCAATAAGCATCTTCAATGGTTCAGCCAGCTTTTTATTTTCTTTTTCAAAGGAATGGCTGTGGGTGTAGGTAAAGGACCCCTGGATGGCTAAGTCTAGTCAAAGACGACTATGGGGTGTGGCACTTATCTCACTTTTCAGGCTGAGGGAACCTGCATTTGTCCACAGACAGCTTTCTGGGTCATGTGGCCAGCATGACTAAACCGCTAGTGGTGCATGGAGGACCGTGACAAGTGCCAGAATGCATGGAAACACCGTTTACCTTTCTGCCACAGTGGTATCTATTTATCTAATTGTACTGGTATGCTTTTGAACTGCTAGGTTAGCAGGAGCTGGGACAGAGCAAGGGGAGCTCACCCTGTCACGCAGACTTGAATGGCTAACCTTCCAACTGGCAAGCCCAAGAGGCTCAGTGGTTTAGACCACAGTGCCACCCGCGTCCCTGGGCATGGGTGTAGGTGTAGGTGTGTATGCCACCTAGCTAATGCTGTGGAAACCTGTGCAGGGTTGGTTTTCTATCTTTAGGAAGCTGGGTCTCAGGTTTAAACTGGGACTATGTTGAAGATGTTGACAAAAGCACTGACTTTATACATTCCCCTCCTTTATACATTTATGCCTTCCATCCCATCTTTTGCTCAAACGATTTCAGGGACATGTTCAGTGCTATCCTATGCATTGCTACTTAAAAGCAAGCCCCACTCTGTTCAAATAGACTTACTCTCTAATGGCTGGGGAAGCTGTGGCTCTCCAATGTTGGTGGACTCCCATCAGCCTCAGCCAGCATAGGCAATGGAAAGGCATGATGGGAGCTGTAGTCCAGCGGCGTCTGGAAGGCCACAGGTTCTCCACCCCTGCCCTAAGGGTTCTTAGGATTTACAGCCTCAATCTTGGCTACCTGCAGGAGAAGTGTGTGCACCCAGGAACTTGCAGCCCAGTAAACTACATGTGGTCATTGGCAGAATTTCATGTGGCCTTCAGTGTCATCTGGCTCTCTGGATGCCATGTGCACACACTGATCTTGGAATATGTTCCGCTTATGCTCTGTGTGCGTGCAAGAGGTAGAGAAGGGATGGAATGGCATACGCACAGAGAAATTGGTGTGCAATGCAGCAAACTCTGTCTCCATCAGCTCTGGCTCCCAGCTGACTTTTTCTGAGTGTCTGTGGTCCTTCATAGATAAAATGATCCCTCCCTCCAGCTTTAAAAGTATCGGCAGTTGATAATCTTTCAGTGAATGAAGTCCCAAGAACTTTGGAGGGCTCCTTCAACAAGGAGGCTTCAAAGACTATCCATGAGCACTTGCACAGGTGAGCTAGCATGACGTGGTGACAGTTCTGCATTAAGGTCTCACTTAAGGAAAATGTTTTTCTCTCTCTCCTTTACCATCAGTGCCCATGCTACTGTGGTATTCAACTATCCTATGATAATGCTTATCCTGAGCAGTTTTCTGTTGCCCCAGGCTAGTGTTAACAACTGGGTAGTTACTTGCCTCTGGGTCACATGAGCTTTTCTGAGTGATCATAACCTTGCAGTTTGTAACCTTGGAAGGGAACTAGGCTGGATGTAATGTTTCCAAGAATTGGATACACCCTGTACTATTGAGTTGGTACAGATCTCTGGATCAATTACGACCATTGGCTCAATATTGCTTTATAAGGGAATCTTGCAGCTGCGCCATAAGCTTGTTATTATTAGATGGTTAATTGGGGTGTATCAGTGCATGCTAGAGATACAAGTTAAAGGGGGCAGGAATGAAGCAGCAACAAGTTTTGCTAAATAATTTCCATACACATTGCATATTGAAACAGACTCATGTGGCTAGTATGTATTGTTTATATTTGAGACACAAAATATATGATATCATTTGATGGATCACTTTGTGTTCATGTAGGAATATGCAAGCCTTCGAATTACATACCATTCTTTAAACTGCAGATTGGATAAGATACCTAATATTCGGGTACATATACTGTATGCATAAATACACATAAAACAGAATTGGTTACAATTAATGCCATTCACCAGATAATGATGCACAACCCATTTTGCCTTTTAATTGTTCTGTGAAAGCTATATGATTTTAGCTTTCTTGTTCTGTCTACCTATCTGTCTATCTGTTGTTTATTTAGCTCCCTAATTTATAGGGAATTGTTTTCTTAATGATTAGGTCTAATCAGAAAATGAATATACTACTTAATATATTTTGAGAAAATTGAGTCCGCTGTACAGAGATATCCTAGACTTCCCTAGGCAAACCCATTTTAGAAGAACATTTATTCCGCCGTGTTTACTTTTGAGTCTAAAATTAAAATGACTGAGTTATTGTTTCCATGGTCTTGGTCTATATGGTCTTGGTCTATACTTGTTTGAACTGATATCACAGGGAAAAGAAGCAAAAGCGAGAGAAGAGTGCTAAAGCACTGAACTACTGCTTTTCTGTTTTTCAGTGTGTTGGTAATAAAATTATAGAATTAAATCTCAATGAGGTTATTTAATGTTGTTCGTAGTTTGCAGTGGTAGCAACATGCAATAAAAGATATTGTCTTTTTGTCAAATGGGAGCATTTCAGACATATCATAATGCTTTGGTAAGCCATTATATTGCAGTCAGACCTTCATAAGTACCTTCTGAAAAATCTTTCCATTTGTTCTGCAATATCACCTTCTGTCTGACCTGGTACTGCTTGTCTGACCACAGTGTACTTTCTTGTCAGGTGACTCCACAGTTTCTTTGTATGTACTGATTGTCACAGAACATTTAGTTGCTTTATGCTTGTGACCTTAGGTTTTTTGTTTGTTTGGGAGGGCAGAAATGAGTAAATTGTAGACTTTTTTTTTTGCAGGCCACCTAAGATAAGATAGTGTTTATCTTTACTCTTAATCTTTCTCTGAGAGCCCTTGATGCATTACAGCTGGTGACTTTGCATTTAAGCAGAAGTCACAGCAGCAGTGTTATTGTTAGTAATTATCTCTGTTCTGCGTTTGAAGGCATAGCATAAGGAATTGTTCCTGTGTTGTCCCTAGAGAATGAAAGATACAACCAGGGATGTTGATGCTAAAAGTGAAACAGATTTTAAGAATCTCCTTGCTTGATCAGTCCAAGGACCGTTTCCCCATGTATTCTGCCTAACAGTTGCCAGGCAGATGCCCTTGGAAGGCTTACAAGCAACACATTAAAATTATAGCAATCCTGTGTTTGCTTCTAGTGTGTTGTGCTTCCAGGTATACTGTCTCTGAACATGCATGCTCTACTGCTAAATGGCCAGTGCTGCCTTTCCTGGTACCTCGATCAAAGTAGCAGCATTAAGTAGGATCCCAATGTTTCAAATGTAATCACATAAAGGTATTATTATTATTATCGTATATTCCGGCGTATAAGACGACTGGGCATAAGACGACTGGGCATATAAGACGACCTCCAACTTTTCCAGTTAAAATATAGAGTTTGGGATATACTCGCCGTATAAGACGACCCCCGACTTTTGAGAAGATTTTCCTGGGTTAAAAAGTGGTCTTATACGCAGGAATATACAGTATTTATTATTTATATCAGATGAACAGGTGCTAGTGCCAGAAGCAATTGTGTTTGGTGTTAAGATGTCACTTGACTAATACATGTCTCTATAAGTGGATATTGAGAAGTGTTGTTATCACTGGCAATCAGGTTAGCGAAGGCTAAGCAGAAATGTTCTGTATCTTGGGAGAATTAGTTTCTATTTTACAGTAAAGTCAATTTACTTAAGATACACTGCAGCAAACCAAGCTCCTACTCCATGTCTGCAGAATGTGTGAAGTATGTAATTGGGTATAAAGTACTTGGGCTGCCTTCCTGTTTACCCTTACTTGAGAGTAAGCACCACTGAACTTGGTGTGCTTTACTTCTGAGTAAATATTCATAGCAGTGTTGAGGGTACATAGTTCTAAAATGTAAAATGTCTCTTCTAGTTCCCCATCCCTGGGCTGTGGTATTGTAGTTAACAACTGGGAGATCTCTGACGTGAGTGTTTCATAACTCAAAGTTAGGCATTCTTTACAGGCTATCATATTTAGTGCTGTGTGCATACATATACACAGAGAGAACATTGTTTACTTCCTCTGTAAGTGCTGGGACATTCAGTACTATGAAGTATGATACGCTTGCATAAACACTGGGGCCAGATTTATCTCTCACTCCTATCTTTCCTTTCCAGTCTTGGAAAGTGATTAATCTGCAACACACATTTGTTCTTGGATTGCACTGCATTATTCTCTAATCGTTTCCAGTTTTGCTGAACTCTGTTGCTTTCTTGAAAAAGCATTTCTATGCCAGTTGAAACGGAGCAGGTGGGCAGAGCCTAAGTTTGCTGCTAGTTTTGTATTTTTTTAAAAAAAAAAAGTTCAAATTTTATGCCCAGGCAAGCCAGGTTTTCTGCCTGGTGCATGTCGTCGCTCTTGGCACTTGTTCCTCACCCGTTGCTGTGAGCACAACACACCTCTTTCCAGACCTTTCCATCGTTTGATTTAATTCCAAACTTTGCTCCAAAATTACACTTTAAAAAAACCACCCCACCAGAATCCAAAAAACCCTCAGTCTTGGAAGCGGAATGTATTATGCAAAATAAGCCAGTAGTTGACTGGATTGCACAGTTTGAATTTCCTTGGCACAAAATTTAAACCCCACAGGGACTCCTAAGAAGCAGTATAATGAGCTCCTGGTGCATTTGATTCCTCTTTACACCACCCTAATGTCCATGACTATGTTTCTGACTTTTATAAAGGAATACTATACCAACAACATCACAGGGACATGATATACCATCACTAGCCATGCTGTAATGTCTATTGCATCTGTGTGCAGGTGTAATATTAATAATGGTGATGGGGTACATAATAAACGCTGCCTTCCCTGTGGTATGTAAACTTTTTCAATTGAGCAACCACAAGAATTCTGGGGTGGCACAGGCATGATGAGGACTGTACCCCACGAATGCAAAGAAGAGTTAAGATGAAGGAATAGGAGTTCAAATTCCTCTTTAAAGGGGACAACATTACTGAAGTTTGACTCATTCTTCTGCTTTACCAATGTGCAGAGTATATGGTAGTTTATACACAGTTTACAGGGGTGGGGAACATCTGGCCCTCAGGACTCTTCTAAGGCTGCATAAGCCACATCTCACACTGGCCTTGCTTCATATGCTACTTGTATATTTTTGCCTGGCTGCAGTGTGGTAATGCCTTTTGTTTTACCAGATGGAGGACAGAGTTTCTACACATACAAGTATCTGAATGTGTGTAGAAACTAGCCTGCTCTACAAAGTTAGAATTCATATTCATTGCTCCACTCACCATTGCCTCTGGCCTCATTCTCCACAGACATGTGCTGCCTGGAAGGTTGTCCATAAGGGGAAAGGTTCACCACCTCTGTACTATACAAAGCATAATCAAGAACTCTGGATACACCCACATGGGACTTTACTGAATGGAATCCTTATGGGGTAGCAGGGGAAACTGACAGCACATGTGCTCATGTTATTAAAATAGGCATGAAGAGAAGCACCGTACTGCCATAAGGCATTGATAAGTCCTGTATAAGTATCTAACACAAACCATCATCTTTCCTGCTGACCCGACAGCGCATTTGGCCACCAAACTCTGCCACTTTATAGCTACCCACAATTCATCTTTTGGAAGAACATGTATCTTGAGATCAGTTGCACCATGCCTGGCTTGGAACAACACTTTCTAAGCTCCTGTCCCTAAAAACCTCTCCACTGCCTGACATGCTTTGATGACATATTTAGATTTTAGAGCTACAGAGATTTCAACAACTTCCACCCACTATTAACATAAACCCAGCAGGTACAGTTTTTGGACACTATGGGGAACAACATAATGTTCATATAATCATCACCTTACATCATAAACCTACAGCCAAGATACAGTTTTACTACTTTATCTGTGGTTTGTGAGAACTATTCCAAGGCACCACACCATGATCTTCAGCTTCCTCTGAGGTGGTGGTGGTGGTGGTGGTTTACTATATTTTGATCTCACCATTCCTCACAAAAGAGCCCAGGCCAGCAAACAGCCAAAGAATAAAAACAATGCATTAAAAAAAAAGCGCACACAAACCAAATGTCATCACAACTAATTCCAAGGTGGGTGGAAACAATATCTTTCAGTATCTTCCATCCCTCAGGTGTCTGAGCAAACCAAAATGTTTTTAAATTCCACCTAAAAAATAATGAAGTTGTTTATCATGCTCTGATTATATGCGAATGCAGAAACAAAGAGAAAACTTCTTAGTTAAAAGCCTTTAAGTTCTTTCATTCTTTCAGTACTCAGGAATTTCCCCCAGGATAGTGTTTTTATGTGACTGCATTATTATAGTAAGTTATACTTGGCCATGTGTAGTTTGTGTGTGTTTGTAAAAAAGCAACTGTGCACAGGCATGAAATGTGGCTACTGTTACAGAGATTATTTTAGGTAGACAACTGTTACCAGAAAGATGTCAGCTGTGCCTGCCATTTCCCATTCAGTTGTGGCCACCCTAGATCACAATGGAGACGGAGCTAGTTTTCAGTTCCCTGGCTGCTGTTTAACCCCCTTTGCTTGTTTAGGAGCATTCGCAGCTGAACTAGAATTAATGCTACATGCATCCCACTGCACACTAACTTTGATTAAGGTGTGTTGCTTGTTTGTGGACTACCAGTTTCAGGAACTAGTGTAGCATTCTTCGTGTGTTACTTGCATGAAGGGGAAACGCAAACACAGAAAAGGCTCTCTCTGCCTGCAAAGCTATCCCATGGCACAAGGGGAGCACAGGTCCTGGAGGCGCCCTGTAACTTCAGGGGCGGGGCCTAATGCATGGACCCACAGCCCCTTTGTATCCATGTTGGCCATTTAGGTGGGTAATGCATGAAAGAGAGCTGCAGTGTTGCATTTGTAAGAATGAGATCTGCAGCCTGAGCTAAAGTAAGTTTAATTATTCATATAAGTTTCAATAAATAAATGATTTATCAACTAAGTTTAGAAGTAGGTAAAAACTAAATTACAGAAGGAAGAAGAATTATTCGTTTCTAGATTTTTGTTTATGCCTCGTGCTCAGGCATAATTTTAAAATCCTTCCAGCCAAGGGCAAAATGTATGTGAGCCAGCATTAAAAGGTTGGGAACAACTTTTCTGAAGTGATCTGGGGAGAAACTGAACATTTAGGCCGTGTCTTTTCTGCACTATTATAGTGTGTTTGTTTGATCTTGCCTGTAGAAAAATCCGGAGCATTCTCAAGGCCATTTGTGGACTTTGGAGGCTGCCCAGCCTCTTGTCTCTCATTGAGCTTCTGAGGACCTATGGCCACTGTGGCTGCAAAGCTACAAAGCACCAATGCTTGACTTCTATTGACTTGAAGTTGAAATGAGCATTCCTTTTTTGCTTTCTGAGCTCACAAAGCTTTGGGAAAATGCAGACTAAAGGGATGAAACAAGTTTAAATAGCAGTTTCATTCCTACAAGTGCTGCAATATTTAATCAATTAATTGGTTAAGAACAATCAATTAAAAAAACTTAATCTACTAAGAAGTGTCCCCAATTAATGGGGCAACAGATTAAACAAAGCCTACTCATTGGCTTCTATGCAGTGGTTGGGCAAGAGGGAAGCTTCGTATGCACTGAACTTTCTTTTCTGCTGTTCCCTCTCTGTAACCTCTGAACCTCATGAAAACATCTCTAGGGGATCTTACTGAACAGTGGGGGCTATGTTATTTGGGGCTACAGAGAAAAGGAGAATGGTCTGCAATCTGGTTGAGGAACTTTGTGAAAGTTTCCTCTGTCCAGTTTCATGAAATTCCCCTTCCCACTGCAGCCCTGTAGCCCACACAGCTCAGGAGCTGCCCCACCTCCACTTGGAGAGGGTTGGGGCAGCAGAGAAGGAGAAGAGAAAGATCAGCTAACTACGCGAGTCTTGTGCTCGTGGAACAGTTGAATACAACCTGTTGTTTTTAACACTGGTGCTTATACAAATTTCACATGGCAAGTCCAATTTTAAGATGCATTCTCCTTTCCTAATGCCATATAAGAGATATTCAATTGTTGCTTTGGATTCAACTCTGTCACTTTTTCCTGCTGTCCCTTGGCCCACAGTGGCCTCCCCAACCACTGCCAGCAACATGGGACTTAGTAAGGGGACCCATGACAGTTAAGTCCCGGCGCTCATCTCACTTTACAGGCAGAGGGAGCCAGCATTTGTCTGCTTCCGCAGACATTTTTTCCGGGTCATGTGGCCAGTATGACGAAGCCACTTCTGGTGAAGCCAGAGCAGTGCACAGAAACACCGTTTACCTTCCCGCTGGAGCAGTACCTATTTATCTACTTGCACTGGTGTGCTTTCAAATTGCTAGGTTGGCAGGAGCTGGGACCGAACAACAGGAGCTCACCCCGTCGTGGGGCCTTCAAATGCCGACCTTCTGATCAGCAAGTCCAAGTGGCACAGTGATTCAAACCACAGTGCCACCCACGTCCCTGGGACTCAGCTATACAGCTGCAAATAAAAGGTTTTAAGTGTGTTTTAAGTGCAATATACAATGTGACAATAGGTGGCGATTGTAAGCCTTATAGAAAATTCAATGTATTTTTAAAACACTTTTAAAAAACACATTTTCAAAGCAATTTTTATATGTGTCTGGATTCCACCATGTTTGTCTAAAAGAATAGCAACTAACCTTTGGAAATCACCCTCGTGACTTTCCTAGACAATGAAAATGCCTTTGTTGCATATTCACTGTGCATTCTGCAGAGGCAGAATGAGGAAGTTGGTACAGAAATGAAGAGAAGCTCTTGGTATAAATAGCTGTGGTTACAGGGGGTGGGGTGGGGGGACAGCAGCACTGGTTTGTATTTTAAGACATGCAGACCTAAGAATATCTTGCGAAAATAAGCCTGAAACTATTCGCCACAATGAATTCCTCAACACTGAAACCACCATATAATCTAAAATAGATATTCTTGCATGCATTGACACTGGCAATCTGATAACCCTACAGTATTATCTACAGTGCTCAACACAGAGCACTATGATTTACAAGCAAACGTGCAATGGTGATGAGCTAGTAACAGGATACTCCTCATTCATGTGGCTCTTGAATTTCTGTGCTTTTCTATTTAGTACTTCCATCTCCAGCAAACCCATAGTGTGTGTGTGTGTGTGTGTGCGCACGCATGCACGCGCACCCACCCAAATACTACAGATGTAGCAGAAGAGTTGGCTGTTGTGTTTTGTCTCTACGCACATAAAGGCTTTCTTCTTTGGAACCCTGATGCCCATGCAATGGGAAAATGTGGGTGGATTAGGTGTCATGGCAGGGAGAAGCAAGGATTAGTCCAGATCCTGTGCTTGTTCAGGTGTTGGCCCTGCTCTGATTCAAGGTGACGTGAGTAAAAACAGCCCCGCTGGAGTCAACGGATAGCCCAGGGCAACTGCCTTCCATCCTCACATCCACACCAGGGGATCAGATTCCAACAAACTCAGCACACAGTTGAAGCCCAGCACTAAAACTACCTAGGTCTCAGTAAGGGAACACAGTGCGTGTCTCTACTGGAAGTATTTTGTCTGGCATAGCGTAGAATCAAAACTGTGCTGTGCCAGCATTAGCCCAGCCCTAGCAACCCTAGCAGGAACTGTAGCGCCAGCCTCTTAGAAATCTCTGCTAGAAGTTCATGTTTCGGTCAGAAATTCAGGAAGCTGCACATTATATTTTTGTCCAGGCTTGGCTTTCTATCATCACAGTTCCTCATCTAAAAATAAGACCATGAACTTCAGCAATAAATATTGAAATGAATTCGCTCATTTAAGCTTCAATTAAATGACTGTAGCTTTGTTGCAGTGAAGGAAGAAGGAAACAATATTGTCATAAATCCTAAATGAAAAAGGTGAACTCACCTCTCCTTCATGGATCTTTTTTTTGTATGTGTGGAACAGTTTACAATAATGTGTACTTAATACAGAAAGTGGATGAAAGATAAATGGTGTGATTTACTAACTGTTTAAGAGACCCTTTTTCACAGGCAAAATGGGAGTGAGGCATTCTAATTTTATGACTTCTTTGTAATCCCATCTCTCTGGCAAGAAGCTCAGACTCTCAGATAGAGGTACATGCTTTTCTCCCTCCCATTTAATCCTCACAACAACCTTGTGAGGCAGCTTAGGCTAACAGAGTGATAGGCCTAAAGTTATTCAGTAATCTCCATGGTTATGTGGGAATGTGAACCAGGTTTGTGAACCTGTCTGGAAACTGTATAGGCTGACATAAATGGTTTGGGGAAGGTAGACAAAATTATTCTCACTTGAAAATACTTGCGCACACACACAATCTCTAAACAATAAAATGTATTTGCCTCTTTGTTTTTAATTCAGCCTTGTACATAAAGTTACTAACCTCCTAAAATGTAGCTTGTGCTTCAATTCTGAATAAACAAGAGAAGAGCCCCTCTGTCTCCATGACTAAGATGGAAATACAAGATACCGGTACTAGACACTTAGCAGGCTAGTAAGAGGGTCTGAAAGAGGAGGAAGAGAGTTGATGGATCTGCACCCCTTACATCACACTTAGTAATGTTGGAGAATTCCACCCGAAATGGAAACGAGCAGAAATAGCTGCAATTCATATGTTCACCGAAGGTTAGGAACAGAAATAATGCAAGGAAACACAGATAATATTTGCTATCGTTGTTTTTTCTCTCTGCAAATATTCTGTAAATAATTACATTATTTTATGCATTTTTGTTTCCCTTCCATTGACATGCATTGAAATTAATTATGTAATTAATTAAGTTCTTTTGGACCATAGTAAACGGCAAGATAAATAACATAGGTTTTAATGGAAGTCAAACTGTAGCAGAACAGAAACAGAGCTGATTGTGGTGAATGCAGGGCGCGGTGGAAATTCCTGTTTTCTTACATCCCTAGTCACAGCCAGCACAGAAATCCAAGTAGATAGTCAGAAAAATTGAGAAGTTCCTCCCCCACCCCATTCATTTGCCTACATGTACTTCCTAGTAATCTATGACTATGAGGTGAGCATAAATCCATGCTATACATGTACAAACACAGTTATACATCTCTCTCTCTCTCTCTCTCTCTCTCTCTCTCTCTCTCACACACACACACACACACCCCACACGAACACGGGTCACCCCAATTTCCAATAAGGATGTGTTATTATGTAGGTTCATGTTTGGATTTACAGTGGATGAGGAATATTCTACCTCTTCATTTTTTAAATCTTTATTTTGATTATAATTCTTTTTGTTTTTAAAAATGGCATGGATGGTTCTATAAAGGGCTTATCACACTTTTAATTTCATCTCATTTTTGTCAGTGCCAGCCATGGAAAGGAATGCATATGCTGTGACTGTGATTTGTGTGGTACAGCTGAGGCCTCTGAGCCAAATTCACCATTTCTTGTGGATTTGAGAGGCTCATCTGGGAAGCCACTTAAGCAGCCCAGTTCCCGTGAGAGAACTGATAATGGTCAGTGAAAACAATAATCCCAAAAGCCTAAGGGGATAACAACCAGTCAATAACATGGCTCCCATTCTTTAAACTTAATCATGAAATGACATCCGCAAGATTTAGAGGAGTGTTATTTTTCTAAATGTGTCTGTGTCAGGCAAGGCATTAGATAGGTGCATAATGAAAAATAGGCATGGGAATGTGATAAGATAAATACATCATAAGAAATGAGGGTTGTTTATGTTGTAATGATTTTCTCAAGTGGTCTTGTTGTTGCACAAGAGTTTTCCAGCTTTCCAGACATACTGGTCACATTTACACAGAATACTAAACCAAAGCATGGCTTAAGCATAAATATTAAAACATACTGGTTCCCTATGGTTATAGGTCATGGTTAAGGAGGAGCGATATTAACCACAGTCTCAGGTTCAGATGACATTCTAAGCCAGTGGTGGTGAACCTATGGCACCCATGCCAGAGAGGGCACGTGCGCCGTTGCCCCAGCAGGGCCATAGTTTCCATGCTGGGGGTGCGGCGAGGAGGAGGAGAGGAGGGCTTGTGTGCAAGCAGGAGTGGAGGCGGGGATCTCTCAGAAGTGGAGTGGAGGCTTTGCGCTGAGAGATCCCCGCCACCACTCCTGCTTGCACGAAAGTGGGAGCGGGATTGGGCAGCTCAGCTAAGGAGTGCCTGGCTGCCTTCAGGTGGTTCAGGAGCTCTCAGGTGCAGCTTCCGTGCTGCCTCCACCTTCCCCAGCTGAGCAGCCCTGATCCAGCTCCTGCTCCCGTGCAAGTAGCAATGCTGCCCAGTGGAGCAGTCTGACCCCACTCCTACCTGACTGCAAGCAGGAGCAGACTGGGTGGGGTGGGGGTGGCGGCGACATCCCTTGCCTGCTCCTTTGCCTCTTTGGCCCAGCCTTCCCTCACTCAGCACCGGGGCTGCCAGAGCTGGAGGAGGGGGTGGTTGCTGTTGTGGTGTTGGTGGAGGGGTGGCAGGTGCCTGCTCACTTGCCACCCGCCCGCCTTCCCTCAATAGGAAAATGGAAGTGTGGCACTCAAAATGGAAGTTATACTCAGAACAGAGCATGTTCAGCTTCCGAAAAAGTTCCAATACCGGAACACTCATTTTGGGGTTTGAAGTGTTCAGATTCCAAATAGTTCGAGAAAACTGAGGTACCACTGTATTTATTTTTCCAATTTGAACTCTCTTTATTATTATTTTGCCAGCCAGATGGGCGGGATAGAAATAAATTGTTGTTGTTGTTGTTATTCCCCATGGTGGCGATTTTCTTGAGTCAATATGAAAGTCCCCTTAAACATTTTTTTAAGACAAAAAGCACCGAGTTATGCCATAAAATTATATATAGTGGAAAGATAATTTAATGAAGAATGTAATACAATAACTTTTATGAAGGATTATTTATTACAAGAGCATTCATTAAGAAGAAACGTGAAACACACAGAAAAAATGAGATATACAGGTTAAATTGTCGTGTTGGCACTTTGCAATAAATAAGTGGGTTTTGGGTTGCAGTTTAGGCACCCAGTCTCTAAAAGGTTCAGCATCACTGTTCTAAGCCAACCCTTGCCTTAACTGCCATCCCACACGGACCTAAAAAGCTAGAGGAGGAGCAAAACAGAAACAAGCCACTGTAACCACCTCCCCAAGTGATAAGGAATTAGATGTGGTATTACCTTTACCTTTAATTCCTTAAGGAATATCACGTAGTGTAAATAACCATCATTAAAGTGCAAGAATGGAAGTAGCTAACCACATATATCAGAGCTATGGTTGCCAGGTGGAAATCAAAAGTCCTGTTGCTGCAGCAGGTAGGAAAAATGAGTTGTGCACAGGTGCAGTGGAGAACAAAGGGGGGATGTAGTGTCTTCATCTTTTATTGCTTTTTAAAACACTTTAAAGGAGTAGACATTATCTCCATGGGACCGAGATAGCCCTTCATGTTCATGCACTCAAAACACTTTGGGTTCTCTAACTTTGTCGAAACCTAGACAAAACAAAAATAACTCTCTTGTATTTATTCTCAACAGAACTGACTCATAATGCAAGGCAAAACTCTACACTAGTTGCCTTTCTTGCTTCTGTGTATTTCATACTGGTGCTGTTTGTTCCTGTTCCTAAAAATCCTCTTGGATGACTTTGCAGGCTGGTTCAGGGCTAGCTTCCTGAATGCCCAGAATTTCTCTTTGTATTCCTGGAGGCTTCAGCCAGCCTCCTTTTGTTCTTGCTGCTCCATCTACCTCTACCATCACCTCTTAACAGTATAGAAAGCAAACCTGAACGGGAGCTGTGTTGGCAGCTTTCCCATAGGCTTTTATGGGTCCCCTCCCCCTCGCCTCATTGGCCAACAGCTTTTAGCTTGGCTCAGCTGACGGGGGAGTGGATATAGGTCAGTATAGCAATGTGGAATTGACTCGTTGTTCTCATTCCTGAATCCAGCTTTGTTTAATCTGGCTTTTTGCCAGCTCTATAAAGTCTCTACACTAGGCTCCTATGCAACAAACAGGACAGCAGAGGCAGAGCTGTAGAGATCGGCAGCAGCACTGAACTAATTTTTTTTCTCAGTAGGAAAGAAAACGAAAAACTGAGACAACTTTAAAAACACACACAAACACACAAACATTTAAGCTGTCTCAAAAACAAAAAAGTAAAGACTGCTGCTGAGTAAAAAGGGAAGCCCTGTCACAATACTTTCTACATAAGCACAAAGCAGATCAGTGTGTGAGGGGGTGAGGGACTGGTGGATTCTTGTTGGCCTCTTCCCACAACACCCCCCTCCCCCCCCCCAAAAAATCGGGTCACTGGCTCAGAAGTTCATTATGGTGCATTGAGACAGCAAGGATTGGCAGTTCTTTTTTACTGTTAGCAAATGTCTTGCAATTTAAGGGCTAGTCCTCATTTGAAAAGGTTGTGTTTTATTGCAGTCCCTTACAGTACCAATTCTGCAGAATGGATATAAGTATTTTCTAAAGGCCTTTTGCTTTGAATTGCTGATCTTTGCCCCTAAACTTCGATCCTAGCTGTGATTTTTGTTTGTTTGTTTGTAAATGTGTGTTTTGTTTCATTTTTTAAAAAAGTTGAGTAGTTTGTGCTGGTCTGTTGTTTGTTATCAAAAGCTCCTTTGGGAGGGATAGAAAATAATAGTGGTAATAATAATAATAATAAATAATAATAATTTATTATCCAGTGAAGTAGTCACAGAAATTGTGCCATTTTAAAATAATTGTGTATTATGTACATGAAAGGGGCCAGATATTAATATTTTTTATTTTCCTAGGGGCAAATATGTGAAGATAGTGGATCTTGGTTGGGGGTGAAGTGTTTGTGGCTTTGCTAGAATGGAAATCTGGGGTGTGAGTGGGGAGAGGATGAATAAAGAGCAGATGTAGAAAGGAAGAAGCATTGAGGGTTGGCTGGATGGAGATAGAACAGCATAGAATGTCAGGGAATGCTGGGACACCATTAGCTTACCAGGCACACACAAACTATAATATGTTTAAGATTTAGCGCCTCTAGTTTAGGAGGCTTCCTGCTGTTCAAGTGGTCACCCTCCAACTCATGGAGAAGGATGAAAACAGCAGTGGGGAACAGAGCTAGCACACTCGGCCATGTGCTCCCCTACATTCATAGTTATTTATGTATTTATTTATTTATTAAATTTATATACAGCTCTATACCCACCACAGGTCTCCTGCCAAATAGTCAGGAGAATTCTACCACACATCAAGTGGAACCTGAGTAGTCCGGCAGGAAGCTTCCATGTGGTTACATGTGCACTGTGGTAAGTCACCCCTTTGTATGGAGTTGTTTGTATCATATCTATGTTAGTAACAAAAGAGGACAGCTTTTTGGCTCAGCTAGCTGTGATGTGTATTAACAACTCCGTTGAAAAAAAAGGCTTTCAAGGCCAGACTCCACATGCTCAGATTGATCTTGCTCAGCCAAGACTGTGGCTGCGATAAACCAACAGAATACGCCTGGCTTAACCAAACAACCTTCTAAACTGGCGTCTCCTTTTACCCCTCTCCTTTTCCTTCCATTCAGTGGCTGTAAGCTGTTTGGCACTGACTGCTCCTTGGTGCTACCTTTCTGTATTATGCAATTAAAATGCCCTGTTCATCCATGGTGCTATCTAATCTAACTCAGGCCATTTCTAGAGTCCCTGTTCTGTCATCACCATCTTTTGTTTGGCCCCATTTACAGAGAATGTACTTTACTCAGCAGATAATTGGCTCATGCTGTGCCTGATAAAAGTATTTTCTTCTGCTTTGGATCAACTGACCTGGACAGAAGTCATAACTCACGGATATTTCTGTCTGTATCCATGGGAAGGGGACTGCGTTTATTTGTTTTCTCCTTTGCATTGGAGATGTTGTTCACACTGGGTGCTTTTCTCCACATTTTCAATAGCTGTAACCAGCCTCGTGCCTTCACATTTTAGAGAAACACCAGGCATTATAACCAGAGTGTCACCTAACGGTGTTTTGTCAGGAATTGTTGTCCTGTTTCTAAGACTTGATTGGGCTGGCCATGACTGGGATTGATGACAGGATAAAGCCTGTGGTAGGAAGAGCGCAAGAAATAGCCTTCACCTGCAGGCACAGTTGATGGATATTTTCTCCTGTCCTCCAAATGTATCCAGAGAAGGGGGACGTGAAACAGACAGCCCACTCTACCCACTCAGCTGGGACCAACTGCCATTTGGCTCCTCCCCCTGCAACTGCCATCCATTAGCATCCTTTCCACCTGGCTACAGCAGTGGGACAGGTGGGAAAGTGCCGCACACTCTATCATCTCAGCTGAGAAACTAGCAGCCATTTGGCTCTTCCTCTCACAGGACTCATCGGTGGTCCTTTCCAGCTGGTCATATATATATATTAAAAAGATACAATTTTATGAAGAGTCTTTGCCTGGATATTGCTTAGGTTTTCCTGTCTCCTCTCCTCATTCCTACAGGCAAGGACTGTGCTGTCAATAGTTAATCTTTGTACACCTCCAGTTGTTACTGGACTATAACTCTCATCATCCGTAGTCCCTGGCCATGCTCGCTGAGGCTGATGGGAGTTGTATTTCAGCAGCATCTGGAGGGCCAGAGATTCCAAACACTTAATTTTAGGCACATTGGATAACCACCCAAAGTTAGACAAACTCGGAGTAGGCCTATTGCTTTAGTGAGTGCATCTACATTGAGTATGTCTTTATTTTGTTGTGTTTATAAATAGTTCTGGATTCTGAGGCCTCACACAGCAGAAAACTCAAAACCCTGTTTGGTTTTGAAAGCAATTGAACAGAAACTGCCAGATCCCCTGGCTAGCAAGGGAACGGGTTTGTATTGGGGCCTCCAGATGGGCAGGACTGCCACTAGCTCATGGGCATAGCCAAGGGGGGCAGGGAGGCACAGCTGCCCCCAATCAATCAAAATACTGAGGTTCCCCCCCCCAAAAAAATTCTGGCTGCACCCATGCACTAGCCTCAGAATTGCTCGTGTGGGAAATAGGTTTAGAAAATATTTTCCAAAAGTTGCTGCTAAAGAGCATTTCCTCTTTTTTCCCCTGAAGAAAGAAGGAAAGCTACCCTGAAGATAGGGTGATGTGGCCTTAGAGATACTGCGGAGTCATGTGCTTAAGGAAGAGTCACAAGTGCAGCCCTTATTAGCTCCTGCAACTGTATTACAGACAGATGCTTATCAGTTCAGCACAGAAGATACATTGAGTCTCATGGTTAGGTTTTTCGGGGCAAGAAGGAAGTAAGCGAGATAAAAAAAACAGGACTGGAAGCTCTTCTGGTTGTTATGTTTAGCTCATTACTGGAAAGATAATATTTCCCTTAGCTGAACTTTCCTGTGAATTTAAGTTAACAGAAGCAGCCTCACATAGAGTTGATCAGAGTAATATAATTAGAATTTTCCAGGGTATGAATGGCAAAGGCCAGATCTTTATGTTGTAACTTTCTGAAGCTGCGATACCAGGCCAAGATGTGATCCCATGCCTTCAGAGGGAGGGTGATCCTATTGGGACTCCATTTCTTAGCTATTTCCTAATTAACAGGCCATGAATTTTTTTGTCTCGTCAGGATGCAGCTTCAGTTTATTGGCTGGCCTGCTCCTCATACTAGTTATTTAATAAGCTTCAGTGCCTGTTAGTGGATCATTCTGAGTTTGTGTACATTGTAATAAATTAACATATGCAAAGGAATGATGCTCAGAATTTGTTTTTTGTTGGCTTTAGTTTTGTTTACTGCTAACTAAATTGGAAAGTCAGTTAACTTACTGGATTTGATTTCAATAAAGCTTGGCAGGTCTGTAGTAAGGTTGCCAAAATTGAGCAATTGCCTAATAAAACTTAATAGTACTGTATAGAGAAAAACTATTCCAAATTGCTCTTAATTTCTGCTCTTAATAATGTCATCTATATGTTTCCACAAAAGCCTATGCCAGGAATCCCCAGACTACAACCCACGGGCTGGATACGGCCTGAAGGACCAATTTATCTGGCCCGTGGCACCCACTGCCACTGCCCGCTCTTAGCGGTGCGGCTGCCCACTTCCCGGGTCACCGGAGCACCAGAAATAGCTTGCACGCATGCGCAAGCGTCTTTTCCGGTGCACTTCCGGGTCAGAGGAGGCCTGTGCGCATGTGCACAAGCTATGTCTGGTGCTCCGGCGACCCGGACGCGCGCTTACAAAAGCAGGAATTTATAGTAGGAATCAAAACACGGTGTCAGATAGTCCAAAACGTACATACAATATGGCTAGTATATTTTTAAAACTTTTTTATTTTTTTAAAAAAGCAAAGGTATCACTTCCTCAGTCATAGCTATTTACAGTTCTTCATTTTGGTTCCCATGGTCATGGATCAGCTCTTTTTTAATTTTACCTTTTGTAAAGCTCTCTTGACTATTAACCTGCTCACATTTGGTGCCTATAGTCAATGCTGTTTTTCTAGCAAAAAAGGTGCTGGAACTCACCATGAACACTTTCCTTTTTCTCTTATAATGACAATGGCACCCATCTAAGAGGTGCCAGAACTGAGTTCCGGTGATTTCCGACTGAAAAAAAGCCCTGCCTGTAGCAATGATGCATTAAGTGAGAGAGCAAACATCCATTAACTCATGGCCAGCTGCCGAAGAGGACAGGGCTCCTACAGCTTAAATGGTTGTGAAGAACATGGGATTTCAGCAACTGTATCTTGCATGAAATCCCCTCTTCTACACAACTATAAAAAGAGGAGTCCTGTGTTTTTGCATCTGGCCACCCTAATCACGAGAGACATTTCATTTTTAGAATTGAGTATGGCCAACCTTACAGCTAATGTGGTTCCCACCCACCACCCACAAAATGTTGGACTGCAATTCCCATAATCCCCAGCCAATCCCCAACATGGAGGCCACCATGTTGACTGTCACTGAGGTAGGTAGATACAGAGGCTGGCAGTATTCCTTCTATGTAAGCAGGAAGTAAAAAAAACACACACACACATACTACTTCAGAGATGGTAATTAACTGATATTTTGGTGAATTGTGGAGTTGCCCTTAGAAACCCTGTATCTAATATAATGATAACATTTCTGATAAAAAATATATTTAAGAATGAGAGCTTAATAGGAAGAAAGTAGCAGGGGACTGAGCAACTTAAGAGTTGGAATATTAAGGACCAGCTGAGGAGTTGAAAGTGCTGCAGCAGTAATACTTGTGGTTAAGTCTTTCCATGCTTTGTTCTGAAATGGCTGGGAGCAGTTTGGCAGCGCCACTCTGGCCAAGAACTCTTTGTTCAGAGAGAAAGTTATGCTTTGTATTCCTAAACTGACGGGCAGCATGTTTTTTATCTGTCCCAGTCAACCATAAGCGGTTGCCTCAGTAGAAACTGTGAACATTAAACAAAGTTAAAGAATCCAACTCATTAATATAATATTTTAAAAATTTAGTTTGTATATATCTTTTTTCAAGAGCAGTGAAGACTGCAATTGAAAACTAAAAACTTTCATTTCTACAGTTAAGACAACTTTTTGCTGTAGATTATGAGCCTGTTCCAGTGACCTTTAAGCACTTTTAAGTCTTTTTCAATTTCCATAGAAAAGTATAGCATGTTAATATCTCTTCCAATGGAATAAATGGGATTCAAGCATAGTAAATTTTACTGTAATTAAACTGAATGGTAATTACTCTTGTCAGTTGTTTTGTACCCAGTCAGAGGGATGCAGCAGGGAACCAGGTAGAGGGGCTTCTTGATAGTGGTGCCCTCCCTATGGAATCAAATGTCAAGCAGATAAATAACTATACAGTATACAACTCTGAAGGCAGCCACAGTCCTAAGATGTAAGATGGGATTTCTTATTACTGGCTGAGCCAAGGAAGAGAAAATGCCCACCAGAGCTTGGGCACCATAACTAGCAGTGGGGGAGCCACTGGGACTCTGTATTCTGCAGCTATTATATATACAATGTCAATATAGTGTCTTCTTTCAGACACAACGGAAAATTTAAGGTAATGTTATTGCAAAACAAAAACCCTGCTTTCACTATACAGTAGAAGGGCTGAGAAAGTATTTTAATTAGCGCTGCAACTTATTTTAATTCCTTCCCATCCCAATTACTTACAGAAAAAACCCATAAAAGATCTCATTCACATCATCCAAGCTTGAATAATTAGTTCTGAAAGATTAAACTTTTGTTCTAGGGATTTACTGCCAAGATACAGTTGTTCAGCCAAAAAAACAAAACAAAAATCCCTTGGATACTCATTTATTTATTATTTTAAGAATATACAAGGGCTGGCTTTTTGTTTTATTTTTAAAAATCAATTTATTACATACAAAACAAAGTGTGCAGGCAACTGTGAAGAGAACAAGGCAAAATAAGGAATGGTTAAAATTTAGTAAGTTTCCAGCATGTCCCCCCCCCCCCCGCTAACATTTTCATAATTCAGCACTTTGGAATGGGCTGCTGTACTTTCAAAAATAGCCATCTAGTGAACTGCCTGTTTCACAACCCATGGAGAGCTTGAATTGAAGGCAGTATTTCCACCTGGGCTCTTGTCACACTTTTAAAATGTATTTATGTGTGATTAGTAGTTTCAGGATGTGGTTGACATGTTCTGTTATTGTTAAAACAATTGGGAGTCAGAAACCTTTCTCAAATCAATTACAAATTATTCCGGTGTTCTGTCAGTTAGGTCCCAATCATTTCATGCTGGAGACACTGATGATTTCCCTTAAACCTGTTAGCCATGTGAAACCTACAGTGGCAAGAATGTACATTAGATTCATCTTCCACACACTGTATACAGCCACACCTGTTAAGTGGCACATAGAAAGCTTAATGTTTGTTTTAGATACCTTGCTTGGCACTGGAAACAGTCTCACTCTGTTGCTGCTGTAAGGAAGGACTTTTGAATGTTTTCAGAAGCCAACAACCCTATAGCTTGAAACCACTGGTTCTTACTCTTTTATTGGTGCTTGGTGTGATAATACACCACCCTCAATTTTCTTCCATAAATACATTTAAATATTTGAAAAATTACCACTATATTTCCCCTTCATTCTCCTTGTGACCAATTTCTAAGGCAGGCAGATTAGAAGGTCCAAGGGAAGGTGGAAGGAGAGGACATCCGTTCCACATCCTTTAATCTAGTGTTGCTGGGTCTGCAGGCATAAAATTCCTCAAGCGAGTCCATTTCAGGAGGCAACAAAACTGCACTGAATTTAAGAGGAAATATATGCAAACTGAGTAGAGCACCCAGTTTCTTTTTCCAGTACTGTACAGTAAAGTAGTGCAGTAGTACAGTGGGTGCCTTGGGAACTGAAGATCGCTTTGAAAGCACTAAATGGCTTGTTTGACAGGAAAATTAAGGGTAGGGAGAAATGAAGTAATAAGGGGAAAGGTTTTTCCTTACATTGGACTGTTGCAAAGTTTCCTTAAAAGAAATGTGTAGTGGTTTTGTGATCAGTGAGAGGGCCAGGAGTTGTGGAAAATATGGGGGGGGAGGAGTGTTGTGGTTTTTGCTATGCAAAAAAAAGCATCCATTTCTTTGAAAGTGTCCTTCCCAAATGGTGTAATAAACAACCTTATCACAATGAATCTTCTCTTTCTTTGCGTGCAGTTGTCACTAGAGATTTGTAACTCTTTTCTTGGTTCATTGTTCCCTGGCCAGTGTGTACTCTACATTCAGTGGTGCCAGAATTAAGATGAAGCCTGCCTGTTTCAATAAGGCCGCTTTGTTGTCAAAATGGCAATACTTGTATAGAAATTGGATTGACTCCAACAGTGCTTGCACGATACACAGCAATACTATTGTCATGTGATCTCCTTTTTTAAAAACTTACAAACAGCCTTTTCTCAAAAGAGGTCCTTTTCCCTCTCCCTCCTCCCTAACCCAAATAAGGAGCGGAGGTGGGGAGGGGGTGGGGAACCATCCACAAATTCGTTCTGTGTGCATAACTTAGTTTTGAAACTAAGTCTGATGATTTGAGTAAAGTAACAAGATCAGATTAAGTTGCTGCTAAAGTAGGCCGTAGAATCGTGTCAGTTTCATTTTATTGAACGTTTAATGAACTTGAATCTGATCAGCCCCGTGTTCTATCTAGGCCTGTGCAAGAAGACTTTGTGGATGTGTGGATATTTGCACATTAAAAATGTACATAGAAGAAGTTCCTGCCTGGGAAATAACATGCAACCCACGTAGATAGCAGAAGTTGGTCTCTTTTTTCTAGCACATATACCCAGTACACATGATCATCACATCTAATTGTGCAGTACAAGTTACTACATTTCAGGCATATTCTGCTATGTGAACTGGCGCATAGCATGTAATACCTTCCCTTTGTCTAGGTATATTTGCTAAAGAGATGGTATCAGTTTATTTCTAGAGGGTTGGCTGTGTTAGACTGTTGCAACAAACAACAACAACAACAACAACAACAACAACAACAACAACAACAACAACAACACACTTGTGGCACCTTAAAGACTCACAAATTTATTGTGGCATAAGCCCTCCTGGACTACAGTCTGCTTCATCAGATTCATAAAGTGTTACATCTATGTTGCAGTTACATATACAGTGGTACCTCGGTTTACAAACACAATTGGTTCCGGAAGTCTGTACTTAACCTGAAGCGAACTTTCCCATTGAAAGTAATGGAAAGTGGATTAATCTGTTCCAGACGGTCCACGGAGTACTTAAACTGAAGTGTACTTAACCTGAAGCAAACTTTCCCATTGAAAGTAATGGAAAGTGGATTATTCCGTTCCAGACAGGTCCGCGGAGTACTTAAACTGAAAATACTCAAACCAAGGTGTACTTAAACCGAGGTATGACTGTATACTAAGCTGCTGTGGACAGATTTTCCTGCAATGGTGAAAGCTGCAGTAATTCAGTGATAAGGACCTGTATGAACACAATCAAGGTTGGCTCTACAGCTTTCATGGAGTGCTCAATTGCTAAAAACACATCTCAACAGTCATATTGCATGTGTTTGAGAATCCTGGCTCAGTCAGTGCTCCTAGCACATATACATGGTTATTTAAAGGCCAAGGCATTGCTGTTTCACTTCTACACGTTTGCTGCCTAAAGTGTGAGGCTGATCACAATAGTAGCATGCGTAGGAGCAATATAATCACCACCCACTAATTGTAGCAACTGGGTATCCACAAGCCACTTAAGTGGATTTTGTTAGGATTTCATAGTAGATTCTGTTCCACCTTAAACAGGAACAGGCTTGGAAGAGGATGTTGAATGTGTCACATGATGTATACTTCCGTTTGTTGTACTATTGTAATGTTAGTTGCTTTTCCTTTGCTGATGAAGAAAGACACGTTTGGTCTATCTTCCGAGATGCTTTGGAATAAACGCTTGTAAATATGCAAGTACTTCTCTCTGAGTTTCTTCTTGTTGCTGCTGCTGCTGCTGCTGTTGCAAACCACGCTAACGCTGGATGAACTCTGCGATAGCGTGTTCAGGTTCGCACAGAGCCTGTATCATATTACAGTTGGCTACCGGAGGGAGAAGACACTCGGCAGATGCTTACGGGGGAGGGGCTTGGAGGCCCAGGTCTTCTGCGTGTATGCCAACAGGTTTTATATTATTTTTGATGGTCATACTGATGGATTTGGGAGGAAACCAAATGAAAATATCAGAGTTATTCAAAAGGACATTTCTCATGCATTGTTTTAACTCCTTGGGTTGAGAAGCTTTTAATCAGAATGCAGAATCTATGACGATTTTACAGATAAGGCCCATAATCAGAAATAAACAGTAACTTAAGTCTTCTGTTTACAGATCTCAACGTTCATTTTATTTTGTGTCCCAACGCAACAATTTTCAAGTAGTCTTCCATTGTTTGGAATCGGCCAAAACCTCGAAAGAGGGATATAACTAAATGAAAAGCTGCATTCTCCTGTTCTTGGAAATATACATTCACATGAAAAGAAAGAAGAGCAAATAACTAGTCTCAAATCCTTCAAGTTCAGAGAATCGACTCAATATTTGTTACCTGTTATCTTAATGACAGATACTGCAAACACAGGTCCAAACCACAGAGCCTAGGGCTTGCCAATCAGAAGGTTGGCGGTTCGAATACCCGCGATGGGGTGAGCTCCCGTTGCTCAGTCCCTGCTCCTGCCAACCTAGCAGTTCGAAAGCACATCAAAGTGCAAGTAGATAAATAGGTACCACTTCGGCGGGAAAGTAAACAGCGTTTCCGTGTGCTGCTCTGGTTTGCCAGACCACATGACCCGGAAGCTGTACGCTGGCTCCCTTGGCCAGTAAAGCGAAATGAGCGCCACAACTCCAGAGTCGTCCGCGACTGGACCTAACTGTCAGGGGTCCCTTTACCTTACCCTTTACCTTATTTTAATGACAGGTCCACATAGGGCTGCAATTCTAGGTACCCTTGTCTGGGCGTAATCTCTGTTGAACTTAGTGGAATGTATGAGTTTATACTGCATGTGATACAGTTACTTTTTAGCTAACAGTCCTGTTGAGTGCAAGTATACCATTCATAAAAGTGGTTTGCTGCTGTTCAAAAAAGTTTTTAATATTTAAAATGGAAATTGAGCCATTATTGGATTTGCGTACCATTTTTCACAATATATGCTTGAATAAAATAAAGTTAAAGTCACAACACGTAAGAAGTTACAGGCTGAAAGCAAAACACATAATCATTCAGAAGGTTTTAGGAGGATCATGAAGCACTCTGTTTCCATCCATGTAAGATCTGTCAGGCAGAGTTCACTCAGAAATGCTTACCTTTTTAATGTGAGCAGTATAAATGCCAAATTGTGACTAATTACTGCTTGATGATCTTCTTTTAGAAGAATGACACGCGCACCCACAGAGGCAATTGGGGAATGAATTTTCAGTGGAGACTGAAGCTAAAAAAACAACATGTGTTTGGTTCAGTAACTTGTACTGCAAGCAGTCCATATGCTGGCTTCTGTTTCTGTGCTGCTAGACTGTAAACACACTGCTGCACTTTTGCAGTACTAAATTGTGGCCTTTTACACACACACACACACACACACACACACACACACACACACACACAGGTTTGTTTGTGTGTGCGTGCGTGCACACTTTCCTGCTAGTTTTTGTACAATAACTGTGCATCAGTAGAAGCTCAGACATTTGCTCATGTGAGTCAGTAATCTAAGAATAAAAAGTACAGTACATTTTGAGGAAACATTGTGCTCTGTGATCAGTGTTTGTAAATCTTGGTGGATGAGAGGGGAAGGTGGTGGTTGACTCTGAAGCTTTCCGTTTGCTCTTTCTAAGGATTTATTTTAACAACTGAGCTATTGCACCTAGCAAAAATTTTAAACAAACAAACAAAAAATAATTGAGGGGGCTAGTAATAGGACCAGTGGTTAGCTTCTAACAATATCCTCTGTCATCTCAAGTACATTCATTTTTTTATTTATTTAAAGCATTTTTTACCCTGCTCAAAGGCTGAAGTAGTCCAAAATGACTTGCAAAGTGAATTAAGGAAAGAAAGAAATTCAGACACCATTTCTTCAAGTTAAATAATTCAGTCCAGCTGTAATATAAACCCCATTTCCACCTGTTAACCTGTCATTTCCCCTTGGGTTCTCAGCACCCACCATCTTAAGACCCCTTCCGACTTGCCTCCAAAATCCATTCAGATGTAGATGCAGAAACACCTCTCCCACACAAATCTTACTGGCCTCAACACCATCTGAGTCTCTTTTTCTAACCACCATTCATTTCACACCCTCCTCCCCCACCCACCCATTTAATGCAAATCAGGAACATTCATTCTGAATTTGGTGCAAATTGCAGATTCCACATTCATCGATACCCCCTCAGCTAACTTAAATGGAGGGAGCGGAGTGGCTGATGTTGAGAAAGCTGCTGGGAATCCTAGAATCCTAAAAGGATGAGGAAAGATGTCAGTTCCTTGTTTCAGAAATCTGTGACAGCAAAGCCACAAGCTCAATCCCAGCACTGGAGCAGGAGTCTCTCAGGGCTCTGCCAAGTGACATTTGCTGCCACCAACCCCTCCTTTTCCTCTGAGCTTGAGGTGAGGGAAATTCTTATGGCTCCAAGTGAGTAATTTTAGTTATGGAGAGGAAGGGAGCAACCAATGCTGTCACTCCCAGGGGGGTAGGGGAGCTTGCTTTCCTTGGTCAGAATCCCACCGACACACCCTTGTAGCATGAAGCGGAACGATCTGGACATGTGAGGGCAAAATGCCTGTTTTGCATCTAGCACAAGCACCTCAATGCCAGTTTTAAGAGGTTTAGCGAAAGAAGGCTTAAGCAGGCAAAATGGTACAAGGTGCATGAAAGAAAACAAGGAAATATTTCAGTGTTTTCTATCCCAATGTAGCTACAAACAGGTGGCTAGTCTCTTCATGAGTAACGTCACATCTTGGATGTTCAGAGTGATGTATGCTGACAACACTCCAGCTTTCAAGGGCTACTGACCCAGGTGGGCTCTGATTGACAGGTGGATTTTAAGTAGGTGGCTCATGAGAAGGCCACATACTTCAGGAAAAGTTGCTTTAACACCTTTTGGGAAATTGGAAAGTGGGCTTGTTGTTAGAATCTGCCAGATATATTCCTTCTTTCCTGCAAGTCAGAACTCATTCCTCAGCTTGTGTATTAAGGGAAGACAGGAAGTCTTCATTTGAACATAGTGGAAGACCAGAGGCCCTGGGTGAACTTGAAGTGACAGGCTAGTTAGGTAGTGAGGGGAAACTGCACCGGCGCTAGATCAATGCATATAAATTTGGTCCTTTTTTAATGTATCTTATTTGCGCATGCAAATCTTGGCTCTTTGGTTGATGCGGTTGGGGAAGGCCGCTTACTGTGTCCAGATTGTGCCCCCTCCGCGAAAGTGAATGTAGAATGCAACTAGCAGAGCAGTTGTGTGCATTTTCATGTGCATGCACTCAGGTGTCAGACCAAGCTCTGGGCAGAGGTGGCCAAAAGCCTCCCTGGCACTTGAGACTGACATGCCAGCGCATATCCTTAGGAGCGCATAGATTTATCCATGAGTCGTGTGTCCCTTTAATTGCAGTGACATATTTACTATTTATTTGCACTGCTGCCCAACTGATCCAGTTACTGTCCATCAGAGTACTTGTGCTATATATTTATGTACCAAGAAGGTCATTGAAGCTTGTAGTTAATCAGTCCTTGCCAGAGTCAATACAGCCAGACCTTTCGCCAGTCTATTCCTGTGCTCCTGACACTGTGCCTGCCTCTTAAAAGCAAAGCAGCAGCAACGACTGTTCCACTAAGGCCGCCAAGTGCCATAGTTCCTCTTCCTCCTGTTGCTGCTGGAAGTATTGCTGGAGCTCTTGGAAGAGGACTTTATGAGTAGTTGTAACTTCTGTAAGAGCTGATGGGGGGGGGGTAACTAAGAGTGTAAGTGGCAAATGGAGTTCAGATCTTACCTCGGCACTGAACTCAGTAGGCAGCCTTAGGGAAGCTGTTATGTTCACAGAATCAGCTTCCTATCTGCAAACTATGAACGATAATTTTGGACTACCTTACAGGGTTGTTGTAAAGATAACTTTTATTAAGTATGTTGAATGCAGTATGTGCCATAAAGCATGTATATTTCCTGTCATCAAATATGCTTACCTATGTACAGGTTGAATTCATCCAGAGAACTGCTTTCTGTGGAATAAACCTTGAAGCAAACCTAGGGTCAAACTATAGTTGCATGTAACTTTGCTCCGGCATTACTTTTAAGGAAAAACATATGTGAGAAGATGCCAGTATGAGTGTAGGAATTGCTTAACCCTTTCCCCTCTGGCTGTTTCATCTCTCAAAATGCTCCCCTACCCCATCCCCCACCTGCCAGCTGCTTTTACACACAGGGAGGAAGAGGATATTTCTTCATGGGTTTCTGGTAGATTTTGAGCACCAAATAGTCCAATAAGAAAGGGGTTGTGGGGCCTCTTTCCTTTGTCATCTCTCTGCCCAAACTGGCATCTTCTTCCCACCAATAATTCTACTAAAGAGTGTAGCTTCCTATCTCTACTTCTGCTTTCTTTGTTTTTGTTTTTTAAAGTTGCTTGCAGATTTGCACACAACTGCACTTCACATAACGTTTGGCTCCAAGCAATTTGATACACAGGTATATCTAAAAGAACATTAAGGAATAGTTGTTGTAGATCAGGGGTCAGCAAGCTTTTTCAGCAGGGGGCCGGTCCACTGTCCCTCAGACCTTGTGGGGGGCCGAACTATATTTTTTTGGGGGAATATGAACGAATTCCTATGCCCCACAAATAACCCAGAGATGCATTTTAAATAAAAGGACACATTCTACTCATGTAAAAACACGCTGATTCTCAGACCGTCCGCAGGCTGGATTTAGAAGGTGATTGGGCTGGATCTGGCCCCCGGGCCTTAGTTTGCCTACCCATGATGTAGATCTATGAAAAGGGTTCCAACTTCTATGGTTGGGTGATTGCTTGAGGCCTGCTTCACACATTATGTGACAGGAAGCAAGTGTTTGACACTGGAGGTGCATTTGCAGGGGTTGAGCATACCTTAAAAACACAATTTCACATGGCCCTTACATCATTAAACAAGATGAACAGGGATAATAAGTGGTCAGCTAGAAATGCTAAATATCAAGTGATATCAGTTAATACCCAAATAATAATGGGATGTGTGATTACAGCCGAAGACTTTTTCAAGTTACTGCTTGCAAGTTTGTTTACTACTGGTCCTGACACAGTAATAAAATGTGTAGAAAGGCATTTATTACTGGGAATTTAATGTGGCAAAGCATATTTCTCATTTAACCACCAATATAATTTTGTTTCTTTTCTGTTTCTTTAACTTTAGTGAAATGGGGTTCAAGCAGATTCCCAGATGCTCACCTTTGGTAGGATTTAACCACAATAGCAAGATGGGATAACAATGTTTAATTCTACAGCACATTTTCTTATACTACTAAATATTATTCATGGTTTACCCAACCATAAAAGTGATTTCATTTAGTAAAAGCGAATTATAAACTCAGTTTTACACCATTAAGGTTGCATTGCATAATGTAGGCAGTTTTTAGTTCGGGAAAGGAAAAGGATCTATCTTTGCTCTATTAAGAACATTAAGAACATCATGTGATATGTACAAAAAGACACAACCTCACTTAGTCTGCTGTTGCCTTAATTCATGTTGATACATTTATCTAGATTAAGGATGGGAGAATCTGCAGCCCTTCAGCTGTTCTTGGATTCTAGCTCCCATCAGCCCCTGCAAGGAGGATGTGAGTTGTAGTCCAACAACAACTGGAGGGCCACAGGTTCTCAATCCCTGATCTAAGTAGGTAACTTGGTAGCTTCTACCTAATCTCATTCAAAACGGTCGTGTTTAATCCACCTCCCAAGGCTAGCCCAAACAAGCAAATGGTACAGTACTTCCAAAAAGTTCCCTGGGCATGGTTTTTGCCATATCTGCAGTGCAGCTAGACACACAGATGGGTAATTTGAAGACAGCTTGCTCGTGGATCCCAATGATTGTAATTGGTCACAGTGAAGGTCTCTCAGATATCCTTGGCAATAGCCAAGGCTGGACCAAAGCTTTTTGCTGTCTGAGGTGAAAAACAAGATGGCCCCACTGCCACCCCCATTTCACATACAGTACAGAAGCAAACCAGAGTGGAAGTTGAATCTGACTTAAACATGCAGCACCTTCTACCACATTTGAGACCACCAGACAAGATTAGGGGATCTAGGGCAGGCTGTGTGGCACACACCTCACTGTCACTGACCCCACAACCCTCAACACCTGCCAGCAGGGGCAGCTACCTCACTCTGCCTTATATAACTGGGGATGTAGGCAGGGGGGCAGCTGCCCTCCCCCAGTCAAGAGAATAAATAAAAATAGTAACCAACTGATCAATCACATCACAGGTAGTTCAGTTCTGCCCCCCTAACATAAATCCTGGCTATGCCCATAGACACCAGAGAGTCCAGAAAACAGCAATGGCCTAAGAGGTGTGTCTCAGACACATTGTCCCTTCAATCACAATACATTTCCTTGCAGAGAGCTAAATGCCCAGCTAAGTGGAGATAATTAAGGAACATCTCTGCCTTGACAGACAGTTAATCCTCTTGCCCCATTTGCCTTCCGTAATTAATGAAACACCTGGGAGGACCATCTTCAAAGCTAACTTTGCCATTGGCTGGTCTCAAATCTGCTAGTGCGACACTAAGCCCTGTGTCTGGTATTCCTTACTCACTTCCCAAGCTGATCATTTAAGGGTCCCAAGGCAAAATTCTTTTTCCATGGGGGTAGGATCTTCAGTTGCTCATCCAGAATCAGTAATGGTTCTGATCCAGAAATGAATATATAGGTGCTGCTGAATAACTGAGACCTGGTTCAATATATTTACACTAGTGCATAGCCAGAATAATTTTTGTTTTTCCTTTGGTTTCTTGTGCGAATTTTTCCTGCATCCATTTATGCTTTTAGTTCCGGCCTCTGCCTTCTTGTCCTCAAGCAGAGGTGTTAGGTATGCTTTGCTTTAGGATTTCCTACATCAAGCAGTGGGTTCATCTAGATGGCCTACAGGATCCCTTCCAAGTTAAATGATTCTCTGTAGTCTCCAATAAAAAAGCCTTTTTTGTTGTTTAAATGTGCAAAAGTGCTTGTGAGCAATGCTAAACAACTAGACAGACATGCAATATTGCTGGTTTCAAGAGAGCAAAGTTGGGGAAAACTGTCACCAAAGGAAATAATCACCAGGGATCTGGTGACAGGATCCTAGCAGAGGACAGTATCATCTGAACATACAAGATCCTGTGCAAAAGGGATTGGTCAGCAATCTCACGACAACCAGAACATTGAATTGTATTTTCTGAATATCTGTCACAAAAGAGGGTGACCGCAGGACAAACTCAGCTGCACTTCCTTCAGGTGCAGAGGAGTCTAAGCACGGATGCTGAACAAAGGATGCTGTTGTGTTGTTAGTATGCCCTGAATATAGAAGGCAAACAAAGAAGTGGTTTCTTGCAACACTCTTCTTTTCACTTTCTGATGAGAGATGAGCAGCCTAAAAAAGAATGGTTTCTGTTGAAGTGATTCTCGCAGGAAACTGCATGCCAAATCCTTAATGGTTATGGGCACTCAGGGCAGAATGTTCATCCACGGTACCAGTTCCAAGAAGTGGGAGTGGGAAGCATTAAAACAAGTGTATCTCTGTTGAGCTGTCTGAATGCTTTTGAGACGTTATGGACAAATGATTCCTTCCAGGCATATGGCACAACTATCTTCATTTAGGACCTCTGTGCAGTGGAAGATTTACCTTTAGCTATTTTTAGTGTTCTACTGAGTACTCTTGGCTTGAGGGGTTGTTTTGTGGAGAAGGTCATTTAGGAGAATGTCTTTACATTTTATTATGAGATTTCTTGGGGCAAGGTAATCTCTTTTCTCAAGAGAACATTAATGCTGCTGATAATGTAATGACCACATTTTCAGATATAACATAAACTATGCACAGTATGAAAAACTGCCAAGATTGCCCCAGTAGAGCTGTGCGGTATTTGCTCATGCAAGCAGATGACCATGGGGCAAGAATAGTGCATGGCAATGTTGTTTTCTTAAGGTTTAATTGACCTTGAGTTAGTTGGGGGTACAGTTGGCAAAATCAGGTAATTGAAAGATTGGGATAATCAGGTTTCATATATTCTACCGCATATATGTCCACCAGTGATAAATGTGGTTTAGGGAATGTTTGTGGTGAATTGCATCCTGATTGTGGAAACACTGTGTGCACTTAGGGAAGCTGTTTCCTAGATCAGTATTTATGTGTGTGTTGTCTATAATACTGTGTTCTGTATTTCTAAGGGTAAAGTGAAAAGCAATTAAAGATTTTTCAGTAGTTTTCACATCTTCTGTAGTGCAATAACTTTTATCTCCTTTGAAACTTAGATTCATTGATTTTTGGGCAAAGACTTCATTCTGGGCTGGCCAGCTTTTCTGTTCCCTGTGACCACTCTGTACTGTACTCCACATTGTGATATGGGTTGCTAGCTAGTAGTTGGTGCTAGCTAGAGGTAAAGGTTCCTTAGATATAGAACACATCGTGTAGGTCCCAACTAGAGAACTGCCTACAAAATCCAAAGATGTAACCCCCCCTTCCTTTCTCAGTATGTGGCCTAGGAAGTGACTTCAGGCCCACACCTCTGGTCCCATTCAGACAACCAGATATGCTTGGTCTGATGAAGCAATCTTCTTAGCACTGCATTGAATTCCTCTCATAGTGAGGATTGTCCTATAATGTCTGATGTTTATCTTTTGGTCAGCAACCATTGCATGCAATGGACACCTGAGTTATGTAGTTGCAGTGATCTAAACTCTCGCGTGTCCTTATGTGGGACAGATAGTACTTTTTGATGTCATTTTCAGACCTGGGCTCACTAGATTTAACTGATGGAGGTGTAGTCAACGTAGCACCCTTCAGACATTTCTGGACTCCAACTCTCATCAGCCCCAGCCAGCATGGCCAATGACTAGGAATGATGAGAATTGTAGCTGAATGGCATCTGGAGGCTTCCACATTGGCTCCTTCTGCTACTAATATGATGCAGTCTAGAGACAGACAAGTAACCTAGCTCAGTGAAGCCTGCCTGAATCAGGGCTAAGCCAAATGGTCCCTGCCAGAATAAACATTATCAGAGTAAAAAGGGATAATTTGGAAGGTATTTTTATCCCCCACCATTTGGTGGCTTGACCAGCAGCCAACAAAACCCCAACAGCACCCTGCTCTTCTTTTTCTTAGGAACATTGGATGTTTCCTAGGAACACTGAATGTTGGACAGATATCTGATGAGATACAAAAAGAAGACGCATCTTGTAGTAACTACCACATAATACCTAGACATGATTGAAATGAGGCACCATCTTTTAAAAAATCAACCTAGACCTGTTCTCCCTCCTGCTTTCATTGCTTTATGATGCAAGAGCAGTGTTGGTATTTTAACTTCCTCTAACTCACCCTTCATTTATCTGTGGATTGAATGAAAGAGCATTTATCAGATAATTTTGCTCCTTTGACAAATGGCTGACTACAGAACACAGTGACTTAGCAGCGACCCATTTGGACTCCTGCCGCTCGCAGTGCCATTGAGCAGGGAATTGTGACATAAATTTTAGCTCCGCTTTTATGTTGAGGATTGATGAGTCTCATTTCATGAATGTTAATCAGCCCATTTGTGTTCAGGTATTAAGTTATTTCTTACATAACTGTCATTTAATACAAAGTGAATTTGTTTGACCTTTGCCTATCCCACTTGGCTCCTGTCACTGTGTTACTGTAGAACCTCATGCAGCTCTTTTCCATGGAGAGGTTAATACCTCTTGATTATGGCTAAAGGCAAAGACCTACATGAGCATATGCTGCACACTGCCGTCATGAGAGTGTGATTAATGGCTTTAAGAATTTTAATTTTGTGCGGTTAACCATTAAGACTCTCTTTTCTTAGGTTGCAAAGCTGGCAAATGACTTTTTGCACACTTGTGGAGTCTGGTAGTGGTGCCAGGTCTTGAAAACAGTCTGTTCAGCAGCTGAATGAAATCCACACGTAAACCCTTGGAGAGCACATCTAAAAACCTGCAAAAGCGACCAGTGCTGCAACTTTATTCTAACTCCCTTATGTGCAGCAACCCTTTAAAAAACCTTGATTTTTATTGTTTTAATAAATAAGCAACCCAACAGTGGTGACTTGGTTTGGTCTTTAATCCAAGTACAAAATGCTTACTCCAAGTCCCAGCAAACAAACTGATAAACTTATTTTGTCTTCTACATGAACCACGTAGTGTTAATATCACAAGAGTTGTTTCTTCTTCTTTATTAAATTTGTTAGTTGCTTCATCTGGCCCACGCCAGGCCAACCCAAAGAGACTTACAGACAGACAGACAGACAGACAGACAGACAGACAAGTTTGCAACCTCCTCACAACCCAGCCGATACATTAAAACCAAGAGGAAAAATAAATACATTAAAAACATTCTGCCCACTTCTAAAAGGCTACAGATAGTTGAAGGCCAAAGGCCTAGTTATAGAGGGAAGTTTTTGCCTGACACATAAAGATTTATAGTCGTATCTTGGAAGTTGAACATTTTGGCTCCCGAACGCCGCAAACCTGGAAGTGAGTGTTCCGGTTTGTGAATGTTCTTTGAAACACGAATGTTTGATGCATGTTTCGATTGTCTGCAGGAGTTTCCTGTCAAGCCACGCCTTGGTTTCCGAACGTTTTGGAAGTCGAACGGACTTCCGGAACGGATTCCGTTTGACTTCTGAGGTATGACTGTATAATGATAGCACCAGGCAAGCCTCCCTGGAGAGAACATTCCACAAATGGGAAGTCATGGCAGAGAAGGCTCATTCTTGTGTTGCCACCCTTCGGATCTCTTGTGGAGGCACACGAAAAAGGGCCTCAGGTGATGATTTCAGGGTCTGTGTTGGTTCATATGGGGAGAGGCGGTCTTTGAGGTACAGTCATACCTCGGTTTAAGTACGCCTTGGTTTGCGGTTTAAGTACACCTTGGTTTGAGTATTTTCAGTTTAAGTACTCTGCGGACTGTCTGGAACAGATTAATCCACTTTCCATTACTTTCAGTGGGAAAATTCGCTTCAGGTTAAGTATGCTTCAGGCTTCCGGAACCAAGGTACCACTGTATTGCGGTCTTGGGCCATTTAAGGCTTTATAGGCCAAAACCAGCAGTTTGATTTGGGCCCGGAACTAATTGGCAGCCAGTGCAGTTGGGTCAGGATCAGTGTAATATGCTCAAACTGTCTTGCCCCGGTGAGCAACCAGCTCCGCTGAATTCTGCATCAGCTGAAGTTTCCGAAACATCTTCAGAGGCAGTCCCACATATAATGAATTGTAGTAACCTATCCTAGATGCTATCACTTATGGGAGTGAATGCTTAAAAACTGGAATAAACACATGTACAGGCCTGAGTTGATCTTAGTAAACATAAGCCCATATTTAAGCGTCAAAAATAGATGCCGTATCCTTGTCAAGATAAATCCATTTATTAGTAACCATGCCACTTTACTGTAAATGAAAGTCTCTATTATGCAAATGATTAGTACTTTGGTGTTGAAAAGGTAAAGTTTTGACGTCACTCCTGCTTCCTTGAAATTTACATTTACTCTTTACAAAACTTGGTATTTATGTGGTGACTTTATAGTCCCATAAACCAGACTTCTATGTAATTATTTACCTTGGAAAGAGCACACACACATTGCATTCCTTCATGTTAGGCAACCTGGTGTTTTTGGTTTGGGATATACTATACATATCTTTTGAATTATAGTTAATTGGGGCGTCTGCACTCTGGAGAGAGATTGCGCCTCGTACAAAAGGTAAATTTAGAGTGAGCTGAAGGGCAAACTAGTGGCATGCACTTTGCGTAAATTAGAAGGCCAGGCAGTATCTGACATACATATAGATACAGAAACAAACACACTTGATTTCTGTCCCACAGTGTATATATCTTGATTCCTGTACTGGTTTGCTGGTGCTTCTTCCAGTAGGCAAATTGGAGGACCTGGCATAAAAGGAGCAGTAATGAACAAGGGAGAAAGGATAAATGCTGTGCATATGCTGACTTGTGTAATAGGAGTTTATGAAATAGGATTGAGGAGTGGAAAACACACACTAATTGGGCACATCCTGTTCTTACTGAATCACCCAGCTCTACTGTAATAAACATTGTTCCATTCAGGAGAGTTCATTCCCTGCTCTGTCTCAAGTGCAGGAATTGCTTAGAAAGAGAATTTTTTAAAAGATATCACCTACTAGCATGCATGTTGCACAAAGCTTTCATTCTTTTTGCATGGGTTATTTCAAGATACAGATTAGGGGAATAGGCAACTATCCAATTGACAGATTTAGGATACAGGCACCTATCCAATTGAATGAGGTCTTCCTTACGCGTCTGTAAGAGCCCTGCAGAACACACATGCCAATTAGTAGCTGATGCAGCTTACTTGCATACGGCAGCTGGAATAAGTCACAATTTCTGTGCAGCATGTGAAAATAGCTTCCTTATTATTGGAAAATATTATCCTAAGTCATTTTTGAAACATCTAACATCTGGCTATGTCGAATCAGAGTTCTTTATGTCACTTCCTAGATATATATTTTTTTAAAGCATCTTTTGCAACTACATAAATTTCCCCAGAGATACTTCACATACACAAAAAAAAAATCAAAATGAACACAAAGTGTGCTATGATCCTTCCTTACACTCTGAATCAGTGTAGTAACAGTTTCTCCATAGTTCTTGTCTTCTCTTCAAAAGCCAACAGGACAATCCAATGTCCCTTTCACCATGGTAAATCCCAACTCGGTGACACGCTGACGCTTGTTTGTTTATAGACTCCACCAAATAAAACAATATTTTGAGGGGGATTTGCTACCCATGTGACTTCTGCATAGTTTATTGCTACTTTTTTTTAAAAAAAAAGCTTCTGAATTGAGTCATAGACATGCCACAATAAGCAGAATGTAGATTGCCACAGATGTTGCCTGTGTGGTTCTAGGGTGCTGGCACTGGGTAAACCTAAACCAGCCATTCATTATTATCTTAGTGGTGCAATATAAATCACAAGTCTTGCTTCCACTTCCTGTCATGTCAGATTGGCAGCAGTGGGGAATCCTACGAAAGAGACCAAAAGAGTTGTTCATCATAGGGTAGGCTATATTTTCTGAGAGGTTGCTTCCATAGCTGCCAAGTTATCCCTTTTTTTACAGGGATTTTCCCTTATGCTGAATAGGCTTCCTCGCGAGAAAAGGAAAAACTTGGCAGCTATGGTTGCTTCACTGCATACTTTTAATTTCAAAAGGAGAGCTGCCTACAACAGGGGCAAGATAGATAGATAGATTAGATAGATAGATAGATAGATAGATAGATAGATAGATAGATAGATAGATGGCTTGAACTTTTGCTTATATTAAGCCCACAGTCGTCTTCCCCCCACCAAGTTCAAATAAGGTCTCAGACTTATTGCTGCTTCCATTAGAGATTTTCCTTCTCTCTCTCTTTCTCTGTAACCTCATCGTTATAGCCACCATTTCAGTTCTGTTGCCAGAATCTCTAGCAGATAGCAAGACATTTTCTGGTTGTCTCCCCAAATTAATGCGAGAAGTCTACTTAACTGATCTGAGAATGCTGAAAATGTGCAAATTTTCTGAAGTTTACAAAAGTGAGGTTTGTTAACAAAGGGATATGGAAAGTGCACATAGGTACTCATATAATGGGTTTTTTTGGGGGGGAGGGGTTAGATGCAGCAGTCCTCCTGTAACAGTAGTCCAAAGTATAATGTAGACTTCTCAGACTCAAAGCATGGGACTTCACAATGCAAGCATCTCCAAACACAGCTGTGGCAAAAGAAAATGGATGCAGGGCAGTTTTGACACATATATTTTATTCATGTAAATGCAGGGTAATTAATCTCCTGTCCATATGGCAGGTGGTGTTTTTGCTAAGAAGTGAATAATCTAAGCTATAGGCTGTGGGAAAGGCGGGGTCTGGAAAGAGATTCAGGTCATCTGTGATGAGTTCATAAACAGAAACAAGGGAGGGAACTCATTCCCTGCTCTGTATCCCAAACAAATTTATAACCTCTGAGGTTTTGTTCTTAAATTTATGAGTAATTTTCATTCACAAGGCCTATTACTTAAATGCAGCTCTTTTTTTCAGGACACACAGTTTGTTGCTTTGATGTGTGATGGGAAATAGTATGAGGGAAAATGCATCTGAAAATCAGAAATGATATCCCCTGCTGTTCATTCCAGTAGCAAAGTTATAGATCAGATTTTGAACAATACCTCTTGAACAGTACCTTTTGAACAATAGTATAGCTGTGAAGAGCCACTCAAGTTTAGCGCATTACTGCTTTTGAATATGCACACCTTCTTTCTCATGTATGTTTTGCTCAATCATTTGTATAGTTTTATTGGTTAATTAAATGAGAAGTTACTAGTATAAATGTTCGGTGAATCCCTTCCTAATTTTGAATACTTTTGGGTGCCATCTTCTGTTCTCACCAAAGGTTTACTGATGTCCATAAGGAAAGAAGGGAGCTTCTTTCTGTCCTCCTGAGGCCTAGTAATGCAATAGCAAAGTGTTCTGTGATGGATAGATACACATGTTTTGGCCTAGTTCCACGAGTGACTCTCTGAGGATAAGGTTTGGGGAAAACCTATCTAATTCACCCAGCCTAGGGTGTGTTTTCTTGGCATAAGATTTCTGGTCAGGGGTGGCAGAGCATGTATTTCAAACACTGAAGTTTACTGGAGCAGAATGTTTCTATTTTGTTCCATTATTTTTTTTATTCATGCAACAAAGGCAGTAGAAGTACCAATAGCTATTTTGGGTTAGAGTGGGTTATGTTATTTTGTATCTGTATGTTATTGTTATATGTTGAAAGAATGTAATTTTTTAAAAGTTGTTTTAAAAAATTAAAGAACCAATAGTTAGAGTTTTCAAATAAAAATGTTGATTTGTGCATGTTTTTCTTACTGCTTATAATGCCTAATGAATTTCAACACCAACTGTTTTGAAAGATACAGGTTGCTTCCATATGAGGAAGGGCCATAGTTCATTTAGTGGTGCATGCAAAAGGTTCCAAGTTCAGTCCCCAACATCTAGGGCTGAGGAGTATTCTTGCCTGAAACCCTGGAATGCCGCTGCCAGTCAGTGTAGACATACCAAGCTAGATGGAGCAATGTGGTATAAGTCAGCTTCCTGTGATCCTTCGTTTAGCCCTGCTGAAGGATTGCTCTTCCAGGAGCAGCTGGAAATGGAATTATAATTGTAGTTACACACGCTTAATAACAGTGCTAGATCTTCATTAACATTCTGCAGCGCCCATCTTTACAGCAGAGACAAAAATGGGTGATTGCAGATGTACCTAAGGATCCTAAGAATTTTTGTATTCGGTGCAGTGGGACTTTCTCCCTGGAAAGCATGCTTGGAATTGCTGTCATTTCATGTTGCACTACTGTTGTTGTTGTTTAGTTGTTTAGTCGTGTCCGACTCTTTGTGACCCCATGGACCAGAGCACGCCAGGCACTCCTGTCTTCCACTGCCTCCCACAGTTTGGTCAAACTCATATTGGTAGCTTCGAGAACACTGTCCAACCATCTCGTCCTCTGTCGTCCCCTTCTCCTTGTGCCCTCAATCTTTCCCAGCATCAGGGTCTACTGCACTACTGTATTAATTTGTAAAACATTTTTGCTTATTATCCCAGCACATGGACTGTTGTGCAGCAGTGGGACTTTGTTGGCACCCACCTGTCTCGAGAGACAATGGAGTGAAGCCAAACCGCTGGAGAATCACAGTGCCTGCTGTGGCTGCAGTGCCTGGTAACTCATAACTCCTGCCTCTTGTGTTGTTTTTGCTGTGATAGCAGCACTAAAAAGACCTCTCTGGGGTGCAAGCCTGGGCAGTGTGTATGTATGTCCTGGGCTGCCCAGATGACAGGGCCCTCCACCTTTTTGCCTGGTCCAAAGGAAAGCAGAGCAATACATTTAGTACCAGCTTGGTTGCAGGAGTTGCTGGAAGAGGCGTACAAGGCACCGTTCAACTGTCTTAGGGACTCTATTCTGGACATGTGTAGGGTTTACTCCAGGCATCCCATCCCCAAACTGCAGCCCTCCAAATGTTTTGGCCTACAACTCCCATGATCCCTAGCTAACAGGACCAGTAGACAGGGAGGATGGGAATTGTAGTCCATAACATCTGGAGGGCTGAAGTTTGGGGATGCCTGGTTTACTCCTTGGTGTTTTTTTCTGCTGAAGGTGTCCTTTAACACAGCAATGGGACCGAAGGTGAAAAAATGTCTACTGACTTGATTGAGCTCAGGTTAATAATAATGGGGAGCATGTGATGTGATCAGATCCAAGAACACTTACTCAGATAGCTTGCCTTGCTGGGTTGCAGCTGCAGAGAATGAGTATTAGTGATCAAAGGTCATTCTCCCCACACTGGGTTGCGCCATCCTGCTCAGATGCACCAATAGAGAGAGAGCCAGTGAGCAAGAGGGTGTGGTTTTAATGCCAAAGGGCACTGGCTTGTTTCTGGTGTGTCACAGAGCCCAGGGAGGAAGAGTTCCTGCGGTGAGCGAGGAGCTTTCCATTGCTTCTTCCGACTGCAGGCAGCAAGATGGACCAGCTGAAGATTCTTTGTCACAACAGCATCACTAAGCTTGTCACAGAACACAACTCCCACCACCTTACAAACCACATTGGCAACACTTTGCCAATTCTCATGTGAGAGGCTGACACTTCAGTTGTAAGCCAGGAAAATTCCCACAAATCAGGTTGGTTTTTAAAGAAAACAACGAGGATAATTCAGAAAAGACTGCAATGCAACAAACTATTATTATTATTATTATTATTATTATTATTATTATTATTATTACCGTATTGGCCTGAATATAAGTCTCACTTCCCCCCAAATTCCATTCATGAAAAGTTAAAGTGTGGCTTATATTCATGACCTTATGGTATGCAGCCAGGAGCGCGGCAAAGTGGCGCCCGCCCCGTGCCTAGTCCCCCCCTCCCCTCCCCCAAGGCTGGGAAGGGAGAAAGCAAGGAAGGGGAAAGGCCACTGGCAATGCAGCGCATCCCCACCCCTGCATGCAACCAAGAGCAGCGAGGAATGGAGCGGCTTATATTTGGGCTTTTTAATCTTCCCTCCCTCCAATTTTAAAGCTGTGGCTTATATTCGGGTGCGGCTTATATTCAGGCCAATACAATGGTATTATGATTATGATTAATTACATTTACATACCACCCTTCATCCGATGATCACGGGCAGTATACAACATAAAAATAAAAAATACATAACAAAACACCCAGTACCCACTCCCGCCAAAGGTCTGGTTAAAGGGGAATGTTTTTGCCTGTCACCCGGAGATATGTAATGAAGGCAATAGGTGAGCCTTCCTGGGGAGAGAGCATTCCACAAATGAGGAGCCACTGTAGAAAAGTCCTGTTCTCCTGCTGCCTCCCTCCGGACGCTTTGTGGAGGGGGCACACAAAGAAGGGCCTTAGAGGATGATTGCAGGGTCAAGGTTGGTTCACAAATTCAGGGCATAAATACCGGTATTTGTTTGTTCAGAAGTAGGAGAAACATTTCCTCTGGTTGCAAATAAGTTTATATATTAGTGTTAATATTTTAACACTTCTGTGTCAGGGCATAATCCTAGAATTCTACTGTCAAGAGCCATTTTGGTTCAGTAAAGAGCCTTGATTGGTAACAGTTGAGCTTGGCTAAGTTGGTACTTCTCAACACGGTTTACAGTAGTGTTTTAAAGATAAAGTATGCAGTTGTGAAGCCCGCTGGGACTCCTATTAAAATGTTTCCACGAATCCAGCCACTAGGAAACAAGAAAACCTGTGCACTGGTAGATATATTTCCAGCAGTAATTCTAGCAGTAACATAGCTGCCAAGTTATCCCTTTTTTACAGGGATTTTCCCTTATGCTGAATAGGCTTCCTCGCGAGAAAAGGGAAAACTTGGCAGCTATGCAGTAAGGCTACATTAAACCGCTAGAATGAACACAACCATATCTCGTCAAGAGCACACAGAAGGTTTCTGACATGTTGGCTAAAAACAAGAGAGGAGTTTTATTTGCTGTCTTAAATCCCTCAGGGCTATATTCATAGGTGACTTAATGACTTAGGGCATGCTCTGTCTCGGAGATAAGCAGACATAATTCACAGCAGTCAGGTCATTCATCCTTTGAGATAGCAAGCAACTGTAGGCCATAGGGAACAAGAGATAAAGATACTAAACATCAGCAGTAGTAGTTCAAGGTTGTGGACCTCTCTGTCTCCTGCCCTGACCCAGCAACCATTTGCAGTTAATTATTCAGCCATTTGCATTTTTCAGGGTGAAATGCTTTAGTAGCAGATGGTTTTAAGTGAACACATTGCCAATTTTGGCTATGATCTCTCCATGCAACATGACTCAGAGATGTATGTGTGTGTTTTAAACGAGCACACATTATTTTTAAATAAAGTAATTGACATTTATTAGTACTGTATGTTGCAACTGAACATGATCTGTGATACTACACTATATAGTAAGGCTGCAAAGAACATAGGCGTTAGTAGCAGCACACATGGTTTCTTACGTTTATAGTCAAGAGGGCGGTATTTTCTTCCTTCCCTTGTCTGCCCATCACATGTAAACCAGTTTAAAGCCAGTAATTATGGCTACCTGAGTTGAACCCTGGGAAGTGTAATTTGGTCCTGAGGATTCTATTAGAGACCCCCTTCTGAAAAGCTAGCGTTCCCAGAATCCCTTAATGGAAATTGCAGAAATGAAGCAGGTTACCATTGGTATGTAACTCGTCCCTTTCACCTACTTTACCTATCTACCAAGCGTTGTACTTGGAACTCATTAGATCCTGTACACACTTCCCCTTTAAAGCTCTGGGATGAAAAGCAACCTATTTAAATGTAAGGCATGGCATTGTCAGTTGTGCCTGCATGTTTCAATGGTTTTCCCTGAAATAAACATGAAAGGGGCGCACTTAAACGTGTGTGCATTATTTGGCATTTGAAACTCTGGTACTTCAGCCTGATTTTCAAGTGAGAACTAGCTCTTAGGCTGCATTTGGTATTGTTATCAAGCCTTGGCTTCTTACCCTCCTCCCTCTCTCTTGCTCTGTTGTGGCCTCAAAGTAGAGACTGGAAGTGTTTGCTTCTGTGTTTTCTTTTTGACACAGTTTTTATTAATCCAGGCAAACTGTGGGCAGCAAAATGGCAAATGCAGTTCAGTGCAAGAAAGTGCAACATGATGCACAGTGGGGCAAAAAGGGGGAAAAGGGGGGGTCTGACTTCAAAATAAATCCCTGAGCATTTTCCTTTCTGACTGGGGCCAGTGGGAGTTGGGAGTCGACAGCATATGGAAGGCCCAAGGTTACATATTCCTGATGTAGAACATAATGATAGAAAAAACAGTGAGTTTCCTACCTCAGAATGCATGGAACAAGACTCTTAGCAGTGCATTCCTCAGAACGTTTACTCAGAAAGGAGTCCCATTGAGTTCAGTAAGACTTGCTCCTGGGTAAGGGTGCATAGGATTGCAGTCTTAAAAGTGAAACAAACATTAGAATTACACACACAACCCCCTTCTTTGCTCCCTCCCACACAAAAACCACAGTTTATAATCAGGATTTAATATCATGCAAAAGTATTGTAGCAGACCAGTGGAAGGCTTTGACAGAGTTTTGAGATGACTAAACTGCAGTGAAGTATTTTTATCTCACATGTCTGCATGCAAGAGGGAAGAAAGAGCAAACCTCTGGCTTTGCCATGAAGGAGAAGCCCATGTTCTCTGTGGTGCGTCATGATTTGTAGTGTGGTTTTAGCATGTGGCAAATTGGAAGTTCTGCAAGGGAGGGTTTCCTTCCCCCCTTCTTTATTTTAATTGCTTGGACTATTTTTTGCTTTGACTCAGCAATTCTGAAGAGTACAAACTGTGCTGCTGTATCTGCGAAAAGGGAAGTTTAAACGATGGGGATGATAAAAAGCAAATATCCTGCCTTCTCCAAAAAAAAGGGGGCAGGAGGTAAAAGCACTATGCCTCTTAGACATGTTTTTTTTAATAAAAAGAAAAAAGAAAAAGAAAATCCAGAGCTTTCTGTATGCACACATTATTCCAAAAACTTTAGAACTCTCCCACCCTGGCTGCCTTTTTTTTTCAAAACACACACACACACACAGAAAAAGAATGAAAAGTGAGAAAGAGAGAAATAATTTTAACTGGCTATGGTGATTAACAAAAAGAAGAAAATAACCCTCCCCCCCGGCACCCAAAATATTGGAAACTCTGGTTTCTTAAGCAGGTCACAGCAAACCAGGGTGCCAGCTTGTGGGGTATTGGGAATGAGCCAGTGCCTGCTACCCATTTGCTCCTGCTTTGCTCTTTTCCTGGCACAGTCAGTAGAGCATGAGACTCTTAATCTCAGGGTCATGGGTTTGACCCCCCCAGATTGAGCAAAAGATTGCTGCATTGCAGGGGGTTGGACTAGATCAGGCACCCCCAAACTTCGGCCCTCCAGATGTTTTGGACTACAATTCCCATCATCCCTGACCACTGGTCCTGTTAGCTAGGGATCATGGGAGTTGTAGGCCAAAATATCTGGAGGGCCGCAGTTTGGGGATGCCTGGACTAGATGAACCTGTTGGTACATTCCAACTCAACAGTTCTTGATTCTATAGGTTCAAGCATCCCACGAAGCCAAACTTAATAGCAGATTCTTTGTATGTTTCTCCCAGCTCACTCCAAGGAGGAGCAAAGCAGGAGTGATTGGATGGCATGCACCAGAACACTGCTCACTCATAAGAAACCATAGGACAATCCAGTGCTCTCACGATGACTATGATGACTACGACGCAGCCTTTGCATGGACAACACGCTTAACAATTAAGAGTAATTGCTGCCATCACATCAGAAGCTCAGCTAGAGAAGCGGTAGAAAATGAAGTGAAAGCAAGTGATGTATCTGCTGAATCAGGCCTGCACAATTTGTGAGCCAGTAAGGCGGAAGCATGGCCAGTGCTTGTTCTTGCTGTTCCAGGCAGGCGGCAAAACTTGACAATTTGTCGAGTCCCTTATGAGCCATCAGACTTGGCTGGTAGGCTGTGCTCACCTTTCTGAATTGCAAGTTGTGCATCTGTGTGCTGTGCAGTACTTCAGAATCCTACTAGTACTCCTGTGTCTCTATTCTACAACTTGTTTGAGGGGGGTGGGCTATGGCATTCACGACACCCTATAGCTGAAGCTCTCTCAAGAATATTGTTTCAAGGTTCAACCAAAGGAGCAATCATAATTTTATTATTTATTAAATTTATATACCACCCTTCATCCATGGGCGTAACCAGGGAGAGCAGGGAGGCACAGCTGCCACCCCTAAATCAATAAAAATACATATGGTAGCTAACTGAGGTTCTCTCCCCCCCCTCCAAAAAAAATCCTGGTTGCACCCATGCCTTTATCCGAAGACCACCGGGCGGTTTACAGTATAATAGTAATAGCTTTGTTCAGAGCCCATTTCTCTGTCCCTCCCTCTTCATATTAATTTTTTGCTTAACCTTTGTCAGCAGTTTTGGTGATTAAACCATGGTTTCAGCTATGAGTTACTGGTCAATCCTGGGCCACCATTTGACATTCTCCACACTATTGCTCAAAAATTAAATTCAAGCTACAGAATGTCATATGCTTTTAAAGTTAGATTCTTAACACTGAAGTACGTTATGTTAACGATTCTGGTGGTATCAGCGTCCTAGAGGTATACCATTGCTATTTCAGCTAGCCTTTCCCCCACATTTACTTTTCTCTTCCCCACACCAGTTTAGAGTTGCAAAATACCGCCACCCTATTACAGTTGCACAAAGCCAATTATCTTATTTTACTGTCAACTAAAAGCTGTACAGAAAGATTACTGGGAAATCCTGCTGACTGGGTTTTTAAAATAATAATAATAATAATAATAATAATAATAATAATAATAATAATAATAATAAAATAAATGCTCAACTGCATCGCTGATCAATTTTTGTTCAGGTTCTATTTTCCCAGGTTATTTTATATTAGTGTCATAATCATCAAGTAACATTTACTTAAGTCTTTTTTTCTTTTTTTTTTAATGCCACCTGGCTCTTATCTGTGACTTCCTCCAAGCCCTCTTGCCCAGCAATGGCACCATCTGCTTCTCATTCCACCATAACTGCTCCTAATATTTAAATTTATATTATTTTATTTTAGCTTTTGCTTATTGCTCTTGTTATCTGATTTTGATGTCTTTGCTATTTTACTTTTACTGTGTAAGTTGCTTTGAGGCACTCGAGTGCAAAAGTGAGACTAATAAATATATTCAATAACTATCATATTATATAATACTGTTTTTCATATTTACTAGCTAACTGCCCAGTGATGGACAGGAGAGAGGGGATGGATGTAGAGTTTCCATCCTTTCCCTACTACATTTCACTTTCTTACTCTCTAGATTCACTTCTGAAGATGGGACAGCTCCACCATCAAAGGCAAATATTTGTTAAGGGAGTTAATAAATACTAATGAAATGCTGCAGGGCACCTGTTGCCAGTGGATGGTGTGCGGGTTTTGCCATTACCACAACATTATCACTAAGTGTAGCCCTTCACTTTTCCCTCCTGAAGTGAATGCCACCTATTCCATAATGTGAGACAGCAAAGTCATCACTCAGGAGCACAATTAAGGAGGGGAAACTTTACCTGAAATTGGTATATATTTGCTTCCTCAGTTCTGTTTCTTGGTCCTGATGAAGTGGGATGGAATGTTGGGAATATGGTTTTGAATCGTGGGAGTTATGGGGGAGGGGTAGCACTATCACCTAACCTCATTGACATATGTGTAGGAATGCACACATGTACTCAAAACAGCATGTGTTTGGGTGTTTAACCAAGAATCATAGCATGCCATAACAAAGATTAGGTTTTCTAACGGGGAATTGGCAACAAGACGAGGTTTAGAGCAGGTGTGGGGAACCTTTGACCTTCTAGATGTTAATGAACCACCAACTGCCCCCCAAAATATGTCCGCCGATCAGAGATTATGGGAGTTGTAGTTCGGCAACATATGGAAGGCCAAAGGTTCCTCTCACCTGGTTTAGAGTAACTGAATGTGTGCTTTATTAAGTTCTCCCCCCCCCCAAGTGGGTTTCCCAGTGCCTCATGAATGGAGCTATCACTCTCCAAGGCTCTAGACTGAAAATGAATGATTGTGGCTGGGTGACAAATATAGTAGCAACTGGGTTTGGGAGGAAGGGATCTGCATATTCCAGAGGTCTTGGTCCTGTTACATTAGAGCCACACTTATGATCCCTGTTAATGGAGGACAACCAAGATATGTTTGCTGCTCTCTCACCCAGCGTATCTGAATATTTTTGAGTCAAGGGGCATATTTAAAATGGCAGAGGAACACACTTCTTGATGAAAGTAGATAGATGGATATGGATAGAATAGAGAACACAGTAATAGTGCTGTATAAAATATTGGCGTGCCTGCCTGCCAACAGGACTTACACTTGAATGTGGGAGAGTTAAGGAACTGACAACAAGGATGAGATAACAGAAAGTCATGTGGCAGTGGATGTAATATAACCTGATGCAGGAGGCTAATGCTTTCGTTAACTACAGGGATAAGAAAGACAGCACCTTCTGAAATAGCTTTCAGTGACTGTAGGTCAGTGTTTCTCTAGCTTGGGTCTCCAGCTGTTGTTGGACTTTTGTTGTTGTTGTTTAGTCGTTTAGTCGTGTCCGACTCTTCGTGACCCCATGGACCAGAGCATGCCAGGCACTCCTGTCTTGCACTGCCTCCCGCAGTTTGGTCAAACTCATGTTCGTAGCTTCGAGAACACTGTCCAACCATCTTGTCCTCTGTCGTCCCCTTCTCCTAGTGCCCTCAATCTTTCCCAACATCAGGGTCTTTTCCAAGGATTCTTCTCTTCTCATGAGGTGGCCAAAGTATTGGAGCCTCAGCTTCACGATCTGTCCTTCCAGGGAGCACTCAGGGCTGATTTCCTTAAGAATAGATAGGTTTGATCTTCTAGCAGTCCATGGGACTCTCAAGAGTCTCCTCCAGCACCATAATTCAAAAGCATCAATTCTTCGACGATCAGCCTTCTTTATGGTCCAGCTCTCACTTCCATACATCACTACTGGGAAAACCATAGCTTTAACTATACGGACCTTTGTCGGCAAAGTGATGTCTCTGCTTTTTAAGATGCTGTCTAGGTTTGTCATTGCTTTTCTCCCAAGAAGCAGGCGTCTTTTAATTTCGTGACTGCTGTCACCATCTGCAGTGATCAAGGAGCCCAAGAAAGTAAAATCTCTCACTGCCTCCATTTCTTCCCCTGTTGTTGGACTACAACTCCCATAATCCCTAACTAGCAGGGCCAGTGGTCAGGGATGATGGGAGCTGTAGTCCAACAAGAGCAGCTAGTTATTCTTTCACTATGCAGGATGGATACAACCATTATGTCAAGTGCATCCTACTATTGCCAGCATAATGTCTCTGCTGAAATACGGTCTTTGAGATACATCTGCATGACAACAGGACTTCTTCTGCACTCTGTTGTATACTTCTGAAATTTCCTGTTACTCAGTACATGGGTCTGTTCTTGTTTCATGTGAAAAGAGGGCAGCGGATAAATTCCAGCTGCTTGTGACAATTATGATCATATCAAAGTTTAAAAGCTAACTTCTGTTGTTGATACTCTGTTAACCTCTAGGTTAGATTACTGTAATGTGTTATACATAGGGCTGCCTCTGGAGATGGTTTGGAAACTTCAGCTGACGCAGAATTCAGTGGCCAGGTTGTTCACTGGGGCAAGATGGTTTGAGCACATAACGCCAATCCTGGCCCAACTGCACTGGCTGCCAATTACTTCCTGGGCCGAATTCAAAGTGCTGGTTTTAACCTACACAGTAGTACCTTGGTTTAAGTACACAATTGGTTCCGGAAGTCTATACTTAACCTGAAGTGAACTTTCCCATTGGAAGTAATGGAAAGGGATTAATCCGTCCAGACGGTCCGTGGAGTACTTAAACTGAAGCGTATTTAACCCGAAGTACGAGCATAATTGGTTCTGGAAGTCCGTACTTAACCTGAAGCGAACTTTCCCATTGAAAGTAATGGATAGTGGATTAATTCGTTCCAGGCGGGTCCGCGGAGTACTTAAACTGAAAGTACTCAAACCGAAGCGTACTTAAACCGAGGTATGACTGTAAAGCCTTAAGTGGCTGAGGACCGCAATACTTCCAAGGACCATCTCTCTACCTGTGAACCGACCCAGACCCTGTAATCATCATCTGAGGTCCTTCTTCGCGTACCTCCTTTACGAAATGTCAGGAGAACAGGCCTTTTTTGTGGTAACTCCCCACTTGTGGAATGCTCACCCAGGGAGGCTCGCCTGGTCCCTTCATTGCATATCTTTAAGCACTAGGGAAAAACATGCCTCTTCTCCGAGGCCTTTGACTAATTAAACAATCTTTGGCCTTTTCAACTGGGGAGCAGGTATTGTTTTGTTTCTTGTTATGTCAGGTGTTTTTGTGTTTTTATACTGTGATCCTCAGATGAAGGGCGGTCTATAAATTTAACAAAACAAATAGCTACATGTCATAAAAACATAGGAAAGCCCCCTTGTACTATGGCAGACTATATCAAACACGGTACTGCTTATTCTGACTCTGCCACTGAGCTACAGCCCATCCCCCTATGGCAGAGCTGGCTGGAGCAAGCCTAGCCTCTCCCATCATGGTTATGGAACCTGTTATGACAGCTGAAGGGTTATAAAGTAGAAATGAATGAACTGGTAAGGTGGGGTACACTTTTCCTTTCCCGTAAATGTAAAACCTGCCTCTGTGGCAGGTAGCAATATTGAGCAAATGTGATGTGGAAAAGGTTTTAAACATATACATGTAAGCCTTTTATTTTTCCATCTCACAAAAAAAAGTTTCCAACCACATTAAGAAAGCACAAGTGTGTGGGTGTATGGTGCGTTACCACACCAAGATTAGTTTTAAGTTTCTCTGTATGTTCGTTCCAGCTCATGTCAACCAATCTTGAACAACCCCCACAATTAGCATTGGAAAGGTGATACCATTTATTGGGCCAACAAATTTGAATACTCTTGCATCAACCAACCTGTGACTCTTAAATATGTTTAGTTAGTCTCACTTGTAAGGAAGTATACTTAGAGTAGGCCTGAAAAGATATCATCGTGTTATGTCTCTCAGTTTCTTTGGGTTCAAGACAGAGACAACTAACCATAACTCATAAATCATCCAGAATGCCACTTTTACATGCGTGTTTTCTAACTCACGAGGGCTGTAGTATTACATTAGCCACACATTTTTACCCAGCATTTCCTCCTCCTAGCCATTTTTTAAAACATACTACTCCTTAATGTATCTTTTATTCTACATCTATACACGTTGTACTCATTTTGTAACCACCTCCTTTGTCTCTCTGCCGTTCCTTTCCTCCTTGTTTTGTTTTGGTCTTCAGTTTCTTCCCTTCTTTGTTTCTTTGCCTACTCCTTACCTCCTCTCATCCACAAAAATAGTGATATTAACATCACATAAGACTTTTGTTCTCCCAACATTTTACACTGTAAGAGACTAACTAAGATTTGCAATTGTGTGTCCCACTTGACAAAGAACTGCAGCTAATGCTGCCTCACTGATTAATGTACTGGTGAGATAACAGATCCTTCCAAACATGTGAGTTTCCATTTTTAAGGTGGACCCTTCCACCTAAGAAAAGTAGTGTGTGCAATGGCCCTGAGGAAGTGTATCAGATGCAGGCAAGCTGTGCAGTGTGTCTGCATCGTTACAGCAGATTGGCAAAACTTCCACCAACAATGCTGAATATGTATGAGTCAGGGACAGGGGTAGGCAAAACCTCACACAGAGCAGGATGACAAGTGGGATAAACCAGCACTGGGAAGAGGAGTGGGGAAACAGCAACCCAGAACTGGGATTAATAAGGGTCCTTGGGAGAGAGAAACTGGCAAGAGGAAGAGAAGAGAATTAGCAGAGGGATGGCCTTTTGGGGAGATATAACTCACTTCCCTAGGATGCAAGTGGCACTGTGGTCTAAACCACTGAGCCTAGGGCTTGCTGATCAGAAGGTCGGCGGTTCAAATCCCTGTGGTGGGGTGAGCTCCCATTGCTCGGTCCCAGCTCCTGCCAACCTATCAGTTCGCACGTCAAAGTGCAAGTAGATAAATAGGTACTGCTGTGGCGGGAAGGTAAACGGTGTTTCTGTGTGCTGCTCTGGTTTCACCAGAAGTGGCTTAGTCATGTTGGCCACATGACCCAGAAAAACTGTGGACAAATGTCAGCTCCCTCGGCCAGTAAAGCGAGATGAGCGCTGCAACCCCAGAGTTGTTCGTGACTGGACTTAACTGTCAGGGGTCCTTTTCCTTTACCTTTTTAAACTCACTTCCCTAGAGAAGCCAGCCAGCCAGAGTAAGGGAACATTGACCACGCAGGACAAAAGAGGCTATCGAAGATGATGTTATTGATGGTCTCCAGGCTGTATATAGAACTTATATACAATGCCTGCATAATATAGACCACAGCTGAAAATGCAGGGTTAACAGAAAATGATGAAGACACAAAAAGCAATAGCTTTTTTATTGTTGGTGACAGTCACAGAAATTTCACACCACCGACAGACAACTGAGCCTGGAATGTTGCAAGTGAATGGGAAGCCCTTAAGTATCCCACCCTTAAAGTTGGGAGAGGCTGAGATTGGTAGAGAGATTGAGGTAGACTATAAGAACAAATTAAAGTTCTGTATGGGGGAAGTAATTACTACGTGATTAAGGATTTCAGACCAGGCGGAGTAAGTTATGGACCAGTTCTGTCAATGTTTCATAGCTGCTGAAAGGCTGACAATTATAGTGCAGTAAGATAGATGGTTTGGGGATCAAGGATTAGTGCCAAGGTTTCAGCTGGTAAAATTAAGGCTGAAGTAAGGATAATTCTAATGGATATGGAGGCATGGAGAACAACGTTTTATTGACTAGGAGGATTTTATTTAGTTACTGAACCTTTCATTTACAGGATGCTAGGGTGTAGCCAGAAGCTGGCAAGCAAATTGGTAGGAAATGGGATGGATCTGAGAGTGAGTCAACTTGCCCCTAGAACTGGGAGTCATCCACATACAAAATAAGCAATTATAACGTTTTTTTCTTAAGAACTTGCAAAAAACAAACAAACAAAATGAGTCTTACTCCTTTCTTAAGCGTTTCCATGCCAGTAGTAATAATATCCTTAGTGCAATATCTCTCCCCACACCCCATTTTAAAGCATACACTTTTCTGTCTTCATCAACATAATTCTTTTCCCCCAATGAGTTTTCCCAGTCACTATTGTTAAATAAATTGAGCAGAAGAGTCTAAATATCTATGGATTCTACAGTTTTTCCTTGTTATACAAGCGAGTAACATGGAACACTTCCAACATGTCTTGGCTGTGGGGCCATTGTTTATTGGATCTTTTTAAAACAACCTAGTTCCACTTGATTCACATCAGTAAAGCATTTGTGCAAAAAAAGAAAAGAAAAAAAGAAAAAAAAGCTCATTGAGGAAGAAAATGGGTTTATTAGGTAACAGGTATACTATTTCTGTAGCCAGAAGAATGTAGAGCAGGATTACTCAATGCCCAAAGAATGACCCTTGTATATACTTTTCTTTTGCTGCATGTGACCTTATTCTCTCTCTCTCTCTCTCTCTCTCTCTCTCTCTCTCTCTCTCTCTCTCTCTCTGTGTGTGTGTGTGTGTGTGATATTCTATTTCTGTTTCTGGGCATGTACTGTTTCAAAATGTGCTATGGGTTGATGAGCTGTTGTCACAGCTCAGTTATGACTAGAGATGACTTCTGTTCTGCTCCGCTTCAACATCTTTGGAGCTCTCTCTTTTCTCTTCTCTTCTTTCTTTCTTTCTTTCTTTCTTTCTTTCTTTCTTTCTTTCTTTCTTTCTTTCTTTCTTTCTTTCTTTCGTTAAAACACCAATAATATCTGTGAAGGCCAAGCAGGTTGAGGGTTGATTGTTGTGTTTTACTTCTTAAGAAAGAAAAGCTTATGTGCTCTTCCAAGCTAAAGAAGTGAAGTGTGTGTGTGTGTGTGTGTGTGTGTGTGTGTGTGTGTGTGTGTGTGTGTAGGTGTAGTCAGGATGGGTGGGTAGGTTGATTGGTACCCACACTGTAGCTGTTGTTTGTCTTTTCATTTCTGAATATTCTCTAGAGAGACTATGAGCACTCCTATAAAACACCCTACTCTAAATCTGAATAATTGATTTGCATTTGGCTTTGATTTGAGCTGCAACAAAATAGCGTGTACAATTGTGAAATAACCAGTTCTTCAATTTTCCAACCCAAGTGTTCTTATCATTAATATGTTGTGGTATATCTTGTGTCATTGTCTGTCCTTTGGAGTTGGCTAGATGGGTCAAAAACAGATTGGCCTTTTCTGTGGTGATAGCATCTCCATTCCATCTACCTCACTTTCATTTCTATTCTTCTTTTGTACTGAGCTAAGCAATTTGATTTTGTTGACATATCTGTTCTAGTCCTGCTAGAAAATGAAAATATATGAGCAATTTGTGTTCCATTTAAATATACAGTAGTCTTGACTTTTCTAATAAGTAACTAGATAGACTAGGGGAAAATATGCTTTTTGTTGGATTGTCTTCCACCCTGATTCCAAATACATTTAATACAAACCAAGTCCTATTTATTGGGAGAAAGGAGACACTGTTAAATGTTCTGTTGTTATTTTTAAAATAGTGCTCTGTACACCAGATGTTGTGAGTGAAGGATGCTATGAAGGAACAAAATTCATGTAAACAAGAGATCCCATAGATCAGGGGTGGGGAACCTTTCTAGTCCAGCAGGATAGACCAGGCATCCCCAAACTGCGGCCCTCCAGATGTTTTGGTCTACAACTCCCATGATCCCTAGGTAACACGACCAGTGGTCAGGGATGATGGGAATTGTAGCCCAAAACATCTGGAGGGCCGCAGTTTGGGGATGCCTGCGATAGATCCTTCTCTGTTCCCAACCCTGTGCACCAACTTTGATGATTGGGCAGGACAATTCACTTGCCCTTCACCTGACATCATTAAGGTGTCAGATTCTTGACAGACAGGTTGTCTCACCCATCTATCAAAGTCCCTTACAGAGCACTTGCCTAGCATGCAACAAAGGGCTGGCAAAGCTGGAATAGTGTTGGAAAAGCGGCTTTCTTCAGGGATCAGCACAGTCAACGTTCCTACAAGGAACTTGGTCATGTAGCCAATCAAGCCACATCTGCCTTCCCCACACTTGACATCACATATGACATCATATGTGGGCATGGTTTGGGGATAATGGCCTTACAGACCAAACAGGGACCCATGCTGGGCCATATTTGGCCTGTGGGCTACAAATTCCTCAACATTGCCACAGATGGTAGAAGTTCTAGTATATATAGGTTCAAGCTGTCTATCAGAAGTTTCCACCTTTTAATTTTTTTATAAGTAAGACTATAGGCTGCATGAAAAACTAGCAATACAACTGCACTGCTTTTAAAATCATGGTGATCATAGCTCAGAATAATTGAACTCATGTATCATCATCATCATCATCATTATTAAAATTTGTATACCGCCCTGTACCCACAGGTCTCAGGGCAGTTCACAGGAATAATGTATATTATTGGCTCCTATTACTCATCATGGAAGGACCAGTGATCAGGGATGATGGGAATTGTAGTCTCAAAACATCTGGAGGGCTGAGGTTGAGGAAGCCTGCTCTATAACATGGATGGGGAACCTGTGACCCTCCTGATGTTGCTGAACTACAGCAAACTTCAACCCCAACCAGCATGGTCAATGGTCAAGGATGATGGAAGCTGTAGTTCAGCAACGCCTGGAGAGCTACAATACAAGTTCCCCATCCCTATTATAGAGCTAACCTGCTCTTAGTTTTGTGGCACCATGTTCTATTGGTTCCATCACATGACGTCAGTAGACTGCATTCCTATTTACACAAATTGTATAGACTGTAATTTTTCAGGTGGCACCATCTCAATGCCATATGCTTTGTCCTCCCAAAGCTATAAGTGTAATTGATCCTGGCTATGGGATGTGCTATCAGTCGCCACCCATTATTTGTCACCCAGAAAGGAGTTGCAGCACTCAAAATGAGTTGGCAAGCTTCAATTGCTCATGTAAGTCATTGTTATTACTCTTTCAATAATATGCATAATAACAGGTTAGGTTACCACGCAGTGTTTCTTGTTAGTATAGATTATAAAGCCTCTGCGTAATGAGGGGGTGGCAAATCACCTTAATTTACATCCTGTACTTTTGTTCCCTCCAAGCTTATATGTCCTGTCATTTAGGGCAAGGCTGCCCTTTTTTACATAGAAAAAAAAGAAAGAACATTGCATTATGGGATGGTGAAGAATAAAGGGCACGGCAATCCTATTATGGAGCTTCACTTACTCGGTGACTTGCTAATTTTCATTCATAAGCTAGCAAATGCTCATCATTACAAGTGTGTGTGTGAGAGAGAGGGAGGGAGGGAGCTAGGGAGGGAGGGAGGAGGGCTCATATACTACAAGGAGCCCAGTGTATCTTCCTCGTCTCTGCAGGGGACAAATAATGAGCCTAGGTTTGGACAGCATGCTAAGTAAAACCATGGCTTAGCTCACAGCTTCAGCTGCAGGGCCAGAGGAGGACCAGAGCAGTCACAATCTCTTCTCCAGGAACCTGCACACTCACATTAAGCCATGGTTTGGCTTAGCATTATGTGCACTTAGTATACATGCAGTTTAGAACAGGAAATTCTCCACCATGCATAACCTAGTCCAGGCAACCCCAACCTGCGGCCCTCTAGATGTTTTGGCCTACAACTCCCATGATCCCTAGCTAACAGGACCAGTGGTCAGGAATGATGGGAATTGTAGTCCAAAACATCTGGAGGGCCAAAGGTTGGAGATGCCTGACCTAGTCACTTCTATCATGTCCTTCCTTACTCTATCATGCCCACCCATTTTTTTTTCTAAACTAAAAACCCAAAATGTTGTAACCTTTTCTCATAGGGGAGTTGCTCCAATCTCTTTATCATTTTGGTTGCCCTTTTCTGAGCATATCTCAGCTCTACTATTTTTATTTTTATTATATAAACCTTATAGACCTTATAGTTGCAGAGGCTGGTTGTGGCTCCGATAGATGTAAGTTTTGGGCAGATCTTCCAGTGGACATGGGAAAATTCTTTTCAGTGTAATTTTATGCACACTGGAAGCAGTTTCCACCAAAGTGAATGGAACTGGCTCCTAAGTAAGTTTGGATAGGATTGCAGGATAGTATCATGTAGAGCTAGAAAATGGGCCCAGTTAAGTCCACAGACGTATTATGCATATGCACTAAGACAGGCATCCCCAAACTTCGGCCCTCCAGATGTTTTGGACTACAACTCCCATCTTCCCCGACCACTGGTCCTGTTAGCGAGGGATCATGGGAATTGTAGGCCAAAACATCTGGAGGGCCGCAGTTTGGGGATGCCTGCACTAAGGCTACTTACTTAAGTGTAAGGCGGGCACAACACTCTCTGGGTCATCCCATGATTGTAGGTCTGTGGATTGCAGAGGGATTGGTGATATGGCCACTATCGCTGCACCCAGGAGGCCTTATAACAGAGACGAGGAAACTCAGTGCATTCCCAGACCATTCCCCTGGGCTGTGGTGGGGTCATTTGCTCTGAGGCCTTTGATGTGCTGAAGGAGTGGCTGTATAACCAACTGTTTGATGCACCTGAGCTTGGGGAGATGAGATGAGGGAGGCAGGCTTCAAAGCACTTCCTATCACTTCTCTGGTGCCTATGCTGTCTGCTCTCCCCCTCATCAGGCTGGAAGCCTTGGAGCATGTACAAAGAGACCTAAAACCATTCCAGGTTTGAACAAATTGGAGTGGAATGTAGCTGTTCCTTTAACCTGTTTCCTCTCTTTGCTTTAAAACATTTAATTTCTTCCAGGCCTATGTGACACTTTGGGCAAGTTGAGGAGCAGATTGTGTTCTGGACAAACATGCCCAGCCCCTGTTCATGCATTCAATAATTGGAACTTTTATGGCCCTTCAGCCTCAGTGTTTTATTGCCAGAGGAAAATTAGTTTGTATTCCTTCTAAGCTATTCCAGGTAATGATTTGCATATGTGACTGGAAGGACCTACGCTGACCCAGCACAGATCCCCAGAGGGACGCCTGAAGTAAACCAAGGCGATTTGCCTCAAGGGGATTTGGTTGGAGGATTGGAGAGAGTGTCTGGATAGCTGTCTTCAACTGCTTAGCACAGAGAAGACAGCAAGCATTGATTCTCCACAGCTGTTTTATGGTGCAACAAATGCAAGCCTGACCCATTAGTCTGTTGGATTAGACCAGCAATTCACATACTTTTGTCACAATAGAATGGCTAGTACTAACAGAAGAATTAAATTAGTTTAAAACATGAATTTGGTATCCTGCGAGACCAAAATAACCACATAAAGAAGATTCTGTCCTTGTTTTCCTCCACTGAGTCATAACTCTGTATCAGGTAAGACTGAATTTAGAGGAGGGCCAATGCTTCAGTGTGCTGGACTAGGCCTTGTGTCTTAAATAGACCAGGGCTTAAATCCCTAATCAGCCATGAAGCTCAGCCACTGCCTCTCAGCCTAACCTCACAGGATTGTTGTGAGGCTGAAATGTGGAAGAGGAGAACCACACACACCTCCTGAAGCTCCTTGGAGGAAAGGCACAATGTAAATATGCAAAATAAAATAAGATGGAGCACATGCATGGCATGCTTTCCATATAAAAGATGCTAGATTCGATCTCCAGCATGTCCAGGAAAACCCCTGCCTGCAAAACTGGACAGCAGTTTCCAGTCAGGGCAGACAATACTGAGCTAAATAAGCCAGTGGTATAGAGACTGAAAAGGGACGCGGGTGGCGCACAGAGCCTAGGGCTTGCCGATCAGAAGGTCGGTGGTTCGAATCCCTGCAACGGGGGGAGCTCCCATTGCTCGGTCCCAGCTCCTGCCAACCTAGCAGTTCGAAAGCACGTCAAAGTGCAAGTAGATAAATACCTTCTCTGGCGGGAAGGTAAACGGCATTTCTGTGTGCTGCTCTGGTTCACCAGAAGCGGCTTAGTCATGCTGGCCACATGACCCGGAAGCTGTACACCGGCTCCCTCAGCCAATAAAGCGAGATGAGTGCCTCAACCCCAGAGTTGTCCACGACTGGACCTAATGGTCAGGGGTCCCTTTACCTTTACAGAGACTGAAAGAAAACATGTTGGGGTGTAAGAGAGCAGCATGCTTCCAGTTTCAACTCAAGGGGGGAAAGGGTGTGCTAGCTTTCTGAAGTTTGCTAGACTCCTGTCAGTACGAGATGGATTCTTGAGGCACCTCCCAATGTATGACTTTTTAACATTTCATTTCATTCTATTTTAGCTTCTCAGTAACCGCTGTGTACTTTGGGGAGTGGAGGCATGAATCAAAATAAATTTAGCTGCTTGGCAGGTCAGCTAGTCTGTCTACACTTGGTAGAAATGGATTCTTAATCTGTGTGTGCGTTCCCCCCCCCAAATTGCCTGCCCTTTTTTGTGCTACAGTTGTAATCCAAATATGCAAACTCCAGCTCTGTGTTTTCTGTGAGCAGACAGCCTGAGAAATGATCCTGTTGTCCTACAGGGGCTCTGTTTCTTGTCATGTGTTAATACAGCCAGCGTCATATCAAATTTTAAAACGCCTGATTCAGAGGGCAGGAAGCTAAAGAAAGATCTTTGTGTTCACCAGCCAAGATGCCACACAAGGTGAAGGAAGCTGTGCCACTGGGCACTCTTAATTGTCACAGTATAGATTTTTTTGGCATATGGTCAGCAATCCAGTATTTACAGCTATTTGACATGCAGATGCACACTCAACAGTGAACCAAAAAGTTGTTCCTTGCAAGATGCACAGAAACGTGTCAAACCAAGTGTATAGTGCCAAACTGTATCTACTTGAAATTAGGTTCTATAATATGTATACAAATACGGTAATATTTACCTTTGGAGTTTGAAGCACAGGGCCCGCTTAGCCCACACATAGTACTTCTGTTACTCAGAATCTTCTTGGCAGATTCTGAGTAATCGTCACGCCTTTTTCTTTCATCCTTCATTTTCTGAATACCCTTGAATAATAAAAGCTAGCATATTATGGCTTTTCTCCCAATAACATGAATATTGTCAGAGTAAAGGAGAACATAGTATGCTTTATACAAATGCCTAGAAAGAAGGCAGACAGGGAGGAAGGAGATAATCCCTTCATGAACCGAATAACAGAATCAGCCATCACTTTCCTCCAGAGTCCTGCTGAAGCCAATGTGTGCTTCTTGTTTCAACATTGGTACTATTCAATTCATGGTTATTAGCTCAGTATTGTCAACACTGACTCGCAGCGACTCTTCCAGATTTAAAAATGAGAGTCTCTCTCCCAGTCCTAACTGGGGGGATATCAAGAATTGAACTTGAGCCCTTTTCCTTAATTATCAGTTGCTTAAAATGTTAGTTGAGCTAGTAGGGCCTCTTTTCTCTCTCACACACAGTTCCTTCTGCTCATGTAAACACAGGCAGATCTCTTGAGAAAACAGCTGAGAAAGATGTCTGCTGTTACAACTACAAAAAATAAATACAGTGGTACCTCGGTTTACGGATGCAATTCATTCCGGGGAGCCGTTTGCTCCCCGAGCAGTACTCAAATGGAGCATCTCTTCCGCGTGTGCGCAAAGCGCCGATAGAGCACTTCTGCGCATGCGCACACCGTGCAGATCACTTCTGCGCATGTGCATGTTGCGCAGATCGTTTCTGCGCATCCACACATTGCGGAACCCGGAAGCAAACACTTCCGGGTCCACGGAGTACTCAAACCGAGAGTACTCAAACTGCAGCAGACTTAAACTGAGGTACGACTGTACATAAATAAATGAAGGAGTAGAAGGTGGAACACCCCCCCCTTTCTGTTGAAGATACCTTTTAAAACAAAACAAAAACCAAGGCCAGTTATGTGGCAGTTACTAGCTATTTCCAGCAACACACCAAAAGCATAGGTTGTCCTTTATGGGGTAACTTTCAGTCATCATAACTGTCAGGGATGAGCCAGAGGTTTCAAGTTCCCCAGAGGGAGGGGGAGACAGGGTTGGAGGAAGGAGGAGGTGTGCCCGAGAGGGATAATGAGGAGAGAGCTGTTGAAGTCAGTAGAGGAACAGACAGGGAGGGATATAGAACCAGGGAGTTCACAGGAGCAACAAGGGTTAAGTTCCAGTTCAGAATGGGAGGGGGGAAGGTTAAGCCCACTCTCACGAGGTGTGTAGAGAAGAGGAGGGGCGAAAGACTAGCGGGGAGAATTTGCCATTTTCTGGGCTGCTGGAAGGGTAAACACAGACCTTAGCAGAGATCTGAACTGAGTGACTCTGATGAATGATCATCATAGCTGCCAAGTTATCCCTTATTTTAAGGGATTTTCCCTTATGCTGAATAGGCTTCCTCGTGAGAAAAGGGAAAACTTGGCAGCTATGATGATCATTATGTGCTGATGACCCGTTGTAAATACTGTAAATAAATAGACTATAAAAAGTCAGAACTCTTGTGGTGATAGTGTGAAGAGAAGAAGCCTGACAGCCCTGACAATAACCCACCCCCCACCCTATATGACTGTGGCAAGTAGTTAGGGTTGCCATATGTCCGGAATTTCCCTGACATGTCTGAGATTTAACCGGTGAAAATAGCGTCCGGGGGGGATTTTGGGGAATCGGCAAAATGAAACTTTTGAGTTTCATTTCCCTCAACAACTTTTGTGTCCTGAATTTTATTTCTAGAAATATGGCACCCCTATAAGTAGTAGTACAACCCAGACAAACATTTGACGGGTCAGCAAGGAGTTAGTGATGGTGTGTATTTCTGACTATTTGTCAAAGGACTGTAAATAACTAGACTGAGTTTACCTATCCAGGCACAAACTGTACAGTATTGTAGTTACAGAATGGTCATCCATGCACAGTCTGGAGGAGCTGACATGTTAAGCTTGTAACTGTTAGAAAGGATGCAGAACTACGGTATAAGACAAAATAGCTAGATGGAATTAAATTTTCAATCAGCATCAATTTACTGTTGGTTTGAAAGTGTTACAACTTCTCTTGCAACTTAAGACTGAAGATCTGAGGAGCTGTTCAAGCATGCCTTCTTTGAGTATATGACACTTTTTATTCAGCTATCTAGTACTGCTGGTGGTGGTCATATTGAGTACTTCTGCTGCTGGCCTTATCAGTTTGGTCTGAGTAGGTCATCTATGGAGTTTGGTGTATAGGTGGTGGTCCTCTGGTTAAACTGAAATGAGATTTGTGACTAGGAAATGTCCGGAAGCTGTGGCCATAGCCTCCTGGGCTATGTATGCTGAAGTTTCGTGGCTCTTTTCAGGCACGGTAGAGAACAAGGTTGTATAACAGCAGACTGTGCAATTGGCAGGCATCTTCATGATTGCCCAGGCCTCATAGAAGCACTGGGACTTTCTGCCCTTGTGTGTGGCTGTACCTTCTGCAGATCAGGTGATATTGCAGATGCCCTCAGGGACTCTGGGTTAGAGAAACACCCTCCAGATCAACATTCAGATCTGGCCACCCACAGCTTCATCCTGCTGTAATACCTGAAAAGACCATTTATAGACCTGTTCATGGAGGAAATACAGGGCTGTGATGATACCTTTATAAGAACCATACTAGGAATTATTGCTGGGATAATCACACTAGGAATTATTGCTGGGATAATCATACTAGGAATTATTGCTTCTTTGGCTTTGCAGATAACATTTTCAATTTTTTCTAGTTGAAATATGATTTATCATTTTCATACATACAAAGAAATTTGTGTTTTGAATTCAAATATAACTTTTTATGCTTATTTATTAAATGAAAAGTCACTGCACAGGCCTGCGACGTGAAGAATCTTTGTCATATAACACCACTTGAAAAGAATTGCGAAACTGATTTGGCTTTCCCCGCCATGCATTATATTAGAGTTTTTAACAGGGTGGAAGTGGGGCATGTCCTGGAAATAATTATTGACCGCAGTACCTTCTCACCTGGCCCTTCCAGTTCAACCGCAATTCAAGAGGATCTTACATCACACTACATCACACTATTATTCTTTAGCATTAGGAGCCTATCCAGCAAATTTAGAAGCTAAAACATTCCTGAAGTTCCTTTGTGTACTTCTATCTTAAAGTGTGTGCGTGTTTGTATGTTAGATGTTGTAATTCTGCAAAGTCTCTAAGGCACAGAGCCCCATAGAGGGCACCCATACACGGTGAGAGTGACTAAACCAGGCCACCCATGTGAGCATCTCCTGAACATCTGGCCTGTACTGTTTTCTTAATTCTACTATCCAATATGAATGCTCTCTCTTTGACGTATCCTTTTTATTGTATATCTTGGTGTCAGATATTCTTTTATCAGTGGACATAGAGCTGTCCTGCTTGTTATATCAAGGAGGGAGATTCACAGAGGGTCTGAGAAGCCTTCAGTGTTTAAATAAGATCTCTCTGTCTCTGGGTGAGTGACCATATGAGACTCCATACTGAGGGCCTTCTGGAAACACCTTTGCTCCACAGTTGCCACAGTGTCCCACTTCTTTCTAAATGGCAATAAGGCTATGATGTTTTGACATTTCCTGTTCCGAGCTTTTGGAGATTCAATAAGTTGTAGGTACAACTAATTAAAAAACAAAACCTATTTCTCTTTCCAGGCACTGCCTCTTTCCCAACACTAACACTTAAATGGGAGTGTTTTCTGTAGATCTGAGCTCGGCATGACGACACATATAAAGTCGATAACTCTGGATGACACATATCCAGGCAGTAGCATGTATGAATAATGCTGATCAGTTTTGTGAAGGCATTCTTTTGTATTTTTAGAAGTTATGGAATGGACTTAATTCAGAACTTCACAATAAACATCGAAATAAGAATGTACAAGGAAAAAACCACAAATGGGTGGGGAGGGGAATAGGTCAAAGAAAGACCCATACATTTATTACCTGTTGGGCTGTTCCCAAACATTGGTAACAGCTGTTCCGTGCTGGTAGAAATTAGTATGATATAATTAAAAATGTTTGCATTCAAAGCATAATGGCGATCTGATTAAAAAGAACTAGTGGCACTTGGTTTATTTTGTTAAAATATAAACTTGAACTCAATCTGTTTCTTTTTTAAAATGTTTCTGGATATGCAAAAGAACCATGATAAAAAGAGAGGGAAAGAAACCCAAATGCTAGCTAATTCCCCCTCTACTACTGCCCCTGATGAAGGGACACAAACTATTAAGCTGAAATGTTCTTTGTCTGTTGGCAACCAGAATGTAGCATACTTTAAATTCTAGAGGTTTTAAAAATCAGATTATCTGCTCTCTGCAATGATAAACTAATTACATGTTTTAAATCTCATGGAACAGAGGTTCCTGTTTCTGATTTGTATTCGTAATAGAAAAATCAAGGCCAGAGGTGGCTTAAAGCCTCTGGCTAGAAGAGGTATTATGTCATGCAAATTGTTGAAGGACCGGCACAGACCTACTAAAACATGGGTATTGGTGGGTGGGTGGGTGGGTGTGGGTGTGTTGATGGGAAGGGCACTCCTGCTAGCTGACTGGATGTGGGTGGGTTTGCTCCTCGGTGAGATATTAGAGCACCCGGTTTGGGGGATTTGAGTTAACTTGGCTTCCAAGCACGAGGTAGAATGCAACGAGCATGAATGCAGCCCATAATGCCTATTTAGTATGATTGATGGGTATATATTGCTTTTGCTTTCTTACGCTGTTTTGATGAACTGTATGCTCATTTCATCTTTCTTTATAGTAATATGCTGTTCACTGCTTTGGGGGCCTTTGATCCCAAAAGCAATGTATAAGTGAAACATAGCATAACATAACACTTCCCATGCTCCAAGTCCCTGAGCTTCAGAGCTACAGTAGTTCACATGTGTAATATTTAGCTTAAATAGTGTTCCAACTTAGCTTAAATAGTGTTTCAACTCATTAACTTAAATGCTCAGTCTGCCCATATCCTGCCAACTTAGTTATTACTAAGGTGGCATCTTATGCACACTTACCTTGGAGTAAGCCCCATTGAACTAAGGTCTTGTTTAGACATGCAGAATGAGGCGACGGAATACTAAAGTGGTAATATGGATACCCATGTTGGATACCCAGCATGTTTAGTCAACTAGTTATTCCTTGTACCCTCTTTTTTTCCATGCTACCTTTGGGAGGGGCTTCTGGGGCATTTCTGACTTTTTATGTGTGAAGCACTCACACAATTATGGCAAAACTTTCAGATTCCTAAAAATAAACAACTTTTTGCAAGTCCAGTTGCTCACACTGCTATGGCTGAGGTAGCACACAGACTTGGCACAAGAAAAAACAACAACAACAACCAGATCAGCCGAATCAACCCTGGCGATCAATGGGGTGACAGATGTCACAGCCAGATCGCCCTCACATCCAAGAAAAAACAAAAAACCCTTCAGGATCAGGGTCTTTGAAACTTTGCTAACATACTGGTTTGATTAGTTTTGGTGTTTGTTCCCTGCCTAATACACAGCATTTCCTGTTATAGAATAGCTAGTTTAGTCACAATTTCCAAAGCTTACTGCTCTCAATAAAATGGGTAGATTTCATAACAGGAGGGCCAGCACTGACTCACCCTTGTAATTTTTCACATAAAACTTAACATTTCTAACTGAGGAAAATAATAACATGGGAACAATACATTTAAGTGGATCTAGAAAGAGGCCTATGCTTTGATTCAAATATGCAAACTACAGGATAGATTGTGTGTTGAAAATTAACAATTTTGAGATAGCGATTTGGTGTTTAAAATTTTAATTGAAGTTAAAGGTGTACTCATACGCTGAGGGCTACAATCACAACGGCAAAATTCAGTCATGCATAATTTTAATTGTATGCCACCTTTCCACAGTTCAAACCATGCTCAAGGTGGCTTACAATGTGAAAATAATACATACCGTAAGTACAACACAACAAAAGAAGTCATAAACCATAAATAAAGCATTAAAAAGTACACAACCAAACTGTACAATTTCTACATAAATCACAATATCTAAAATAAAGATGCAAATAAACAACAGCAACAACAACTCTAACAAAAAACTGCAAACACCCCACCCAATCACCATTCTTCTGCACTGTTCACACAGGATTCTTATATATAAAACACTCCCCCCCCATCAAGAATGTTCTGATTCAGCAAAAGCACCATCAGAATGTTCCACATTCCTCTCTTAATGTTTGTCTCTTCAGTTTGTTTCAAGCCCTCATTGGCTGTGCTCCCTTCGCATACTAGAAGCAGTTGCTATAAAGAGCTGCTTCTCGGAAAAGCAAAGCAGGTTCATTTCTGGGAGAAAGTGCCATGTGTTGTGCCCAGTCACTGCCACCATGTGCTCACAGGCTTTTAAACATATTTCAGGCATGCCATGGGATGACCCCGCAGAAAAGCAGCTTCCACATTGGGGCTTTAACATGTAAAGGGGATCAGTTTAGCAACAGAAGGTGTCAGCGTGGGTTGACAATTTGCTGAATTGTTGTGTTTTAAGAACCAGGCGTCTTCTCGCCAATCACTCTGCTTCCCTTCCCACCTAGAATGGAAACAGATGACCACTTGGGCATTTGCAACTCTTTCACATCAAAGTCTAGCTACACAGTTTATCTAAAGACTCCCAAGGCAGTGTGTGAAAGAGAAGAAACAACTCCAGGTGCTTGAAAGACGATTTACTTCTGGCCCCAAACATTTTGGAATAATCCAATGACGGCACATTTTGTATAGCTGACTATCAAAGTTGCATGAACCACTACAGCACCTCCCACTGAGCTGCTGGAGTTTCTTCCTCTCTCTCCCCCCCCCCACCTATAGACTCTGGCCACAATGTGAGACAAGTATTACCACACATGTACCTATGGGGAAACTGCGGTGTTGGTGGTAATGCTTTGTCTCCGCAAACAGCACTTCTCTGTCCCTCCCCAGTCTTTAGTCCTATCAGGTTCCTCTTCTCTCTGCAGTTTCTGTAGGAGGATGAGTGGCAAAGGTTTACATTGGTTCCACCATAGGTCCCGGTTCCTTATCAAAAGCTCCTGAGAAAACACAGCTTGAAACTTTCCACAACTTTCTGAATAAGGTGAGCACTAAGGCACTGATTTAGCAGGAGGAATGTGTAAAGGAGCCATGGCCTACTTAAAAACAAGGGAAGACTGCCAGAAGACCCTCTTACAAGCCTTCTCCTAACTGTGTGCTCCAGAGCTAATCCTACCAGTTCAAGGACTGACATTTTGAATCAAGTGCACTGTCCATTTTGCTTTGCCTTCACCTACAGACACCTACATTGGCCAGTTACACAGCCCGGGGATGCTTGCAAACATCTCTGTTTTATTTCAACAATGACTTTAAATTGGGATTTGGTCAAGGCTTCAAAGCATCTGCAATCCTTATATAGGTCATGTTCAGCAGGGGTGAGGAACCTTTGGCCCTCCAGATGTTGCTGAACTACAACTCCCATCAATCCTAGCAAGCATGACCAATGGCCTGGGATGATGGGAGTTGTAATTCAGCAACCTCAGAGAGCCAAAGTTTCCTCACACATAATGTGCAGGTAGAGGTGACACGGGCATTTTTGTTTGTTTGTTTGCTGGCTTGCTTTTGTTAATGATTACTCCTTTTACATTGGTCTAGTCAATTTTTTAATAAGGATGCAGCATTTCAGAAAATATATCTATTCATTTCGGAGCTTAATTGTTGCTCATTTGCAGAATTCCCATGTGCCCGAGGTCTTTCCCTACTGCAGATGCTTTCTTGCAGGCATCTTGGTTACAGAGAAAGAGCTCTTCCTGATGTCACAGCGCTTGACAAAGCCCTTGTGAATGATGGCACTTGTGCATGAAAGAAGCTCTGTACGTGTGATGTAGTGTACGTGTGTTGCATGTACTGGAAGCACAGATACATGCATGCAGCCTTATACTAACAAGAGCTGCTGGAGCACTTGGCCAAAAGACAGTGTACAGGGCGGGGGAGAGAATGTGTCTGTGAGAGCTGCTTCCAATGTCCAATGTGTGCCGGAAGTGCAGGTTTGGCGGAGAGGAATGGAATGTTCTCTGTAGTTTTCCAAGAACAAAAACAGCTGGGCAAGAAGCTACTGAGACAGTTTCTAAATTTGAAAAATAAAAGCCACACGGTCATTTAACCATTCCTATCTCTCCTCCTCCAGAGCACACACGGAATATTTTTAATCAGAACGAAAGGTTATTCTTGATTCTTTCTCGTCTCCTTTAAAAACCAAGGCTACCCCTCCTTTTTTTTGGTTAAGACTTTGAAAATTGCAGCATTTGGATTGTTGACAGTGACGTTTCTCCCTCTATTTATCTTCCCAGTGGAAAAAAGTAAACGGCAAACAGCATGCTCTCTTCACGCAAAGCAAATGTTACTTATTAGAGGTCTCCTGTGGTCAGCAGAAGGCTGTCTATAGGATAACTGGAAATGGTGCTGCTGACTGAAAGTCTGATGTGTTCTGCCAATTCCCAGATGCTATATTTTCAGCCAGGGTGCGTTTATTTATTGTAGCAGTTTAAAGTGTTGTTAGAGAGGGAGCGAGGGAGCAGTAAGCAGACTGTTTCAGATATTCTGGCCCTGATTCCGTTCTGGTTGAACACAGCTAGTAGTATGCACCAGCAGAGTAATGTACGTATCTCAAGATGATGGCTCTCCCTCTGCATCTATTCAGCCACTTTTGTGAGGATAAGATCAAGATTGTGGTACAGATCCACATGGACACCTTTATTCATTGATTTAAGAATCATTAACAATTCATTAAAATCAATAAAATAATAAATCCCAAGATCATAAATGCCAGCACAGTGCAATGTATCCAATTATCCCTGGCTCCAAATTAAATTTAAAGTTCAAGTGCCCCTGAAAAGAACCTGTCTGCCTTTTTTTAAAAAGAGAAAGCTTGCCAGCTAAGCCTCCTCAAGCAGGGAGTTCCTCACCTAGGGTTGGACCATTTGCTGTCTTTTGCATCACTTCCAACAGTAGGACATTCAACAGGTAATGGTGCATTCTGAGGGCTTCCTCAGGAGATTAACCAGTGTTAGAAACTGAGATATGAAAGCTAGGCACTAAATGGCACCTTAAACCTAGGTTACGGGCGCAACAATGGAATGTCTAGGTGCACCCTTTTATAACAGGAATACAAAGCTGAAAATGAATGAACTGCAGCTAAAATATTAAGTTCATTTTTCACATGATCTAGTCCTTCCTTTGCCCACCCGCCGAATATTCTTAAGAGGGTCTCTTCTCCAGTCTTCAGCTGGAAGTGGGGAGGCAGAAAAGGGTCCTCCTTTCCTTCCACTCTGCAGTTTTAATCTGAAATCTTAGGTGCAGTACTGTGCCCAGAGCTCAGAAACTGCTCGCACTAATGAAATTCCCTGTCACAAAATGCGCCTAGAATAATGGGAGTTTCGAACACTGATCTTAACGTATCAGAACATGTATATGAAGCTACCTTAAAGCAAGTTCGACCGTTGGTCCATCTGGTTCACTACTGTCTACTCACACTGGCAGTGGCTCTCCAGAGATGCCAAGTTTTGAACCATACATAGCATGCGCACTGCCCGCATCCTCTGAGCTATGGCCCTACGGTGATACATATGTCTGTGCATCTGAATCGGTATTGAATACATGTGTAAAATGCTGCTTCCACACACAGATATCTCTTTCTGGATAAGAATTTGAATAACAGATAATGAACACACCATTACTACTTAAGCAGAACCCTACTCTCTATTATTATTATTAGTAGTAGTAGTAGCAGTAGTAGTAGTAATGTATATACACTGCTTAACGCCCAGATGGCTTCTTAAAGAGTTCACAAAATATAAAAAACCAATTGCACAACATTGTAGAAATAATTAAAGTGCACAATTATTAAAATACACAATAAAACAATCCCATTAAAATATAAAAGTTCTTGGTTAAAAATAAAACAATCCCATTAAAGCAGCACACACAATTAAAACAGGGGATTCAGGTCCAGCGATCATGGGAATCCCTGTGTAAACAGGCACGTCTTCAAACAGTGGACTCCATTTAAAAGATAGTTAAAACTGACAATCTGGTAAAGGACACACACACAGATCAGATCTCATGATGCCCCTTGTGCTAAACTATTCATTTCCATGCTGCCCCTTTTAAAGTGAGCATTGAAACACCTTTTTCTGCTCTTGGTGTTCAGAACAGATTCTCCTGGGGTTATTTTGATGAGGTACTTTAAATAGTTGGTCATATGAAAACCACATGGAGGCTATTTGAAATAACCTCCACATGGCTGCTATTCCCAACAACAGCTATTATACGCAGAGGATGGCCCCATTATGAAGAGAATCATCACACGACCACCAAGCATTCCTGGGCAGAGACATTCCTGGCAGTGAAAATGATCACTGCCACATGGAGCATTTGCCATGCGTAGGCTGCTTTTCAGTTGGTTTTCATCAAATAATTTCCCAACTTCAGTTGTTTATAAATATTATTAAGGACTTCAGGGGAAAGCCCCCCTCAACTGTTGAAATGCCTGTTTGTAACCCTTTTGGAATAACCGGCTGTGATCCAAAGGGCTGGAAGCCCAAGAGATGTGTGTGTTTGGGGGGGGGGTTCCTTTGGCAGTTAAGTACATGCAGATATAAGATTATTAGGATAGACATTGTTTTCAGATTTTTCAAGCTCCCATATTAAGGATGATTATTTTTGTTCTGACAAAAAAAAGTTCTGTTTAGGTAAATTCATACAGTAAACATAATTAACCCCCCCAAATTTTCACTGAGATGGAAAGCCCAATAGAGCTGAATCAGCTGCCGCTGTGCAGAAATTTGAGCCAGACCAATTCCCACAATGCTTAGAATAATAATAACACAATGTCTTGGAGCACCTCAGACTGAGAGCCTACAATAACCTCAACTGTCTACATGCCTGTGGTGGGTGGGGTCAGAGGCTAATGTGGGCAGAGCAACAAACATAAAGTATAACCTTTTGTACAGAAGGCTAATTTCTACACACAAACTCCTCTCTACCCTGCATCTAAACAAGCATGACACATTAACAGTTCAAGGACACATTCCAGCAAGGCAAAAGCTCTCAAGGAGGGTGTGAAGCAGGCCCATTGTGGAGCCTGCGAAGAGAGGTTGTGGCTGGGTTTGTGGGGCCTTGCAAGAATCTCTAGGTTCTAGAGGTAGTATCCAAGGAAATTTATCCCACTTTACCAGTCCTAAGGAACCTACAATGGCTCCCAGTATGTTTCCGAGCACGTTGTACAGCCCATACAATGAGGGGTCCAGGTCCAAGGGCCTTCTAGCAGTTCCCTCATTGCTAGAAGTGAAGTTATAGGGAACCAGGCAGAGGGTCTTCTCAGTAGTGGCACCCACCCTATGCAATCCCCCCCAGTCAGATTTCAAGGAAATTATAAATATACAGCTCTGAAGGCAGCCCTGTACTGTATAGTTTTTAATGTTTGATGCTTTATTATGTTTATATCGGTTGGATGCCCAGAGTGGCCAGGGCAAGCCTGTTGTTGTTGTTGTTGTCACCAAAATCCAGTGAAGCATATTCAGTGGAGAGATAGAGACTCTATTTGTCGTCATTGTCGTTGTTGTCCCCCCATTTTGTTCCGCTGAATGTGGAACAGAGAGGCCTGGGCTGAAATCTCTCATTAGCTATGAAGATGAGTCAGTGACCTTGGTTTGATTGCTGTCACTCAGCTTAACCTACTTCACAGATTTCTGGTTAGAATAAAGTGGGATAAAGCTTTTTGTATGCCATTCAGACATGCTCTACAGAAAGGTTGGGATATAAATGAAATAAATAAATACTAAGCACTGTCTAGCCCTGACTCATAGCTTGAAAATAAAGCACTTTTCCCCCCTTGAGCCCAGTGAATTCTGTGGGAAGCCCTCATGCCACAGAGTGAACGAATGTAAGCTCGGGGAACAATTTTCTGAAAGCAGGATATAAATAAATATTGCCCCTCCCCTGAATTATTTTACTCAATAGTAAAGTTTGTACCCTGTTCCACATTGCTTTAGAATAGCAGAACAGCCTCCTTAGAGAATATTACCAGCATTTGTAGGCTAGTCAGTCGGTGATGCTGACTTGCAATTCATTGCTTCTAAATGACCCTGTTGCGAAAATAAACTCTTGCTTTAATCTGCAAAAGGTCACACTTGTAGCTGGGTGTAGCTTTATACATTAGTGTTTCCTTTTTCTGCCATACCCAATGAGCTGGTAAAAAAATGTGAACCAAACGCACAGAGCCAGTCAGTCATGTAGCAAGGATTCCCAAATCTCTCAGCTGTATCTCATCTTGCTAATCTGCAGGCTTATTTTTTTAAAATATAGAAAGAGGAAAGACTTTTAAGAGTTAAATCACACAATCCTTTTAATTTTTAAAGCAAGTGGATTCCTTGTTGCGTTGTTGGGAATGATAAATTGATACCACATGTTGATCCCAGACAAAAAAGCCTCTGTATTCCAGTACGGTAGGTGCTTGCAGCTGGTGTCTGAATTAATAGGCAAGCTCCATAAGGTAAACACTGTATGGAAGAGACTGAAACAGACACGAGCTAGGAGGAGTGGGGGAATTCTTGCAGAAGAGGGTCTGCCAATTTTCCTTGACCAAAGAAGAAGGGGGAAAGCATGAAACACATTCAAATAGCATACTGAAGTAGGAAGGCCAGTTAGTGGTCCTGGTCAAGCAAATGAGACAATATAAACTGCTCTGAAACCATCCTCCAGGAGTCATAGAGAACTCTGAGGAATATTGAGGTGGCCAAGTCCACTCTGGGATGTTAGGGGTCGATTTGAACCCAGAATGCCTTGTTGAAAACACTGACTTCTCAACCATATTGGCTCTCCTATTTGTGAATATGAGAATTGTGAAGGGAAAAAATCCACAACTGTTAGAATTATGTTTTAAAGAAAAGAAATAAAGACATATTCTCCTAAATTCAGAGATTCTTCTATGCATGTGGGAGTTTCAGTGCATACATGGAGTTTTCCTGTTTACATATAGGAGGCAGTTCTGGACTCACACTGGACCGCAAGGACAGAGCTGCTCCCTCCAATTAAGTGAATGGAGAAGACAGCTAACGTAAAAATACTGCGCCCATCAGAGTATATTCACAGGGCTTTGGGTTTTATTTATTTATTTATTTGAATTTATTAAATTTTGTAAGGGTGAGGTATTACAGAGGAAACCCCCCCCCATCAGAAGCAGCCCGTCTCCAAGCAGTCATGAGAGCGAGGAACCTGAAGGGGTGAGTCAGGAGACGGAGAAGGAGTGCCAGGGCTCTGGCAGCACTGGAGAGCCCCTGCTCCACAGGCGGGAAGAGTGGACAGGACTAGGGCAGACCGTAGACCGTTCCCCCCAACACCGGTATTGAGAAGGAGGAGAAAAGGGAGGAGATTCACTGTCCCGAGGCTTTTATGTTGGTCAAAATTGCGAAAGGGGGCAGTGCCGGATTCTGATTCGGAATGAGGAGACATGAAACCAGCAGCTCGTTACACTGTAAATAATGCACTAATAAAGACTTTTGAAAGACAAGCATGTGGAAGGTCATTACTCAGGAGTAGTCGTAACAACCCTGACAAATTTATATACCAACCTTCTTCTTAGGCTCACCGAGCAATTTACAATAAAAAAACACAAAACATAATAACCAACAATACAATAGCCATAATGCCCCCCTCCATTTAAAAGGCCATAGATTGTTTAATTAGCCAGAGGCCTGAAAGAAGAGGGATGTTTTTGCCTGGTGCCTATGTAACGAGTCTCCTTGGGAAGAGCATTCCACAAGTAGAAAAGGACCATTCTCATGTTTCCATCCTCCAGACCTCTCATGAAGGAGGCACACAAAAAAGTTTGTCAGATGTTGATCACAAGGTCCGTGTCAGTTCATAGGGAGTGAGGCAGTCCTTGAGGTATTGCAGTTCTGAGCCCTTTAAGCAGCGGTCCTCAAACTTTTAAAACAGGGGGTCAGTTCACTGTTGGGGGCTGGACTATAGTTTGGGAAAAATATGAACGAATTCCTATGCACACCACACGTATTTTATTTGTTGTTGTTGTTTAGTCGTTTAGTTGTGTTCGACTCTTCGTGGTGCACAAAGAACAGGAAAAAAATACAATATTTAAAATGGAGAACAATTTTAATGGGAAGTATTGGGCCTGCTTTTGGCTAATGAGAGATGGTCAATATCCGGCTCCATATTTGTCACTGCTAGTCATAGCAAGTGATGCAAGTCTTCATCAGTTAGTCTGGATCTGGTTGGAGATTTCAGGTGTTTCATTTGGGGGAAAGTCTGTTCACAGACATAAGTGCTGACAAAACAGTTGCAATTTTGAGTGCATGGTTCCCGAGATTAAGATATGTCTCAGTGGGGAGAAATGCATAGAAATTAGTGAGGCTGCTTGATTTGAATGTGTCTTTCAGAGAGTTCGGCCAATTCCATTTGGTAAATCGGATCAACAATTTCAGTGTCAACAGAAAATGGGTTCCGGAAAAGCTGTATGCTCTGTTCACTGTGATGAAGCTCTTTAAATCTAATTTGAAACTCCTTTTGCAACATTTCTAGTAAATCCACACATGTTTTGTTTGGGAAGGCAACTGCTGGTTTTTTCGCCAACAGGTTTTGAGTTGTGGGGAGATGGCAGACGTTTTCCTCCTTCACTTGTTTAATGAGGAGGTTTAATTTTACTTGAAATGCTTTCACGTGTGAATGAATATCACAGATAAACTTCCCCTTTCCTTGAAGTTGAACATTGAAACTGTTGAGTAGCTCTGTTACATCTGTCAGAAAGGCACGGTTCCATTTCCATTCTGCCAAGACTGCCGCATGGGACCTGTGCGCGCGTTAAGGAGGCAACTGGCCGGCGAGGCGCTGCTCTGGCAAGCACGGAGCTGGCCTGAGGGTAAGGGAGGAGGGTAAGGGCTGGTGTGGAAGGGATTCCTTTGCTGCCATTGCTCCCTCCTACGGCTTAAAGGGGCAGCGCACTGTTATCAACTGCGGTAGCAACTGCATTACCAGGGCTTTGTTACACATGCAAGCTTTTACCTCAGGGCTCTTCCCGCCCGGCCGCTTCCGAGCCTCGGGCCTTGCCAAGGGGGTCTGGAGTGATCGCTGCACAGGCGGGCCAGGTTCAGGACCCTGGCGGGCTGGATCTGGCCCGTGGACCATAGTTTGAGGACCCCTGCCTTTAAGGCTTTATGACTCAAAACCAGCACTTTGAACTGGACCTGGAAGTTAATTGATACCTAATGGTGTTGGGCCAGGATTTACATTATATGCTCAAACTGTCTTACCCCATTGAGCAACCTGGCCGCTGAATTCAGCACCAACTGAAGTTTCCAAACTTTTCTTAAGAGGCTGCCCCATGTATAATGCATTGCAGTAATCTTAACCTAGAGGGTGCCAGAGCAAATGGATTGTGGATCAAAGCCGTTATCGGGCAAAGTGAAAAGAAAATGCTCGGGAATCTTTTTTTAAAAAATTTTTTGGAGCCGTGCATCTTTGCTTACACAGAAAGAATAGTGGCTAGCATAACCTTTTGTTTTCTTAAAATGATACTCCAATATATGCCTACTGTGTATAGATGCAGGAAGAACTTGAGTCTGCCTTCTTCCTTTAATTGACCTGGCCTCAGACAAAACAGGGTTTTTTTAAATACTTACTATTGAATTAAAAAAGCATGTGGACCTGATTTCTTGTATACCCAGATGTCTTCCATTTACTTAATGTCATCCATCCCATTTATGTCAGTGGTAGGGATGCCAATGTGAATCATTCACTTTATCCCTGTGCTACATAAAAAACAGTTTTTTATGCATATAAAAACTGTATTTTGTGAGCTCCTGATGCCTTTTGTTTTCAAAATACGCTGGCAAAAGATGTATATTTGTCTTTCAAATCTAGATACAACCAATATTCACCCATATTTCAAAAAGAACTTGTTAATCTCCCCATTTAAGCATTCAACATCACAGAGGGATTTTACCAGATTTTAAAACTTTAATTAAAAGTGCTACCCTAGGCTATGCTTTTAAGTATAGACTCTAAAGGTATTTTTCTCAGTTCAGCTATTGTAAACTCGAGGCACTTCTCAGTGGAGGTGGTGGAATGGCTTTTCAACTTTTGGTTCACTAAACTTTCTCTTACGTTGAGTCTATCCACCCTAACAAATGTCCCAAATGGCATAGAAATTTCTGGGCAGTGGGTATGTTTTCCCTTTTAGTTGAGGCAGTTATAGTCATATCACTGGGGCTTTCACTTCCTAAATTTCTCGCTGAAAACTTGTCCACATGTTGGAACTTTTTACAGGTTGACTAGTTCTTTATAACGTAACAGTTGGCTGTGCTGTTGTATATAATGGCAAGCATTCTTTGGAAAATTATTAGGCTTTTCTGGGCACCAGAGTATTCTTTTTTCGGATGTCGCTAGAGGGGTGTCACTAAAGGAAAAGAGGATGAAATACATAATGAATCCATAAACTGTAGAATGAGTAACTATAGCTAGTGCTATTTGTAGAAGGCCATTAGGTTAAAACATGTCAAACATGTTTTACATCCTGATCATGAAGACCTTGATTTGGACATAAGCTTGTTACAAAACTGGTTTTTGAATACATGTGCTTGGGATCACAGCGTATCTTTACTATCTTGGCTTCTAGCAATGTACTGATGCATCAGCTTACTAAAATAAACATAAGATAATCTCAGTAAAGTTTTTCAATGGGAGGTTTTATTTAATGAAGGAAGGCGGGTTCTCCTTCGTTAATGAACCCACAGAATCTGAGGGGAGGGTCAGGTCAAAAAGTCATATTAAAGTTGTTTAAAAATTCACATTGAAACACACAAACCAACAATGGCATCAGTGCTAAATACACTTTTCCGGGAACATCTCTGATCCAAAGAATCATGATAACCCTACAGCAGGTCTAGCTAACCTGTGACCTTCCAGATGTTGTTGGACTACAACTCCCAGCAGCCTCAGCCAACATGGTCAATCCAGATGCCAGCATCCCTGACCATTGGCCATACTGGGTGGGTCACAGGTCAGCCAGCCCTGCTCTTTAGGAATGGACCACATTAATTCAGTGTTCCTAAGCACACTGTTAGCAGTACGTAAATGCTGATAGTAGATGTAGTAGTAGAATTAGTAATTTCTCTTTTTATTTTCCATGTTATTTTTAGATTGTTGAGATGGACAAAGGAAATTTGCCCCTATTCTAAATTTCCTTGTTTTTTGTTTGTTTTGTTTTTTGTGCCTCTTGCAGAACTCGATCAGGCACAACTTGTCTCTTCATAGTCGATTCATCAGGGTACAGAATGAAGGAACTGGGAAAAGTTCGTGGTGGATGATCAACCCTGACGGTGGGAAAGGTGGGAAAGCGCCACGGAGACGTGCTGTTTCGATGGATAACAGTAACAAGTACACCAAGAGCCGAGGACGAGCCGCTAAGAAGAAGGCAGCACTACAAGCTGCACAGGAAACAAGCGAAGACAGCCCCTCCCAGCTCTCCAAGTGGCCAGGTAGCCCAACCTCACGCAGCAGCGATGAGCTAGACGCCTGGACAGATTTCCGGTCTCGTACAAATTCAAATGCCAGTACAATAAGTGGCCGCTTGTCACCAATATTGGCCAGCACTGAGCTAGATGAGGTTCAGGATGATGATGCTCCACTTTCCCCTATGCTATATAGTAGTCCACCCAGCATGTCTCCCTCGGTAAATAAACCTGGCAATGTTGAGCTGCCAAGGTTGACTGATATGGCGGGCACCATGAACTTGAACGATGGTCTGACAGACAATCTTATGGATGATCTTTTGGACAATATAACCCTCCCCTCTTCCCAGCAGTCACCCACAGGGGGACTCATGCAAAGAAGCTCAAGTTTTCCATACGGCTCCAAAGGTTCAGGTCTTGGTTCTCCATCGAGTAGTTTCAACAACGCTGTGTTTGGACCATCATCTCTGAATTCCCTCCGCCAGTCTCCCATGCAAACCATCCAAGAGAACAAGCAAGCTACATTTTCTTCCATTTCACATTACAATAACCAAACCCTGCAGGATCTGCTGGCTTCGGATTCGCATAGCCACAGCGATGTCATGATGACTCAGTCCGATCCACTCATGTCACAAGCTAGCACAGCTGTGTCTGCTCATAACGTACGCAGGAATATTATGCTCCGGAATGATCCCATGATGTCGTTTGCTGCCCAACCAAGCCAGGGGAGTTTGGTCAACCAGAATCTGCTCCACCACCAGCACCAGTCCCAGAATTCCTCTCTCGGTGGCAGTCGTGCCTTGTCGAATTCCGTCGGTACTATGGGCTTAAGTGACACAAGCAACGTTGGGTCGACAAAACACCAGCAACAGTCACCTGCCAACCAGTCTATGCAATCGCTTTCTGACTCACTCTCAGGCTCTTCTTTGTACTCCAGCAGTGTGAGCCTTCCAGTCATGGGGCATGATAAATTCCCCAGTGATTTGGACCTGGATATTTTCAACGGGAGCTTGGAATGTGATATGGAGTCCATTATCCGCAGCGAACTCATGGATGCAGATGGGTTGGATTTTAACTTTGATTCCCTCATCTCAGCCCAGAATGTTGTCACTCTGAATGTGGGAAACTTCACTGGTGCTAAGCAAGCTTCGTCACAGAGTTGGGTTCCAGGCTGAAGGATTTATGCAAAGAGGGGGAAATGGGCAAAGCAGGTTAGCGATGTTTAGTCCGTTGTCATTTATGATATCTCATTAGGCGGTGCCCTTGCCATATGCACATCTGGTTTATGTAAAGTACAGCCTTTTACAACAAACTCCATAAACCAAAGTGGGGTGCTGATGAGTAGGTTGCAATGCTGTGTATTCCAATTATGTGCTTACCATAGCTGTGACTAAGAGCTGGTTCAGTTTTACTCTCCTACAAGGTGATCACTATAGGCACATCTTATTAACAGATGTACAGTGATATTATTCTTTTACGCATGATCAGCTCCCAAATGTAGGATGCTGGTGGTGGGCACCATGGGCTGTTGAGGGAGGATTCTGACACAGAGGCATTTTGAACATCTGAACCTATAGTTCCTTTCATATAGCTCATAATGACAATGCAGCAACACATCCTCAGACGGTAAAACTATTCTGTTTAGTGATGGTTTGATACATGTTGCATCTGCTGTCTGTGACATTCTCTCCCCCACCCCACCCTACCCCGTTCTGCTCCCACCAGAATAACTGTACCACATAGAGTTGTGTGAATTGGCACACAAGTTACTTTCTTATCTGTTTTGTTTTTCTCACTAGTCAGTTTGCCCTGAATTGCCCATGGTGAGAAAAATGAATGGTATTATCAACAAAACAGGCAATAGAGAAAGCTACATATTCCTTTCGTAATGTGGATGGTAGTTAATGATCAAATAATTCAAGGCCTACATTTTTCAGAATGATGAACGGCAACAATCTCATGGAAGCTTGTTTGTGTTGTTGCAGCTCTGCTTCCATATTCTCTCATGTCACCTGTAGCACAACAGAGAAAATCTGAACAATTGACACTTGAAAGCCACAGCAGAAGATGGTACAAGGGAGTGAAGCAGCTTTTTGAGAATTTATGTGTGTTAAAATAATCTCCCTCAAAGGCATTTACTGCCCACAAAAAAAAGAGTATCCTCTGAAAGCAACATCCATTGTGTCCAATGTAACTCTTTTTAGTCTGAAATAATAGAGAATGTTTTTCAGAGATACCTTCAAAAACAGGACCTTGAGGGCCAAACTAGACATCATGTTGAAGGCTGATAATTAGGATCTCCCACAGTTTTGAAAAAGAAAATTGAAAGCAGGACCCTGAATTGGATCAGGGCCTTGGCCACGGGAGAAAAATAATCCTTTCCCTCTGTGCCATTTCCCCAAATAAAATCATATACATTCCCTCCGTTTGGTCCTTGGGTACATGCAGAAGGCTTGGGGAGAGGTAGAGTCTTATATTATTTGCATTGGGTTTGGGGAAGTTATGCTCGGCAAGGCGTCTCTTCCAGTGCTCTGAAGAGACTCTCACTGTGTATTACCTTCTGCACATGCAGCACAAACGAGAGTTTGGGGGAGGTGATCTATATACTGTTGGGCATCCAGCTCAGCAGAGATCTGAGGACACTTGCCTCTGGCAAGCAGGTGAGTGGATCTGTGGATGCCTGGCATAATGCAACGTAATATAATGTAATACAATAATGGGCCATCAGTTGAGATTTTTCTGTCTGCTTTTTAAAGGCCATTATGCTATTCATGTGATTCAGCAAGGATAATTGGAAACTAGCTGTTCCTACAGATGCCAAAATTATGGGATACCACACTCTCACAAGATGACAGCATTGCTTGGTATTTTTAGAACACACAGAGAAGCATCAGGTGGACTTCCTGGCGCATTGCTTCTTGTATCAATAGTGTTAGGAAGTGCAGAGAGCGACTTTTTCCAGTTGCTTTTTTCTTCTTTCTATGAATGAATATTTCTGTGAGCACTACATTCTGTTTAGCTTTAGATCCCGAATTCCTCTTACCCAGTATGCTTGGAATCTGCAAGGTTTTTATGATGTATAATTTGCCTTTTTATAGTAATCAGAGTTTCTTTCTTTGAAAAAGACATAGTCTAACATTTAAAAGCCCCAGACTGGGGTGGTCATGCTTTCACCTGGCGATCATTCCTATAACTTTCATTGTCTCCATGCACTGAATGTGAACTCTGTGCTTGCTGCCCATTCCTCCGTAGACAATTGGACTCTACCCAAGAATGGATGGATCAGGTTTGGTGGAGGAACATGTTAGGAAACACAGCAACTTGTTGTATTTAACATATTGGTAGTCTCCCTGGGTGAGGACCCTAAACCAGATTGCTTTCTTCAAACAAGTGTTTTTGTGTTACTTCAGTTCTAATAGGAGATGATGTATGGGTAGGGATTGAGTTTGAAGTATTTGGATCGTTGTATAAATAGTCAAGCATCAAAAGGATAGAAAACAAAAGTGCTGGCTTGTCTATGGTTTTCATTGGTCAATAAAGTAATGAGAAATTTCCTACATATGGACCAAAATATTCTTACCCTTAGTCTTGGCATAAGTGAACTTTTATATTTCACAATTTAAGACATGGATTGTCCCAGCAAAATGAAATGTGATCTGTGGTTTGTTTATATTAAGATCCATTATTAAAGGGTCCAGAATCACAGGAAGAATCTTCCACTTATTATAGTATGTAGTCCTTTCCCCTTTTTATGAGCCATTGTCATCAATCTTATCCTGATTTCCTTTTGATCTTCCTGTCCTCAAAAGTAAGGACTGGAAGCTGAATAATCTTTTAATTTAGAAATAGTTGGAGATGTTCAGTTATTATTTCCTTGGCTTAGGGAGGCTCCCTATGATATTAGTCAGTATTATAGTCTATGCTACAAACAGACTGATATCAGCTATAATGTGCCATAATGGCAGCGCCTCAATTGGAAAATTACTTCAGGTTAACTCTCGCCTTGTAGAGATAAGATGAATTCAGTTTCCAAAAAGGGGAAATGTCTTTCCCAACGGATTTGGGTTGAGGGGTGGAGAGGAGAAGGTTGGTCTATATGCTTGATTTTAAGTTGAATTCTGCTGCTGTTGCCTTCCTCCTCCATCTCTTTGCTTGTTTTAAAAATTCTATTTTCCCAATCTTCATGGTGAGGTAATCTAACTATAGGAGGAGTGAAGGCATTTGATTTATGGGAATACCTTCTATTACACTCTCCCTTTTGAGCTGTGTATTGTTGTTAGCAATCTTAGATATTTTTTTCTTTTGCTGTGACACATCACCACAGTGTTGACTCCTTCTGAATGGTTTGTCTTGGCTTCCTGACCCATTGTATTTATAAAACAAAATTAGAAAACGAGAATGCTCCACTGCAGGAAAGGTTGTTTTAATCATAATAAAGTTGCTCACTTTCACAGTATAACTGAGGAAGAGCAATAGTCCTGTGATTACATGTCGTGGAAAGGATCTTTTCTGTTTTCTGTGGAGTGGCAAATTAGAAAGCATTAAAGATAAATCTGTAGGCTGTTACTGTGATTATTTTTGCATTGGGTATAGTGATGCCAAGTGAAATGCTCTTGGTTGCAAAGAAGCTCTAAGGCAGGCATGGGCAAATTTGGCCCTCCAGCTGTTTTGGGGCTACAACTCCCATCATCCCTAGCTAACAGGACCAGTGGTCAGAGATGATGGGAATAGTAGTCCCAAAACAGCTGGAGGGCCAAGTTTGGCCATGCCTTCTCTAAGGGATTTCCCCAACTTTGTATCTCTTATCAAACAGTTACTGTTCAAATATGTATCCCCTCCACAGGCCAATAGGCAATCCATTTAAACTGGGCTACTAGGATTTTCCCTTCAATCTTTAATATCCATCTTTTCTGTGTTATGAATTTGGGTAGTTGTGCGCATTAGTTTGCCATCATCATTCATCTTCACAACATCTGTATAAGGGATATCACTAATGTTCCCAAATTATTGTGGATAGGAAACGAAAGCTGGGAGAGATTGACTTGCCCGGCGGCACCCAGTAGATCTACGACTATGTTGGAATATGAACCCATACGAGGTTCACATTACATTTAATCAGGCCTCATTGAATTATAGTGGTATCTCAGTTTACAAACTTAATCCATTCCGGAAGTCAGTTCTTAAACGGAAAGCGTTCTTAAACCGAGGCGTGGTTTCCCTAATGAGGCCTCCCGCTGCCGGTGCCCTTCCACCATTTGGATTCCGTTCATAGACCGAGGTAAAGTTCACAAACCGGGACACTACTTCCGGTTTTGTGGAGTTCGTAAACCGAATAGTTCGTAAACAGGGCTGTTCTTAAACTGAGGTACCACTGTATACCTAAACCATTATCTTTTAACATTCACTTCACAAATTAACAGTGACTTCTTATGTGCTAGATTTTAAATTATTATTGGAAAATAGATTGTCCTGAATTGGCACCCATTTTTTTTAAAAAAAATCTGAGCTAGAAGAGAGCCATCTTGGGTTTGAAAATAAATAATGTGTTGGAAATTCTATTTATGGGAGTAGCAGTTAGCAACAATATTATACCGGTACAACACGATCCATAAATTATATATACTTGGAGATGTGAAGGCCTGGGAAAAGATGGGGGCATTAACACACATAATTTGCTGGGTTTTTCAGGGCCTTGGCATCTCTAGATAAGCCAGCTTAAATCATTTTTGGATCACACAGTGATCATTGTACTTCATTCATTGCTTCACTCCACACATCAATATTCTCCTTTTTCCTAAATGTTTATATTGGATGGAATGTTATGGTTTCCCTGTTGATTAGCTCAAATTCAGGTTCACCAGTGACACATTTACTGTACCTTGCACTTGGGGAAACGTCAGTGCGTCACCTTTCCCATTCTGGAGAAATTTCCAGCACAGCATAATTAACACCTGGGGAACCCAATGGGTGCAGTAATCTGCATTAGGTAATACTTATGGGCTTCTCTCTTCCCACTTCAGCTGAGGTCAGAGCTTGGGGAATTCAATTCTAAGCTAACAGTGGTGGAATGATGTTAGACAGTGGCAAATAAAATGACTTTTCAGTCCAAGCAATATAAAGGTGGAATAACTAGAATAGTTATTTTAGGGCAAAGCAAACTGGGCTGGAAGGGAGGGGGGTGCCACACAGTTTGCTATCCACTTTCGTACTTTTTTCGCCTTTGATGGAAAATTAACTTGATTATAATAGTTCTTTGTTTATTTTTTTAAAAAAAATCAACAAAGTTGTCACCTAGCAACATAAAGTGCTGCTAATTATAAAGCTCGTTATAAAGCAAAGCACCAGAAAACACTCTGCAAGCCAGTTCATAAGACCTCAGGCCAAGTGCTGCAGACTGGCCGTGTGAATCAGCCTTTAACCTGTATTGATTGACAAACGTATATTTCTTTTCAAATGAGTCCCTGTTTATCTTGTTCACCAACAACCCTTATCTGTTTCACTTTACAAAGTGTTGCAGTGGAGAAAATCTAAACACTAGTTCTTATTACCATTGCCAGGTCTTTTGAGATTCGAGATCAGAAAAAAGAGCTTTGGAGATAAGCAGGTGGTGCCTAGGCAGTGGAGGAGGAACCCTGTTGAGGTATGAGTGGAGCTTTGTGGTTCCTTGGGAGAGGCAGGGATGGAAGCAGGAGGAGGACATAGCTCAGATGGCATAGCTGCCAAGTTTTCCCTTTTCTCGCGAGGAAGCCTATTCAGCATAAGGGAAAATCCCTTAAAATAAGGGATAACTTGGCAGCTATGTCAGATGGTGATCATCTGCAGCAGAATGTCCCTATTTCAGCTCCTGATATCTTGGAAAGACCACTGTTGGGAAACTAGGAGAGCCATGGTCAGTCTGTTTAAACATTGCTGAGCCAGATGGACCAATGGACTGGTTCTGTATAAGATCGCTTGCTGGGAAAGGAGTAGAAACTGATAGACATGGGAGTTTGCTTATCTTCAGATCCAAGCCAATGCTTTTCAGTGGACTCCCTTCCCCATCCAGCTGCCAGTCATGAATGCAACTTGAATTCTCTCCCTCATAAAAGAGGGAATGTTTGCTCAGTGGTAGAGCATGCAAATTTTCATGCAGAAGATCCTAGTTCAATCCTTGGCATCTCCATCAGGTAACTGACTGAGACTCTGGGGAGCTTCTCTGCCAGCCAGAGTAGATAATCCTGGGCGAAATGGACAGTCTGTCCTGGTAGAAGGCAGCTTCCTCTGATCTGTGCTCTATGTGATCAACCCCTTGACAATTGGCAGAGGAACGTGTGAACTAACCCCACTGAACAGCAGTATGAAATTATACAAAGCCGCTGTCTGCGGTGTTTTATTTGCGGTGCCCCTATCCACACAAGTGCAATATCAAGTGAAGAGAAAACCAGTTTCTGTTCATGCTGGGGCAGTTGGGAAAGAAAAAACACACACCTCATTCACAGGGATTAAATTGTGAGAGAGCATTTTGCCAGTTTTCAGCAATGAGCTGAAAACTGGGGGATTGGTTTGGAACAGGAAAAGAGAAGGCCCTGCATCTCTTTCTTTGCCTTATGGTGTGTGGTATGACAAACGACAGCTTCTTTCCTTCCTGTTTCCCCACTTTGTCTTTGGGAAAGAGAGATGTGTACTACTTAGCTGGCCCACTAGCAGGTGCATCGGTAGAAGTTGTGTTTGTTGGCTGGCTGACAGCTGCCATATCCTTCACTAAAGAAACTTCTTGGGAACAAGGAAATGGTGGTGGTTGAGTTAGCCACACCTACCCGGGCAAGTAGGACATTGCTTCTCCCCCTTAGCCTATGAAGGAGGGAAGCCAACACTTGCCACACTCTGTGCCTAGTGGGTAAAGAAAGAGACATTCAGACTTCTTGCCACCCCAAAACAAATTTCCTAGTTTTCTAGCCATTACCCCAGGCATTTCAGGGAGCCAGAGTCAATGAAGCAGTCCAGTTCAGTTAACCAAGTAACAGGGTGAGTTCTTCCATATGTTAACAAGATTTGACCCTTTGTTCTCACTGTAGTTCCATCCACTGGAACAGGCCATGCCTTTTCTAAACAAGGTGGGGAACCTATTTCAGCTGGAAGGCTGCACCTCCTTGCGGGCAATTTTCCAGGAGCTGCCTGCCTGTGGATGAGATGGGTCAGAGACAAAAATGAGTGAAGAAGCAATAGTTGCAATTCATACCTCTTTACAGTAGGCTACACTGCAACCACGCAAAAGCCAGAGGTTTCTATACCCTTCCACCACACACACACTGCTCTCTAGTTGGGCAAGCAGAGGCATTGTCACATTTCAGGACACATTCCATTCAGGCAAAAGCACTCTTAGGGGTGCAGAGCAGGACTAGTGAGGGTGCTGGGGGGAGTTCCCAGCTGCAGACAGAGAGTGCTGCAGTGGCCAGGGCCCCCAAGGCCTGAGGTTATCCACCCCTGTACTAAGCATTTCTAGCTGGGGGGTGTGTGTGGGCAAAACCAGAATGAGAAAGTAGACAGGTATTCCGTACGCTGATGAAATGAGAAATGTTGCACGTGCTGAAATTTCTTCTTCCACAGAACTTGGTAACATTGCAGGTGCCCTGTGTTCCCTTTCACTGTACTTGCATCTTAAATCCACACTTTGTGGACTGGTTGTTTCTTCTTAGCATCCCTCATTGTTCTTGTTAGGCAGCACACAGGATGGTATCAAAACAGTCAGCTTTTGTTCTGTCTTGTTCTGATCCAAGAGAACTTCAAATAGAGGCCAGGCAACCAAATCATATCAGTGGAATTTTGTAAATCGGGTACCAAGGATTTATTTATACCTCCTTAACGAGGTAGGAGTTGCAAGGGATTAAGCATCAAAGATTCCCCAAATAACTGGAGACTACGTGACTGATCTGCTGCCCTGGACTAAGCCACACGTGTGCATGAGCCCTAGAAGAATTAGCAGTTGTGTTCACATACTCCGTTGCTCAGGTTGCATTACGAGATTCAAAGGCTGGCTGAGTGTCAGCAAATATCCGTATACCGACCATCAAGACAGATTTATTAGGCGAGATGCCTGCTAGCCAGCCAAACACTGTGATGCCTGTGATCCTAATGTTGACTTTACAACAAATGAAAAAAAGTAAATGTGTTGATCTATCCAATTGCTTGTTCATAAAATGCTTGACAGAGTCAAGATTAAGGATAAGCTGGTTTTGATTGCCGTAAAACACACAATATTTTTGTCATTCTCCAAACTCCCCTGAACTTCCATGGTAGGTGTGGGAGCAGTGCTTTCTCTCTAGACATTGGAACTGTGTGAAAAAGCATGATTACATTAATTTACGTAACGCCCAAAGCTACTCTGTGTATGCACTCCAGAAAGATAACATAGAAAAGGAGTGACATTGATGATATCTCACCTGTCTAGTGCTCTGCATGTGTTTTTGCCATCAACAGTGATAGTATAGCACAGGCATCCCCAAACTTCGCCCCCCCCAGATGTCTTGGACTACAATTCCCATCTTCCCCGACCACTGGTCCTGTTAGCTAGGGATCATGGGAGATGTAGGCCAAAACATCTGGAGGGCCGCAGTTTGGGGGTGCCTGGTATTAGCATAACTGCTTTGCATGATTATTTATCCGCAGCATCTCCAGAACTGGGAAATACTGAAAGGAACCCTGGAGATCTGTTGCCAGTCAGCACAGGCAACACTGAGCTAGATAGACCTGTGGTCTGAGCTGGCATAAGGTCGTTTTCTGTGTTCCTACAACCCAACATTTTGGATTTCCTTTAAGGTGGAATTGTAATGGAGTGGACTGGGGCTGGACTTGGATAAAATGCCATTCTCTAGTGACACGCCTTTCAGGTAAAGGTATATGTAGCATAACAAATACAGATCTCCACAGGACAATGCTAAACTGTCTAAAATGCCAATGTTTCCAGTTATCTGCCTCTTTTGAAAGTTTGTGGACATTCATTGATGCTGTTTTGTCTTGCTTTTTTTTCCAGGCTCTTCATCTGACACGAGAGCTAGAGGGGGAAAAAAAACTTTGCCAAATCAACTGTCAGCAAGGACAGGGATACCGTTTACAGCTTATAACCTTTGTGAACCCTGCATTATTTTCCTAACAAAACAGAGACTGTTAAAGAGCCCCAGAACCAGAGTGATGAACCGCCATGTCTGGAATTGAACTCATTCTGAAGTATGCAAAATCTTCCTTTAATGGGATGGCCCACCACCAACTTGAGGATATGTTGGTTCAGCCACCACTCTGTTTCAGAACACACTGTGTAGCCTTTACAATAGTTTATTTGTCAATCAGTATATGGGGTTCCAATATGTTTATGGGTTGCAGGATACTTTCGGTTGGCTTTTATTTTTCAGGGTTTCCCCTACCCCTCTTAAGGTGTGAGTATTCTCCCCCCCCCCCAACCCTGTGAAATGCTTTAAATTGTTCCTTTTCACATGCCGATTCCTCATGAATATGAAATGCAGACTAATATATGCACACTGAAAAGCTGAATGGATTTTGGCTTGAAAATACCAACAGCACTTGAATATTTCAGTCTTTATAGCACCTACCAACTATTTGAATTCGAAAGGTGGTTTATGAGGGGTTTTAATGTTTGCTTGTTATATGGTTTGGGCTTTTATTTTATTTTTTAGTTGGTTGATTCTGATTCAGAACCCTCCCCCTGCCCACGCAAGTCTTTGCTTAAATTTAAGGGTACTCTTTTCTTTCCTTTCAATACCAAGAGGGTGCATTTTACCTCACAAAATTAGCCAGCACCAATGCTGCATCCTTACCAGTGTTCGAAAGCTATGAGGCGGTGGGGGAAGGGTAAAGTCATAGTGTTTTATGAGTCAGTAACTGGCTTGCTATTAGTCAGATCGACTCGGGCCTAGTGTGTAATCCTAGCAGTTCTGCCAAAACAGCTGCAGTGATTGTGATTGTGATTTTGGCCTGCCCAGGCAATTTAGCAACTGGCTGATCTTGAAAATGAGTAAGTGGTCCGCCCTGGTTGCCATCTTGCCAGACAATTAGTCCTTAACAGCCTAGAAGGCAGCAGCTTAATTTCAGATTAAATTTATTAATAATAGTAATAACAACAACAACAACAACAACAACAACAACAACAAAGGCTTAAAATAAAAAAGACTATATTGCATGAAAACAAGAGTTTTATGTATATGCATCATCCAGGACTTGGGTGATTTATTACTTTGGTAAATATTTTTACATCCTCTCCTTGATTATTCTTTCCTTCTGAAGTGTCATCGAGACTAGGAAGAGAAGCAGAGGGAAAGGCAGGAAGGAGAGACAGGGTGGGGGAATACATACAGATAGCTTTTCATAGGAGCGTAGACTGTAATTGGATAAATTCCACGGAAAAACAAAGTAGTTTTTATATATTTTGCTTATATGGGTTTCTTTTGTAAATTTATATGGTAATAATGACTGAAAGGTATGGTGCTGTGCAGGTCCTCTCTGTTTGATTACTTTTTATTGATACCTTTTGGGGAAGATAAGGGCAAAGAGGGAAACCCAATGGTACGATTCAAAAAAATTTGGTGGGGCGGGGCAGGAAGTGGTGTGAAGACACTTTGGGTAGGACAACATATACAGGATTTCTCCAAAGTGGTATATGAAGAACTTTTCTTGGCATAAAAAAAGACATAATGCATATAAATATATAAATATATTTTATTATGTACAGAAATGGATCATTATGCATGAATGTTAGGAGAACAGGCTAGCATTTTAACCCAAAGTTTCAGTGCATGAGTTTCCACTGGCACATGAACCATGTACTTTGTGGTGTGACTCCCTTCAGCTGCCACACTTGTAGGCACCCACAAGCACCCACACACTTATACACACGCACACAGACATCTGTGGGCCCCATATTGCTCCTTCTTTTCCAGCCCTTTGAAGTAATATTGGTGAAATTACAGCTCCTTATATGATGGAAGTTTTGTTTCGTACTGTAGCCTCCTCCTCATGACTGTGCTGCGCTATTCTCTAGATGAACATGTGAACTCCATCATGCAGTTCATAAAATGAATTATGAAAACTCTGTGCTGTCGTGGTTCTAAGTAGCTCATAGAATATAAACTTTCCACATAGTTAAAAGATTTTTATCATTTTCCAAAAAATGCAAAATAAATAAAAAAAAATACAGGCTATTTTTTTAAGAATTAAGGTGGTATATTTATCAATGGCAGGGTCCAGTTTATCATATTTCTTTAATCAGAAATAACCAATGTGTGCGTTTTTTCTCCACATTGGAAAGGGCTTCCCCGAGAGGAAAACACTGTAAAATTGTCATCTGTTCCAGGGGCTTAAGGAAGGTGTCATTTTCTTTAGAGAGACTCAGTTGCAGGTACCTATTACCAAAGCTAGTTAAGAATTTGCTCACAAGCCTTCACTGCATAGGAGTATCTGGTACATCATTAAATGTGAATTCAGCTGACAATGACATTTGGGGGTGTTTTGTTGTTTTGTTTTGTGGTGTTTCCTCCCCCCCCCCAAAGTATAGCAATGTGTTTGGTGACTAACAGTTTATTTTATTTGTAAGTTTCTGTCTTTCTTCTCAACAGGAAGTCTGTATAAAAAAACAACCTGGTACACAGCAAGCTTTATGGTTTCCTCATTTGACTTCTGTTGAATTTCCTTTAATATTTCAGGGAGTTCATTAGAGAAACAGGTATATTCTTTATTTTGCAAGCTCTAATATTAGTAAGGTGATTAATTTACACAAAGAGTAGAAGCTGTGTGTGCAATCTGTCCACAACTAAGCCTGTTTCAGTGGATGAGAGTTAAGCACCTGCCATCATTGGGGACTTGTAAGGGGACTTGAGTAAACATGCATAGAATCAAACTACATGGCCACAATCCTAAGTACACTTATTGGAGATGACACAGCTCAATGGTTTCAATAAGCTTTCCATCCTCATTGTTAAACTCCCATATGTGCTTATATAATGCCCAAGTGACAGGCTTCCAAGGAGGCCCAAGCACCTGGACCATACGTAGATCGGTGGTTCAGCATGTGCTTCACATGCAGAATGTCCCAGATTCCTGGCATTTCCTGATAGGGTTGGAAAAGACTCTGTCTAAACACTACTGAACTAGATGAACCAATGGCCTGACTCTGCAAAGGCAGCTGCCTATGTTCCTCAACTTTTAGACTTTATTGGGAGTATTGCTGGGAGACAATTGTGTCATTCCAAAGTATGTGTAAAGAGCGTGCATCATTGAACCAAGGGAGACTTCTGAGTAAACAAAGAGCCTAAATGCAAGCTAGTTAGACTAGGTTACTGAAGCTACAGGCAACTTGTTTCTATTGACAACTATAGGATAGTCACAGTGAACACCATCAAACTATATTTAAGCACTTTGTAGCCTGATTCTATGCATGCTTACTCAGAAGTAAGTCTCACTGATACTACATTGCATTCTGGACTCAGTAATAGGAATGTAAATCTGAAAAGAGCCCACAAAGGTCTATCAGTCAATCCATTTTTTGCCCTCCTCTATAGCTAGTCCCTGTAGCCTCTCACAATACACAACTCCAAGTATTCGACCTGTTCTCAACTGGGAGGCCAGTCAACAAACCATGCTCTTCAGACATCATCCCAACAACTACCGGTAGGCCTATATTCCAGTTTATAAGCATAAGTAGCCTCTGTGTCTCATATTTTATCTGGAGACTAGAATGAGCAATGATTTCTCAAGCTTGCCAGACTATGGCATTTACATGGCTCTAAAGGAATCCTGTGTTAGGGGAAAGCATGATCTGAAAAATCCTCTAGTTAGATACTAGACCACTTTAGAAGTAGCACAAAACCATGGTTTGGTGTTACAAGTTTCAGTGAGTCTCAGGCTCTCACACAGCCACACCCTTCTCCTCTATCTGCAAGATTAAAAGCTTCCACTTTCCCCTTTGAATAAACAGCAATGTCCCATTTTATTTCTAGACTCAGGAAATTGATTTTATGGACTGTGGTTAGTCAACGAACCAGAATCCAAAACAATAATTTAATCCTTGTTTGCTTAAACAAGCCACAGTTAGAATAAACCAGGTTTCTGAATTTGGATGTAGCATCATATATATCTATATCTACCCCTCTTTTTAAAAGTGGAAGCTTTCGGTAATCTTTTTCTTTTGCATGTGAAAAGGATGGGGAAGAATCCAAGCCTGCAGATCATCACAGCTCATTCTCATAGTACTCACTAAACCATGGTTTACTGTTAAACCTGAATGGGGTACTGTGCCAAAAAGTCATGTATTTTCTAAATCCAGAGGCTAATATTATTGCTTGGATCCTTTGACCACCAAACTACATTTTTCAAATGCAAACCACAACCTACTTACCTTGAAGCAGTCATGGAGCACCTGCAAGTGATTTGAACTTCCCAGCCATCCACTATCCCAATTATCCATCGTCCACTACCTAAGGGTTCAATTGTGAAGATCACTTCAGTCCCACAGAGCATTGAAAAGTGGTGCATTCCTGATGAGTTCACTCTTCATGTCCTTAAATGCTATGGTATATGAGCATGATTATCGGTGCACAAGCCGCAGTTATTATATTGTGTCTGTAGGCAACTTTGCAGGCATTGTTGAATTGTTTGTGGGATTATACTTATAAAATACAAGAACTAGGTAACTAGCCCTAGTCACCCTACTTTTTGGAATTATGAGTTCATTACAAATTGAAATTGTGTCCATTAAATAAGAATTTGGCATAGATGCGTAGGCAATTTCTTTAACTGTCTACTGAACAGTTCATAGGATTCTGTTTTTAGAACACTTCACGTTTCTTTTTTTATTTCACTCTTGATGAAATAATTTCTCTAATAATGGGTTACCAGATTGCTGCCTATCATATCCCACCGTGTTCAAGAACCAAATGTTGGAATGCTGATCTCTTCGAAATGACATCATTGCTTGGCGAAAAACCTTCATTCACTAGTTTCTATACATGGTGTATATTGGAAATACCAGCAGATGAGGGGGACCAGATACTTTTACTTGCTACGGGGAGGGACTAGGGAGGGAAGGGGGAATATATTGTACATTTTGGCTTCACGTGTGAAACTTTTTTTAACCAAAAAAAGTTGCATGAATGGACAAAATATGTATACAGTATCTGTAAAACTGTCTTATCTGAGTTATTTCTTTCACTGTCAGACCACATACTTTGGAAGAATATTCCATCCACTGCCTTAGTGCATGGCCATCTTTCCTAAGAGATGCACAATTTTTACTTTTCGTACAAGCTACCTTGCAGTTTCGTTTGAAAGCCAGCACTGTTGCAAACACAACGGAGACTTTTGTGAAACCAAATGCTGACATGGGTGAATATACTACCTTACTACGTAATGATTGGATGTCAGTTTGATTTTGAAATCTTACCCCTTTGCAAATGAAATAGCAGTGCAGAGCTTATCTCCACTTGGTGTTAGTAGATATTGCCTCATGTATTCCATTCTCAATTGTAATCTAGTTTGTAAAAGAAATTGTGACGCATGTAAATAAAGCATAATGGATCTCTATGCTGAAACATATAGGCTTGGTTTTGCTTCATTAAGTTGTCTTTGTAGAAGGATCCAAATGGGTGAGGTTTTTTTAAAAAATAAATCATAGGTTTTTACATTGTATTCAGTTAAGTAACACCCCACAAAATAATAAAAAGGAAGAAAAATAATAATATCCACATAGTCTCCTTTTATCATTCATTTTACAACATAGAGAATACCTTAATGATATATTCAAAGGTCAACTATACACTTTACAATCAATGAAGTATCCCATCTATAATTATACACCTTTGACCTTACATAATCATAGCTGCCAAGTTTTCCCTTTTCTCGCGAGGAAGCCTATTCAGCATAAGGGAATTTCCCTTAAAAAAGGGGAGAACTTGACAGCTATGTACATAATAGATTGATTTTGCCATCATTGCATAATTCCGTATCTAACTATGCCATTCCTTAATTGTCAGAGTAGTAGCCAATCTCCACAAAGCTGTGAATAAGGTCCTTGCAGCTGCTAGCAAATAAGTCATTTCCTTGTGTTCTTCCTTTACTGGCCCTTCTAGATAATTTAAAAGAAACATAACTGGAGGTAATGGGACTTTGTATCCGAGAATTCTTTATAAATGTACTGTGACCTACCCTCTGCACAAAAGTTTCATATTTCTATTATGTGGGGAAAGTCCCACTTTCCATTCTGCCATTTCTAGCATGTGGGGGAATTGTTTTTATTTAGTTTAATTTTACTGGTGTGATATACCATCTACTCACTATTTTATAGCAGTTTTCTTTTATTCATGAATTCAAAGAAGCCCTAACTTTTCCCACACTTCCTTTGGTATATTTTTCCCAAAGTTCTGAGCCCTTGACTTTTTCTGGTCCCATATTATATTTCAATAGCAACTGGTAAATTGTTTATCTGCTTTAAATTAGTTTCTCAAATTCAGTCATTTTTCTAATTTGATTAGAGATTTTTATCTGTTCTTGCAGTTTAGAACAGATTCAGAAGTATTCAAAACACAGAGGATTCCTTCCCACCATCTGTCTCTTAATCTCTAAATATGAACATATATCTGTGCTTAATTAATCCATGAAATCTAAAAATATCGTACTTTTCCACTTTTTTAACTTAAAAAGATTCTCTTCTATTATGTCTGGATTGGTTCCAGTGAAGAGAATTTAGGATTGAGTTGTCTTTTCTATCAACCACCTATTCTTAACAAATTAGAAAATTATATATATATATCTTTCTCTTTGGCGATCACTCGTTGCTGAGTAAGATTGTCTTCCATAAACACGGTTTTAACAATGAGTCTGTAAGTGGCTGTGGAGGCCAATTCTGGATCCACACGTCCTTCCACAGTGGAGACATTGGTTTCCGTATGGGAGTTGATCACGGTGTGGATTTGCCAAGCGTGCCTTCCTCCTAGCACGTTTCTCCCTTGCGTTCTGAGTTTGAGTGTCTTCAAAGCCCATGGCTCGTGTGTGTGTGTGTCTGTGTGTGTTTGTGTGTTTCTGGAACTCCAATCAAATTTTGTTCAGATTTAGCCTATTGCCTCATAAGGGCTCACAATCCAATCCACCAACCAAGTTATTACGGTACATTTGAAAAATAATAAATTTTCTATTTGAATCTTGCAAGCCTCCTTCCTGCTTAGCATCATAAAGATGTTTTAGATCAGGGCTCACCAACCTGGTGCCCGTGGGCATATATGTGCTCCATGAGGCTTTGACTGTGGTGTCCTCACCCCTCTTCTTGCCAAAATCAGGCTTGAAACAAGCATTCCATTGTTGCTGACACAATAGATTGCAGTGTGTGCTTGTTTGTGACGTAGTGTGGTGCCAGTGTCTCCAGTTAGCAAAAATGCCCATAGAGCCAAAAAAGTTTGGTGACCCCTTGCTTTAGTCACTGATTGACTCATAAAAGGTATAAAAATTGTTAAGGTACTTTCATAGGAGACACAAACTTTGATGTGTGCCAGATATTAAATACAATACAATTTAGCCAATAGCTGCATCAGATCAGTTTAGGCTGTAGGATTGAGGCATGGGATCAATTACACTGCACTGTTGTGGCAATGCCCTGATACCGTAGCTGCAGGATTCACACCGCGGCTCAATAAACTGCTGGCCTAGAGTTAGGATTGAAATTGCTCCTGTGTTATCCTACCCCAGGCTGCCTCTCATTTCAGAGATGCACTTCTTACCTACTGCTCATACTGTGTTGGACTAGCAGCAACGAAGCACACTGGCACAGCCTTTGGCATCAAATCCTGAAAAGTTGGGCAGCCCAAGGAAACCGCCGAAGGAGTAAAGCATAATTGCTTATGGAAGGTGGGAGGGAAAGCATGGCTCTTTTGCTATGTTGCTCTCCGAACAGCTAAGAGGTAGTAGTGCCATCAAGGCAGAGTGCGTCTTTCCCAAGTGCCCATCAAAACCTGCAACTAGCTTTGGCTGCAGTCGTTCTTCTGTTGAAAGCTTGTGAAAGAGTCTGTGCCCATGGAACCTGTGCGTGCTTCTCTGAACCCTCTTGGTTCATCAGATAGTCTGCAAGAGACAAATTAGTAGACGGATGGGATCGTTAGCTTCCAATTCTTTCTTCGGCCTTACCACTTTTATCTTAATTTATCTTCCTTTCTAGTGGAAGTTAGCACAAGTGAATTGAGATGATGCTCAGATAATAATGGCTAGAGAGAGGCTGTCAGCGTCATGAAAACCAAGTGTCTGCTGCCATACCAGTATTGGAAGGATAGGGTGTTGCTAGATGGTTCTAGAAACTATTCCATGTTATTCATGCCATGGAAGTCTGGCCCTGATGTTATGACAGCCCAACATTCCCTCTAATAATAAAGCTGGGGAGCCAGCGGTGTGCCTTCTGCTTCACTTTGTCCTACCAAGGGCCTAGTAGAATAAAGTATACTGATGACATTGTGTACAGTATCTCGAACTCCAACCTGCTCTCATTCAAGATCCTTTAAGCCAGGGATGACAAACCTGCCACTCACAAAGCCATTTGAAGTAGATTGCCAGCTCTCCTTTTCTTCCCCATTCTGGCTCTTCGCCCCAGGGACATATAGCAATCATTTGTCCATGCAGGGATAGTGCCCACCCCTAAAACGACACCATTAATTGCATATGGTTGGAGGGAGAAATGATACACCTCCAGAAATTGGTAGTGGTGAATCTCAGTCCCACACCCAGGAAAGGTCCTGTTACCCCCAAGGTGTTTGGGTGTGGGTAATGCGTTGCGTACCAGCATGTGTGCACTGGCATGCAGCCTTTGGAAGAAAGGCTAACCACTCCTGATATCAGCTGCTGGGGTGTCTGCCCCTCCTGCAAGGCTTTAAGAAGGGTCCTCCGGCATTGTTAATTAAGATGGGAGGGGGAAAGTACCCTTTCTGATCTAAATTAACTCACAACATCCCAATCTTAATTGAAACTGGGACGGTGGGAGGGGGGGAAAGACCTAAAATCTTAATGATCCAGAAGAAGGGAAATGGCAGTTACAGGAAATTAGTCATGACACCTTGATGGCACTTACATTTCAACCACAATTTCTTTCCAAACTCTTCCATACAGTGTGGTCACAGAACGTTAACCCACTTTCCCGTTCTGTACTGGTCAGGTTCAAGGACATTAAATCTGTTCCCTACTCTGTAATGCTATAGCACACAGGTTCTGCAAAAAACAAAAACTCTCCCCGATTATGTGGAAGTTGTTATATTTGGTTGTTTACCTTCTGGTGTTTTATTTGCTGCTTATGACTACTTTTGTTATGTTCATAATTACATAATTTTTTCCATGTTGTAAGCTGCCTTTAACTATGGAGAGGTGGAATACAAATAAAATGATGCATGTACAAAATCGAGCACCTATTGCCACAAACAGATACTCGATTTTGCTCCAAAGCCATCTATAAATAGCTGAGCAAAAGTAAAGCTCGGACAAGGAATTATTTAGAAGGAATATAATGCAACAGTGCACCATACTGATTTACATACGGCTCTCGATGACTTTGATAACTTGGGAGTTGCCTGTGCATATTTTGCAAAATATCCTGTTTGAAGTGCCATCATGTGACACAAAAAAAAGGTTCATTGTAATGAGATCTGTAAAGTTTGTGTGTGCAAGATGGTGCATGTGAATTCACCTCAAGAGGGATAGTCAAAAGCATCCTGGCCCCTATAGATTTTATGTGATTACATCTAGTTCTAACCACTGCTTTAAAAAAAAGAGGAAAAATATTCACACAATCCAATCCTGTGTATACTTACTCCAAAGTATTTGCTTCTGAGGTCGGTTGGCCTTATTCCCAAGTATACATTTCTGGGACTGCAGTTCAAATACGCAAGGCCTGCTAACATATGCAAACTGCCTGCTTTTTCTCGCCACACAATTCCCCCGGTTTCCATGTTTACAAGTGTAACTTGGCCCTAATTTGCCAATTATCATATGCAATAATTATAGTATTGTATTCTGCCCAAGAACAGGTCAACAATCACAAAGAGCTGGCCCCTCTGCTTTGTGAAGTTGACCTCTGTCAGCTACAGACTTGTTGCAAAATCTGTAGATTGATGACTCATGAGTTCGCTTGAGGACTTTGACTTTTCAGTCTGAGGGTGACAATGCTAATCTTTTGTGCATTTTTCTCTACATTTCCTCATTGCCATGTAAGTTAAGACAACATTTGAAGCCAGAACCCAGAGTCTTTGGATTTTTAAGCTAATTTAGTCCTCACGAATGCCAATGAATTCCAGGAAAATGATCCCTTCATCTGCAACAGGAGATGGGTTTTTAAATAAACATATTTCCAGATTATAAGACTTCCAAATACTGTAAATGTATTTTGGACACGTGCTGGACCTCACAAGCAATTTAACCCTGCATATTTTGATTTAAGATTATCCCGGTTATAGTCCATAAACCAGTTAAACCAGAGCACTTGGATGTAAGCCAGCTTTACACCCATTTACGTCAATGGAACTAATTTGATTTAAATCGGGGCATTCCAGCGTAATTGGTTTGTGAATCAGGTTGTTACTCATAGATGTCAGTAGGACAAAAGTGCTTAAGTCCAAGTTTTTCAACTGAACTAGATTAGTTTGGCTGTTGAAACTTAAAATTGTGTATTTGCTTGTTTAAAACTAAATAAAAACCTCAGATTTTTTTAAAAAAGAAGTTTCTAGCAATCTTTATTATGTAAGAAACTGAATAATTGTTTTTTTTAAAAAAATACACATGCTTCTACAGGTCAAACACCACCACATTTAAAAAGGTCAAGGTCAGCCCAATTGCTGAGTGGGACTAATTCCTTCCAGGCTTATGAACATGCCTTGGCAACCAGTTATCATCCTGACATTCTACATGCAAAACAGATACCTTGGGTTACATCTTCCTCTCTGGACATCTTCCTTTGCTTCTTGATTCAGTTAACAGCCCAATTCTGTGGTGCATGATGCGGGAGCCACTAAGCCAGATATGTGTACATCAACATTACATTGTTCATAAAATACCTCCGGGTGTCTCAACAGCTGTCAGGATGATGCGGAGAGGAAGAGGATTCTGGCAAGGGGTGTAGCCGGGACTGGGACACTCTGGGGCAAGCAGCGGGTAGGGAAGGAAGTACAGGGTGACAGAGGATGGTGAGGGGTTGGGGGTTGGTGAGGGGCCACTGCCCCAAGAACATGGTGCTCTTTGAGGCTTAAGGAGCAGCTTGAGGGGCGATTTAGGAGGCTGACGCAGGCAAGGGCCCACAACCCAGCCCCCTAGCTCGCCAGGTGGGGCTGGCTAGCTCTGGGAAGAGGGATTTGATTCCTCAGCTGGGAGCAGGACTGGAACAGGTGAGGGTCATCTGCCTCGTCAAGCCCAGATGCTGCAATCAGCAAAGTACAAAAGGGAAGCAGAGCTGAGGGGCTGTGTCTGCTGTCTGTGTTGGTGGACTTTGGCCTGGATGCTCCTGGACTCGGGAGCAAAAGTAGGCTTTATTTCACCTGGGTCAAAGACCCAGTTTGGCATCCCCTGTTTGCATTAGCATATACACAGGCTGTAAACAACAATGGCACCCCTCTGTAGGCTTCACCTGGGGCAAACAAAAACTGGCTACCCTTCGCCCCCCCCGGCTCTGCTAGACCTCTATGGGACTGTGCTTTGGTTCTGACTCCTGGACTTCAGACTTGGCGGCTTGGATTGGCCCTGGACTGCATTTCCTGACTTTTGGACTTTGCTTGAGTGGATTGACCCCTGGACTTGGACTTTGGACTTGACATACTGACGTGCTGCCAGGTAGGCCAGGGGTTTGGGACATCAGCAAACGATACAAATAAAAGTAAGGAAAGATTGCAACCAGGGCAATTTCATCTCCAAATAGGAACCACAGTGTTGCCCCCCCCCCCCATTAGCCAGGCATGCACTGAATGCAGGACTCTCCTTGCCTTCAATGGTATAACATTGTGGACACACAAAACCCTGTGATGAAGACTATGCACTATCTTGTCAATTGGGAGTTAACTTTTAGAGGAGGAGCCGTTTGCCTTCTGGTGGACTGTGGGGAAAAGAAGCCCCCTGGTGATTAAGATGGCTGCTGGAAGTAGTTTTCAGTTGGGACGCAGCGTGTAGAATTCCCTGCCCAGAAAGACTTGTCAGTTGCCAAAAATCCCTTTTTACACCAGATAAAGTCCTCCCCCCCTCCACCTTCTAGCATGTTATCTAATTGTTTGTCAACCCTCAGATAGCTAAAGTGGGCTCCACCACCCTGGCAGGGCCTACTAATGCTGGCACTGCCCTGGGCTTCAGGTACAGCGTCCCTCAGGGCATTGTGGGAAATATAAAAGGTTGTCTAGTGTTGCTGCTTCTGTCACCAGTAAAAACCCACACTTGGGGCCACACCAGTATAGGAGGGGACTCATCAGGGTGTAGTTTTCCCAAAGTGCCTTAAGCTGGACTTGTACTCTAGGGACAATATTTTTACTTACTTCACCAATTTTTCAGGCGCAGGTGTAAGTCCCCCTCATCCCCTGCCATCCCCTAAGGCACCCATTCTTGCTTTTTGCATTGCCACAGTGAATTTGTATGACTCAACATGCAGGTGCAATAGTGGTGAAACATTGGCGTAAATCCACTCCTGTGACAAACTTTTTGGTTTCACACAGAGAGAGGAATTTAGGAGTGATCTTATCCTTGCCCAACAGGCATTCCTTGATAGAATTACAACTGTAATCCATAGCATTTGCTTCCTTAATGCATTATTCCTTATTACCACATTTTATGGGCCTTACGCACTGTATTTATTTAAGATATTTATAGGCTGCTTTTCTAGGTCAAACTCCCTCGTGGTGGTTTCCAGTATACAAATTGTTATTAAAAAACAACAACAATAACATGTTATATGCCACCTCTGTCGTGTAGTTGCAAAATTCATGGGAGGTTCCAGGCGTATACCCAAGGTTTTTCTGTTGGAAAATTCAGGCAGAGCAGAAACTGTAGTGTCTTTACACCGAAGCCTTGATGGAGGGTGTGCAGAACATTACACCCCAAGAGTGTCCCATGCTCCTTCTCCCATTGTTTCAGCCAGCTTGGGTTCAGAGAAGAAGCTAGCCATCCTCTCTGGGTACAGTCTCTCCCAGACAGCCTGCATGGAGTTCTGCTGCCACCTTCCTTCTTGATCTTTCTAAAAACCTGCAAAAGGACACTTTTTTACTGTGGTGACATCACACTCCCTGTAGCCCTGGCGACCTCCCCCTCCCAACTCTTCTGTCTCTGTCCACTATTCATGGGGTGAGGGGAAGGACAGTATATGCATTGTCAATCACTCTTAATGGCTCAGTAGTCTGCTTTCTTTGGCTGATAGAGGTGTCATTAAAAAACGAACTCCAGAACAGGAAAACCAGTGTCATCTGTATTTTTGCACTGCTAATTTCAGAGCCTGTTAGCTTGCCTTAATTCTTTAAACACTGATTAAGCCTCAAAATCCAGGAATGTAGGGAGAGGCAGGGCACCCAGAAACCCAGGGGAATCAGGGCACCCACAAATCAGTAACGATACCAACAAGTTGGCACTAACAATAAAATATTAAGCCCAGCATAGTAACACTACCATCTGACCAAATTGTTTATTCTACTTATGTATTTTTTATTTTTATATACTTACAGTATCTACTGATTTCCTCCTCCCTTGGGCCTTTTCCTGTTTTTCAGAGTGGTCTTTAATATATTTGTAATTTGTATACAGCTGTATATTTTATACAATGCTAAATGATGGAAACCACATCAGTGCTGTCTTGGGTTCCATGATGTAAGAAAGGTGGGCTATAAATGTAGCAATACATTTGCAAATGTATGCAAAATCTGATGAAAAGGTAATGGTGTGTATGAAGGAGAATAACACTAAAGCAGATTGTTTCTTTAAGAGTGTAAGATGCCCAGGAATGGGAAGCGGGGATTCAGACAAAACAAAACAAAGGTGTAATGAGGTCTCACTTGGGTCGTTTCGCTTATTGAGCATTCATCCTGATAAACTTGTAGGGAGGTTGCACAAAGCTTGTAGGGAGGTTATACAATGTCTGCTGTTTATTCTGGGGGGAGGTTGGGTTTATTCTGGGGGGCATTGGCCTGTTGGAAGCCGTATCAAAAAATTGTTACCCCACATGTTCTAGTACATTTTTGCATAATTTTCCTTACCACAAAGGACTGTATTTCTTGAAGTGAGCTTGTTATACAAGAGCACCAAATTCACTTTAATTGTGTAACCTGAATTTGCCAGTATGCAACTGAATCCATCCCACAAAATAGTGACAGTCTAGAAGGATTTTGGTGAAAATGTGTGAATAGACCAATATGTAACCAGTTGTTTTTAAAGCAAAGAATATTGTGACAAATATGAGAGTATCAGAACAATGCTCAAGATGGGAGGTGTCTGGGAGGTGTCAATGTATTTACACATGATTACATGTCTATTCAACACTTCCTCCATGGAGATTAAGGCAGCATACTTTTTCCACTCCATAGTAGCCTCACAACAGCCCTGAGAGGTAGATTACGCTGAAAGAGAGTGACCAGCCTTAGATCACTCAATGAGCTTCATAGCTGTTGTGATTTGAAGCTGGGTCTCTCCAGTTCACATCCACCACGCTACGCTGATTCTCCAGATGCCTGTTCCTTGATCCCTATTTTATGAAATATACCTGCATTTGCAAATCAAGGTGGAACATGGAATTAATTATGGGCTGCATAAGCTACTACTAGAAGATATTCTTGGAACAAAACAGGCAAAAGTTATTCAACTCATCCCAGACTTCCCAAGATATTATCCATTTTTTTTATTTTAAAAAATCATTATTCCATCTCTCCCTCTTTCCTCCCAGCATAATTTGAATAGTGCTGAATCAGCACATCTATTTCTCAAAGAAAGTCTTGTGCCGATTCAGCCTACATTTGCAGTGTTGGGACATGCCCTGGGAAAGCAATTCTCATTTGTTTCAATGCAGCAGGGTTGTATTGTATGGCTTGGGGTGATTCTGGACTGAGTAAATGAAACTAACACACAACACACACATACATTGCATTTGGCTGTCACCTTGAAGGCAACACATACTTTTTGCAAAACACTAAAGTGTAATTATTGGCTTTTCTTCTGTTTCACCAGTCCTTTCCTGTTGCTACCTTTAGATGCCCTTGGGAGATGGTGCTAATGAGATGACCTGCTGCCACCAATATCTCTCTCTTTAGGATTATGAAATTGAGTTGTTCAAGTGGATAAAGTCCAGAATTAGAAACTGTACGTCACCTGCATATTATAGCTACGTGCTTCATTTAGATTTGGCTGGTGACACACCTGTTTTGCATAAACATATTTTTTCATTGCTCCTCCTTAGAAAGGAATCTCTTTCTGTTAATGATGTTTTTCCAGTAATTCAAGAAGTGACCTATCAATCTTCTCCGTCTCTCCAATAAGAATGTATTAAGGAAGCAATTATCCTGTATTTGGATAAGAATTATTTTCCTCCCTTCCTTCTACAGCCTGCCTCCTCATGCTGGTTTGATTCCAGAAAATAAAAGGGCAGACCATAGTCTTATCTGGGGACCAAATTCTGCAGGTGAAGCATGTAAATCACAGATCCCATTCCTCCCTGCTGAAGAGTTTTGTAACACTTAAAAGTCTTCACACACCAACAGAAGATGTAAAAAATACCTTCATTTCCTTTGAGACTGGCCCAAGACAGAGAATGCATTTATGTTTCTGGACACTTCTGTTTCATTTGGATGAGCATTGATTCGAACGTTTTTTTTAAAAATAAATTAAGTGCAATAAGTATGACCATTTACAATGTCTTCCTCTTTGTGCATGCTGTCAGGCTGGTAAAGCCACTAGTGTCCTCTACAAAAGCAGTACAGTACATCTGTAGAATAAAAGATGTGGGCATGTGATCAAATCAAGTCTGCATTCCTGTAGAGTACATTTATGAAAAAGGTTATGTGGATGTACATGTGCAGTCTTATAAGGCAGCCCATCCTTTGTCCAGGCATTGCTCTAGGAAGTATTCCTAACTGCAATCTCCTCCCAGCGGTTCAATGATCGCCTCTTTCAGCGGGTCTGGGAAAGCTCCTTCACAGAGTTGTTTTTTAACTAAAGATTTTATTATTAATAATAATATAATAATTTATTTTTTATACCTTGCCCATCTGGCTGGGTTTCCCGAGCCACTCTGGGTGGCTCCCAACAGCATATTAAAAGCACAATAAAAGATCAAACATTAAAAACTTCCCTAAACAGGGCTGCCTACAGATGTTTTCTAAAAGTCAGGTGATAGTTTGTGTCCTTGACATCTGATGGGAGGGCGTTCCACAGGGCGGGCGCCACTACTGAGAAGGCCTTCTCAACAAATTGATGAAATAAAAAGTACAAATAAAGCAGCAGAACCCAACCTTAGTTGATTGTGTTTGGTAGGAGGAAAAAGTAACAAATAAGGAGGCTGGTTGGTTCTCTAGATGCACTGCTACAGGGCTTCCCACAGCATTATATCGTCAATGTGGAGTGAGGGAGTTTGCCAAACTGGAAAGCTATGGAGACTTTTACAGTGTCATGACAGGTTGCAGAGAGGGATGAATGCCTCTAGAATGAGCAGGGAAATGGTTGGGGAAAAACCCGCATAAGGATATAACCAACATATTTGAATAACTGTGTTGCCAAAGCTGTTGGTATGGGATGGGAAGTAGTGAGGAGTGGACTCACTTCTGAAATATGTGAATCATGTGCAAGGAAGCCTTTAATGTGGCTACACCCCCTCTGCTCCCATCTGCAATGTTCTGATGACCCCTGTTGCAGTTGGTCATCCTTGATGTTCCTGAATTTATCCACCCATAGGATTGATATCCTGCCATTCTTTAAAAATACTTTCAGATTTTGAAAATATGGCTCCATTATCCACATTTGCCCTCATGTAGCCATTTGTTTTCTTTTATTTAAAAAAGAACATTTTGTTGGCTTGATATTGAAGCACGTCAGAAGCTGTGTTTGCAATTTGGTTTTGTAAATATTGGTACTTCACTTTCTTGCATGGGAAATGGTTGCAATTAGGAAAGTGAAGGAAACTGACTGCAGGTGCCTGATCTCAGGTTCCTGATCTGCAACCACGTTGATGACAAGGAATGTAAAGCTGTGTCCACCTTGCCAACATAAAAAACAGCTAGGTTTTTCTTTCTCTCAATTTGGATTGAAGCAGTGTTTTATGAAATGACAGGATAGACATGGAATGCTTTGGGTATGCCACTTCCCAAAGCAGTGGTGGGAGGGCACTGGATGCAGAGCAAACGGGAATGTATACCCAGCCTAATTTTACAATGGAAAGATTTGCTTCTCAAGGTTGCAGTTTAATGGGTATCATGTTTCCTTCTCCCATATCTATCCTGCTGCCTTGATACATGGATTTGGGAGTAGAGTCTGGAAATCTAGCATATCAGCCACACCTTATGTTCTGCTGATTTAGAGAAAGAAACCTATGATTAGACAACAATTATACAGGCACCACTATTTTTGAAATCTAAATTTTATAGTACAAGATTTGTCATGTCTGGTGCCCCCAATGAAATTTAACAGCAGGCCTATTTGGGTGGAATGTGACAAAAGACAGAAGCTTGAACACTGAGGAGGATACACAGATAATAAGCTATATTTACTGCACAACCACTCTGATCTAGCTAGGAGATATACATGTAGAAACAGGCATTCAGCATGTATCGTTGCATTGGATTAGGCAAGCTGCGCATGCAAACAGGGCCTATGCATAGTGGTGTGGAGTGTGTCCAACTACTAGAGCTACACATGTATTTCCCAACACTGGATTTGGAACTTCTAGCAAACTCCACTCACAATGGTCCTTTTTGTTAATTCTAACAGTGTCAATCCCTTGTTTAGAGTGGCAGCAAAACCATCTCAATAGCGGGTATCACCTGTAAGAAGGCACATTCATACCTGTATCCAAAAGAAAATGATTCATGGAAATTGTTATTATTACTATCTGCTAAATTTTTATGCCACCCTTCATCCCTGGATCAGAGGGTGGTTTCCAATATAAAACAGCAAAATACATAACATAGTACCAAATAAAAATAATACCGCCCCGCCCCCACATAGTTTAAAAGGCCATCGATTATTTAATTAGCCAAAGCCCTGGAAGAAGAGGGATTCTTTTGCCTGGTGCCTAAAGATAAGCAACCAAGATGCCAAGTGATGTTCACTGGGGAGAACATTCCACCAGTGTGGGGCCCTTGCAGAAAAGGCCCGTTTTCGTGTTGCCACCTTCTGGATCTCTTGAGGAAGGGGGACAGACACAAAGAAGGGCCTCACATGATGATCAGTCTTAAATCTTAAGAAATGAATGCATTATTGTTATACATTATTGTTATTCTTTGTTCATTTTTATTCTGGCTTCCTGTGGTGGTAAATTTGTTTTATGACTTGTATGTAAGAGAGCTAAATAAAGTTCTGCAGAAGGATGATCATGTTATTGGGCAGCTTTTTATAAATCTAGCAAAAATAAAATGAACTTCAGTAAAAAGTCTCTATTTAAAAATAGAAACTTTCTCCCTAATTATAACTTTAATATTATTTGTTGGTAGCTTAAAATATTCAAAATGTTTGTCCATTATTCAATTAATTGCGAAGTTCAATATAAAACGTGTTTTACCGGTACTTGAAAATAGTTAAAATGTACCTAAACTGGAGGCTTCACCCAGTCAATGCTAATTGCTCCTTCAATTGTAACAAAAGTATACGTTTCTAGAAACCTATAGCTTTGTTACTAATGGAGAAATATCAGGCCGTTTCCTCTGCGTGAAATTCTGGTGCCTTCTTGATATGTGAGATACAGATATTTCTACCATAGCTCTCTTGTTAAATTGGATTTCAGTGTTTCTGTCTCTCTTAGATAGGCAGGAAGTGTAGAAGACTTTCAATAACTAAGCCAGTGTTCTTAAGAGTATTTTGTACTTGACACTGCTATACATGCAGTATTTATAAAGTACATGTTTCTTTCAACATGTATACTAAAAATAGGACACATCCACTGGCCTATCACAGGCTTGCCAGAAAAGACATGTCTGGTGTCAGGACACATCAGTAGTGACATTAATGGGGAGGTGAATGGCAGCATCCCAAGAAAACTCAGCTTTGCATTCCAATAGCTCTGGTGCACTTTGTGATACATTGTCTGTGAGCAAATGGGACAGTGGAATAAATGTAGTGGTTTTAAAAAACCTCCCAGGCTTCATTTATCAGTAGGTAAAAGTCAGTGATTTCAAGCATGATGGATAAGAAGCATTCCCCTGATTAAAGTCACCATTCCCATGCCTCAACTGATCTGAATCCCCCTTTAAATGGAATCTGGTGCAGCCAGGGATGTAATGAGGGGGTTGGAGTGGCAGAGGGGCCGTGGCCCCAGGTGTGGATTTCTGAAGGGCTGCTTCCATGCAGGAGAGCCTATGCAGGCAACCCCAGCATGTCCCGGCCTGGCAGTCCCCTCCTGGTGTCAGAGGAACCAACGTTTGCAGAGAGAAACACTAGACTGTGCTGCGCTGGGGGTGCCTACTTTGTGTCGGCCAAATGCCTCGACGACTGGCTGGGTTCCCTCCTGAACAGGTAGGCAGGCTTAGCAGTGTGTGGTTGTTCCTTCTTGCACTGGCGCCACCCTCCCTAGATTCCAGACGGGTAAGGCTGGTGGAGATGCAGCAGCCATGCATTCTTCGATCCCAGCCTCACCTTTGCTGGTGAAGCTGGGATCAAGGGCACATGGCTGTTGTCTCGTTCTTGTGCCACCCTCCCCAGATCTGAGCCTTGCTGAGGAGAGTCAGACTTGTAGCATTGGTTTTCCTGCCAGATGATTACAGGAATGAATGCAGGTTGCTATAATCCTGTGCTCTTTCACTGACCTATCAGTAGTGCATTTAGGTATTTTTCTACTCTGGGCTCAGTTGGCGCGGTGATCTTTGTATGGCAATGTGTAATTGCTTACACTTCAAAGTACGATAAGCCAGACATGATGCATCTAGTTACATTTTCTGCTCATTCTGCTGAATGAGGCTCCGGACTTCTGCCCTGAAGTCCTGTCATGATGGCACCACTGTAAGCAATGGCGCCTTCAAGAATGAGAAAATATGTGTATTAGAATAACAGGTTTTAGCATTAATGCATACACCAGTGGTTTATGGAGAGACAAAAGCTGCAAACTTACGAACACTTACATTGAACTGTGTGCTTGAGTATACATGCATAAAATCATGCTAAAACTGATATTTGGATGTCTTTCACAGGATCGACATACATATGTGATGGTGGTGTTTTAATTTGTTTTTTAATATGCCAATGTTTTAGCTGTTTTTTCTTCTATTGCATTGTTCAAATGAGTAATAAATAACATAACTAACTAGTAAAACTACATCACCCCAACCTCTGAAATTATTACGAAAAAAAGGCATCCTGAATCATAAGGCTCAATAACTACAGTGATTGTTCCATAATTCTAAATTCCATGACTTAATAATTATACTTTTTTCTGCATATCCTAATATTGGTTAACTTTGAACTTGACACGGCTACTTTTTTGGTGTATTTTAGTGTTACACCTGGATTGTACATGTGGGCAAGAACCTTTCAATGAAAATTGAATGGTGAAGCTTTTAAATGTGTTCACTTGCTCCTTTGAAAGTGTTACCTGACTTAGCATCTTACAACAAGTGAGAGAGCAAATTGTTGTTTTTATACATGTAGTTAGTGAATCTTGGAAATTAATTCCATTTAAAGCTAGTCTATTTTCATTCTGTGAGGAATTGAACGTTGCTTCTGAGTCCTGTAGGGTGTTAGGATGCTATTAAAAATTGGAGATTGGATTCCTTGGTCTGTGGTTGGTTGTCTGGACCCCTCCGTAAGGATATACAAAGCACACAAAGTCCTTCAAAAAAAAAGGACCCTCTAGCAATTTCTCTGAAGTATAGAAACAAGTCACATTTATTTTCAGAAATGGTGTGTGGTTAGCAATAGCTCTGTGTGGGATCACGTACCCCAGTGCTTATTACAATTTATAGTTTCCACTGTGAACAAATGCTGCCAATAAATTTGTTCTCTGTGTTGTAAGTCCAGAGCCCAGAACAGATATAAATATAATGCATTTATTATTCGAAGATTCATAATTTTCATTTTCTTATTTTTAGCTGTTGTATCAATTTCTATACAATGCAAACATTTTATAATCTACTGTCTTTATCTTGATTGACATAACTTGCTAACTACATGATCAGTTTTCTATCTGAAAACAGAATCCTTGCTGAAATGTTTGTGGGTATTTAGTACAGAGAGTATAGCAGCAGCAGCAGCAGCAGCAGCAGCGTGATTTTAACACCTAACAATTGAGACTGCAGTCCTGTATACAGTATGCTTAAAGGTAAAGGTACCCCTGACCGTTAGGTCCAGCCACAGACAACTCTGGGGTTGCAGCGCACATCTCACCTTATAGGCCAAGGGAGCTGGCGTTTGTCCGCAGACAGCTTCCGTGTCATGTGGCCAGCATGACTAAGCCGCTTCTGGTGAACCAGAGCAGCGCACAGAAACACAGTTTACCTTTCTGCCAGAGCAGTACCTCTACTTGCACTTTGACATGCTTTCGAACTGCTAGGTTGGCAGGAGCAGGGACCGAACAATGGGAGCTCACCCCATTGCGGGGATTCAGACTGCCGACCTTCTGATCAGCAAGCCCTAGGGCAGGCATCCCCAAACTGCGGCCCTCCAGATGTTTTGGCCTACAACTCCCATGATCCCTAGCTAACAGGACCAGTGGACAGGGATGATGGGAATTGTAGTCCAAAACATCTGGAGGGCCGAAGTTTGGGGATGCCTGCCCTAGGGCCTAGGCTCTGTGGTTTAGACCACAGCGCCACCCACGCCTAATATATATATATATACTTAAAGGTAAAGGTAAAGGGACCCCTGACCATTAGGTCCAGTCGTGACTGACTCTGGGGTTGCGCGCTCATCTCGCATTATTGGCCGAGGGAGCCGGCGTATAGTTTCCAGGTCATGTGGCCAGCATGACAAAGCCACTTCTGGCGAACCAGAGCAGCACATGGAAACACTGTTTACCTTCCCGCTGTAGCGGTTCCTATTTATCTACTTGCATTTTGATGTGCTTTCGAACTGCTAGGTTGGCAGGAGCTAGGACCGAGCAACGGGAGCTCACCCCGCCACAGGGATTCAAACCGCTGACCTTCTGATCAACAAGCCCTAGGCTCAGTGGTTTAACCCACAGAGCCATATGCTTACCTAGAAGCAAATATCCCTGAACTCTGAGGGACTTAATTCTGGTAATATATTTAGTTTAGTTGTGAAGATAATACACAATTAGTCCTCTTTGCACAGTTCCTATTTAGGTTGAAGGAAATTTGACCTCCTACTTATTGTAGGTACTATTTTGCAACCCTGTCTATTAAAGTGTGACTCATTCTAGAAAATAAAGTCCAAGGCAAATCTTGATGTACAGCCTTGAGTTTCTTAACCCATTCAAATGTCTATATACTGTATAGATAAACACTTGCACATGAACTTTGAGAGAAAACTGGATTGGCCTATGTTTGTTTGCTCTTTCACTTTACCTATTCAGGAATCAAGCTCTGTACTATGTGGTCCATTCATGCTAAATTATTCTTCCTTAGATGGATTAATTTTTATTTCACTTCCTCTTAAATATCAGCATGCTCCAATTCTATTTAACTTCAGATTTTCAAACCTGCAGAATGGCCCAGTTCTTCTCCATTTAACTCATGAACCTAGGTTAAACTATACTCTATGAACTATACTGTATAAATGCGTATTTCTTATACTGTATTGATATATTTGTAGCTTAAATATTCTGGGTGGCAGTCAACTAAGTTTTACTTGTAAATTTTACTCAAATTTACTGAAATTAATGGACCTAACTTAGTCATGGTTCTTAATTTCATTGAGTCTACTCTGACTAAAAATATAGTTGAATACCACCACCCCTTTATATATTATTTTTACTGATTGATAGTTTGCTGTTATTCCGATCATATGTAACACCCCCTCCAGACCAACATTTTAAAAACTCTTTTATGCTAGTAATTTTCGTGTGTACATTGCAGTGCTTTTTTTGACTCAAAAAAATTCCCAATACTATAGTTCAAATCGGGGAAAATAAATACAGTAAATGGACAAAAGTACAAAGATTCACAAAATGTTTAGGGGTATGCGTACCCCTCCATACCCCCAGAAAAAAAGCACTGGTACAATGCATCCTTTTCGTATTTAACCCTAAGATTTTGAACTCTCCTGGATATTTTTTTAAAAAGAGGATCTTACATTTTCTTGGGATTTAAACTAACTTTGTGACTTAACCTTTAAAAATCTCCGTTATTTTATGCAATGCATACCTCACAAGTGTCTTGGAAAAACACGGGACATCCTATTTTTTCCGCGAGAGCACAGTGACCATTGTGGGCACTGTGATCTTGCATGATGTCATGCCGAGATCTTGCCTTGAAAAAGTGCTTTCGGGGGGGCTGCAAACTTGTGTGGTGCCCCAAAAGATGCATAATTGGGCTCCGTGATGTCGTGCGAGTCACATGACTTGCATGGGAGCCCAAACGGGAAACCACGCATCCTGGTTTTGGGACTCAACATGTTGCTGGGTATGTGCAATGCACAAAGCTTATTAAATTAATAAAAAAGCAATGATGGGAAAAAACCTTTGATTTTTCCTGATGTCTAATTTTTATGTCACTATATAGGCTAAGCATAAGTTTAATGAACACTGAAATTAGAAAATATATTTTTATGTAGCACATAGGTCCAAAGGCTCCACTGTGCAAGACTCAGCCCTGGACTGAGTGCCAAGATTCAACTCTAGAACATAGGAGGGCTGAATGCCACATTTGACTCCTTTGAAAAAGTGGGATATAAATTAAACAAATAAAAAAGCAGAATGGAATTGCTTCTGAATAGATGTTGAATACATTTCCCCTTACACCTAACTTCAGTGTTTTAGCAGAGAAGTCACAACTAATAATAGATCTAGAACATTATCACATAAAGTATCCCCTCCCCACATCCAAGAGTCAGTGTGGAGCAGATCTACCCTTAGAGAATGCAGATTGCCTTCACAATGCAATCTGTCACCTGCAGTGACTATTAAGTTTGCCTCGCTTACAATGAATTGCCAATTGTCTAGACTTGGAAGTTATGGTTGTGGTCCATAATATACTGCAAATGAGATCTTCTCTCCATTAAATCAGTTTTCCATAAACTAACCAGTGAAAGGTCTGTCTGTGTGTTCAAAGCACATCTCCCATTTAATAAATGCCAACAGATCCTGTTATATTTCGGCAAAAATGGCACAATCTATTCTGGTAGCAGCCATGGCTTGAACTAAAAGTTATGAGATGCCTTACTGAGAGATATGAATTCTCTAAAGAGCTGTGACAGAATATAATTATGGAAGCCTTTCTGAATTTGGCAGTACCTCTCGCTTTGGTGTGAAGCCATCATTCCCCCTTGCCATGTAGCTAAATTCTTGTGCTTGTTCTCACCAATGCTGAATTCATCACTGTGGCAAGGTTATTTCAGAAACTTCCATTTGCCCCTTTTGCCAATCTCCAAGGATCTTATGGACAGAGGCAGCCTTTGTCAGTGTGGGGTTGCTTATGAAATGGGTGGTTCATGCATCAGTGTGGGAGAATTCTCATCTATTCAAGACCACGATGTGCCAGGTGCATCCACTTACCCAGCCTGGAGGAACTACTGCTGTCTCATCTACTGCTGCCAAGAAAATTGTTTAGCCTTGTCGTGGGCCAAAAGGGTGGGGATTAGAAGAGCGAGGGAGAGCAAACTGTCTTTCTCACACACAAATGAGTGCACCAGCCTCTTGACTCCCAGTGGTTTTGTAACATTGATGGGATTAGCGCATTCACATGCAGCTTCTTCTTCTTCTTCTTCTTCTTCTTCTTCTTCTTCTTCTTCTTCTTCTTCTTCTTCTTCTTCTTCTTCTTCTTCTTCTTCTTCTTCTTCTTCTTCTCTCCCCCCCCCCACCTTTCACCAGCAGGTCCCAGGGCAGGTTACAACAGTTTAAAATTCAGAATTATTTTTTTTAAAAAAAACACAGATTACAATCACAGGGATAGGGCTCTTAGATCAGGTGGAAAGGCCAGGGTGAAGAGGTGTGTCTCCAGTATTTGCCAAAAGCTTTGTAGTGAAGAAGCCAGACAGGCTCACACCAATTAGAAGCCTGATACAAAGCAAAGTTCTATGTACCGCCTTAGGACATGTGCAGAATGATAAAAGGAAACAAAAACTCAAATGCAGAATAGCAATTTTCTCTCTCTTTATTTTTCTGGGTCCACAATGACTACATTTGTCTGCAAACAAAATTGCTGGACCAAGACGACATGCATGCCTGATGATCAAGAAAAGCCTGCCTATCCTACATTAGGGAGACATTGTTCAGAAATGGTGCATCCTTTTGTAAATATTGCCCATGTATTGGTGCCAAGGTTACTGTCAGTTCAGGTTATGTGTTGAAGAAATAAAAGCAATGCACGTGCTGCCTGAGGGAAACTTTTAACATGTGCCCCAGATTTAAAAAGGGAATAATATCCTTTCAGCGGTCCTTCTGTTCACTTCGGCCTAATATCCCTTAGTGCAGGATACCTTTCAATTCCCTTTCAGATTCGTTCCTTTTGCTGCTTTCTGTGCAGGCAGTCAAAATTGTAGCGAAAAGGCGGCAACTGCAACCTGTGTAAATTTGCTAACCCCCCTGCTCCCAGAAATGCGACGTTTCCTATATGGTCCCAACGACCATCCCTATCTGAGTTTTCATGGATAATTGGACATTTTATATTTATTATTTATTTAAATCATCTGACAGCTTTAACATTGTCAAATTGAACATGCATATGAGAAATTGGAAATTTAAAACAGGTTCCACATGAAGTATGTTTACAAATGGAGGAGGGCGTTTAAGTTGTATTCAGAGTAGATCCTAAAAACAAAATAATAATAATAATAATTAATAATAAATATGTTGCCCATCTTACTGTGTTATCCCAGTAAATATAATAAACAATTAAATTAGGTCCATTTTTGATGAGTCTACATATGCATAAATACATACATACATAATTTTATTTGTATGCCACCTTTCCATAGTTAAAACCATGCTCAAGGCAGCTTACAACATGAAAATATATAATTACAAACATAACAAAAGTAGTTATAAACAATAAAGCATTAAAAAGAAAACAATTTCCACATAAAAAACACAATTTCCACATACATTTTCGCATAATAAATCTAAAATAAAGATAAAAAACCATATCAATAATAACACACACCCTTCGCAAAAAACTCCCAACTTCCTACCAATCAAAACCCAGCAGGCTCAGCTTTTGTAGCTGGAGTCAGTCAGGGCTCTGCCTTTCTAGAACAGGTGGAAAAAGGGTGCAAGGCAGGGAGAAGGTCTTCCAGCACTTGCAGCCAATATGGTACTCTGAGTAAAACTTAGCTGAATATTTCCCCATTTGTCATCCTTTGGTCAATGTCAGTGAATACTCGAGTCAATGTCACAACTACAAAATTGGTTACAATGGTGACTACGGAAAATTAACTGTTAAAATGCTCTGCCTTAAAAAAAATGCAAGCTAGGCAACAGTTATTCATTAAGTTATTAATTCCATTTTAACCGTGTTTGGTTCTCCCTCTTAGAAAGAATCTGAAACCCATTCATTTCTGAAAGCTTTTAATAGTTATTTGACTGACTATGTTGTTGCCACCTCAGTTGCTAAAGTTTACTTTATTATATATGGTGTTGAATGGCTGCTTTTAATATAAATGGCTGTTTTGTTTTTTTATTTTTGTACACTGCACTGTGTGCAACTGCAGAGGAGTGAGATACAAGAAATATTATAATTACAGCAACTTCTGTCTTCCCAGTTTAAAGGGCGGGGGTGGAGGAGAGAAAGATATTGCGTGTGTGACTTGAAGACAGCAGTTACAAACCTCATCCTACATAGGTTTCCTTAGATATTTCTGGACAAGATGAGGTTTTATTTTCTAGGCTAAAATATGATCAACTGGAATATTGTCATCAGCCTTTAATGAGGACATCTAAAATACCACCAAATTTTGTCTTGTTATTTATGTATTTCCTATGTAATAAACAGAAGTGTATTAACCATAATCTGCCAACTTTCCCCCTCCTATTAATTTTTAAAATTTATAATCTGCCAATGTTCTTTTAGAAACATTTCAGTTCTTCTGTTTCTTCATCTTTAAGGGTTCATTAAGTCATCAGGTAGTGGTTCTGAATAGTACTCTGATCCTAAACATTTATATCTCTGTATTTTGTCAGGGATGCTAACTAGCTTTGCTAACATTCTGCTTTATGTTCATTCTGAGCACCTATAGGCTGATGTAGTAAAGCATAGCACTGGACTTTAGAAAGTCAAGATTATTTAATTTGAAACAAAGAACAAAAAAAAGTTCCCTCAACAAATTACATTATGATAAAAATAACTGTTCAACCTCTTTCTCCTCAGCCAAATCTGTGCTTCTCTGTTTTCTAAGATTTTTGCTCACTGTAGCATTAACAGGATGAGGGAAACCTTTCAGTTTTGTATATAGTTACATCCATGACCGGGAATGGCGGAGTTCACCACTGGCTTCTAAGTGTTCACCAAAAGAAGTAATTGATGGGAAGACTTTTGTGAAACAAAATAGTTCACATTTTGTTTTTCTACTATAATTTCCATTTTTATTCATATACGTTATTGTATGCAAAAATCCCTTATTCCTCACTTTCCTTGTTTTCTTCCCTGTTTTGTTTTTAAGCAGCAGTTTTAAACACTAGAAAAAATCATAGAACAACAATAATAATACATTGCTAACCACAAATGTAAGAGTCTAAGAGCCAGGCCTTGATAGAATCTACTTATTATGGATATTTCTGTTTTGGCTGAAATATTTGAAGGGCTGTATTTTGATTGATTTCTGTCAGAGAAGGGGAGAAAAAAAAACTCTATATATACTGAGATGTGTACCAACCAATATTATTGACAAGAAACAGAACAGACAAGGCATAGTGGCTTGCCAAGGCCCTCGCCTGAATAACCATGATTTTTCTTACAGAAAAAAATATTATTTAAAAAAGGCTACGAGTCCTAACTTAAAAACAACCCAAACCCCAAAGTTAATACTTTGTGTGTTTCACCCAATACTTTGTGTGAAACAATGTCTCATAAATAAATAAATAAGCAAGCTATGTGCACAGTGTCAGAATAAAATTGATGTATATAATAAGAATAAGAACAAACAATCTACACAAGCAATATTTTACCTGAACAATATTTTACCTATGGTAAGGAATGAGATTACTTTATGTTGGTCCACTATTTCCTGACAGATCTCTCTCCACCTGTGAAGAGTATGAAGAATATGGCACATATATACAACATAACGAATTATTTTCAAACAGATCAAAGCAGCACTTTGAATGAAGCCTGGATGCCAGTGTGAAGAAACCCAATAACTCTTGTAGCATGCCATATATTTAAGAGTCAGGTTGATGCATTCTGCCACCATGCAATCTTCAGCATAGGCCCCAAAGCAGCACTCTTTTTCAGGGACCCTGGGGAAGCAAAGGTGGTGTGCTGTGCAAAATGTGGCTTCTGTTGTTTGTTTTCCAGCAAGTAGCTGCCATGAAGCACCTAATGTGACATTGATTCTGCTGAACCATCTTGGTTAATGGATTATGTAACTGAATTCTCTGTCATCCCCCCCCCCAATCACATACAGTACATTTAAACTGATGCCAGTATGACAGAATGAATACGACTGAACATAGGAATTTCACATTGATTCGCAATTGCTATAATTTATCGATCACTAGGTCATAACTTTATATATTTACCTCACTCTTTGGTAAACTTTGTTCCTATTTTTAGTTGGTTCCTTTTACAATCACAGATTGGTAAATGCTGGTTAATCTACGACATGAAAAACTAAAAGCAATCTTGTGCTATCATGTATCCCAAGCTGCGGGGGGGGGGGGGCAGGACCCTCACCTATCTACAATTCATGGGGCAATTATAAGGAGAAAATGATCCTGGCATGCTTTGTTAGTTGCTGAAAAAATGCTTTAAGAACTTGTTCTTGATTTTTATAATTGTCACACCATTAATGAAACCTTCACTCTATCAACCATATAAGGTTAAATTGAGTAATCAATCAAATCTGCATAAAATTGAAGGGGAATAAAACAAGTTTTAAAAATAAAGCATCATATATCAGTTATTTGCAGATTATGTATGTATGTGCCACACAATAGATACCCGTGTGAAAAAAACAGGGATGAGCCTGCTGCCTGCACTTTTACAAATACTTGGATTTAAAATAGATAGTTTAATATATTTCAAAATGCATTTCCTGGTTTAAAAAAGAGCAGCTCTTTAATCAAAAGGTTTTATATCCATGAATATAACCTAATTGACTCAAATGATACAGCCCTATTTTTTTATTTTAAATAGGATTTGCATTAGCAATGTAATGCAATTATCTGAGGATGTACCTTTACATTTTTGTAGATCAGATTTTTTTAAAAGAAATGATTTGGTTTGGTTTGAGCAGAGTACTCTTTACAGCTTCCGCAAAACTCATTGACAGTGTTAAAACAATAATATAATTGAAGTGTCATCATTATAAAAATAGTTTTCTTTCAACCTCATATGTTGTAGTACTAGTAAGATTACCACTCCTCAAGGTGGCTATAGTATATTAGCATTTTTTTATTCATTTAAATTTAAATTTAAAGTCACCCATTACCTAGTACTGGATATTTGAAAAGCCCTCCCTCAAAAAAAAATCGCTAAAAAAATGATAAAGAAGGCCAAGAGACACTCTCTACATGTTACCAACCTATTAAAAAATTAAGTACCAGAAGAAATATTAAAACATTGTGTCTTGGCCTGGTATATTTCCAAGAGAGAAATCAATATACCGGTACCTTTATTTAATATGCAAATTTCAATCTCTTGAAGGATCCCCATTTGCTTTATTATGCCAGCTGAATATAACTATCCTAAAGTGCAAGATGCTGAAGCAAAACGAGCTCATTGAAGATGCCCCCCTACAAAAAACCAATTACCATCAATTATCTTGACTCTGCCATCCAATAACTATTGCACTTCATAGAAAAATGTACGGTTTAAAACAAGCTATGATGGAGGCATTGTTAAGTCTCTAGAAAGGTTTTGAAGAATAACGGACCATCATAATAATATTGGGAGATCTAAAACAATTAGAAGTTCTGCATTCCAAATGGGACTTTTGGGGGGGGAGGTCTAATAATTTCTAGTTCATCTTCAAGTCCATTCTTTGCATGTATTTTTTTTACACACATTTACACACATATATACACATTTTTAATCGTTGGTGGAATTTAAACAATTCACATTCCTCTCTCTCTCTCTCTCTCTCTCTCTCTCTCTCTCTCTCTGTTTATGTGTGTGTGTGTGTATGTTTCAATGCTTTTTTAGTATTCTTAAGTATATTTTATACTTCAGCATTGCATCTTGTAACATAGTGAATGGTGAAAAATATTGCCGACGATCATTTGGATGAACACAACATGAAATGAGCTAGTCAGTTTTGTTAAAGGATGAACAGCATCTGGAACTTGTTCCTGCATCTGGAACACAACCCCTTTTAAAATCCCTTTTAAAATGAATTCCCCAAGCTCTGTTCTATGTATCCAAATTCATAAAAGGTAAAGGGACCCCTGACCATTAGCTCCAGTCGTGACCGACTCTAGAGTTGTGACACTCATCTCACATTATTGGCCGAGGGAAGTGGCGTACAGCTTCCGGGTCATGTGGCCAACATGACAAAGTCGCTTCTGGCGAACCCCGTTTACCTTCCCGCTTGGAGCGGTACCTATTTATCTACTTGCACTTTGACATGCTTTCGAACTGCTAGGTTGGCAAGAGCTGGGACCAAGCAACCAGCTCACCCCGTCGCAGGGATTCAAACCACCGACCTTCTGATCAGCAAGCCCTAGGCTCTGTGGTTTAACCCACAGCACCACCTGCGTCATAGGCACATCCAAAGTAGGTCTTTGGAGTCACGGGCAATTATGCTTTTGCTAAGTAAGTTTGCTCATCATTCCAGCTACATTCCAGCCCTTCTGACACCACAATACAGGAGTGAGAAATCTGTGGCTCTCCAGGTGTTTGACTCCCAACTCCCAATAGCCCTAAGTCAGCATGGACAATGCAAACCCTCCAACATTCCTCAGATGAAAATAAGGACATTTCTTACTCCTCCCCAACAGACCCTCCTCACCCCCCCTTGTTCCCCTCCTTGCAGAGCATTTCCTATCAGAAGAAGGGCGAGTGCCACACACCCTCCACTGTCCTGAGAAAACGCCTTAATCCCACTTTTATTTTATTCTTTGGTAGGTTTACAAAAAGAAAAACATACACCAATAAATAAATTTTAGAAAAGAGAAAGATTAGATGCGGATGCACAAAGCATTCTTTAATTAAAAAATCAAGACTCCTTGCGTTTTGCTCTACTCCTTTGTCCCCACCAAGGGCGGCCCTGCCCTCTGCCTCCCTCTCAGAGCCAGCATGTCAGTGGGGCTGGGCCTCAGTGGCAGCAGCCTCTTCTCCTCCTCATCCGCTCTCCAGCAGCCACTACAAGCTGCCCAAGGGAGAAGGCCAGCGGCAGCAGTCCTGGAGAGGCAACGGGGTGCTCCCTTACCACCACATCTGCCCAAGCTCACCCTCCTCTTCCAGCTCAGCAGCAGCAGCACTGGCAGGGTAAATAGGGACAGTTCGAGATGAAATCAGAAGCCGGGATGGCTTTCTTAATTCCTGGATCCCCCCTGGAAAATTGGGAAACACTTGAAGGGTATGGACAACGATCGGGGATTATAGGAACTGCAGTCTATCAACTTCTGAAGGTCCACAGGTTCCCCATCGCTGAACTATAACTTAGTTATCTTGGGGGGTGTTTTAATTAACCTTAATATACCAGAAGGACAGCTGCAGCCAAGTATGTAGAGAAGGACTGAAATCAACAACAATGCACAACAATGTTTATTACAGCATTATATTTAGAGGTTGTTACTGTATGAATTAGGGACCCAGGTGGCGCTGTGGTTAAACCACTGAGCCTAGGGCTTGCTGATCAGAAGGTCGGCGGTTCGAATCCCTGTGACGGGGTGAGCTCCCGTTGCTTGGTCCCAGCTCCTGCCAACCTAGCAGTTCGAAAGCATGTCAAAATGCAAGTAGATAAATAGGAACCACTACAGCGGGAAGGTAAACGGCGTTTCCATGTGCTGCTCTGGTTCTCCAGAAGCAGCTTTGTCATGCTGGCCACATGACCTGGAAGCTATACGCCGGCTCCCTCAGCCAATAATGCGAGATGAGCCGGTCACGACTGGACCTAATGGTCAGGGGTCCCTTTACCTTTACCTTTACTGTATGAATTAGCACACTTCAAAATAGATTCAAATGCTTTGCTGCAAATATAAATACTACTGTAAACAAAACAGAAAAAACTATAAAAAAAATTCATGGTAAATGATTGATTTTTTTTAACAACCCTGATAGCAAGAACAACCAGAAACTATAGTGGGGGCGGGAGCTAGGCTTATGTAAGTGTGGAGTTATCTAAACTGTCACTGTAGGAGTTGAGGGCAAGGAACTAATGAAATATACACACATGCTGGATATGATGTTTTGCTGCAATTAGGTTGCCAGATCAAAATTTCAAAAGCATAGCAGACTGCCAAGCTGAAGTCTCTGTGAAGTTCTATGGAGCTGGAAGATTTTTAAAGTAAGGAGGGATGATCATTACATTTATGGAGTTGTTCTGTTCTGGAATAAGGAGCAATCCTTTAAAATAAGGAAAGTCCTTTAAGTAGGAGACATCTGGCAACCTTAAATTACATGATATGTATGTAGACCTGACCTTGCTTCAACTTTCTAGTGGGCAAGGAGGCGATTTTTCTATATTTATCTGATGACGTTTGATTCAGCTTCGGCAGACTTCAGTAAAAAAAAAATGTTGAAAAGCACTTCAAAAAGATAAGATCAATAGTTACTTTTAAGCATTATTTTCCTGTTTTTGCTGGCCAAAACTTCCGGAGTTGCAGAGAATGATCATTTATTTTTATTTTTTAAAAATAAATTGTTCTTCAATCAAAACTTCATCCTCAGCTGCTAAAATACATGGCTATCACCACTTCTGAAATTGTACTATGAGCATTATTAAAAGCAATAAATTAAACTAATATTACTATTCAATTTATTTTAGCCTATCTGTAAGTATATTTTATCTGCTTCCATTATTTTGCCTGTAATTTGTCATTACTAAAGAGTGTAATCCACATTGCATTTTAAATTATAGAAAAGCTGCACTTACATTTAATAGATTTGGATGGCACCTGGAATTTCTGCATCAGATTAGTCATTGTTTTTCCTTGCAATCAGAATTTCCTTGTACTTGAAATATATTTGGATCGTGTCCATCCTATTAACACAGAGTTAAGTATGGGGACTCACTTGATAGCTCCACATTTCCAGTGCTAATCATGATGCTGATGCAAAGCGAAAAGTTCCTATCTTAAAATACCTGACTTTTAAAGGAATCCTCAAATCAGGGTGAAAAGCACGAATCTATTAGTTGGCATGGGCAGTTGATCGATGAATTAATCACAGCTTTAACAGATGGAACTCTGTTCCAGTTGCAATCAGAGATGTAACTTGTGCAGTGGTGACAGCCTATGAACACCTCATGAGTCACACAAGTTTGATTTCCCAAACCGTAACATTATATTGCATACTTAGGAGAAGCTAGTATAATTATAAAATAACTGCAAAACATAATTTTCTTTGAGACGTCGTATTAATTGATCTATAAATATATTTATTTACAATAACTATTAAAACAAAGTAACTGCTTGACTGAACACTTTTAATACATTTTCATTTCAAAAGCAGAGAATCATAGTCTGAATCAACTACCTTTCAATGGATACCTCAGGATACTCTTGCACTGCGATTGTACCAGCACTGTATAATGATGAAGTGCAGTGATGTCTATTTTAGCTATATCAGAGGGGGAGTATGTTGTCGAGTAAGATGCTTCGTGTTTTGCTGCTGCATTCTGCAGAGCAAATCAATTTTTAGCTGTCCAAAATGTTTCTTTCTTTCTGAAAAATTGGGAAATAAGCATATGGCAAAAGTGATCATAGCAAAAGATGACTCGTTTAATCACCTCTTCATTACAAATATCCAGAATTCATCTCTTGAATCCCGTCAATATGAAGTCTAACTCCTCAAAAACATAAGTCGTATTCCAGATATTCAACCTAAGGTGGTGTAAGGTGGGGGGGGGAACCATAAGAAACGAAACACATGCATTTCAGGACTCTGTAGGCTTACTCCTGTACAGTATATCAGAGCTACTAATATTTACTACCACTGTTAAATTCAGCAGCGGTTTACAAACAGTACTTGCTCCGTTGTATTTAGCTGTATTTAGTGCAGCAAAATCTGTTACAGTACTTCAGAATTTGCCGGTATTGATTTACTTAGACTGTAAACTTGGGAGCAGGGACATAATTTTTTTAATGTGTTCAATTAATTATTATATATTATTACTTATGCCCCAAATATATCTGTATTTAATCTGACGTATATCCCATTGAGTTCCGTAAGAATTGGGGAAAATCTTATCCACAATTACCTAGGAGTAAGCCTTACTGAAAATAGTGTTATCTACTTCCAAGTAAACATGCATACAGTTGCACTGCATGTTTAAAATTGCAACCAAACATGAATAAAATAGTCAAGAGAGCTAGAGGACTTGTTTTTAGAAAGCATCAGATGTTTTATGGTGCACCTTTACACACTATAAAACAATCCCGACAAAAATGTCTTTGAAGCAATGGAAACTTGTGTCAAGCAGCATATATTGCATTTGGATTGCATCCATCACATTATGAATTGGTATCTCCTCACTTGTATATAGTATAGACTGTAGAAATTAATCTAAGAAGTGAGGAGTGCTCCTTTATTTACTATTTACTTTTGATGTAAAAGGTCTGCGTTTTATATCTGTTTTATCCATGGTTCAGTTGTACCAAAGCAACTGTCTGGCTCTGTGCAGCAGTCTAAATGTTCTGCTTTCTTTCTGCCTTCAGTTAAGTGATTGAGAAGTAGTGAGAAGTGTCATGATTTATCCAGACATTTAAGTGACTTCTAAGATTTAAATTTTTTGCTAAGGCTTCTGTGGCCATAACAGGACACATATACTATTTCAAGAGTACTGAATTCTCCTCTGTATCTAATTTTTGTGGCTCTATCAATTGCATCTATACTGCAAAAGGAATTCCCCGTGAAAGCCTCATAAACTCCAGCAAAACTGAGTACATATGGATTCTGCTCCACTTTATCACACTGCAGTTGTCAAAAGCTTCATTTTTACTGTGTGCCATTTTGCTACAGAAACCTTCAAATCTGGGGATGGTGGAACCTTATTTTCAATGTGTATCTTATATATAGGAAATGTTGGGCCTAAACCGGTTTTATTTCTATCCAACTCTAATGGGACTTAGGAAACTACTTCAGGATACCATCACTGCAATATTTGTTCAGCTAATTGTTGTTCAAGTGTGCTAGGAACATTAACACAGAAATAGTCTAAATCATACAGAATTCTTGACATTTTAAAGGTAAAACCATAGGCTGTTGAACAATGAGACTAAATAATTTACAACCATTTAAAAAAAATTGATTTCATTTTTAAGTTTATATCCCAGTTTTTAATTAATGCACTAATCCTAAACATCTTCCCACAACTGTCTATTAAGTCACCTCTCTTCCCTCCTTCAAATCTGTATCTGTCTGCAAAATCCAACTTCTCTACAGATATTTTACTAGCACACACTGTCCTCAGGGCTCCCCCAGATGTCCTGTTTATTGAGCATTCACCCACATTTGCTTACACAAAGCTTGCATGGAGGTTAAATTCTGTCCGGTCTTTATTGAGAATTTGTTATGACTTGTTTGCAAGGAGGTTCTATGACAATGAGCATTCATCCTGAATTCATCCCAATTTGCTTGTGCATCTTCCTGCTAATCATTCATTCACCCCACACTTTGCAGTTCATTTCCCCATCACTTTCTTGACTGCAAAAACCAGGGTTTTTTAAAAGTGAATTAGTTGCGACAGAGCTCCTTCACCTACTTTAGCTGTGCAAACCTAGATTTCCAGTGTGCACTTGAATCCCTCCCTTGAAATACAGATAGTCTGGAGATGATGCTATTCTTTTGCCTGCAGTCATCACTATTTTCTACTTTCTACTTTCGCTTATCAAGTCCTGCCCTTTCCGTTTCCCTCTGTCCTATCTATAAAAGTCTTCTTAACAGACAATAAACAAATGCTAAATAGCAGCAGTAATAATGATAGTGCCAGCACTAGCACACTTATCCAAACATTGCCATTTACACACCCATTGGACTAGCACTCCAATTAATGAAGAAGCACAGAGAGGCACTCTTAATGGTCTTTCTTATACTATTCATGGCCTACGTGAAGCAGAAGACTGATATGTCTAAAGAATGATTTTTAATAGCTCTTCCTTCATAAAAACAGGGTGGCTAATAAAGCAAAAACCATGCCATCAAAATACAGATCTGTGAATGCAGCACCTGCCTCCCTTGTTACATTATATGCATGATGGAAGAGAGAAACTGCTCTTCCAGCTCATAAAATGGAGCACAGTTCAGGTGAGTGCATAAACCAGGCTGCAGCTCAAAGGGGTAAGAACTGTAGCTCATTGGTAGAGCATCTGCCTGAAACTCTGGTGCACTTCTGTTGGTCTGCACAGACAATGCTGAGGTAGATGGAGCGTTGAGCCAACTCAGTATAAGGTAGTTTCCTGCATTGGTTGTATACTTAAATACAACAAATGAGAATGGGCAAAATGACTTTATTCGTCACCATTTGTGAGGTATTCTTGGGCAATAATTTGAACACAGCCTTTCCCCGCAAACTGGCGTCAGAATATTATAGGACTATTATAGGACTATAATAACAACAAATAATGATACTTTTATTATTATTTATACCCTGCCCATCTTGCTGGGTTGCCCCAGCTACTCTGGGCAGTTTCTAACACATATGTAAACATAATAAAACATCAAACATTAACAACCTCCTGATACAGGGCTGCCTTCTCTCCCTTATGTGAAGTCTCAGCTTATCTTGGCCACTGTGAACTGGGACAAGAAAAAGGGCAGGGTCTTTTGATTTGCTGCTTCAGCAAGTGAAAGATTAGGATAAGATGGATGAAATGCTGTGCTTGTGCAGTAGCCCTAATTTGGGTATGGTATTGGCCTTTCAGACAGGAGTGCCTGGCGTGCTCTGGTCCATGGGGTCCCGAAGAGTCGGACACGACTAAACAACAACAAATTGGCCTTTCGGGACATTACTGCCAGAAATGCTGAAATGTGGGTACCAGATAATAGAAGGTTTGGATAACAGAAATGAGGTTCGGATAATGGAAGTCCCAGTCGTAATGAGTTCCAATAAAAAAATTAAACTGACGCATTAGTTGCTGGTGCTGAAAATTTATTTTGCACAACTATTGGGCTATTTCCATCTATAATGTTTTTTATTAATTCAGCCCTGGTCAGTGAATAAATTAAACCAAAACTCACAACAACCTTCTGAAGTCACATTTAATCTTCACTTGTTTCTGGAAACTGTAAATAGGTTACAATGCTACACAAGTTTCTCCCTGTATGCTTAATGAGCATAGATCCTCCTTGATCCCCTTCTCTCCAAGCACGTACATGCATGCACATCACCAGTATAATTTCCATGCACAAGTTCTGAACACTGTGAATGAGAAGTCCAGTATCTTTTTAGTGAAAGCAGACTGCCACCTATAGGTGTAAGTTAGGCTTAGCAAATAGGCTCTTTTGGGGGGGGAAAGGCCCTTTATATATACTATGATAAATTCAAGTTAAAATTGTTATAATAGGATGACACAATCCTAATATTAATGTAGTTGCATAGTATAGTTTTATATGCATTCTGCTCTTCTATCCATTAAAAAAAACTAAACCCTTTAGGAAATTATTTCTACCTGCAAGATGGGTAGAAAAGCAAAAGGGTTAAAAAGAAATGTGGTATGTTCATTTTAAGAAGCAAAGCAATGTTTTAATTTCATTATCTAAGGCAGACCATTGATAGTAGACAACCTGTTATTTTGATAAAAAGAGTGTTGTAAAAATTAGATACAGTATTACTTTATAGCATACCTATTTGTCTAAATTGTTGCCTATTTATCACTTACATAACCATAATTTTAGGCATGCATTGTATTTCCATTAAATTTGATATGTGTCCAATGTATCGCAACAAGGTTTATGAAAGATAAACAGTTACATTCTTTTATTTTGTTCTTTATTAAATCTTGGGGTAAGGGTGGGATGAAACGCTTGTAATGCAAGTCTTGATTATGTAAGACTCAAGTATCACATAATCAGTCTCATAAGCATACACCTTGAAAATGAAAAATAGAAATTACAATTCCAGATATATAACATTTTAGATTATTACTCTTATATTTTGCAGGTCAACATTTTCTAAATCACTTGGATAGATCCCGGAACAGTTAAAAGGTAAATAGAAATCCGTTTGCTTTTTACTGTGCAGCCAATGACCTGGTCTATGCTACATGTATTAACATGGACACTACTGGATAATTTCTGAAAATTAAAATCATATAGTAGAAGTTGCTATAAATGCTTTGATAGTGTATTTGATTTTGTGTTGCCCTCTTTTTTTTATAAAAAAAGACTGCATTAAGCTTGATGCATTGAAAAAGAGTTAACTGTAACATTTTCAACTCTCTTGCTTAAGAGTAAATGTTGCTGATGGCATCTGACTCGGAATTACTGGGGGGAAGGGGGGAATTAAAAGAAATGCAACTTTTATAAAGTTCTAAGATTGCCGAATGACTATTTAATTTTGTTTTTAAATAGTCCTAGCCATTGGTGTATTGAAAAGGCCCGTTTTAAAATGTCCTGCTTTCTGGGTTTCCTAGTTTAGCTTTTTTTCCGAAACGTGGTACCTAGAACAATTGGCATCTTTGTGTGATTTATATATCCTTCCTTATTTATATTAAATTATTCAAAATTATATTTTATGCTATAACTTGTACAAGGTTGTAAGTACACAATGTGTGCTGCAGGATTTGGACGTTGTGTGTTAAACGACTGCCCAAAGAAGGAATACAGCAGTATCCGTTTTTGTTAGTTTTTTCCTCCACTCAATTCATAGTTGCTGCAATACATTTCAGTAATAATTTGAACAACATTTCCCAATTACAACAAGTTCAGTAGACATATTTTGAAACAATTCCACCCAATTCATATATTTTTGTTTGGATCTGGCCCACCATCTTGACACTTTGGATAGCAGGATTTACTTTATTTTACTTTGTAAAGTACAGTATTAGCTTTAGAGGAGAAGTGGCCACAAGTATGAAAACCCACATCCTTGAGCATTATAATTCTTATTTTTTTTCTAATCTATACAGCAAATGGCCTTCTTGGTAAAACCCTTGGTAAAACAACTCCAACACTTCCACAAAATATAGAATACATTTGCCATAGTCCAAACCAAAATCAATACATATACAATACACATACATATACAATATAATAGTAAGAGTCCACAATTTTCTGGAAAGGGACAATATATTTTAAACGTCCCCTCAAATACTGCATGAAATAAAGGGTAAACACCCACTGTGGTACTTATAAAAGAACCTAAAAATGAAAGCAAAAATATGCTCTGCAATAATGTGCTTTTATGAAATACTTTTGTATTTAATGTAGAAAGAGAATGGATATGTGGGAAACATATAGCGTGGGTGGAGAGCACAAGTAGAATTTGGCCTTATGTCATTCCCATGTTATATAATTAGAAATCCAACTTTAGAGCCTTCATCCTGAAGGATAATTCAAGCAGAAAAGTGGGGGGTGGGGAAGGGCAAGGGTGCTATATAAAATTTGGAAAGCGATGACCAAGAACATAGTTATATGATTTATCAATGAGTGATTGTCTTGCATGGAAAATTTAAAAAGGAAATATTAAGTAATCTTCCGAACTGCTGTTTATTTTTTTAATGTCATTTTCATATTTTAATGAAAGAATAGAGGCAATATCCTCCTTTTTTATTAAATGTGAAAACGCCGGATCATAGAATTTGCAAAGCATCTTTTAAAGTTGTATAGAATTCTGCTAATAGTTTACAACTATTACAAAGAAATATAAAGAACAAGTGTTACTATACAGGTGATAAAGCTGTTAGTATATGTAAGAGAATTCAGGTGTCTCAAGATAAATAAAGTATAAGTATTCTGTAGTAACATTTGCACTTCTATGCTAACATCTGATTGTCATCAACTAGATATGGTAATGCCTATTACGGGATCAATAGTTTTAAAGCCTTCAAATATCACATAATTCATCGGACAAACATCTAACCAGCAGTCCAGCACAGTAAAATGTGTAACCAAATTAGCAACCCATAAATAACACACCTTATCTTAATGTTCAGTTTATTTCTCTATGTTCATTGGAACTATTAATTGCACAAATGTGTGCTCCCACAAAAAATGTTGCAAGGATGAATTGCATCATAAAGAAGTTCTGGGAGGATCTTTTACATCAGGTGAGTGGGGGATGGAGACGGTACAGCATGTTTTCTCCATAAAGTCCAGGTATCAAATGTATTTTATAATTCATTGAGGGCCTAATGTTTCATTTGTTCAGTTACAAAAGAAAACTACTGTATGGAGAATTTAGCTAAAAATCCAACACCAATAGATAGAAAAGAAGTTAATTGTGTCACCAAAATGACAACTGGTGGTCTATGAATCGATATAGAGACTGATCAGAGACATTTAAGAGGGAATGCAATCACAGACTTAATTATAATACATAATATGTATGTGTATATTACTGGTATCAGGACTTGGGCTTCCTGAAGTCAGGATGCCTGTATCTCTGGCTAAGACTAAATTTTATTTTATTATTGCAGAGAAGGAAATGTCCTTCTGTAGCCAATAAATGTATGGATTACAAAGTTTCACTGAAGAGCTACAAGAAAAGTAATTAGTCTTGTAAGAATTCTGTAAGATGGCTAAAGAGGAAAGGAGATCTCCTATCATGGTTTACTCACTGCTCTAATAGGGCACCATTAGCCCTTACATAATCACAACTATTGCTTCCTCTTAGCCTATGTTTATGCCCGGCATTTAAGGTCCAGTATAATTAAATTAAAATGTCCTTGACTAAAAAAAAAAAAAGAATGATATACTTTTTTGTTTCAGCTCTTTACACTATGAAACAGAAGCCTGATACATGCTTCAACAAATGTTCAGGATCTTTAAAAAAATAATCTACCAGAGGTAGAGTTACTGACGTAAGATTGGGATCTGTCTGAATAGGAGATGTGTTTTTTAAACTGGCTAAAATTACTGGAAGCGTTTCTGAAAATAAAGAGAAAAAATTACAGTGCTCATCTGCCCTAATAATTTCACACGCAGCAAGACTGGTTTGCAGTGTCGGTAACATGCATCTGCGTCAACTGCTTTGCCATCTGAAAATCAGTCTTGGTGCAGAATTGCTGTGGCCTAGCATTGGTGTAAACTCATCTATTTGAAGAGGGCAACATTATTCCATCCTGCAGCTTTTCATTGTTACAGTTGTGTGCCACAACAATGCAATTTATCCATATGGGCTACCACTGGAAGTGTACCACTTTCCATCTAATGCCCATCTAATGCCCAGTCTTTAAGGGCACAGTCCCATACTAAAGATTTACTGGCCGAGGAGATAAAAGATTTGATGGGAGCTCTATATGCCGGCAGAACACCAGATATGCTGCTGCCGTGGGAGATACATTGGCACAATTGTGCAGATACAGTACGTTGGTGGAATGGCCAAAACCAAGTGGAGTTGTGGTTTTGACAGGGACGGAACAGAGGAGGAACACGTTTATGCTACATTCTAGACTCTCCCAGACTATGCACAGTTGCACACCCCTGTCAATGGTGCAACTTTACACCATCCCTAGATCAGGTGCAATATTTTTTCATCACAAACGTTTTATGCTCATAAGGGGGAATTCTGGTAGCAGGAAACTATGGAGAAAGAGCACTTTACACCCTGAGCTCACAACACGTGTGGGAATTGGAGCACATCGCTAACGCTCCTCTAGAATTCCAGACACAAATATCCAACACCAAACTCTACTCCAATACCCGGGGATGCCAGGACAGAACACCCACACAGGGTACTCCTGCTCCCATGCCTCCAGAGTCCCTATGGGAATATGGGTATCGTCTGTTCCTACCCTGCAGCAATTAGGAGCAGGATTGCACACACAAAGGCAAGGCCCTTATCCTGCAGCCATGCAAGCTCTCTGCACCGTCAAAGACCAGGTGCTCCAACTGTTGCCACTACTAGCCAACACTCATGAGCATTTTTACCTTGCATTCTCACAGGTGGATGAACGGGGCAGAAAAAGCTGTCCCCATTCTTGCAAGAGTTCCACAACAAACCCCAAAGGGGAAGGAGTATGTATACTCACAGTCAGCGTAGTCTCTCTTTCCCCACAGGGTGGACAGCTAACAGTGGCAGAGCACTCAGGTAGCATTACTCCCTCTTCTCTTTCAATCCCTCACACACTGCGTGTTCAGTATATTGCTTGTTATTTGCTGTGGTGCTGTTCCAGGGGCACTATAGCGCTGTGTTGGTCATTTCCACATTTTCTACTTGTACGTTCTTTTCCCTCTCCTCCAGGTTGAATATACACTAGATATGGTGTCTGAGTGTAAGTGTTCAGAACAGGGCCTTGTCAGTGGTGGCACTACAGTTTTGGAATCAACTTCCTAGTTGTACTGTATCTCTTTCAGATATCTCAGAGGTTTTCTTTTGACAGGCTTTTAAATTCAACAATTTAATTGCTGCAGACAACTTCTATCCATTTTTGGGTGCTGTTTGTCCTTGTTTTATTGCTATTTTGTTTTTATGCTCTTAGTGTTTTACTTTAAAAAAATGCTTGCTGTTTTGGAGCAGAAAGGTGGTGTAAAAATGCAAAGCAAATAAACAGTTTGCTTTGGGGAACCCTGTGCATTTAGATAGAAGTATAACAAGTACAGAGTTAGCATACCAGGTCCAAGAAATTAAAGCCACCAGAATGTGTCTTTGTTGTGCTATTAAGAATCATATTGATTGGATATCATGGTGCCTCACCATTGATTCCACATTTCCATTTCTTGGATTTCTGTTTCTTGCTTATCCTTTCTTCCAATATCCAAATTTAGACAACAGACCCCACAATTATAAATGACAATACAGAAAATACAGAAAGTATTGACTTGCAAGTGTTGCTTGCAGATGTGGGGATCATGCCTCATTTGATGTTTATAATGTATCTTCTACTTGTGCCAAAATTCAAGGTAGTTACACATTTTATGGGGAAATGAGTAGGACCACTAAGGAGAATGGAAATTCCAGCTTCACTAACTCATTTCTTAGGAGAGGCCATTGTCTCAGAAAAAAGGTATAACTAAGTTTGACAAAAAATCTAATTCCCTGAAAGGCATAATATCAGAAAGAATACAGTAAGTCATCTGAATCAACATTGCACACACGAACACGCACAAAGTAATGTACAGTGCAGAAAGGGCCCTAGTACGGTAACATCACTGATTGCCACCAAGTGTGGTTTGGTGTATGTTGATAATTAATGTCTATTTGTAGCACATGAGAGAAGAGAATCATCCCATTGCTTTTGTGGGAATTTTAAAATCTGCATTTGTTGACTAGTGGAGAAAGATGAATGAAGTGAACATGCACTTCATGTTTCATCTTGCAAAGTACATGATTCAAAAAAAGAAACAGCCCTTCAGTGCCTCTGATCTTTAATTAAAAAGTCAAGAGCTTTAATCCAATGCTACCAAAAAATAATAGAAAATTAAATATAAAAACTTCTCTCCAGGAAAACAGGAAAAAATAGCTCGTGGTTCACTTATGCCTATGATTAAATATATAGAAATGGCAATTTCTTAAAACGGAAGGCCAGCTAGCCAGACAGCGCAGCTTTTCCACAGAATGTTGGGACAGGGGAAAATGCAGAATATGTTTATTTGGAAGTGTCTTTGACTCATCTTAATTTTGACCGCCATTCAAGGTCTGTGCGGCTGAATTGTCATTCATTGGGGATATGTGCAACTGGACCCAATATGTTATGATCTTGTGGCACTATTTTTTAAAAAAATCCCAACATACCATCTGCACCCCAATTATTATAAGTACAGTAGTTGTACTTTTTAGATCGCTTTATATGACATGGGACAGAATGGATCGATTTGCCTCAGGCAAGAAATTGGCACTAGAAGTGAAGAATTTTATTTACAAATAGTTGCCCAAGTATGTCGTGTTTGCCCACCTCCACATCGTGTTAGCCCACCTCCTGTTTGGGTCTTTAAAACTTCCCATGCATTCCCCAACTCTGCTCCCCTTACTGAATTGGATTCTAAATAAATGATTACTTCTTCCACACTGTCATCTCCCAGACTCATCAATAGCATGTTGTGATGTCTTCTCTACTGCAATGTTAGAACCTGAAAGTCATTTCTTGCAAGGTCAGGTTAACTTAGGTTTATTACACTGATATCTCACCAAATGTAATTAAAGCACTAGGAAACAGTTTAAGACTTTTTAATGTTATTTAGGCTGGCTTTTGGTGGCAGAAGTTAAGCTAGGTAGGATTTAGTGTTTATTATGAGTCATCCACTGCATTGGCTTCAGTTATATTATATGTTGTTTAATGTCAATGTATTATTACCCATCTGGTGCCTTTGTTCAAATAAAATATGTATTGGAAGTAATTAGGCCGGCCCCGCGCTTCAACCTGCATTGTGCTGCTGCTGTTTCTCTATCCAAAATTGCAGCTATAAGAGTGCAGTAAGCACAGGTGAAGGATAGATATAATGTAGATCATCTAGAAGTGGACTACCCAGCAAAGTGCAAGAGGCCACAGCTCTGACCAGTTGTCCAAGGTAGTAAACGTTGCCAGTGGCTGCAATGCTTTCAGTATGAAAAAGCAAAAACATCGCTTAGAAAAATGTGAGACTGTCAGCTCACTCCCAAGTTGGAACTTGTCCCTTCAGAAATGTGGTTAGGAGTGTAGTGTGACTGTCTTTTTAAATTTCCATATGAAGCCCTAAATCTAAAACATACAAGTTTCTGCATTAGACCATAAGTTTTGTGTTAATGTTTCTAGTACTTATGCTGATCCAGAAATCCTAGAAACATAATTACTGCCATCAGTTGATTTGTTTTAATGTTTGTTTTATTTAGAGAATTTATTAATGAGGAAGTGAGAGCATTATCCAGAGCTGGGTTTATGGTGAGCTGCTGTAAGTATAACCCTATGACCTTGATTCAGCCCTCTGTGGAATCAAAAGATTAGAGGGCCACCATTGCCACTCACAGTATGAGGAGGAGGAGGAAGAAGAATAATGAAAGATATCTTATTTCTAACCAGACCTCTGAACGGTCTGGCTGTTCTATGAGATTCTGGGTTTCTGATGTTCCACATTGGTTTTGTTCCGCTTCATACCAAGCAGATTTGTAATCTGAGAGTCATTATCCCGAGTTGAAACTAGGAAGGATTCCAACAACCTGTTTCCTTGTTAAAACATCCTAGGAAAAAAACATGTTTAGGGGTATCTTGGATTCAATGTTTAGTTTAGAAAAACAATTCAAGAAAAATAAAATTTAAGTGGAAAATGATAATTAAACAGAAATGTTTTTAAGCAGTAATATTATCCTTTTCTGGCAAATGCCACTTTCTTTCACATCTGGAAACATGTCTTGGTCATCAAATGAAGCAAGCTAGATTGCCTAACTGCTGTTGCCTATCCCCTGCTTTTTAAGGGGTTTGTCTCTCAGTCTAGAAAAGCATACCTCTTCCACATCACTCAGTCAGACAACTATTATCACATAATGCAACAGTCTCAAAGCCCCACAGAAGTACCACAGCTTTACCACGTTCACTTAATTTTGAAAGTTGTGTGTGGCAACCAAACAGCATGCTGTTAGTAGCTATCTAGTCATAGTACACTGTTTAAGTTTTAAATATATTTAGCATTCTGTTTAGGAAACAGTTATTTATTCTGTCTTGTTTTGAGGAGAGGCCCAGAATTGATGAAAGGAAGCCAATAAAACAGAGGTAAACATAAGCTTCTCTCTGGCGTTACATACTCTGACTAGTTTGCTTGCAGTGCTACATACATGCATTTTTCATTTATAAGCTCTAAATCATCTTCCCAGTTTCTTCTTTTCTGCTTTCTCTAAAATGGTCCACCTATGTTAGGTTTGGATGAAAATTTTGTAAAAGAGGCTTATTTATCTGCTTCGGCTCAATGGACAGGTACGGTACATTCATTTTGGCTGTGCCAAACTGGAAGCCAGAAAGCACTGTTTACTATTCTGGATTAAAAAAAACTGCTTTACACTGGCTTTTCCTGAACCTTCCCTTATGTATAAAAACCCTGTCGTGGATTTGCAAGCAGCAATAGCAGCAGCCTGCAAGTCTTTCAACATCTCTGAATGAGCCAGTACCCTTTCCCCTTTACTTATTTTGTAATAAAACCAAAGATTTGATAGGACATTAACAGTATATCTTACCCTTCTTTCCCTCCTTGCTCTCAACCCCCAGCTCCACATTATTTTCCCAACACACAAAGAAAAACACACAGGCACAGGTATCCATGTAAACAATGTATTTACCTTTGTTTTTTTGCTGCTGCTGCTTCTTCTTTGCATAACATTCACTTTGTGACACTATTAAACCTCAGCTGTCTGCTGAACACGCAAGCCATCTTAAGATGGTTTTGTTTTGCTTTTTCAAGCCCTTCCAAGAAAATTAAAATGGAATAAGGAGGGTAGGGAAGAGACATCACAAGAGGAGCTACATTCGGCATGATATTTATGCTACATTTCACTGCCCCGAGGATCCTTAAAGGGGGGGGGGGACACACACACACACCAGAAAGCAAGGGAGAAAACTGTACTTACATTACTGCCCACTCCTGCAAATCTCCTCCACCTTCCCCCTCCCCTTTACAACCTGATAGTACTACACATCGCATTCCTAGTGAGAGCTCCGTTCTCTGGATACAGAATTAGAACCCCGAGCAGAGGATCAACCACTTATCTCTTTAATCTACGATTTAAAGTACATTAAGATAAGAGCGAAAATAAAATCACTGACATGGCATGAGAATATTAGAACACACATGACAGACCTTTCATTCCTCTATGTATTTCCCTCCCTTAGTGACAGACGTTTCATTGGCTTCTCGCAGCGGCACGAGCCCTGCCGCTATTGGCTAGCGAGGTCGGGCTTATCCCTGTTGGTAGGCAGAGGCTGGCTGCCGGACTGGCCAATCGTGTGTTTTGTTTCCAGGAGAAACATGGCATGTATAGCTATTTAAATCCTACTACAGTGATGTAAGCGAGGGGGCTGTTGTAAAAAAAAAGGGGGGGGAGAGGAGAAGAAAAGAGGTTAGTAATAAGGCAAACTGAAAGGAAAATCTTGTCAAGCTGAATTATTTACAGTGCATGAGCTAAATCCAACTGGAGACAAATATAAGTGACCCACCACACCTGCACATTGAACCAATATGTTAAAACCCTCTTCTGCGAAGAAATCTGCACAAACACATATGGCCCCTCTACCACTAATGCTGAGGTAATTTAGAGACACTGTTTTTGCCCCTTGACATAAATCTTTAAAATTCAAACACTTAATATTCAGGACGCATCCTCTCAAATACTCTGTTGCTGCTTTTTTATATATATAAAAGAATCCATGATCTACACCTCGCTTTGGGAGAAAAACACCTTTCTCTTTTAAAATGCAGTGTAGTGCCATTGTTACACGGCTGTGTTTTTGGAGTAGGGTTATTATTTTAAAGGACTGTCCAAGAACATTACTGCATCCGTTAACAGTAGGCACAGAGGTTTTAAGGAGAATCATTTGGAGTACTATATCCCTCTGACCCATTTGCTACATTCCTTCTCTTCCTATATTCATGCAAACGCTCTTCCTCCCCTGACCCTGTACAGTTTATCCCACCCAGTAATGCAGCAAGCATTGTACTGTAATGGTATTCCTGGTCCTTGTGCTCTTAAGCTATCAATATTTGAATTTCCACCCAGACGAGAATTTTACAGCAACCTATTGGCAGAAAGGACAAGATATGCCCATCCACTGTATCTGGGAATCGTAGAGGACAATATTACAACATGGGCTTCTGTTTTGCAGGGGCACCATGGGTGTAGCCAATGGGGAGGGAGCTGCCCCAATCTAGTAAAACAATATAAATAATTAACTGACCAATCACATAGGTTCTGCCCTCACCCCCCACAAAGGTCTTCCCCCTCCTAACAACAAGCTTGACCTCCATTACTGTCATGGAAGACTTCGTGGACATTCAAGTCAAGAATTGCCCCGCTCAAGCGGAATGCAGCACCAATAAAAAGCAGAAAATATGGTGCCGATTTGCAAAACCAAATAAACAATATATGCAAATGTATAAATAACTATTGATATCTGAGCTATACTGCCACTAAACACAGAGGCTCAATTTATTTATTAGTAGCATCAAATACCCGGCACTGCCTGCAAATTTGTAGAAACCAAACAATATAGTAATTTTTAAATGTGATTTGTGAGTTAAGGTTTGGAGTTTGCTCTCAGAAGATGCCTTTTAAAAAGGGTTATAGACAGATACATGAAGGAAAAGGCTATCAGTGGTTACAGCCTGTTATGTACTGAATAAAGAGCATGAAATTCACTCTCGACTCCGAGTATATTTCACAGCCCATGGTGGTTAAGTTCTACCTCCAGTGTCAGAGGTAGTGTGCCTCTGAATGCCAGTTTCTGGGATCTGCAAGTGAGCAGAATGATGTTGTGCTCAGGTTCTGCTTGCAGATGTCCCATAGGTATCTTCTCATAGGCTAGACTGTGAGGTAGATTAAGAATGGGAGATTGTAGCTTGCCGCAGCCAGCCAGTGAGATTCATATCTGTTCAATATTACACCATAATTTTATCCTCGCTCCAACAAGTTCAGGACCGCATGCAAGTTCTCTCCCTCACTGAATCCTTAACATAACGCAGTGAGTGCAGTTAGTCTGCAAGACTGTGACTGGCCCAGGGTCATTCAGTGAACTTTATAGCTGAGTGGGGATTTGAACCTAGGTCTCCCTAGTCAAAAACTCTGCCTGCTGCAGGCCACCGTACTGTACACTGCATGAGTCCTCTCAGAAGGCAAGAATGATTCCTGCAAAAAGATCAGGAATGGATTTCCTGGTAGACATTTTTGAGTGTACATGGGCCTTCTGTGTTAATTGCAAAAAGAAATGTCCCTTAGCCACCAGAAGTCTGGGAGACACAGCTCTTGCTAGCGGGAGACTTAAAATACCAAAAATGTCACTAAAGCCACATGAACAAACATTTCTTCTACCTGACAATCCTGTGAGTGGAGAAAGGCTTTTCTTTCTTTCTTTCTTCAACCATTTTCAAGACAAAGAGCTCAAAATAATAACCTTTGTGCTTCATTTTGAACTAAAAGCATCTTCTTCTTGCACCCTACAGAGATGATTTATTCATGGAACAGCATAATAGGTAAGAGTAAAAACGGCATAATAGGTAAGAGTAAAAATAGTTGAGGTGCCCTTTTAGCTTCAGTAAAAAAATAAAAAAATAAAATTAAATTGCATTTAAAAATAACTACTTTGACATTTAGTTTAGATAAATACTTTACCCTTCCCTGGCACCAGTCCTTCAGTTTAACTGAAACATATGCTGCTTCCATTTACATTATCTCTCCATCAAAGCAGTTCACATCTCCACTTTTAGAAATTATACAAACCACAGAGACATTTGAAGAGCCTGCTTCTTCCATAATGCACAGACTTTAATATTTTGCCACTTCTATTACTGCCTTTTGAAAAATGACATTTCCAGCAATTTAGTGACTATGCTGGTTGCAGCAATCAAGAAATTTGGTTTGGTTTGGGCTGTGTTACTTTTAATGTGAAAGTACTTTAAGCTTTTGTATACCACAGTATTATATTTTTCTGGTTCCGGCAGGTCAGGATTCTAGTTTGAATTCCAAATTGCAGAATTCCAGCTCGAACTGGTGGTAGGTTACCCGGTGTGTTACCAAAGGCTGCCATGGACTAACACGCATGTGGCAAACTATAGGCCACACACAATCATAAGGAGACCAGCAGCCTGTGGGGGGTGCCTTGCTACTCACCAACATTCCTTCCATTAATGAATTTTGATGCCTCCCCACTGGGTTTGTGCCGAAGCCCACCCACCTCCCTCCCCGTATAAATCATGCTCCCTACCACCTGCCAGAGTGTAGTTTGGTGGTCTTGGGGCAGTGGGGAAAGAATGTGAGACGGCCATTCATCTAGGACTGCCAAGACCAATTGGTGCTTATTATATTTAAAATTAGGTATTATTTGAAAAATAGATATTAGAGTGCAGTAGGAACAATTAACACTGTGAAGGAGCTCTTAATAGGAGCAGCATTGGGCATCGATATTCCATATATCTGCCATGGTTATTTTAAAAAATGTAATATGTACTATTTGCAAACAGCCAAACTAAGCAACATATTGTTAAGAATTTGGGCAAATCATTGAAGATGATAATGCCATGTTGGTTTTTTCCAAATGACATGTAACCTACCTTTCACCATGCAACTTCTTTTTTAAATGGCCCACACATTATTAATTTTTTTTGACCAGCCTGTTTAACAACAGATATCTATTCATATTGCATGGCATCTAGCAGGACTGACTATTCTGGTTGTAATTTTTTGAATCTCCATAAGCAAGCACTAATGAATTGCCTGAGAGCAAACTTTATACTTCAACATCGTTGCCTTGCAGCAAGCGATGATAACTTCAGAAAAGGCAAATAAATCTTCCCACCGTCCTGTCCTCATTCTCTGACTACAGTAACTGCTCTTGTCTCACCATAAAATTTGCCATGGCAGGTTACCTACTTGATTTGTCCACTGCACTTGAAGTGGTTGCTAAAAATAGTTATTCTCAGCCTATCTTGTCAGTAAATGCGCCCCCCCCCTCATTAGGAAAATACACAAAGATCTACAAAATGAGTAGATGAGGACTGGATTCATCAGCTAGTAACCATATGGTCTCACTCTAAATATAGAGTGATGATAATCAAAAGATTATGTGATGGGAGTCATTGCCTTAAAAATAAAGATAAAATACAATAAACATAAAATAAAATACAACCACAAATAATCCTTACATTATTTTTGTCATCTTTATTTTTATTTTATTATATTATGATATTACCAAAGACTTTTCTTAACTGAGTGGTATCCTTGCTGCTTTTATCTGGTGTTATCTGGTGTTTTTAACAATTAAATCTTATCTGATATATTTGAATTTTACATTTTCTGATTGACCTGGCTGCCATTGTATGTTTAATTGGATAGTTCATTTTTGCCAGCCACTTGGGATATTTTTCAGTAGAAAGATGGGTTCTAAGCAATTGTAAAGGACCCCTGGATGGTTAAGTCCAGGCAAATTCAACTATTGGATGCGACATTCATCCCCATATCCAAAATCCAGTGATTTAGCACCTTTACTAGGTGAACCATAGGGTGCCATATAATGAGGTATGGGGGAAAGAGAGAGATTCCTGCTGCATAATTGTATGAGGTTCTTGTACACAAAAAGGACTGAAAAGGGCACAAGCTAGGCAGCAGAGATCGTTTGGGGAACACTTGAACATTTCACTAGTCTTAAAAGCTGATTCATTTGTTATAAATTTGTTACACAGAAGATCCTTCTCTGTAGCAAATAATAAAGGAAATATAAAGGCAAGAACATGTCTGTTTCCATATAGTGTGCATGCATTAGGGAACCATGGCCATTTGTGGTTTCCTAGCACTTATACACATGTGCAATGTGCAATATTAATCTATGAAACTGCTGGGGCAAGTTGTCCAGATGTTTGGGTTGCAGCGTCACCAGTATTGGGATGATACTCGGCTCTACTTCTTGTTTCCATCTTCTGATTCCAGGGAGGGAGGCTAATAAAATCCAAAATCAGTGTTTGGAGGTAGTTCTGGAATGGATGAGAGTCAGAAAACTGAGCTTGCAGCCTGGTAAAACATCAGTAGTGTGGCAGATTGTTTCATCAATGTCTATAGTTGTTGCTAGGTAGAATTATACTGCCTCTGAAGGACCAATTGCACAAAAATGTTTTCTTGGTTCTGGTGCTAACTGGAGAAGCTCAAATGGTGGCAGTTTTACCAATTTAGGCTGGTATGCCAGGTGCAATGGTATCTGGAGAGGCCAAACCCTTCCTCAGTTATCCAGATTGGACCACTGCAATGAACTGCACATGGGGCTACATTTTAAAATGGTTAAGAAAATTCAGCAGATCCAATTTCAGCTGCCTGAGTTCTGTTGGGACCTAGATGATCACAGCATGTGGCACCATTACTGTACCAGTTATACTGATTAATGTAGCATTTCCATGCTTTAATAAAAGTGCTGGTTATGTTTTTTGAAGCTGTACATCAGGGGTCCCCAAACTAAGGCCCGGGGGCTGGATGCGGCCAAATCACCTTCTAAATCCGGCCCGCGGATGGTCCAGGAATCAGCATGTTTTTACATGAGTAGAATGTGTCCTTTTGTTTAAAAAGCATCTCTGGGTTATTTGTGAGGCCTGCCTGGTGTTTTTGCATGAGTAGAATGTGTCCTTTTATTTAAAATGCATCTCTGGGTTATTTGTGGGGCATAGGAATTCGTTCATATTTTTTTTCAAAATATAGTCCGGCCCCCCAGAAGGTCTGAGGGACAATGGACCGGCCCCCTGCTGAAAAAGTTTGCTGACCCCTGCTGTACATGTTTTGGGTCAAAGCTATTTAAAGAACATCCTGCACCCAAATCAATATGCCAGCAGTCTGAGGTCAACAATGGTGACTCTTCTGATTTGCCTACCACCAGAAGTAGTAAAACCAGATGGTACAAGTCACAGGGCACTTTCTGTGGTAGCCCCCCAGCTATGGAATTCATTGTTAATTGGGTTCTTTCAGACTGAAATACTGCAGGCTTTCCAGAAACATTAGGAGACTTGCCCCCCCCCCTTTGGTAGACTTTCTTGAAGGACAACTAATTTGGAGGGATTATTTTCTGCTGTTGGGATTGGCTCTATCTCAGTAACCTTGCGTTGGCTGCATCTTTTACTAATTGTTGGTTTTTATTATTTTATCAATTAGTATTTTGTGTGTGTGTGATTTGAATGTTTCATATATCATTGTTATTTGCTTGTTTAAGTTTACGTTCTTGTTTGCCACTTTGTGCGAAATGATCTAAAAGGCAGGATATAAATTTTTAAAATAATAAATACTAAAATATTACACTCTCATATATGTCCTACACTGAAAGCACTTCTGTCAGGGAAAGCTTTGTATAGTGCAAGGCAAGGACGCCTTTCAAAATGAATGATGATTCTAAAGTATTATTCAAAGTTTTCAGGAGCACTTTTTAATGCGATAATCTTTAACGCTTGTAATTCATAAAGTAATATACAGCAGCCGAGACTGATTAATAGTCAAAGCAAAGTTGAAGCATGAATCAATCTCAACAATTGTTTATTGGAAATACTTTTCAAAGTGACAGAAACTGTTGGTTTTTCATAGTAAACTATAAGATTGAAAGTGGGGGTTGTTTATTTCCATTGGCAGGGTTCAGAACTCTGCTGTCTTTTGGGGACTTTTGGGGTTGGCTCAGATTGTATATTACAAGGAGTCACCTTTCTAGATCCAACATTTATAGCAGGGCAATACCTTTATTAAGTTCAATCAAAATGACACAAAATTGTGAGCAAAATTTTGAGTTCTTAGATGTTAAGTGAAACTGGGGGAGGGGAATAAAAAAGATGCAAAGGCCTATCTAATCCAGTATCCTGTTTCAGCAACCAACCACATGCCTATGGCTCAGACCTCATCAGTGTATATCTGAAGATGCTTGCCCCTGTGAACATCATTTTACATTTACCTATATGTAGGTGTTGCTTAGTCAGTGGCAGAGGACTGCATACAAAAGCTCCCAGGTTCAATCCCTGGCTTCTTCAGGTAGGGCTAGAAAGACTGCTGTCTGAAACTCAAGGGAGCTTCTGCCAGTCAGTGCAAACAATATTGAGCTAGATATGGTCTGACAATATAACTCATGTTCTTATGTTATCATTTCAGACCTTAATCTGGGGAAATTTTCTCCTTTTGACCTAGGTAGTAAAGCTGAAGGTTTTGTTCTTTGGATGAAGCCAGAGTTAGCTCAGATAGCTTTTGCGACATCATAAAGCTGCTTATGTAGGTTCAGAATTTTTGTTCTGTGTGCATCAGCAGAACATGCATAAGCCTGCCCCACCCTGTTACACCCCCATTATGCCCCTGTTCTGCCCTCCTCTGGGTCCAAAAGGACCCACCCCTCAGTGGTCGCATATCAGTTGAACACACACAAAATGGTTGCCACCTGTACTAAGAATTATTATCTAGACCAGTGGTTCCCAGTTGGTGGTTCACGGACCCCAGGGGGTCCGTGGCACCATTCACATAAAAGATTCCATAAAGATATCGAAATTTTCAAAAGTAGGGGCTTGGCTTTTGAAAAACAGGGTCCACGGTACTTAGCTAATTGGGAACCACTAATCTAGACCCTGGTTTCACTCTAGGAGATTTTCAGAGCCAACTGATATTTTGTGTCATTGGGCAAACTACAGAATTTTGCGAAATCTATGGTGATTTTTGAAAACAATCAGCCTTAAATATAGTACAGTTTTTAATGGCATGAACCTTACACAGATCTAACTGTAGACAATAAAGTGTGTGTAACCACAGGTTATCCCACATAGAGAGTATTTTCATGGACGTCAAAATATGCATCCAGCCAATTCAATGAGGCCTGCGTGAACATTGTGATGCAGAGGGTAAGTTTATCCAGATGCACATCTGTATCTACATTAGCTGGGACACTACTTCTAGGCATGAGTTTTTCTTACTGGACTTGGTGGGATTGTGGCAATGATCATATACTCTCACACTATGCTCCTGATTTTGTTTAGTGGACAAGATAAACTGTCTTTAACATAGGAATGGTAAATCATGATTAAATGCAACTTATATACTACACACTGTCCAGATCCTAAATTTCCCCCCTCATTGCCTTTGGTGCAGGAACCCCAGATATGGAATAGGTTGCCCAGAGCCTTCTCTATTGCGGAGTGTTTTTTGTAAGTGAATAATCTTTCATTCTTTGCTTCATTGACTATGCAAAAGCATTTGACTGTGTCGACCACAGCAAACTATGGCAAGCTCTTAAAGAAAGGGGAGTGCCTGATCACCTCATCTGTCTCCTGAGAAATCTCTATGTGGGACAAGAAGCTACAGTTAGAACTGGATACGGAACAACTGATTGGTTCAAAATTGGGAAAGGAGTATGACAAGTCTGTATATTGTCTCCCTGCTTATTTAACTTATAAGCAGAATTCATCATGCGAGAGGCTGGACTGGATGAATCCCAAGCCGGAATTAAGATTGCTGGAAGAAATATCAACAACCTCAGATATGTAGATGACACAACCTTGAAGGCAGAAAGTGAGGAGGAATTAAAGAACCTTTTAATGAGGGTGAAAGAGGAGAGCGCAACATCAAAAAAACTAGTCTGAAGCTCAACATCAAAAAAACTAAGATCATGGCCACTGGTCCCATCACCTCCTGGCAAATAGAAGGGGAAGAAATGGAGGCAGTGAGAGATTTTACTTTCTTGGGTTCCATGATCACTGCAGATGGTGACAGCAGTCACGAAATTAAAAGATGCCTGCTTCTTGGGAGAAAAGCAATGACAAACCTAGACAGCATCTTAAAAAGCAGAGACATCACCTTGCCGACAAAGGTCCGTATAGTTAAAGCTATGGCTTTCCCAGTAGTGATGTATGGAAGTGAGAGCTGGACCATAAAGAAGGCTGATCGCCGAAGAATTGATGCTTTTGAATTATGGTGCTAGAGGAGACTCTTGAGAGTCCCATGGACTGCAAGAAGATCAAACCTATCCATTCTGAAGGAAATCAGCCCTGAGTGCTCACTGCAAGGACAGATCCTGAAGCTGAGGCTCCAATACTTTGGCCACCTCATGAGAAGAGAAGACTCCCTGGAAAAGACCCTGATGTTGGGAAAGAGAAGGGGACGACAGAGGACGAGATGGTTGGACAGTGTTTTTGTAGCTACCAACATTGTGTTTTGAGTCTGTGCTATAAATTGTTTATACTGTCACTGTTGCAAGGTTTTTTATTTAACATTTTTTGCTGTCTTTTACTGCTTCTTGTTGATTTTAATTATCATGTGTTGTGGTTTTTAATATTGCCTTGTTTGTAAGCCATCCAGGGATCACCGTATTTATTGATAAATGAAAATTGTGATTCCAAATCTTTCCCACTATTTTTCAGATGTCTCTGTCAATGTATGATATAGGAACATCCACCACAGATTTTAGTTTCTTTTTTTACTCACGCCTCCATTAGCAGGATGACACACTAGTTTGCTGAAGCCATTGTTCAGGGTGAGTTTAAGGAGGAATTACATTTCTAGAAAGACTTTTTCCATTGCAGCATTCCATACAATTCCAAATAAGTCCCAGATCCTAATGTATGTTACTTGATTTGATGACACATCCTACTGTTGTCTTGTCCAGATATAGTAGATGGATGAAGAAAGTATGTGTATTTGAAAAATAGAAGGAACCTTTTTTAAAAATTAAAAGAATGAGGTGCAAGGGATTTCAACCATTAAGACATGGCAAATAAAAATTACAAAGGGAAACAAAATAAAAAAATTCCTTCAGTAGCACCTTAAAGACCAACTAAGTTTTTATTTTGGTATGAGCTTTCGTGTGCATGCACACTTCTTCAGATACAGTGAAATGGAAGTTTCCAGGCACTTATGTAGAGAAGGGGTGGGGAGGGGTGGGGATGGGGAGGGGGGATCACTCAGAAGGGTGGTGGAAATGGGTGATTGACTGACTGATAGCTGTTGATGACCGCAAACGACTGCAAATGGTTTTGCATGAAAAAGCAAGGGTTGAGATGGCTGAAGATCGCTTATCATGTATAATGAGATAAGAACCCGATATCTCTGTTCAAACCAGGTCCCTCCATGGTTTTGAGCTTGGTGATAAGTTGCAATTCAGCAACTTCTCTTTCCAGTCTATTTCTGAAATTCTTTTGTAGTAAGACAGCTACTTTGAGATCTTGTATAGAATGTCCTGGGAGATTGAAGTGTTCTCCTACTGGTTTTTCTGTCTTCTGGTTCCTGATGTCAGATTTATGTCCATTTATCCTTTGGCGTAGGGTAAAAGGATAAATGGACATAAATCTGACATCAGGAACCAGAAGACAGAAAAACCAGTAGGAGAACACTTCAATCTCCCAGGACATTCTATACAAGATCTCAAAGTAGCTGTCTTACTACAAAAGAATTTCAGAAATAGACTGGAAAGAGAAGTTGCTGAATTGCAACTTATCACCAAGCTCAAAACCATGGAGGGACCTGGTTTGAACAGAGATATCGGGTTCTTATCTCATTATACATGATAAGCGATCTTCAGCCATCTCAACCCTTGCTTTTTCATGCAAAACCATTTGCAGTCGTTTGCGGTCATCAACAGCTATCAGTCAGTCAATCACCCATTTCCACCACCCTTCTGAGTGATCCCCCCTCCCCATCCCCACCCCTCCCCACCCCTTCTCTACATAAGTGCCTGGAAACTTCCATTTCACTGTATCTGAAGAAGTGTGCATGCACACGAAAGCTCATACCAAAATAAAAACTTAGTTGGTCTTTAAGGTGCTACTGAAGGAATTTTTTTATTTTACTTCGATCCAGACCAACACGGCTACCTACCTGTAAAGGGAAACAAAGCAGTGGAATAAAAATTAACTCTTGAACTTGACAACCTAGAGAATGGGGAGAATAAAAATGTGCATATGAAAAGAGTTAGAGAAGGAGCCAAGAAAGCTTAGTGACTTTTATACAAAAGTGGCTCAAAGAAATGTTAGATTATGATAATCATAGGGAAAAGGTTCATGCTCATTATTTTGCCAGCATCATGGAACTAGATCCAGAGGTTTTGACTGGATACTATATAGGTAAAGGAAAGGTTCTGGGGAGAAAGCCAGAGAGAACAATTAATTGTCCATTATGTGTCATAAAATGACTTTTGGAAATATTCTTGCCTTTTGATTCTTAAACCAAGAGGGGGACGAGAGGAACAATGGAGCACCAAGAAAAATTAGTTCATTGCAGATGGTGTTTGATTTCCTTTGTGGTGTCTGGCTGCACAGGAAAAGAAAAAAGGAGGAATAAAGATGAGAAGAATCTTAAATATACAGAAAAATAATATATTTCTCTTTGTGAATTTGGTGACACTACATAGCCAACAGGGAAAACGTCTCCTAATTTCAGTACTGGTATTATAAAACCAGAATGACATATGAAAATGATTTTTCTTATATATCAGGTTATAATCCCAATCTGAACCGCCTTTACTTGGAAGAAACTCTTCGTTTCTTTTAGTGGAATTTACATCCAAGTAGGTTGTTTAGGACTGAAGGCTTAGGTGCTAAAAAAGACAGAACTTTTTAAAGTGCTGGAAGCAGTATTATTGAATTGCCATTGCCCCACCATACTTTCTTTTTTTCTTTTTGTCCCACCATAGTTGCTGATCAAGCTAACTTTTCAGGTTTTGTAGCACTTCCAGGGATGGGCTGGCCAATTCCCCCCACTTCCCCCCTTTGGGGGGTGGGGAAGCAGAAACTTTACCTCAAAAGGGATATTGTAGAGTTGGAAGAGGTTCAGAAATGGGCAGCCACAATGAGAAGGGTATGGAGAGGAGCAACCAGGGCCGTCTCAAGCAGGTCGGGTGCCCTGGCGCTGAGGCGCGGAGATTGCTCCGGCGCCCCTGCCCTTGCAGTGCGCAGCACGGCTTCCACAGGGCTTCGCCGCACAGCGCCCCCCTGCCCCGCGCCACCGGGACTACACCTAGAGCCGGGCCTGGGACAACTCCCCTAAGAGAAAAGGTTGCAGTATTTGGAACTTCTTAATTTTAAAGAAAAGGTGAGCAAGAGTGGCATGACAGAAGTTACTGTACTTATAGCCAACCAACCAAGGAAACAGGGAAGCAAACCCCTCCACAAATACTGTACAGTAAAACCGGAGGGTGTGTGTGAAATACATTAAAAGCACCCCAACCAATTCTAAAAGGCCACTGATAGTTAAAGGCCAAAGACCTGGTTATAGAGGAAAGTTTTTCATAGATTCATAGAACTGAAGACTTGGAAGGGACTCAGATGGTCATTTAGTCTGATTCCCTTCAATGCAGGAATCTCAACTAAAGCATCCATGACAGATGGCCTTCCAACCTCTGCTTAAGGAAGAGCACCACCTTCTGAGGGAGTCATTTCTGCTGTTGAACAGCTCTGGCATCTAAAGATATGTAATGATGTTCAGTTTCTTTCTCAACCGTATGGTTTGTGATTGCCTTACATCTTTGCATTGCGGTCTGCTGGTGCTGCTATTAAATGCAGTTCCTAACAAAATCTCATTCACCCATGATTCCATGGTGGATAAAAAGGCTGACCTGGCTTGTATAACTGAAAGGTAGCTTGGCGAGCTGAGGGTATAGTTTCTCCTACTTATGCCCTCCTACTTAAGTACTCAGTTCAGTACCAGAATAGAGTCAGGAACTGGCGGCGGCGATGGAGGGTTTCCGTAGTCTCACTGTCTCCAGGCTTCTTGTCTGTTTGAGTGCAGTATGGAGTATACTGTATGTATCTTGTGTTGAGTGACCAGGACAGATAAGAAATTCTGCTGGTGAATCACCTGACAGGGGCTATTTGGGATATGGTGTTGAAGAGTCCCAGGATGGTTGTTCTGGGCGGGGGGGGGGGACACCTAGTTTTCATGCTATGGTCACCAGGTCCTTGGTGGCTCAAATCTTATGTGTGCCATTACAATCCTGAGCTGTTCCAACATGTCTTTAGCCCAACACATAAAGCAAGATACACCTGATAGTTGTTTTCTTGGCCACACAGGAAGATAGTAATCTGAAAATGGAGGATTTTTTATTACGTATTATGATTGAACCACTTCCTGTTAAAATCTAGACTTGCATTTGCCCTCTGAATGCATGGGAGGCCTGTTAATGTGATTCACGCTCAGATGCTTATGAAAAAATTCCTTCAGTAGCACCTTAAAGACCAACTAAGATGCTTATGGACACTGATGGACTCCAAAGGGCATTTTGGGATATTCTGATGAGCATGACAGGCACGCTTGCCTTAGGTCTTTACATGTATGAAATAAATGTCAGTAAGATCACAATGGAACCTCAGTTCCATGGCAATGGAATGCCTCAGTTTTTATATGTTTGGCATAGCTGCCAAGTTCTCCCTTTTTTTAAGGGAAATTCCATTATGCTGAATAGGCTTCCTCGCGAGAAAAGGGAAAACTTGGCAGCTATGGTTATAGTGAGCAAGGAAGAAAAACAAACTATTTCAATTAAGATGGGGCTAAAGTCTGTTGCGCCGGTCAAGGCATCGCTGTGGAAACCCCTAGTGAACTGATGTAAGGCGTGGGCACAGAGCTGACTTTGTAATACGATGCAGGGCAGAGTAACGATGCTGCCAGGGAACAATTCAGCAGAAGCAGCGGCAATGTTGTGCCTATTTGAACTTGAGCGCTAATAAATGACTTCCCACCCAGCACAGTTAGCATGGACGAATACAACGATGTCGTTTTTGTGGCAGACCAGCCCCGCCTGCTCGCCCGCCAAGACAGGTTGCCGTATGAAAAAACAACAACGCGGAAGTAGCTCGAGACGGGATAAGGGCAAATGCTTCGGCCGCTGCTACAGAGCATGCGCAGTTTTTCCGAGCATGCCCAGTACCGACGACGGAGGCGCCGGCTGCCCACTCTTACGGTGCACCGGCTGCGACGGGAGCAGAAAAGGCAGCAGCGGCTGACGCGTCGACCGTCCTTCCCTCGCAGGATCTCGGATACATTTCTTCCCTTCAGTAGCTTGGAGGACACGGGGAACCCAAGGTGTGGGGAGTCGGAGGAAGTGGGCAGCTAAGTAGGGTTTCTGTGCGCGCGCGCGCGCGAGGTTGCTATGGTAACCGAGGCTACCTGGTCGGTTCCCAGGGAACGGGATGCCGCCTGGAGCAGGAATTAAGGACTTCCTGGGCTGACTGCCTAGATTCTCCCCCTATATACCTCCGTCTGTCTGTCTGTGTGAGTGAGTTACTGGACTTTTCCTGGGCTGCCAACCCTCTTGGCGGATGGCATCATAGGTGCCCACCTGCACTCACGCCTTGGATTGGGATGGAGGTGTGCTGGTTGTTGTGAGAAATGCATCTGTTCCTAGAAGATACTGAAAGTTAAATAGGTAAATATGTAGAAAATGTAGCCTTAAAGACAAGCAGCACCATGCTAGTACCAACTCGGTTCTCTCTAGAACCAGCTTGTGTGAATTGTTGTGAATAGCAAATACATAAATGTCCTACATTTTGCCTGTGCAAAAATATAATACGCATAAGGCTGCTGTGTCGGTCACAAACCTAGGAGTAATTGTGAACTATTTAAATCACGTGGTATTTCTTTGCAGCTGAGTTCCTGTTTCTGTATAACTATACTGTATTGAAGTTATCCCACACTGTCTAGCCTGTGTGTACTGTATATGACTGCTTCTGCTCAGGAAGTGTGTGTGTGTGTGTGTGTGTGTGTGTGTGTGTGTGTGTGTGTGTGTGTAAGGCGGGGGGTGGTTGGTTGTGAAAAGCCCCAGCTAGTAAATTCATTTAAATTCATTTAAAACAACTGTGGTGGGGAAGTTGTGCCAGCTGCCCTGATTCTTCTGATTCCTTTGAAGTATCAGTGATTGGTTCAGGAATAACCTGAATATCTCAAGTTACACCAGGCCTGAAAACTGTTATTTAAAAGAGTTTGGAAAACTGTGACAAATGAAGACAAAAGGATGATCTTATAATTTGTTTTGTACTCTGGCTATCTTAAATTGGTTCCTAACTTATTGTGAACTTAGGCAACTGATGCCTGTTCATTTAGTTTGGGTAAAGAATTTTTTGAAAAATGTATATAGAAGTTTGTAATAATCTAAAACACACACTCCAAATACAGTGCAACAAGCACATGTTTGCTTTCAGGATATAGGAATGCAATGATATCAATTTGTAGAAGAAGGAGGCAGAGAAATGGGCATGCTTAATAGCAGTTTATAGTTATTTATTAACTTATTTGTTTAAAGCCATTTATATCCCTCTCTCTCTCTCAGGGTATTATAGTGGCATACACTACAACACTAAAATATATAAAAAAGTAAGTATTCTGGAGGGTGGGGAGATTAGAATTCGGTGGTGGTGTATGCTTTTAGAGTTAAAATAAACTCCCTTCCTTGGACTATACTGCTATATTTCAGAATGAAAGAAAGGGGAAAGGGACACACCTAACATTTTCCAGCATCCTCACCCCTGCTATTAAAAAAAGAGAGTTGAGAATGCCAGGCAGGCAGCCCTAAACCTAAATCCTCTAGTGCTATATAGACAGCGATAGCCAGGGGTGTACCTAAGTGTTGGTAAGGTTGGCCTTGCCAAGGGCCCAGGTCAAGGGGCGCATATTAATCACACCCTTCCACTCTGACTCCATCATAGCAGGCCTGTAGGGCCTCCTCTCTGGCCAGCTGGCAGCACTATTAGCTCCTTGCCTAGGGTGCCAGGGGGCCTAGGTATGCCTCTGGCAATGGCCTTAGGGGGCCTTCAACAGAAGAAAAACACAAATTTCCTCCTCCCTCTCCTGAATTCCCTTCCTGAGACCTTATCAGCACTATTCTTTGTGAATTTTTAATCTTTTCAAATCACTGGGGGGGGGAGCAGCTCTGATGTGCTGCTTACTTTTCTTTTTCTTTTCAGAATTCAGATTAGTCTTTATTTCAAAGACATGATGGTTCTGACAGGGTAGGAATGCCATTCAGATTAAGGATATGTGCCTTCTTCATTATTCAAATAAAACATAAAACACAAATACTGAAGGAGCATGTTTTTAATAATGTGTGCTTTATTATTTTGAGGGAATTATGCCATATCCTAAGAATAAATCATAACTTTTTCATTGTGAGCAGAGTTGGTCAAAATGTGGTAAGTGAGGAGACAGGATTTTAAAAAAAATAAAAGTCTGTTTGCAGGCTTGACTATGGCTCTGCAATCAACGCCTCCATCATAAATGTACTTGTAAGGCAGACAATTTAAGATCGAAAGGAGATTTGATTGAAACTTAATTAGAACCTGTCATTGGCTATGCTGCTGCTGCAGTACAGAATGTATTCATGTCTCCCAGGTTGCCAGTTACTTAATTAAAAGAGAGCAAATATTAAAATCCAATAAATGGTATATCTCTAGAGCAAAATGTAAGGATTTTAAAGTAGAAGGAAATGACTCATTCTTCAAAGACTGAGACCAGCGACATAGGAATTGTTAAGATGTTCTAAAACTTCACAGTGCAACAGGGAGTATAATATAAATTGAAACTGAAAGATTTTGTTTCTGTTTATATTCCTGTCTCAAACTTAATTTATCATTTGATTATAGCACTTATTTAATTAAAATGTAACCAACTGTTAGTACTTACAAGCCAAAATCATGACTCCAGCTTGGAGTTTGTGATAGAAGAGAAGAAACAAAAAAGAAACATAAACAAAAGCAACTCACCAAAAATATATCTGATGCAATTTTCCAGATTAGAAAATTGGTTTGTTTGTTAATCTACTCTAAAAATTTGTATAGTTCACTCACTATTTTAACTCTCATGACTTCCTCAAAGGAACCCTGGGTATTGTAGTTTGGTTAGATAGCTAACAATTATGTTAAAAGATGCCCCCATTACAGAACAAAAATTTAGAGAATTCCTTGGGGAGAGGGAAATGACACTTTCCCTTCCTTTAATTTGAAGGAGAGGGTATGAGAAAATCCAGGCTGAGGGAGGGGAAAGTGTGGGAAGGCAGTGATTTGGAGGAGAGTTCATATGGACAACAGAGAATTAATGGAAGTATATGAAGTTTACTATCCACATTAAATGACAGTGTGGATGAGCCTAAAGCCGAACCATAGCTTAGCCCCAGATAGCACAGCAGCAGCAGGATTGAATGAGGAGTACAGCAGCCGTGACCTTCACTTCAGGAGCCCACATGCTGAGCCATGGGTGATGTGTGTACTGGGTCACCATATACTGAAATGTATTTCCACATACATACACCTAACCATTATAGGAAAGTCAGTGTAAGAAGAAATAAGAACTTAACACTTAACAACTTAAAAGACTTAAAACTTTGTTGGCACAGCCTATGGTTATGAAAAGGTCTGACAGGAAGTTCTTCCTGCCAATAAATCCCTCCAGTTTGCTCAGCGTTCAATGAATGTGTAGTTTCCCAGCTGCGTTTTTCGCATGTTGAATTTCAGAGGCCAATTGGCATACCTAAGAGCAGTCGTTTTCAGCCTATTCCGTTGAAGGTTTCTCAGATGCTTTTAAAATGATTTCTAAGTGAGAAAAGCCATAATAGCAGACCAACCTGTTTGAGAAACCCACATTCACCTGCCAGTCATCCAGTGTACATTAAACAAGTACAGAGAAATCAAGTGTGTATATGCATGTGTGAAGTAGGTCCCAGTTACTGTTCAATAGGAAGCTTGGGTCCCTTGAAAGAATGTAATAATGGCTGTGGAGTTTGTGCTTAAAAAGAAGTGGTTTGGAAAGAAGCACATTATGCAAACTTAAGTCCTGAGAAGTTTTTACTAGAAGTCAAACTGCCATGCCTTTTTATGCAGAAGAGGCAATAAATTAACAATAAATACTCTTGATTAGATTTTTGTTGGTTATCTACAAAGAAATTGAATTGGCATGTTGTGCCAATGTGCACAAATGTGGAATAAATATTTCATTGAGATATGGACTGTCTGGAGCTTGCATTTTTTAAGTTGATGATCTGTCTTGTGTAGGATATTAGTGTTTGTTCTTTTTGGCTGTAGTTTCAGTTTACATTTTCTATTAGAACAATCCCTAGATAGCACTGATAACTTGTCTTGTTTGTTTTGACAGTAAATGTTTTCTTTTTATCATTCAGATCCTGCTGTGATATCATCATTGTAGCATTTACCACATCTTCAGCTTGTGGGTGTTTATATGGTTATTTAATGAAGTTTTCTATGGAGTCAGGAAACTGTTGTGTTTGGCCCTGAAAGTGCATAGCAGTGAATCCTTTGGTGAGTATCTTTTGTGCATATGTTTGTGTGACTTCCTTCCCACTGGTAAGTGATGTTCTGTGCTCACTGTACTTCTCCATTGTTTCTTTGCCATTAATAATAAAGCAGTAGGATAATAATCATTGGCACTTCAGTACTGCAAGGAAACTTGAGTTATCTGAGAGTATCATTCTCTCCCAGGTTCCAAAAGCTGCATCTTTGAATGGGCTCTAAAGTTGTGGGAAAGTGGGATCACAGCCACCTGGCCCATCATCTGAGTGTGTGTGACCTGCTTTTGTCCCCCAGTAATGCAGCTACCACATGTATAATGCAGGTAGAAGTTGTAAAATGTAAAGTTATAAATTGTATACTGACGGAAGTTAGAAAATCACACAGGAGATACTCTGACATAGTTCAGATGGAATATCCAGGACACTTTCCAAAATGGCCTTAAATGTATGTTGGAAGTCCTCCAGGAGACCATAGAGTTCAAATACTGCTCTTCTATTCTGTTAAACAACCCCCCACACATGCATACCAATAGCTCCCAATAACACCCCAAGTGGATTTTTCAAATTTAATTTATTATCTCGGATTTTTTGCTGAGCAAGAAGAAAATGTTCAGTAAGGAATATTGATAATAAATGGAGAGCTCTCCGAAGAAATTGAAATATCAAGGGGCACCCGGCAGGGATGTCCACTCTCCCCCCCTCCTCTTCATTTTAACAATTGAAAGCCTATTGAAGGAAATAAAAGAAAATAAGATGATTAAAGGAATTAAAGTGGGTAGAAGCATCTATAAAACGCGAGCCTTTGCAGATGATGTCATCATAATCTTAGAGGATCCTCTAGAGACAATCGGGCATCTGAAAAAAGCTTTACATGATTATGGCAAAGTATCGGGCTTTAAAATAAATATGAATAAAACAAAAATTATCACAAAAAAATTAAGAGAAAAGAAAAAAAAGAATTGAGAGAAAAATCAGGATGGGAAATTGTGAAGAAGGTAATATATTTGGGAATTGAAATTACAGCCAAAAATATAAACCTATTTGAAAATAATTATGAAAAAAAGTGGAAAGAAATAGAGAGAGAGCTAGAAAGATGGAGTAATCTACAGATGACATTATCTGCAAGGATAGCGGCAATCAAAATGGTAGTATTACCAAAATTATTATTTTTATTCCAAATGCTCCCAATTGTGGGGAAAAAAAGAGGTATTTGAAAAATGGAGGAAAGGCTTGAGTAAATTTATATGGGAAAGAAAAAAGCCAAGGATACAATACAAACTGTTGACTGATATAAAAGAAAGGGGAGGATGGGGGGTCCCAGACCTAAGATTATATTACGCAGCAGCAAGCCTGGTGTGGATAAAAGAGTTGGTAGAATTGGATAATAAAGAGATATTAGATATAGAAGGATTCAATAATACTCAGGGATGGCATAAGTATTTATTAGAGGGGGGAAAAGGAGGATATAAAGAATTTACGAATCATGTTTTCAAAAAATATTTATTAAAAATATGGTACGAACATAAAAACATTTTAGAGCCGAAAACGCCCTGGTGGGCCTCCCCCATGGAAGTAACCGCATTATTTAGTAAATACAGGCAGAGCAAATGGCCGACGTACTCGGATATCCTAGAAAGAGAGGGAGAACAACTAAGATTAAAATCATACCAAATGTTAAAACACGAATGTATGAGCTGGCTTCATTATGGCCAGATCCAAAGTTTGTTTAATAAACATTTGAAAATTGGGTTTACCGAAAACAAATCTAAATTGCAGGAGATATTATTGGAAAATAAAGAAAAACCAATGTCAAAGTTATATGCTTATCTTCTCGAATGGGAACTAAAGGATGAAGTGGTGAAAACCACGATGATACGCTGGGCCCAAGATATAGGGAGACCTATATACAGCGATAAATGGGAAAGACTCTGGAGGGAAGGGATAAAATTCACGGCGTGCCCAGGTATCAAGGAGAACATTCTTAAATTGGTTTATAGATGACATCTATAATTGCCAAAATATATAAAAATGATTCCAACAAATGTTGGAAATGCAAAGAGAAAATTGGTAATTATTACCACTGCTGGTGGCAGTGTGGTAAGATTCAAGAATTCTGGAACAGAGTATATGAAAAATTGGAAAAAATGTTGAAAATGACGTTCACCAAAAACCCTGAATTATTTTTGTTGAATATGATCCCAGAAAGCATCCCTGAGGGAAAAAGAAATATATTATCATATGCTAGTGCAGCGGCCAGGCTACTGATAGCTAGAAATTGGAAGGGAGAAAAAATGCCGACAATATACGAGTGGCAGGAGAAATTGGTCGAGTTCATGAATCTAGATAAAATGACCACAGCAATTAGAAAAATCCCCAAGCAGAAATGTATCAAGGAATGGAAACAGGTAGAGGACTATTTAAGAAAAGAGAATTTCAACATAGATCTGGTGATATGCCTATATTGAAAAGAAAACAGGGAAAAATTAATAACAATTATAAAAAATAGCAGTAGGAATTTAAGGGTAACTAGAAAGAAGCAAGAATCTGGTAAGCTTAGAAAATAAAGCGATGTATGGACAGTGGGAAGCTATTTGTAATCTTCAATTTTTAATCTATAATTCTCTCTTTTATTTCTTTTTCTTAGGATTTATAACCCAAATCTTAAGTTTGTATGATATTTTATTTGTTATATTATTATTGGTGTTGATTTCTGTTATATTATGTTATATTAATTTGTATTATTTATTATGTTAAGTTCTAAGGCCATTGATATGGAATATCATTTCAAACTAGTGTCTATATGTTTTCTGCTTTTCTATATATATGTGTGTACATATATACATACATATATATAGTTTCCTTTTCTTCTCTCTTTCTATTTTTAATTTTCTGTTGTTGTCTGGAATATGATCTTCTTATATTTTGTTTTGCTTTGTTTTTGTTTTTGGTTAAATGAATTTTTTTGTGATCTGTGTTTGCAAAATTGAAATAAAGTTTATTTTATATAAAAAAAATGTTCAGTAAGCTTTACTACAGAAATGCACTGAAAAGACAAAAAAAAATCAGCTTGTCATCCTATATAAACAATACACTGTAGACAAAATGCCCTCTTCAACTCCCTTCCCCATCACATAAGTATTACCTTCATGTGTGTATTAAGCTCATCTTACATCTTACCATGGGCCACATATAACATTGCAAATAAATATGTTAGATTCTGAAAGCAATAATTTATTATTATTAAGGCATTTATTTAAAGACAGGCATATCTGATGGAGAAGGCTATGCCTGTGAATTCAGAGATTGTCTGAAATAATGTTTTATTTAATAATGGTCTTGATGCCTTGAGGGTGCATTTGCACTTGCATGTGCTGCTGGTTACTTTAATTGTAGCAGGAAGTGACACAAATACTGTATATCAATAACAGCAGAAACAAAGCAGCACTGTAGAATCCTGCTTCTGCTGCCATGCAGAGTAGACTGACCATGCTAATCTGTGGTGCAGACAGATGGCTGAGCAGCATGAACTAATGACCAATGCAGTGGGAAACACAGGGCTTAGATGTTCATCAGAGTGTGATCTGAACCTTGAAATACTGACATTGCAAACAAGTTTCTAGAAGTTTTATATTTCCCATCTCTTCTGCACAGTGTTGGAGTACTTACTGCAAACTCATTTCTATCAGAAAAATGAAGCCCTCAAAGAACAAAAATGTAGAATATTCAGAAGGTTTCTATAAGCCCCCGTTAGCTGTCCAGAAGACCAGTGCCGAGATAATAAACGAAGCAAGAAATACACTAAGGATTTTAAGAACTCAAAGACCGTTCACACCAAGGGAGGAGCAAAGGAAGCTTTTTGGATCTGCATCTTCAAGAACACCTGAAAATAGACCACCTTCTGCTTTTAGGTATGGAGTTTTGGAGGGAAGGGCTATAACCCTACATTCCGTGTCAATGGGATTCAGGTGGATTAGAGAAGTATAAAAACACAGGTATAAAATTGTCCATCTATTTTGGTAGGGAGTACATGCTTCCTGCTGTATGGATGTAGCTGATAAGAAGTTTGGCTAGAAATAATTGAAGTGTTTCTGACAACTTTTAAAAAGAAAAGAAGTATTCACTGTCAACCCCAAACTATTATTAGGTTTGATGTGTAGGAAGCTGAAGCACCTCTCATTTGCTTTCTGGATGTGTCATCTCCTGCTCTTGTTGATTTTGACATTCCCAAAGGAATTGCTTCTAAAAGAGAAACACTATCACAATATGGATTGCCATTACAGCTGCTCAGTAGCCAGCATAGAGGGGACTCGGAATAAGGCAGCATTATTCCTTGTGCCATTGAGTAAGTAGAATAGGCACCATGACATATACTTGCCCCTTTATTTTCTTAATATCTTCTCTAACCTGTGTTTTATTTTGCATTCCAAAAAAGCGATTTTCAGTAAAGCAATTTTGCAGAAGTAGAATTTTCACTCCATTAGTATGCACATAGAAAGTACTTTGTGGAGAAAAACATGTTATCTACACATTTAATTAATATGTTCTGTTTTTCATTCCAGTCTCCATGCTTCCAGCTTTGAATGGGTCGAATCAAGGCCTGTCTCTTGTGCACGTCTAAGCCCACTGGACCATGTATGTATTATTTTTTTAGCAGGGCTTTGTGTATTCTGTGCTCCATTAAAATTATGTGCCAAGAAAGACTGCCTTCTGCAAACTTATGCAGATTGACACTTAAGGCCACTTTCCATCACTTAAGACTTTTCCAGCTGTCTCTCTGGCTTCTTAGGTCTCTGCAAGCATTTCTTACACAGCACAGGAGGAACTTTCTTTTTACAATTAGATTATCAGGAAAGTGAATTTGTGCCCACTACCACATTCTGTGCTTGTTCTGCAGTCTCATGGAATTGTGGCATATCCCTAGTCCTATCCATTGGAGGTAAAATTATATAGGCTGATGCTGAAGCATCTGTGTCTTGCTTCCCCCACCCCCCTTCTTTCCAAAACCATCTTTGGAAATGTGTGTAAATAAGTTTTGTGGAATTTCACTACAGTGGTCTGTAACAAGATTATCCTTCGGAGTATCTGTTCCTTTGTGAATTCACTTAAGACCTCAGAGTCAAGTCCTATTATTTACCAGGAAAATAAGATGTAGTAGTAAACAAACTGACTTAAGCTTAGTGGAACTTCTTGCTCAGGGAAAACTATTACGAGAAGAAATTTGTCAATAAATAGATTATGGCAAGACCCATAATGTTAATAACCTCCCTCTTCTGATTCTTACAAGTGGCTGTATGTTAAATTAGAACTTTTCTTGTAACAGAAGCCAAAGTTGCTGTCATCACCCAGGAATAATGAGGAGCATCATATTTCACCTCCTAAATCACCAATAGATTCAGAGGAAATTAGGAGAATCAGCAATGCTCGTGCACGTTTGTTTAGAACCGCATCTTATGGAAACCTTCTCCCAGATAAAATACTACTTCCCAATGAGAGTAAGTATGTTTCTATTTAATCCTTTTTACCAAGCTTTTGTAAGAACTCAGATTATAAAATATATTAAAGTCAGCCTAACTGAACAATTGGATTCCATAGTCATAGAGTTTGAAGGCATCTCAAAGGTCCCCTAGTCCAACCCACAGCTAATGCAGAAAATCTACTGCTCCAGCAGTCCTAGCTTGCAGTCATAGGAACATAGGAAGCTGCCTTATACTGTCTCAGACCACTGATCTGTCTAGCTCTATATTGTCTACACTGACTGGCAGCAGATCTCCAGGATTTCAGGCAGAGTTCTCTCCCTCCCCTTCCTGGAGATGCCCATGATTGAACTTGAAACCTGCCACCTCCATTTCAGATGCTCCGTTACTGATCTATGGCCCTTCTCTTAAGGTCCAGTGGTTTAGTTTGCAGTTCATCCGAAATGAAATGTCTTTTCATACATTGGTGTGGATCCTAAGGGCCAAACTGTGCAAGATGCTAATGATGTGATCGGAAATAGTGTTGTTTTTAATATGAAATATGAGGCTGGTGGAGCTGCGGTAGTTATTGGCTTCACAGCATGGGAGGGGAGCATGCCAGGTAGTTAGATTGGAGCACATCCATTTATATATAGGTGGATACAATACGTAGTTCTTGATTTCTATACTATATAAGAAGGTAGAGGGGATTACTTCTCAATCAAGGGGGTGGGATCATAGAATTGTAGAGTTAGAAGGGATCCTGAGGGTCATCTAGTCCAACCTCCTTGTATCCAGAAATATTATTTCAGCTAAAGCATCCATGACGAAAGCATATTTCCACTGCTTTGTCCTTTGGGAAGAAAGGAAAACTATTAAATTTGAGTGTGCTTCTTTAACCTAATCTTACTACTGATGCTGCAGTATATAAAACATTTTCACTTAGTTTAGGAATAAAAGTTTCTTTACAGTAGAAAGGTTGAGCTCTTATGAATAAAGATGTCATTAGGAGTTCATGTGTCTTTAGAAAAGAATACCAGCCTGCATCAGTTCCTTTTATACAGATTTCTCTTATTTTAGTTAATGCCAGCTAGCAAGGACTGTTATTACAATGTGAATAGTAATATTTCAGAAGACTAGCTATCCTTTTAAGGACATCTTTCTGTATGTTTCCTTTATAAGAACACTTTAACCATTTTGTTAAAACAGGTAAGACACTGAATTTTGAAGATCATCCTACCATGTGTGATAGTTCAGGAACTAGAGATGAAAGTCAAAACCTGACTGTCCAGTTGACCTTTAAGGAGAAGTGTATCCCATTAACATACAAAGAGCATCAAAATAAGGTAGAAGGGGAAGAAGTATATTCACAAATGACAGACATTTCGCCTTCACCTCAGTGCAGCAATCAAAGGTCAGTATTTTATTTATCTTCAGGTATTTTCACACAACACATTTAAAAGTGGGAGCAATTGGTGTGCTGCACTGCTGTCATGGAGCCACGCTACTGACATCAGCATCACTGTTGCTTACAGGGATGGTGCAAGGGTGCAGGATGGCACTGGATGCAGAAGGGCTGTGTTGGCTCCAGCAATGCACCAACACAGCACTGATCTCACTTCCCTTCCCCGTGTCCCAGGTGACAGTGGTATCGCTGTCGGGAGGGTGGCTTCATGGCACTACACCACTGTTTGCCATCATGATGGTTATAACAAGAAAATGGATATATTTAAGAAGGATTAAACAAGGATTTATGGTATACAGTAGTTAAATCTGGTCCATAGCTATTGCTCAAAAATTAAGGTATGCTAGAGGCCAAATAAAAACATTCTTTTTCAACTAAATGGCAAAAAAATGATTCTACATATTAAAGATGATAACAGTGTTCAAATTCCTCCTGTAAAATATGCTACTATTTGGAATTCTTAGTAACTCTCCAGTTACTGATAGTTATAAATGAAACAAATCTTTCAAATAATGTTGCCACCCAGCAGTTTGAAAGCATGCCAGTGTGAGTAGATAAATAGGTACCATTGTGGTGGGAGGGTAAACAGCGTTTCCGTGTGCTCTGGCTTCCATCATAGTGCCCCGTTGCTCCAGCAGCGGTTTAGTCATGCTGGCCACATGACCCGGAAAGCTCTCTGTGAAGAAACACTGGCTCCCTCAGCCTGAAAGTGGAGATGAGCGCTGCACCCCATAGTTAAATTTGACTGGACTTAACCATCCAGGGGTATTTTACTCAAAACTAATAATAATATTACTATTTTCCCCCAGGGATTTTGAATGAAGCGACCCAAATTTGTGTGTGTATGTATGTTTAATTTTAATCTTCATTAAATTTTATTGTATTTCTTTATTCCTGGTTCAATTGCCGGCCCCCTAAAAAGACATTGGCTTGCTTCTCCCCTTGGCAAGTGCTTTTTAGCTTTATCTGCTGGTGCAGTAAGGAAAACTAGTTCCTAATCTATCAAAGGATCAAACGGTTTCCTCTTGCATTGGTGTTAGGAATCTTAGCGCCAAACTTTGTGCTTCCTGCTGTTGTAAATTGTAAAATGTTTAAAAAGTGGTAGACAACTGTTTACGAAATTAAGGAATACTTCCTATGCCCCCTTTCCTGACAGCAGCAAATCGCTGCCCCTCTGCCAAATACTCTTTATGGATCTAAACATACAGGACCCGGGGTTGAAACTATCATTCTTGTCTAGGCTGTATTTTAAGCCTCTTGTACCTCTTTCTCAAAGATTGATGCCACATTTGTTTGCATTGTTTATAGGAACATTATTTTGTTTAACAATAATGACAACTAATGAAGCTTCCAAACAAAAAACAAACAAAAACGTGGCTAGGGTATTGGATGCAGACTTTCTGCTACATTCTCTAAAACATGGATTCTGAGCCTTTGTTAGATGATTGCAATGAAAAAATATACTGATATTTATGGTATTCCAGCTGCACTATTTAAAATTTTAAAAGATGATGCTGTTAAGGTGCTACACTCAATATGCCAGCAAGTTTGGAAAACTCAGCAGTGGCCAGAGGATTGGAGAATATCAGTCTACATCCCAATTCCAAAGAAGGGCAGAGCCAAAGAATGCTCCAACTACCGCACAATTGAGCTCATTTCACACGCTAGCAAGGTTATGCTTAAAATTCTACAAGGCAGGCTTAAGCAGTATGTGGACCAAGAACTCCCAGATGTGTAAGCTAGATTTTGAAGAAAGCTAGAGAGTTCCAGAAAAACATCTACTTCTGCTTCATTGACTATGCAAAAGCATTTGACTGTGTCAACCACAGCAAACTATGGCAAGTTCTTAAAGAAATGGGAGTGCCTGATCGCCTCATCTGTCTCCTGAGAAATCTCTATGTGGAACAAGAAGCTACAGTTAGAACTGGATATGGAACAACTGATTGGTTCAAAATTGGGAAAGGAGTACGACAAGGCTATATATTGTCTCCCTGCTTATTTAACTTATATGCAGAATTCATCATGTGAAAGGCTCAACTGGATGAATCCCAAGACGGAATTAAGATTGACGGAAGAAATATCAACAACCTCAGATATGCAGATGACACAACCTTGATGGCAGAAAGTGAGGAGGAATTAAAGAACCTTTCAATGAGGGTGAAAGAGGAGAGCACAAAATATGGTCTGAAGCTCAACATCAAAAAAACTAAGATCATGGCCACTGGTCCCATCACCTCCTGGCAAACAGAAGGGGAAGAAAGAGGCAGTAAGAGATTTTACTTTCTTGGGTTCCATGATCACTGCAGATGGTGACAGCAGTCATGAAATTAAAAAACGCCTGTTTCTTGGGGGGAAAGCAATGACAAACATTTTAATGACAGCATCTTAAAAAGCAGAGACATTACCTTGCCGACAAAGGTCCGTATAGTTAAAGCTATGGTTTTCCCAGTAGTGATGTACGGAAGTGAGAGCTGGACCATAAAGAATTGATGTTTTCGAATTATGGGGCTGGAGGAGACTGTTGAGAGTCCCATGGACTGCTAGAAGATCAAACCTATCCATTCTGAAGGAAATCAGCCCTGAGTGCTCACTGGAAGGACAGATCCTGAAGCTGAGGCTCCAATACTTTGGCCACCTCATGAGAAGAGAAGACTCCCTGGAAAAGACCCTGATGTTGGGAAAGATGGAGGGCACAAGGAGAAGGGGATGACAAAGGACGAGATGTTTGGACAGTGCGAAGCCACCAACATGAGTTTGACCAAACTGCGGGAGGCAGTGCAATACAGGAGTGCCTGGTGTGCTCTGGTCCATAGGGTCACGAAGAGTCGGACACAACTAAACGAATAAACAACAACAGTGCTTCAGTACACTTGAGTTTATTGCAATATGTTTCATAGTAATATTTCAGAGTAATATTATCAGCTAAAATTTCTTTAATACTGAGCCTGAGAAAGTAATTTGATAACCAATTCTAACAGTTTAGAATGTAGGTATTGGAAAACAGCTTCTGTCCTGGACAAGTCTGCACATTCTACGGTATATTGGAAAGAGCAAACAAAAGGAAAGAGATTGAAAGGCAATGAGGAATGGATGCAGAGTGGGATGCCAAACATAGGGCACTTGAAATTTAATAGGAAAAGTGGGGGGAGGGCAAGTTGGTGGAAGGAGGCAGATATAAAGGAAAGAATATACTTAATTTTCATCCTAAGCTGATTTATGTCCCTTCATACTAAAATATTTTGTATAACAGATTCCATGGGCTGTAAAAATGTATTGAGCGTTTCCAAATTTGCTTTCATTCTGCTCATTTTGTATGGCAGCAGGGCTGGAAATTAGTTTTCATCCCCAAGTGAATACTTGCTTGCAAAGGGTTTGCATCTACCGTTCTTCATAATTGATGAGACTATGCCTCACACAGAGTGATAATTGTTAAATTTTCAGGTATACTCAAATAATTTGTCACTTACTCCACAGAATTACTGTTGCAGTTAAATTTATTTACATTCACCTAAACTGATTTATCTCTATCGGCACGTTTTCACTTTTTCTTATCCATATTACTTTTGAATACTAGTTGTTTACATGCCCTCCAGTTTTGAGGCAGATTGTTCTACTTCATTTTCGCTGTGCTTAGTGAATATGATTTGACAATGCCTAATTATGGTAGCAAAGTATGTAGGATTAAAACCGTATGTAAGTGGATTGATGCTCTTTAAATTCTAGTATTTACACTGACAAAAGCACTGCTCTATGTAATAGGCACCTTTAATTTTTCATATGTCCATGTTATTCAGATACATGCTTACAGTTATAAGGTTGTCTCTAACTAAGTCAAAGTAGACCCAATGAAATCAATTGTCCTACTCATAAGTATGAGTTGTATAAAATCCCATGGGAGCTAAAAAAAAGCTATATAATTCAAACATACCGTAAGCTTCTGCTCTAGTTCCCCCCCCCTTTTTTCCAAACCTTGTGTCCCCTTTCCTGGAATTTGATAGTAACTTAGACATGAACTTCTAGCCATAAGAACTGCCCAGTGGATTCACTGGCTGTAAATGTTGCTTCATATTAACATTTTGTCTCCCCCAAACTACCACGAGACCATTGAAATTCAAGCAGAACTCTTGTTTCTTTAAAAGTACTGTATGCCACCTTTCACATCAAAGCCTTCCCAAGTTGGTTTAAAAAGCTTAATATGCATAATGGGATGATTAGATAATCACTCCTCATAATTAAGAGAATTGTCTTTATCTCACAAGCACCAACAAATGTGGGGATTTTAAGGGTGAGATGGATGTATGGTTGTTTTGTGGAAATCTTAATTGAGAATGAGAATTCACAGACACTTGAGTGTTTTGGAAATGATAGAAGAATATTTCAAAGCAAACAGGTTTTTTTGTAAAAAATAAATAAATTCTACCTGATATTTTCTGTTGAAAATATAAAATGTATACCTTTTTTGAAGATCAGATGTTAATATATACATTTTGCATGAGCACCAGTTGCTCTAAGAAAGTATCATTAGTAGAATTTAAGGCTAACATTTAGATTCACTTCATTATTTCATGACAGCAAAGTCCTTTGTACTGTTGATTCACTCAGTCTTGAATAGAAAAAGTACAGTACAGTATTTTATGTTCAATAATGGCGGCCTCTTGTGGCTGACGGTTTAATTGCAGCATGCACCAGAAGATATAAATAAACCTATGGCTATTTGGCTATTTTTGCTTAGTTAACACTGGACAGAGCAGACAGACTCCTGCTCTAAGATTCCCAAACTGATTGTGGGGAGTTAACTTAGGCCAAGAAGTTTCTCAGTGTCAACACTTGGCAGCCTCTGCATTGATACTCTGATTGTGAGTTATGGTTGGTAGTCCCAATCAGATAATAGGAAGTAATTGGGCTGGGGGGGGAGGGCCCAACTCTCCAGTTTATCAGAAAGTTGGCGTTTATGTTCTAGTTTGGGTTGCTGCAAAAACCCCAGAGTCTGAGACTACAGTGTGTGCATTTTCCTGGGGGATGATTTGGTAAAGTTCTACCAGCACTGAGGTGAACTTTCAATTTACCAAAAATAACTTTCCCAGTTGGGTGCATGGAAAGCTGAAAGTGCTATTATGTATGTGATGTTGATGTGTACCTACAGTTTTCTCTGTGTTAAGCTCATCTCCCATTTTTAAGTGACCAGGTTAACGGGCAAGAAAGTCCTTCAACATGCCTAGAAAACACTGAGTGGACTAAGTCTGCATCTGCGTCAGGTACATCACATAGTTTGGTTGAGCATAGATTTTATTTAAAAATAACTGGGTTTCTTTCTTGTACACTGCTGGATTGCATCTTTGCATTTAGAAAACTAATAAGTGATATCCATAGTTGTAAGCATCTGATTTTTTTTAATAAAGCTGTTTTTATTCTGAAAGTTGCACCATGCCAGCTTTCACACCTTGCTGCATTGTGTCAAGTTTCTGAATAGACATGATGTTCTGTTTTATTTATTTTCTAACCAAAAATATAACCTACACCTAAAATTTGAAATAGCCTTTAAATTTGTTTCACTTGCGTATATAATTTTTGAGTGTTCCCTTCTAATTAAACACTGGGCTAGAAGTGATTCAGCCTGCCTGGTACTCTTAATTTGCTAAACAAGCATATTGGAAGCAACCCATTACAAAAGTATTTTTAATGGAGCATTCAAAAGCTGAAAAAGTACATCACCACTCAGTATTATGATATTCGAGCAGTGGTTAGAATTCGTATGCAGCTGCCCAGTATATATTCTCATTTAGTACAGATTGACATAGATTAGTATTTTACAATGCTAAGAACCTGTTAGAGTGATTCACTTATATGTAAAGCTTAGTGTATTTCTTTCCCATTGCTTCTGCAAAAATGTTGAAACACTAAGCTTGGAAGGGTTCGACTTTCAGTGTTGCTAAGGCTTTTGTATTTACATACTAAGAACAGCAGCCAATAAATGCAAGCCAATGTCATTTCTCTGACCAGACTGCAAAGATGTGGTTATGACCGACAAACCACCAAGACATTTTGTTCAACTTGTCAATTTTTGTTGTTTAAGTTTCCTTAAAAAAACAAAAGAAAACCCCCAAACATACATTGAGGTAGTTGAAAATAATAACCTTAAATATTTCTTTTTTGCTTAGGCAGATACTGTAGTTTAGATTGTTAAGATTCCACTCATTTACACATTCTAAAGTATTAATATGGTTGTAGTTTTAAAATCAGTTTTACATATATAGTGTAAGTTTCAATGTGTGATCACTCAATAATATGTTTTCAAATTTCAGAAAATACTTTGGAAGCTATTGAGACAGAAGAGGAAGAAAACTACTGGAATATGAAAATTTTACCAATTCTACATGAATTAGAGTCTGGTGCATAATAGTTTCTATGATACTTGTTATGACTTTTACAAAACAGATTTTCCAGTACTTACTCCCAGTAATTGATATTCCAATTAATGTTCTTGCATTGGTAATATATTGTGGCCTGTGGTTGAGGGGGTGATCCACATCCCCTTTTTAGCACTATGATCAGGATTGCCATTTCAGATTTGAGGTGGGGGGAAATTATCCACAAGTTTAAGAAACCTCTCTTGTATTACCCACAATGCTATTTAACATGTACATGAAGCCACTGGGAGTGGTCATCAGGAGATTTGGGCAGTGTGCTATCAGAATGCTGATGACATTCAGCTGATGCAGATCACAATGATATCAGGTGACCTGCTTTTGCCTGCATGGTGTGAAATTGAACCAGGGGGGCAACAGCATAACCCACAAGGCTTATCGTCAGAGCTTGTAGAACACTATGCACAATGTTTTGCAAGTTCCAAGGATCAGCTGGTCATTGAAGGTTGCAAAGCTTTGTGCATAGGGCTTCACAGCACCTGAGGTGCTTTGCAAGTGCTGTCAATCAGCTGATCAGTGGTGCCCGCATACCCCTTTTGACTAAGCCAAATCTTTACCTGCACCACATATGGCATCATACTGTACAGTATATGGGATCTATGAATAGGGCAGGTGGGCGCAGCTTGGCCAAAATGGCATTACAGACCAAATGGGGAGAGCTGATGGGCCTAATTAGGCCCGTGGGCTGGAGATTCCTCACCACTGACCTAAAGGTTTCAGGTTTAAGCTACAGTTTTTTAATCATGCTTGATACTGAGTTTCTTATACAGTATCTCTGTATCGCTTTTCCTTTTAGTCAATTTATGGTTTTGTTTTCTCTTGGTGACTCTGAAATTTTTTGGTAATTGATGTTGCTTTATTCTTTTCCATATCAAATAGAGGACAACGTAGAAAGACTTTGCCATGCCTGTACTATTCTCTATAAGACCTTGGAGGAAGGAAATATGCTTCGCAAGCGATTTAAAAGACGAAATTTGCTTCTGAAGACTTTATACAAATTAGTTGACATTGCTTCAGATCCGCTTGGCCTCAAACTTGCAAAAATTATTCTAGGCGTAAGTTGAACTGTGGAGGGATCATGGTGCAATGTGATGTTTTGTATGTGCTTTAAGCTCCCTGTTTGTGTGAAATTGTATGATGGATCCTAAGTATCAAGAAACACAACAACTTTTCACAAAAGAGAACACACAGAGTTAAACCAAAAGTTAAAAAATGCTGGATTAATATAGTTTTATAAGTCTGATATACAAATCCTGTGAGCATATGATTTTTAATAATTGCCCTATTAAAACAAAAATCTGCATTGCTACATGGTGTCCCAAATATATGTTTTGTATTATTGGTTTTAGCGCACCAGAATATCCAGAATATTTGTCTGTTAATGCTGTGCTATGCATCAAACTGGAAAATTATAAGCATATCTCGAGTGAATCGGATGTATTACATTGTTAAGTAAAGCCACAGAAACTTCCTGTCAGAAATATGCCATCAAAATGCAACCCACAAAAAAAAAATGAAATCTCTGATTAAAAAATCCAAAGGATCTGGAAAAAATCCAGTGGTTCTCTCACTGCTCTATGTATCATAGGCTCTTATTCCACATTGAAAATATTGGGGGGAAAGAGATGAAACACATTTGCATACAGAATCATGAGTGCAATACAGGTAAAATTAGGCACATCTGTAGAATTCTCTGTGATTTAAGCACATTATTATAAACAGGTATTTTAGTTGCCTTTTGGTTTCTATGCTTTTAACATATAATACCCATGAAAGGTTAAAGCATGCATCCCCAAACTGCGGCCCTCCAGGTGTTTTGGCCTACAACTCCCATGATCCCTAGCTAACAGGACCAGTGTTCGGGGAAGATGGGAATTGTAGTCCAAAACATCTGTAGGGCCGAAGTTTGGGGATGCCTGGGTTAAAGTCTCATTGAAATCAATGGGAGCATTAAGCTCATGCTTAAATCTCTCACACCAAAAACAGTGGATCTTAAAAATAGCATAAATGGTTTGAATTGTGCCCTTTATCCTGTGTTATGCCTGATTAAATTTTTGTGTACCGGTAGCATTTCATGCATGCCTTCAATTTTTCACTAATGACCAATGGGTGCGTGCGCCTTTATATGTGTGTGTGCTTGTTTGGAGAAGGAGGAGTCATATCACTTTTGCCCAGGAATTCAAGAGCACAGTTAGGAAAGGAGAGCCTGAGAACTCTGTGATTAATTATGCCAGACAGCCAGTTATGATGTAACAACCCCAGCTTCCTAAACCATAGTTTAAAGATTTTTGGGAACCCATCAAGCCCTTCCTGCACTTTTTTGACACACTGATCCTGTCTGTTTAAAACACATTTCCCCATCAAGTATTTGATTGCACTGATGTTGCTTTTTTCCTGTTTTATTTGCAGCTGAAAGTAAGTGGAAAGAATCTGCTTAATGTCTGCAAACTGGTATTTAAAATAAGCAGAAATGAAAAAAATGATTCCATCATTCAACATGACCAAATATTGGGTACGTATCATAGAAATTCTACCATGGCTGTAACCATGTTTTACAGAGAAAATACACATTTAATTTGTTGGGGAAATGGAGCAGTCTAGAAATGAAGCATGAATGCAGACATGATTTCCAGGCTGCATTTTGATTTTAGATTGCTTCCCCCCTCCCCCCAAGCAATAAAGCACTATGAATTTCCCACACTATTCAGTATCCAGGTATGTCTGCCTTTGATACTTCAAGGATGGAGGAAAGTTTTTATTTTAAACTTTTGATCTCAAATAAACCACAACTATATTCTATATTCTATCTATATTCAGCCAGCCAGCCTGCTGTCTTGAAGATTGTGAATGTATTTGATCCCAGAAGGTAATCAGTAACATAAATAGAAGATGCCTCATTTTGATTGCTTAAAGTCTTGCATATGTACACTCTAAAATTGGGTGGTGGTAGCTTGTGTGAATCAGAGCTCTGCTCACCCAAGCTCCCTCCCTGATACTGTAGCCCCTCATCCCAGCCCTGTTCCTTTTCAGAACAGGTTTTTTTTTGGGGGGGGCAGGTACAGCAGGCTGTCTTGGGAAGGAGGTGGGGAATTTCCCTTGGGCAAATGTCTGGGCACTCCCACTGAAGTGGATGCCACCAATTGACCACTCTTGATCACTTCAAGGTAAGAGGCAATAAGCATTGTTCACAATTTTCTCCGTAGATTCTCTATTAGAAGTTCTGAGAGCTGAAGACTTGCAAGCAACTACTGAGGCCTTTCTCTATTGTATGGGCGCTATAAAATTCATTTCTGGAAATGCAAAGCTCATTAATGAGATGGTCAGCAAGGGAACTGTTGAAATACTGTTGCAACTAATGAAGCAGATCAATGAAATTAATGAAAATGATGCTCGGTTTTCCAGTTCAGGACACCTCTTGGTTCAGGTCAGAGTTAAACTTTTATTTCAACCAGATAAGATTTGAGGCCAGCCTTGATACTCTGCATAAAATATAAAACAATGAGAGGGAGAAAACAGGTACGTGTGTATTTATGTATAACAGTTGGAGCTTCACAAGTTATAGTAAAGAATAGGAAATATAGGAACAAACGAAAAATAACTAAAGAGAGCAATTTATATATTCCCGTATAAGATACACACAATTATCTTTTTAAAACACTTTTGACTTTGCCCCTTAGATATTTTGATTTCTACTGGTTATCAAATGTTAATACTGTACAAAACATCAACTTTATTTTATTTAGAGCTTCCTTATATCAAAAGGAAAGCATTGCCAATCACTGCTATTTGTTTATCATTCCACACTTGTTTAAATCCATTCAAATCTTGTTCAAGTGTAGTGCAAATTTATCTTCTCTGACTAGCTCATGTTGCCTAGATGAATTTGTTTAGAGTTGCCATACCCCTTATTTCAACATACTTACTAATCTCTTGAATCTTAGTCTCTGGTTTTATTTCCTGTACTTTACATATACAATACTAGCTGCTATGATCACTTGAAAAAGAAGAAATAATGAAGTATTACTCATACAAAGATTCCCTTTACAAATAATGAAGATATGTAAAAATAAAAGTATTCTGGAAGCCAAAACATTCTGCTACATAAATAACAAAAGCTCTATTTTGTTAAATATAGTAACATGTGTTTTAGTGATTAAGGAAATCCTAAAAAGGATCCAGAGCAAGCTTATAGGAAGTGCTGTTTGATGCTCTTACAACAATTATCTATCTCACCTATTATGCACACAAAAAATATGGTGGTGTTGTACAGTAGTGTATAGAGTCTATAATCATGGGGTCACTATAAGAAAATAGTAGTACTTCAGCAAGGGAAGGCAAAAAAAAAAAATTAATTCTAGGGACTACTTTCTATGCTTCTCGCAAGTTGGGGGGAAAGTGATAAAGGAATGGAATCAAATGTCTTTATGCCCTATTCTATTATTTAAGAGGCAAAAGCAAGCTAGCAGAGAGGCAATTTTTAGAGGAGATTAGAAAAGGGATAGAGAATCAGTGAAGCAAAGAGATGCAAGATAGATGTTGCGTATAGCAGCAATAGCCGATGAAAAAGCTCTTGTTCCAGTATGGATGATGATGAAACATGGAAATTGGAGTTTGACTATTGACAAGAGTAGAGGGGACATGCAGATCACTTTGCAAAGGGCATTTATGGAAGTCTAGCAAAAGAAAACAGTGATAAAGTTCTCATCAAATCAACCCCACTTTTGCTTGTATTGTGCTTTGTAGAAAGTTTACAATTTAGAGGAATTTTCATTAACCAAGATTATCATTACTATTGTGCTCATCATTCTGTAGAATTAAAGAGGAGATGCAACTCCAAGACAACAATATTGTTGATATAACTGTCAACTTAGCAGAGCCAGAGACAATACAGAAAAGAGCAACTAAAACAGGGGTCCCCAAACTTACCCGGCTTCGGGCCGGTGCCCACTGTGCCGATTGCACGGCGGGCCGGAGGGCGGGGGAGTGGGCACCTGTGTGCATGCGCACACACTCTTACAGGTGCGGCGCATGCTTCCGGGTCGGGAAAAAGCGCCGGAAATCGTTTGTGCGCATGTGCATGGGCCTCCCCCAACCCGGAAGTGCACCGGAAAGGATGTTTGTGCAAAGATAACTATATGAGAAAGGATTATAAGTTAATGAATGGGATGGAGAAAGTGCATAGAGAGACTTTGTATCTTTTTCTCTTCATATTAGGGTCATGTAATGAAATCAGTTGGCAGCATATTCAGAACAGTCAAAAGGAAGTATGTCATCACACGACATATAATTAGTGTGTAGAATTCACTGCTGAAATTATTGCCAGCCAGGATTGTTTTCTTCCATGGAAGGAAGTATACCTCTGAATACCAGATTCTTGAGGGTTTGTTGACTTCATGGTCTGCTTGTGAGCTTCCAGAAAACAAAAGTTGCTCTGTTACAAGAGCAAACTCCCTTTAACTAGCTGCCACTGTTCTAGAACAGGCATCCCCAAACTTCGGCCCTCCAGATGTTTTGGACTACAATTCCCACCATCCCTGACCACTGGTCCTGTTAGCTAGGGATCATGGGAGTTGTAGGCCAAAACATCTGGAGGGCCGAAGTTTGGGGATGCCTGTTCTAGAGCAACCCCAACTTGCCTTCCTTCATATCTCAGTTCACATTTTGTTAAAGCAAGATTATTTTTGTTCAGTGGGTTAGGTATTCAGAGCAGCAAATGAAGGCATCAAAAATGTAGGAAGCTTAAAAAAAAAACCAAAGCTACTTTTCACCACCACCTGTCCCACTATTGGCAATCTTGTCCTTCCTGGCTTTACCAGTTGTTTGTATGTATAGTCTTCTTTTTGAATGCTCTGAAATACATGAAAGGCAAAATATTTAAAAGTCAACATTTAAGCAGCATTAACATGTGGAACCAAAAATTAAAATAACCATAGCACTCAGTCACTGACAAACCAGAGGCCTGCCTAAAAAGAAAACACTTAAATTGCCTTCTAAATGGGATTTGTGCAGTGAACTCTGATTTGTGGATGCTATGTCAAAAAAAGCTTTACTGCTGGTAGAAACCGGTCTCTGCTTCCGACGGTGCAGCACACACTATCAGACCTCATGCTTCCTACTTTATGGCATAGCAAAGTACATGTGTAAGAAGACAAATTGTCAAATATGATGGATCCATGCAGGGTTTAAAAAGTTAAAATCAGCACATTGAAAATAGGCTGGAAACAATGACCAGTGGAGTTCTTGTAAACATGGTAAAACATACTCCATGCAGTTAGTGGTGGACATGTCCTGCTATATTCTGAACCAGCTGAATTATCTAATTATCTTCAAGGGCAGCTTTACACAAACTGTAATATAGTAGTTAAGTTGTGAGGTTATCAGGGCATGCACATTACAAGTTGTGTGTTTAAAGAAGGGCACCATTGAATTTTTTTGCTGAAAGGGGCACTGAGGGCCACATGCAACAGTTTGCCAACCCAGGAAGAAACTCAGATCCAAAAATATGCCCCAAATGCATTCCTGGTTCTTTGCGGGGAATGTTTTCTCATCCAGGGCAAGCATTACTGCTTTCAAGCAGTTGTTAAAGCAAGAAACTGAGAAAGCTAGTTCTGTTGGAAAAGAAATGGTGAACTGGGTATTGTCAGTATACTGATGACATCTCACTCTAAACTGCAAGACAATGCAGATGTTAAATGTAGGAGAAACACTGCAGAGAAGGGCAGCAGCAGCCGCCTCCTAAAACCACCTTCTGGATCCTTTCAGCAAGGTAGGAGTAGAACTACTGCAAAAGTACTGTCCTGTACTTCTAATCCACAAAGTTGGTCCAGAGGGATACTGAAAATGAAGGTGCTGAAAGTGGCAGAATTTGTACCCCTTCTGTCTATCTGCTGGTGAAGGTAAATCTTGGTCCCAACCCTTGGTCAGAAGCTAGATTGAAATGGGTTTAGGAAATTTGGTTTCATCCAGGAGTGTCTGTCATGGTTTGCTCTAGTATTTTGGCTAAAAAAAGGAAGGATCATCACACACACATGCAGTAGTTTCCTGCCCAGTTGTGAAGAGATGCTAGGTAAACAAGACAGGTCAAAAGGCAGGAGGAGATGGATTCACTTGTATCCAGGGAAGGAACAACGTACTGTCTGCTTTCAAAATAAAGAGAGAAATGTGACCCATGCTGTCCTCTATCCTGGGTTTTTTTTTAAGTATGTATCATTGCTTCGTATTCCAGAGTTTAAATAATCCACACTATTTCATACATGTCTGTAGAGTTTCTTAGAGCGGCCATCAGAAGAAGCTTAGGCTAGATCTAACCTTGTTAAATTTTCAAAAGTGTCTGGGACTCATAATAATGTGATGATTTATTCATGTTTAAATATATTTTCTCCAGCTCACTGCCACTTTGCGGAACTTGGTTGACTTGCCTCAGTCAAGGTGCAAGCTCCTGGACTCTGAAGCAATTCCAGAGCTTTGTCTGATGTTGGAGAAGCGTATGAACGACAAGGATGTCTGCACCAATGGGGCAAGAATATTCAGGTAAAGTCCTTTAAAGAAATACAATACAGTTTGTTTGTTTCCCATGGAGCAAATACTTGCAGCACCCACTTCTTCACCTCCATCCCCAGCCATGCTGGTTTATTTTCCGTCTGAAACATTTTGTACTACCATCTTTTGTATGTGTGCAGCTTTAATCCTTGAAATATTGTTGTGGATATTGTTTTGAAGGGGAAATGTTCTACCTCATAGACTTAAGTCACATAAATGGACATACACAGAAACAATCCTTAAATACTGAAGTCAGCTTGTCTGCAGTTAGGGAATTTTAGAATCTGGACTTTGTGGTTTGTATGGTGTCCCTTTTCTCTTTAAATAGCAGTGTTGGTTATTTTGCTTATGCTTACTTCACAACATGGCAAGCTAGCTCTCCGGTGTTTTGCTCATTTCACTGAGTGGGGCCCTGGACCCCAAAGTTCTGACCTGATGGCACCACTGCTTGCATTTGCCTTGCCTGAAATAGGACCCAGTTGCACATGCAGGCTGTACCTGCAGAATTAAATATGTTTCCCCTCCTCAAGTCATACGGCATTATTAACTAAATCTCTGTTTGGTCTCTCCTTTGTGCATGAGTCACCAGCATTGCTAAGCCCAAGAACCCCATGCAAAAATCATGAAAGGAACTTCTGTAGGAATTAAGCTGGGAAGTAATTCCTTTGCACATACACATTCCTAGGTCCAATCCTTGGCATAATAAGTTAGGAAAGGATGTCCACAAATCACTGAAAGGCCTGTATCTCAAATTTCCCAGAGCAACTGTTAATGGGCTCTTCTACACCTCCTTTGCAAATCCACATTTTCCAAATTTGTTTTGTACATTGTTTGTGCATTGCTGTTCCATACCGCTGCTCACTGTTATCACATCCCATTGTAACAGGACCACACCCCTTGCTCATATGTTTCTTCCACCTAGTGTCATTTTGCTCATTTTGAAAATCCAACTCATGGACCCTTTGTCAACAACCCATAAACCCGATTACACTCCTTTCTGTCACTGTTTCCAGCTGAATTAAGAAAAAACACATGCCCTGCTTCTCCCTGCCCCCCAGTATTTTTGTGGCACCATTTGATTACCTTTGCACTCTGAGTAAACATCACTTCTAGGTGTAGCAATGCAATTCAGTGATGCACACCACTATCTCACCCTACTATCGTCTCTACCAGTCAGTATGAAGCCCTTTCTTTCCCAAAACAGCTATGATGGATGCTTCATCTGCTTCTGAACCTTCCCTTATTGAGGCTCCGTGGGGGCATGACAAGGAAGGAAGGGTTTTACAGTGCAATCCTCTATGTGTCTATTCATAAATAAGCCCCATTGAGTTCAGTAGAACTGACTCCCAGATAAATGCACTTAGGTTCTTAGGAAAAGGAGGTAAGGGAGGGGGGGCTGTGGGGGCCACGCTGCTGCTACTTCTTCTTTGCCCACACTGAAGATCCATGTTACTTTGCACTTTCCTTTGAGGCATGTTGGCCTGGATGGGGAGGGGTTTGTGTGGAGAGAGAAAGAGAAAGGGGTAGGCAGCACCATAGCTGAAACCTTGGATTTAGCATTCTGTCTGGGTCCCAAGGAGGCAATGGTTCTCTTGCCTTCCAGTTTAATTGGAGATCTCAGATTCAGCTTTGGATTGTCATTGCCCTATGCAATATAATTAGCTGTTCATTCATAACGGCTCAGCTCCTCTGTTATATAATCCTTATCTTTACTGAATTGGACCAGAATCCTAGAATCCTATGAACACTGAAAAATATTTTAAAATGGAGCAAATGACTTGGCTTGGGCAAGAGCAGGGGACAATTGTAGGAAAAGTTACCCTACTGATGCATGTTATTGTTTTTAAACATACAGCAAACTTTCTTCCTTCAATGACTGCTGTACAGCTTTGGCAGATTGCTCCAGATGTTACGTCTTATTTTTAGCCCTGCTAAACAAACACCCAAAGAAGCAGGTCAGTTTTTTCATCTCCTGCTTTTTATATTTTAATCCTCGGATGTGTCTCTGGTGTCGATGTGTGTAAGCCCATATTCAGTGACCTACTTCCACGTGCATTTACAAGATAGAAATTTTAAACGGTTGACAGCATTTCTAAATAGTAAATTATTGAAATGGACTCAACTTAGATTAACAGTGGGGGGCGATATAAGGGACAGACAGTTGATTAACTTCTTCTTCTTAGCATACAGATGAGTCGTTTTTGGAGTGTTGGGGTGGGATTCAACTGAGTTGTTGCACAAACAGAACAACATCCGCTTACGCAATGAGACTTTTCTCCTTTCTCCTTCCCTTACTTGATCCTGTGACCCCCAAATATGCTCTGAATGGTTGGGGAGGAAACCTAGAACAGGTTTAAGGGGCGCATCGGGGGAATAAGTCCTGCTGAGCGAGCTCTCTCACACCCTTCTTAATGCTGCGTTGAATTCCCCACCCTTGACATTTCTTCATTATCAGAAATAAGCAATATAAGGCCAGCCTATGTGTTATATCAGGCCAAACTTTAATTCTGACCGCCAGCCAGGAAGCAGAGGCACCACATTGTCTCCACCATGCCTGCCTGGCTGCCCCTGCCCCCTCCCTTTCTCTGTTCATGTATTCTGCAGAGTGTCGGCCAGACAGAGGTCAGGTGAGAGGTGCAGCTGCACCCCGGCATCTGCTGCTGCCACCAGGCCTGCAAGAAAGTTGTCACACAGTAGCAGTGCTTCAATGGCTGGGTGACAACAGTGCATGGCACCAAGCTTCAGTGTACTAGGCATACGGTATTTCACAAGCCTTACACTTGCTTACCCCTTGCTTTAAGTGCTACGTAGTCTGACTCCGTTCATGCTTACTCATAGATAAATCTTACTGTATTCATTGGACACACCAAAGTAAGTGTGCATTGCAGCCTTAGGCTGATCATAAGAATTTGTACTTGTAGGTAAATTCCATTGAAAACTGGCCTTCCAAGAGGGAATGTGTTTAAAAGCAGGAAGCACCCCATGATAATTAAGATAATATAAAATTCCCTTTGTTAGCTCACAAATCTGTGGGAAATGCTGAGCAGATAGAAATTGTTATTTTGTAATAGGAATTTCAAAAAATGTTTCACCCAAATCCTTTGGCCTTTTATGCCTGGATGACTTTGCTTTTTAGGAAGGCGGGCAATTGGCCAACATCTCAGAAGAATAGAGTAGCAGAGGCTAATGACCTTTCTTCACAGTGACAAGAAGTCATAGTGAGTGTCCCAAGAATATTTCTAGGGTCTGTTCTTTAACATGTTAAGCACATGGAAAGGGTATGACCAGTGATACAAAAATGATGCATGAACAGCTAAATCGTGATGTCTTGTTTTGTTTTAAGCCCCACTGACTTCAGTTGAATTTATATGCTTGAGGTCAAATCCCCCACCTTTTAAATCTTCAATAGGGATTGCTTTACTTTTAAAGTGAGAAGTTTGTAATCCTTAAAGAGATGTGGGTTTACTCAAATCTATACCAATTCCCCAGAGGATTTCTGTGGTGACTGAGCCAAAACCAGCCACATTGGGTGACTTTTTCTCCTTGGTAATGTCACTGGTACTAGGCTGGGCTATTTTAGGATGAATAATTCTTACTTAGAATAAAGTTATCTGAACTTTCCCTGAACTTAGTTCAAAGGAAATAAATTTAGAACAAAAATGTAATGATTTTAGTTTTAGGATACTAATAGAGATATAAAGAAATCACGTGTTCTACTACATATGGATAATTGTTTCTGTATTTTGGACCAAGCCTCAACAAATCTGCCCTCCTAGCTCATGCTGTTGTTAAAGCTCATCTGTTTAAGATTTAATGACTGACAGCTATTGCATTTCATGCTTCAGGAGTAACTTTCTTCCATTAAAATTCAATTCTTCTTTACTAAACCCAAAACATAGATTTTAAAATTATGGAATTTCCAATCAAATCAAAGTGATTAGGCTCATTGGAGAATTCATGACACCAACCAATGGACTATCGAGGACAAAGTTCCAGCCTAAAATGACTTTGAAGATTAGAATTTACTCCTTAGGAGTAGCTCTGCATGTCTTATAGCTGCCTCCCGCAGGGAATAGATATGGGAGACTTGTTTTCCGTGGGCTGACTAGTGAATGGTTTATTTTTCTTGTCATGCAAAAAAGTGTCAGAATTCTGAAACCTTCCATTGCTTCCTCTAGTCTGTACCAAAGTATACTGAAATTTACACTACTAATGCAACCCCAGACTTATTTTTATAATTTTCTGTGAGCCCACAATCTCACAGTAGAAATCACACCCTATCACACCCTTTTATTTATGTCTTTCCATAGCCTAGAATGTTGCATAGAAAATAAGTATTCTGGTATAGCAAACTGCATAACAGCATGGACCCGATGTATGCAACAAATAATAACACAGCCAGAGCACTATGTCTAGGGGTAATACCGTTGGTAGAAGAGTATATTCAGTCTCAGACCACCAGCCTATTGAACTAACTTTAAATCTGTCAATCCATAGACTTATTTGTGGTGGTGGTGGTTTTGTTTCTTGCTATGTACCGTAAGATCCCATGACAAGCCTGCTGGATTATACCAGTAGCCCATCTCACATTGGCAAATCAGATGCCTATGGGAAGCTTGCAAGCTGGAGATGAGTGCTTCAGCTCTCTCCCTGCAGTTCCCTACAACTGGGAAACCCAGCCAGATGGGCAGGGTATAAATAACAAATTATTATTATTATTATAGTCAGAAGCATCATGCCTCTGACAGTGGAGGTGGAACATAGCCATTGTGGCTCATAGCTGTTGATAACCTTGCCCTACTGTGCTAGCTGTCCTGAGAACATAAATTGTGTGAAGGTGTGAGATATAAATTGATTATATCTAGCTGAGAATTCTAATTTGTGGCTGGACAGTCCTGTTTCCAGACTGCTGCATTTTAACAAAACAAGAAAGTCAAAAATATTTTCAGTTGGTTCTCCTGATTCATCAGTTGCTTGGTAACTAATGAAGAAAGGTATTCCTGCATTCACATACAATTAATACGCTGCCATGTAAGTTCTCTGGGTGGCTTATGGGGATTAAAATGAACAAAACTGTAATTTTTTTTAAAAATCCTTCCAGCAGCACCTTAGAGACCAACTAAGTTTGTCATTGGTGTGAGCTTTCATGTGCATGCATGTTTTATTGTAATAAAACAATAAAATACTGTACAGCTAATACAGCTAATATTGTAATAAAACAATAAAATACAGCTAATACAGTACCACCATAAAATAAAAACACTTTAAAACAGAAATATATGTACTTAGGACTATAACACATTCTATTTTTAAAATATCACAAGGCATTCTTGGCTTCTATAAGGTTTTGACATGAGACAAAAGAGAGGTAATTTTATGTGCTGTGGTTTTTTCCATTTTAAAATAATGTATAGTAGATATTAACTGAAGTAAAGACGACCATTTTCACCTTGCAAACATTATCTACCACTTTTACTTACAGCAGGGTTGTTTACATCTTCTTTAATTCCAGGATTTAGTCATCCGTATCATTTTTATTCTTGGAAATTTAACAGCAAAGAACAACCGGGCCCGGGAACAGTTTTTTGAGGTGCAAGGAAGCATTAATGCCCTGATAGCACTATTTCAGGCTAATTGTGAAGCTGATTCAAATAGTAAACTGCTGAAAGGTGACGGCGATGTAAAAAATCTCAAGCATCCGTCTGAAGCAGAAGATGTGCTCATCAAACTTGTAAGAGTGGTTGCCAATTTGTCAATCCATCCCACTATAGGCACAAGTCTGGCAACAAACCATCACATTGTGACATTACTTATTACGGTACTAGGTAAGAATTGCTTTTTTCCAATATCATCTATAGAGGATGAAATGTTTTTCCTTAAGTTTCCCATAGTGAAATAACTTATATCCTGCTAGTGTGATGAAATTGGTTGATTAATGATACTATAAAACTGGCTGCATCTCCAAGATTTCCCTAGTATTTTTCCAGTCATCCCCCAAACCATATTCACCATCATCTTCCTTCATCTGCAAGCTTGTCTGCTGTTCCAACTGCTGTATACCATCCCTTATTCGATCTCCTATAAACCATGTTGTTGTTGTTGTTTAGTCGTGTCCGACTCTTCGTGACCCCATGGACCATAGCACGCCAGGCACTCCTGTCTTCCACTGCCTCCCGCAGTTTGGTCAAACTCATGTTCATAGCTTCGAGAACACTGTCCAACCATCTCGTTCTCTGTCGTCCCCTTCTCCTAGTGCCCTCCATCTTTCCCAACATCAAGGTCTTTCCCAAGGATTCTTCTCTTCTCATGAGGTGGCCAAAGTATTGGAGCCTCAGCTTCACGATCTGTCCTTCCAGTGAGCACTCAGGGCTGATTTCCTTAAGAATGGATAGGTTTGATCTTCTTGCAGTCCATGGGACTCTCCAGCACAATAATTCAAAAGCATCAATTCTTCGGCGATCAGCCTTCGTTATGGTCCAGCTCTCACTGATTGCCTATATCACTCACAACCAACCAGACATCTGCATTATTCAGGAGCTGAAGCTTCTTTAAAGGCAGGTGCACAGAGTGTGTAACCAGGGCATTGAATGACTATACGGACCTTTGTAGGCAAGGTGATGTCTCTGCTTTTTAAGATGCTGTCTAGGTTTGTCATTGCTTTTCTCCCAAGAAGCAGGCGTCTTTTAATTTCGTGACTGCTGTCACCATCTGCAGTGATCAAGGAGCCCAAGAAAGTAAAATCTCTCACTGCCTCCATTTCTTCCCTTTCTATTTGCCAGGAGGTGATGGGACCAGTGGCCATGATCTTGGTTTTTTTGATGTTGAGCTTCAGACCATATTTTGCGCTCTCCTCTTTCACCCTCATTAAAAGGTTCTTTAATTCCTCCTCACCCTCATTAAAATGTTCTTTAATTCCTCCTTTAATTCCTCCTATAAACCATAGTGCATGTCATTTCTCTCCCTGATATTTCCTATACAGTATTAAGTTCAGCATCTCAACACTGAACCTCTTCACACCACCCTGTACCCTCTAGCCAGTTCCAGCTCCCACCCTCAGAAACTCAGGCACCTTTGCTGATTTAGCCCATTGAGAAAACAAAGTAAGCCATCCATGCTGATTTTATTGTTTTTGCAGTGTCTTGAAAAAACACATGTCTTTTTTTGTCCAAATCTCTAGAAAACAAATCAGTTGATGAATGTGAGGAGCTGGTTATTAATACCACAGCAACCATCAGCAATTTATCTTTCTACCAAGTGAAGAATTCTGTAATCCAGGAGAAGAAATTATATATTGCAGAGTGTAAGGATTTTTTTATTTAAAAAGATTAGTATATCATATTTCTGTTATTATAATATATCCCTCGCAGCTCCTGCCAACCTAGCAGTTCGAAAAGCATGTCAAAGTGCAAGTAGATAAATAGGTACCAATCTGGCGGGAAGGTAAATGGCATTTCTGGTTTGCCAGAAGTGGCTTAGTCATGCCGGCCACATGACCTGCAAGCTGTACGCTGGCTCCCTCGGAGATGAGCACCGCAGCCCCAGAGTCGGTCACGACTGGACCTAATGGTCAGAGGTCCCTTTACCTTTATCCCTCGCAGTATTGAGCAACAGTGAGAAATAGCACTGAAATAAGATAACTGTTACCTACTTTCTCAGCTTTGGGTGGTAAAAGCTGATCTCATTTGATAATTCTTGTGGGTGTATAGTAATGATGAATATGAAATTTGGTCAATTTGCAAACTGGTTAGGCTGGAGAACACGTTAATTTCTTAACTGAATTGTTTCACCTGTGTTCTGCTGTTGCAACTTTGCTCAGGCCCAAGGTGGCTGATGAGTGTAGATCTAAACTCAAAGCTCAAGTATTAGGCTCAAAAACATTAAATGAGAAGATATTAACAGAAGTCTACACATATTGCAAGACTAGAAACTGAGTACCGGTATTTCCTTGTATTTATTATACACTAGGTAGTTTTTTTGGGGAGTTGTAGTTACAGGAGAACTAGAAATTATTTTAGAATACTGAAAACTCAGTGAGTGATACTGAGGGGGGAACTGAGGAAGAATACCATAACAATAGGCCAAATGTTAAATGTATGTATTTTGCTTCATCCTGGTTTTGCACATATGTCTTTTACAATAAGATCAAAAATAAAGGGGAAACTGTGGTGTCTCATCAAGAGATGGTTTCAATGAGCATCTCCTGAGGGCAGATGTTATCATTGGACCCTGTAATATGCTACACCACAATGTAGGTGTGAACTTCGGATTCGTAATACCTTAGCAAGCAGCATGTCAGAGAAGTCAAAGTAACCTCCTTGTCCAGAGGCCTATCTGTTTTAAGGCACATCCAAGCTGGTAGTTTTTGTGTGTGGTTAAATATGAAGGAGGGCAGAAATTATCATGCTTAAGGCATAACTCCTACAGAGCAAATTGCATGCCCTAGCAGTTGGTATTTCAGTTATTACTGGCTTACCAAGTGTAACCAAAATGTGCTTGTCTAGTCACACAGTCACAAAACATCAATATTTTCATATGACAGAGATTCAGTAGTTTAGTTTCCAGCAGACTCTCCAGGAATTGAGATTTCCTACTTCTACTCCTCTACGTTGTAAATTTGCTTCAATCATTTACCTGTGTTGCAAAGGTGACCAATTTCTTGAACTATACTAAGTGCATCTTTTCTGCTTCTGTACTGACTAACAGTGCTTTTAAAGCTATTAATGAGCAGTAATATGGATGGAATTCTGGAGGCCATTCGAGTCTTTGGTAATCTTTCACAATGCCATGAAATCTGTGACTTCATTATACAGCGAAAGGGTGAGTTTCTGTCCCTTTAGACCAAATAAATAAATGTTACATGACTAAAGTATGTTGCCTATTCGTTTAATGTATCGAGTGCTAAAATCCATCTACACCAAAATGGCACCATTTGAAAGCATATGGATTAGAACAATGTGTCTGATATAAGGCTGCTTATAGACCTTGGAATTCACAGATTCTCATTATACCAGAGCAGGTAATGTTGGGCAGATACATCATAATAGCTCTCCATGGCTAGGGCCACTCTGGAATCATACCAGATAAACCATCAAAAAGGCAGAGGTTGCAAGAATTGGAGGGAAGTTCAAGGACACCTATGGCCCATCGTGTTGTTGAGCATGTAGCTAATGATAAAAGCAAAGATGTTAACAGTCTGAGTTGTTGTTATAATAAAGTTTAATGATTCAGCTTTGTAGTGCTCATATTGTTTAGGAATAGATACCTGCAACTTGGATGCTGGGAGTGAGAGTGTGGTATTCCGGCAGTGCACCAGATAAATTCATGGGTTGTTGGGTTCTTCAAACTCTCAACACACATTTGTTTCATTATTAATACTGTGAAAATTCTTAATGACAATTTTGTTCTCTGAAATAGTTCTTTCTTGCCGTGCTATCTAGTGTACAAGTTCATGATCGCTTTGCTCGATACCAAACACCAGGATGTCTGCTTTTCAGCCTGTGGAGTTCTCCTCAATCTTACAGTGGATAAAAGCAGGCGTAGTATATTGAATGAAGAAGGAGGAATTAAGAAGTGAGTTCTGAAAACTAGTGGGAGTTGGAGGGTTAAGTGAGCTTTTACTGACATTTATGTTGGGGAGGGGAGAGGCAGTCCTGACAAAAGTGTTAAACTATCTTTACTCCATTATTACAACAGGTTGATCGATTGTTTGAGAGACTTTGGGCCTACAGACTGGCAGCTGGCTTGTTTGATATGTAAAACTTTGTGGAACTACAGTGAGAATGCTAGCATGGCTAAGGCTTGCTTTGAAGATGACGAATCAAACACCTTGCTTGTTATCCTTGCATCATTTTTAGGTAAGCTGTAAAAGCCAATCTCATTATCCTTCCATAACAAGTAGAATGATAAATACAGAAGCTACTCAGTCAGGCAGCTGTATTCTGAATGCTATGTATAGTGCTGGTTACCCCCTCGCAAGAAGAAGTTGTACACCTCCCCTAGATAGTGTTTGCGCCAGTAAGATCCAAAAAGTCTTCCTTAACTGCTCTGAAGGATTCTGGGGGAGGAGAGGAATTCCTCTTTGTGCAAGTGGGAAACCACAATTGGATATCACCCATATTGTCTTCAATTTGTGGGGAGGGAAATACAAAAGGCAGAGGCATGGCAGAATTTAATAAAGTCATTAATGGAATGGAATATATTTTTCTTCCTCTTAGGTAATACTAGAGTTTAGTGTTAATGCCATGAAAGTGACTGGTTTTGAAACTACTTTCAAAACAAATGAAAGCATTTCACAAAATGCACACTTAACTTATGGCAGCAAATGCCATAAATAATGGTAATGGCCACAGGCATAGATTGCCTAAAATCCATGGGGGCGTATTTTTGTCAATAGCTATGAGCTATAATAATACCTTCGTGTTTGGAGGAAGCATGTCTCCGAATACCAACTGTGGTGAGGAGCAAAACACAGGGGAGGGCTGTTGCCTACAGGCCTGTCTTGAGAGCTGTCCAGAAGCAGGCAGCTGTGGGCTGTGACGCTGTACTAAATAGCATCTTTGTCTAATCCAGCAGGGCTCCAATGTTTTACCTCTACTTGTGATAATTGTAATTCTATTGTGTTGAATCCAACTAAGCCATATTTACTGAGAAACTACCTCTTGTTCAAATGGCAGTATAGCAGCTATGTGAAATTATCTGTGCAGTGTTCTATCTAGACCAGGATCAACACTCACTGCTGTCACATGCACAAGGTGGATTTTTAAGAAGACATTGACAGTATTTTTCTCTTACTCATGTTTACTAGAAGGAAAATCCTGCACGGGGTTGTAGATACACACAACACATTCTGTGAAGAGACCTAAATAATTTAAATGCACTGTTCTGTTTCATATTGACTGATAATGTTGTTGTTCTTTTTGCTGCAGATGAAGAATTAGCTCTGGATTACAATTTTGACGATTTAAGAGATTATCACAAACTTTACTGGGAAACAGAGTTCAAACCTGTGGCACAGAAGCTTCTCCAGAGGATTCAAAACTGCAACTTTTGAATTCCTTATTTTAAGGTGGGTGCTGAGGATACTCCAGTGGCCATTTATGCAAAGTTGTTGCACTTGAAAGTGCTTTGACAGAAAGTGGCTTTAGGTAGTTTTTCTTTTGTATTAGCATGTACGTTCCTTGTATGATACCTCTTCTTAAATTTCCAGTGACATTTAGGGATGTAAAAATAAACCAGCTACAGCATCTGGTTTGTGTGTCTTTTTAGAAAACTAAAAATATGCCCCAAGAAGTAGAAGTTTGCAGAAAAGTGATTATCACACGATTCACTGTTCCTTGTCCTGCTGACTTGGGATATTAAATGTGCATTTATTAGATCAGATTGTAGAAAATGGAGCCTTAATAGGAAAAAATAGCAACTTCTGGCCTCCCCTTCTGTGGTTTCCAGAAATTTAGAGATGCACTAAAATGTCTGTAGCTAAAATTAGACATTGCCCCCCTCTCCTATATTTCATACAATTGTTTTTTGATAATGGAGTGTTCTCATACTAACTCAATGAAGACATTGCCCATAGAGAAACTGATACTGTATATTCCGCCGTATAAGAAATACGACCTTGCATACAAGACGACCCCTGACTTTTATACACAGGAATATACAGTAATTACTTTTTATCTTGGAAATCTTTATATGACTTGCTATAAACAAAATAGTGGTGGAAAATCTCTACTACATTATACAGAAGAGGCACATGCCCAAATAACCTCAATAGGAGATTTTGCATCAATTACCTCCTATTTGGTTTAATGCAAAACCTGCAGCGATGCAAAGAGGCAAGCATCAGCTTTATACAATATCCTTGAAGAATTGAGAACCTCTTTGGATGTTGATATTATTAGATTCTCTGCTAGCAGATAAACAAGGTCTAATGTGAAAGTTAGTAGACTTCAGTTGCTTTGTACAGCAATTAGTAAAAGGTATGTTTTAGCCTAAGCCAACTTAACCACACATTCGTTATATGATTTTTTGGATCAGCGTAAACCTTGTATTATTTTTTTACTAGAGGAAATAGCAGATGCTTCCTGTTAAACTGTCAATGGTTGCATTTTAGTTTTTTGTTCTTTTCCCTCAAACACAAATAGGGCCAGATATCGCACTCACTACTCTATACTAGTTAATGCTAGTTCAAATAAAGTGCCTGAAATAAGAACAGAACAAAAATTGTTTTATTTAAACAATTCAGTAATACTGACAGATTTTATAGCAGTTCATGCTGCTCATATAAAAGTATCCATATATTCTCCAGAAACAGCTGTATGCCAAACTTAAGGGTTTTATTGTTATGCTATTTTCCTGCTTGACTACATAAGCTAAGTGATGGACCATAGACATGGGTAAGCAAATATATTGAGAGGCTGCCTGATAGTCTGAATTAACTTCCCCACACCTTAGCTAACTTCTAGGAACAATAAGAAATAAGAGAATGTTTGTCCTTGTTACCAAGCATTCAGCATTTCACATAGTTGCAGTCTTAAGCAGCTTTGAAAAGTCTTACTCCTTTTCTCACACTGTTGATTTAGCCACACAACCACTGTGAACAAGTCCAGGCCAGTAACATATTTTTTTTTAAGCTAAACAGCTAGACACTTCTGTTACAATCAAAACTGTTAGTGTGAATACAGTTCGGTTTCAAATCATTAGCATGGACTTTCTCTAATAACCATATAAGGCTCAGATTTCATTTGTAGCTTAATTGGAATTGCTAGTCTCTTCATTTCACTAGCAAGTACAGCAGCATCAAGACATTTTCCTTTAAAAAATATTATATCAAAAGCAGAAGTCTTTTTAAATTCTCCTCCTGCCCCAGATTTTGTTAATTACACAAATCTTGTATTGTTGCAAGTAGATAACTACTTGGCTGCCACAAATCATGGTTTCCTGTGCTATCAAGAGCAGGCTGTAGTGATCAAGGAGCCTCTCTGAACAATTTTGTCCACCAAGCCCAGTAGCGATATTCCACCAAGGAAGGAGCTGAAACTAAAAGAAAGTTATGGCACAATCGATCTCATGGCTTTTAGCCACCACTGGTTCCGAAGCTCGGTAGCATCTCCTAGTAAGCAGCACCTGCTGCACCTGCTGCACCTTCCAACCTAGTTAGCCAGCCAGCCAAACATTTCAGGTCATGTAGCGAGTAATGGCTCTCAGAGCATACAGCAGTTCAGCCTGCATTCGCGCTTCTATGAGAAGCAAATTGACGTGAACCTTTAAAGAAGAAGAGAAGAAACATAGCTGAGTTTCAAGTATGTCTCCTGTCCAGAGTATTGTTGTCAAGCATGCAGGATTTCTGTGATTAAATGTTTCACTGGTCAACTCATTAGGCTGTGAACCCAGTAACAGTGACATGGTGGCTACTGGCCCTGGATCTGTAAGGAGTGCGTGTTTCTCCATCTGACAAGCCATGGTCACTGTTTTAAAATGAATCAACAGGAAAAATATTAAACCAGTAGAATCCTGTGTACAGTAGACAGGCAAGTGGTAATTAGTGTCCAATACATGCTCGCTGTGTGATAAGGTTGGCCAATGTAAAATGAAGGCACTGTGTAGAGCCTGCCCTGGGATCAAAGAACATATGTAATTGCAGTAGGCAGAGGCCTACCTTAATGAGGTCTTTGAACAAGCTTGCTACAATGATGTGAACCAACATCATTATAATGCTTATTTCTCTCATGCTATGAATGTAAAAATACAAACACTGCTTTGCAACTCCCGTGATTCTACATAGATTTAAACAAAATGTATTGACCTCATTATCTAACTGTCAAGCAACATTATTGCTCAATATAGCAAAGTCAAAATACAGTGGTGCCTCGCTTAACGAATGCCCTGCTTAACGAAATTTCCGCTTAACGAAAGGGTTTTTTTCTAGCGGAGGTTGCCTCGCTAGACGAATTCGTTTTACGAAAAATTCGTCTAGCGAATCACGGTTTCCCATAGGAATGCATTGAAATTCAATTAATGCGTTCTTATGGGCAAAAAAAATATTCAATGCATTCCTATGGGATTCGCTAGATGAATTTTTCGTTATAAGAAAAGACCCGTGGAACGAATTAAATTCGTCTAGCGAGGCACCACTGTATATGCTTGAAGAACATACCTTCTCAGAGTGTTTGAACTGTCTCCAAAAGCTATCATACATTCTGTTTGTGGTCTTCTCAGGAGCACACACCACAGTTTTGATGTAAATTTTAAAACTGCGGTCCAGTAGCTGGTTAATTTCACCATAGTCATAGTCATCATATCTGTTTGGAATTAAGGGGAAAACTTTTATCTCTCCCAAAACAAACATTTTTGTCATTACAGTACAATCAATCATACTAGCTACTTGACAGAAATAGGTGTTTCTGTGGATCTCCAACCACAGCCCCATGACAGTAGCCTTCTGAATACTTTCTCCTCTTCTCTCCAGTTGAACTGCTTCCCACAGCTCTGGAAGATTACTTCTTTTGTGTGAAGCAGCACTATCACATGGTACTTACAGTCCTACAGGTTTCTTCTGCCTTTCTCTATCCTGCAGATCACTGCTTCCCATGCCCCTACCCACAAATAATTCCAGTTCCTTGATGATTTCTTCAGGCCATGAACCCGAGTGTAGCTGAAAACCCTACTCCACACTGGCATTTTATTTTATTTCAAATTAAGGCAAATTACATTCCAAGCCACTAGGCCAATGGTCCTCAACCCCCGGGCTACAGACCGGTACCGGTCCGTGGATCAATTGGTACCGGGCCGCCCAAGGAACATTTAAATACAATTAAATTAAAATTATTAAATCAAAACAATCTAAATAAAACGTCCCCCCCTCAGCGGGCCGCGGTAAAATTATCAAACGTCGACTGGTCCGCAGCGATAAAAAGGTTGTGGAGCACTGCACTAGGCTGTTTGCTCTGAACTGGAACTCCTGATAAGGAGTTACTAAGAGCCACTACTTTCTCCTCTTGCTTATCCAGTTAATGTATCCATGACTGCTGCAGCTTGGGACAACATAACTTTGGATGTAAGTTTTGCAAAGTATTCTTTACAGGTTATGTATACTAAACTCAGAATGTCAACAATGTCTACCATAACAAACAAGTGCACAGCATTACCATGAAGCTGCCCATATACAGATAACAGGACCAACCTTATTCCAAACATACAATGGATATAATTCCAGATTGCCCGCCTGAGCATTGAGGTATCCACATCTTTATGCATGGCCATTGTGTTGTAAGTCAGGTTGTATGCAATCTGAAACTTCTCATCTATCAACTGCCCCACATCTGGATAGAGACGATTTACCAATGAATAGCCATGGTCTTCCCATGAATAGTCCTTAAAAACAAATTCAGTACATGAGTGCAAGTTCCCAAGAAAGATGCCATTGTATTATACACACAGTTTTAAACTAAGCTTGCAAATGGATTTGAAATGGCTTAAGGAAACACTATCTTATATTCTTAAGGTAATAGTAAAGCCCTACAATGAGCTTAGTGTATAAATACTAATTATGCAGCACACTCTTCCAAGTTTTGCTACTTGCAACCTAAGTCCTACCTGAACATGGAACGTAGGTACTTGCATTCCATGTCTGGAGAAATCTTTATAGCCATAGCTAGTATCCTCAAAGTGGCGAGACACATCCCTTGTTGGCACAGATTCTTCATCTTCTGTTAAAAATGTAACAAAACATTGCAAAACTTAACACAGAAAGCCCTGACGCAAATAGCTACAAGTTAAAAATTGTATCCCTTTGGTCTAGAAAAGGATTTCCAAACTAAATACACATGAAATCAATTAAAATTGATAGTTTATTAGACAAAACCTTTTTAGCATTGAACCTATATGACAGAAGTAGAGAATATGTAGCCCTCCAGATGTTGTTCAGACTACAGTCCCATCATCCCCAGCTAGTGTGACTGATGGTCAGGGTTGATGGAACTTGTAGTCAATATCATAGAGAGGGCCAACAGTTCTCTATCCCTCAGTTATGTGAAATTCAAGGCCATAACTCTGTATTTTGTGTTTATTCGGTTATTTTGTATTTTCATGCTGCGAACCATGAAGGGCAGTATATAAATAAATAAATAACATCCACATATTAATGCAAGTAGTGAGCATATAATTTCTGTACACAGCAGATACAAAGTACAGATGCATTTCTTATGCAACTATTTTCAAATGTGAGAATGGCCCTTGAGAAGAAACATCTGACTTGAACAGAAAAAAATACAGAGCCAGGAATTAGTAACAAGTCTCCTTGTTTCTGGTCTTAACATTTCATGCTGTATATTTCAAGCTCATCAGTATGGTCAGATGGGATTGAAACACATTGTTGCTTTAAGCTGAAAGCCAGTATTTTTAGGATTTCAGCCAAACTTTGGGATCACATGCAGCCCACCACTACATTAGTTTTTCATTGGATATGTCCTTGCATCCATGTGCTCTTGACATGACACTGCACTGACACAACAATACTAAAATTTCTAAGACAGAAAGAAAAATGAATGCTACAAAATGCCATGTCAACAACTAGCAACATTCTGCTTCTAGGTTTTTATGGCAGTGGAAAGGATAATAAAATAAAATATAATAATAATAATAATACTGTAATAATAATTCATTATTTATACCCCGCCCATCTGGCTGGGTTTCCCCAGCCACTCTGGGCGGCTTCCAGCAGAAAAATAAAACACAGTAATCTATTAAACATTAAAAGCCTCCCTGAACAGGATATAAACAGAATTTAAGATTGGAGTAAAACCAAAGTATAGCAAAAGGAGGACATCTTTAGTTTCAAGCACTATTTTGCCTGTGTATTTCTACCTAATCATGTATACATGTTAATGGCAAACAGTTCCTAATATTTAATGCTTTCTCTGTGTTGATATGGCAACATTCCAGATACAGCCTCACTCCCCAATGGGAGGCCATCAATTCCAGACTCATAGAAGTACCGAGCGTGGTCAGGTACATAAGATTAGCTGTAGTCTTGGTACAAGCAACAGTGTTGATGGAAACAAAGTCCATACTCCCACACCCCATAATGTTCCAAAATAAAGTGCACAGCAACAGTGTTAGGTGCAAGCAGACTGCAGATCTGCTTGTTGCTGGGTTTCTATTTTCATTTTAATATACCTGGACTTTTTTGTGTAGGTGCCTAACAAATGAAATAAACGACTCTAGGTGGCTGTTCCAAGTAGAGAAGGCCAGGGCTCTCTTCTGCTGCTAGTGTTAGCTGACAGCCAGTGGGAAAGGGTCACCTTAATTAAGCAGTAGACACACTGACTGGGCCAACACACACACCCCTTGGCAACATACCTTCCTACATGCGTAGGCTTTTGTCTTGGGCAACTACCCAGATGAACTGATTAACTTGTAATTAAGATTTTGAGTTATGAAGGAGATCAGTGTTTTTAATGTAGTGTTTCATTATCTATTCATGACAGTGGAAACTTGCTGTGATCTGGAACTGACAAAAGCATTTCACTATTTAACTTGATAGGCAACACTAAGACCTGCGCCACAAGCCAAGATGGTTTTTAAAGATATGTTGACTTTTAACTATGTTCCCACCTGAGCAACACACCAACATGCTTTCTCTCTTTTCCTTCTCAAAACGAGTGGCCTTTTCTTCTTGACTGGCTTTAACATCATCTCTGCATTCCTGTAGTTGCTTCAGTTTTTCCATAAGTGCTTCTACTTCACAGAAAGGCTCAGTAGTCTTAAAAAAAAATATTCCAATGCATTGGGATATTGTACTGAGAGTATACAGTCACAGGTAAGTATAAGCTTTATACTATGTTCCAGCTCTATGGCTCCCTGCTTACTACCTTAAATTCAATGGTGCCCTCAGTTTCATGGATATTCTGTTTGCCTTTATTATGCAATGATGTAATGCAGAATTAACAGTTATAGCTGTTTCTGGACTGGGGTGGCTACAGTGTTTGATGCATTAGTAGCTTCGACTGAAGTGCATCCTATTAAGTTTTGTCCAAAAGCTGCAGCTTGTGCAAAATGCTGTCCAAAGATCTAAAGTTATTTAAAAATGCCTATTTCAAAAAAAGGTTGCACATTCTTCAAATGTTATTAACAAAAAACATAACAGCTACCTTTAAAATTGGCATCACATACCTACAAGAAAATTTAGTTGATATAACATCCAACATTAAGTGACATAACATCCAATTTCTGTCTATCACCTTGTTCTCAGGCTGTAGTTTAATGTAAAAGATGTTAGGAATAATTAAAACAAAAGCTGTATTCCCCTTTCCCCATGTGCTAGTACATCACCCCCAACCCGCAAAAGATAGCAACATTACTGATTAAACATCTCACTTGTTTTTTATAACTAAAATTCATTAGGACTGCTTTTCACATTATTGTGTTATTATTAGTAATACACATACATACAAAGTGTATGTGCATTCTTGGGAGTTGGAATCTGCTTCATGGTAAGCCTGTTTCTCACCTTAGGAACCTTTTAATAATTCTCAGTGACACATTATTTTTGACAATGGCAAAAGCCACTAGACCAGCTAAACCAGGGGTTGGCAAGGTTTACCTTGCTTGGGCCGGTTCACTCCAGCGGAGATCCCTCCGTGGGCTGGATCATGCGTGCGATTTTCGGTGCCGCAGAAGCAAGTCCCCACACCGCACTGCACCAGTTTAGTGCAGCACGCGGGGACTCGCTGAATGGGCGGCTCATGGGCCGGTTAAACAACCCCTGTGGGCTGTTTGTGGCCCATGGGCCTTAGGTTGCTGACCCCTGAACTAAACCATCATATTAAATTAGTGAGGACTTGAACAATTTCAGGAAACTCAGATCAGCTCCACACCTCTCAGGGCAAATAAAATTTCTTGAATTGACACTTGTATTTTCCATATCAAGTGTGTATGTTAGGCATAGACAAACTTAGCCCTCCAGATGTTTTGGGACTACAACTCCCATCATCCCTGACCACTGGTCCTGTTAGCTAGGGATGATGGGAGTTGTAGTCCCAAAACATATGGAGGGCCGAGTTTGCCTATGCCTGCTGTACATTATCCACATCTAGGGCCCTTAGTCTAACTGGGCTTCCCAGATGTGTTTGCTTCAGAAAATACAAATACAGTTTCTACATTCATACAAGTACAAATACATTTGCTGCTTTGAAAAGTCGCTGATTTGTGCCCCCACCCCCAATGAATAAAAAAGTGCTACTGGGATTTTTCTTATACTTTCATGTACATATACTTCACCACCAGTGGAAATGCTGTTGTTCATGCATGTAACTTCCTTAATATATGTGAAATACTTACAGCAATATTTGCAGCTGGGCCCTGCTTCTCATACACACCATGATTTCCATTTGCAATATCACAAATGCAATAGCCACTGACAGAAGGCGGCCTGAACGTGTGACCACCATCACAGTGAATTTCTGGGTTGATTCCACAGCCAAACGTGAAGGATGCAAGCGAATGATAATGTGTAAGGAGAACTACAGCATGGATCAGTTCTGCCAGTGACCAGCTATGTTCTTCAGTCTTTAGAAGTTGCTTCAGGGGGGAAAAAAGATTTAAAAAGTTCTCTTAAAATCTTTGCTTGTAGCTACCTCACAAATTTGATTCTACAATAAGGCCACATGTTTCTAGCATGATACACACTCATGCTTTTATATCAGAAAGATCCTACTAAATGCAGGGACTGAATACCCATGAACAAGATTTTCAACTAGGTGAAATACTTTGTAGCTCTGCAACTTTATACATGATATTGCTCTATTATCGAAGTTGAAGGTAGTTTAGATAATTTTGAAACAAAAATGTACACTAGCTATGCTATGGGAGACCAAATAATCCTAAACACTAATCTCTAATTACTTTTTAAAGTATCTAAGGTCGGGTGTTGAGGGACAAATTAATCACTGATACTGTCTGTATCAGACATGATATTGTCTACTATAATGAGCTAGTTAAAAATAATAATTCAGTTTTGTTTTGTTTTGACAAATGGAAATAACATTAGATAGGGTTGAAAAAGGAGAAAGAAAGAAAGAGCGAGCGAGCACTTGGACCTACCATGTCCTTCAAATGTTCCTTCAGCATCAGGTGCTATATGCCAACAACATGAATCAGTTTAAGGATGGTGCCCATCCATCTGAGAGCTAAATATCAAGTCTTGGCAAGTACCTGGTACTATGCTATATCCCCTTCCCAGTAGTAAATAGAATTTCCAAGTAAGAAAGTTGTTCAGCACAGACACTTAGCACTTGTGTTTCTATTAAGATGATTTGAATGTTTTAGCATCTTATGACACAGCACGTGGTAGCAAATATTTTAAAAGGTATGGATTAAAATACTACAGATGCTTGAAAAGCTCTAAATCAAAAAATGTAAATATAAATACTATATATGTAAGTTCTCTTAAGCAAACAAACAAACAAAATACTCACTTCAATATGTTCTTTGGTAATGAGCCATGGTCTGTGTGCCAATATTTTATTCAATTCACCCAAATTCTGCAGTTTCTGAGGTGCATTCTCTAGACCATTCAACCACTTAGGGTCTCCCCCAACATGAAGAAAGCAATTGACATGGATGTTAACCAGGTAGGAGCACTGGTGCCTAGCTGCAGCCTGGAGGGAAAACAAGCACAAGAACTATCAAACTGAGAGATTCCCTGCCTATCAGTATGGATAATTACAGAGTATAGCTGTGGTCAAGAATGGGAAACAAAAAAAACAACACTATGCCTGTGTAGTAACGTTTATGCATTTTGTTTGCTTAGTGGTTTATTTATGTATGTGCTTTGTATATAGCAAAAGCAGTACAACAGCAACTTTTATTTCTTTACCATATATAAATGTATTCACTTTATAAGCGGGTGTACTCAGTACTGTATCAAGTCCCACTGACTGGTTGCATCCGATGGAATTGTTCTTTCCACACAAATACTCAAGCAACAGAACTTCTCCACCCTTATCTCCTTGCAACCCCCTCCCAATTTGTTCCAGAGGAGTGGGGAACGCCCCCAGAACAGATTTAGGGGGGGGCATGCGAGGGGAGGGGGTATAAGAGGAAGGGCAAATTCTCTTACACAAGAAGTCCTTGCACAAAAGGGCTACTTTGTTCCAGGTAAAATTATATAGGATTGCAGCCCATAATTTTAACTTAAATATATCAGAGATACTTTGTTTCTGCTATTTTAGTCTAGTTCCTCCAATCCCTTTTTTATACATGAAGGCTAGAGAAAACAGCTTTAACACTGTTTTAACAACAGCCATCATTAGAGGTTTCCTCCCACAACTGTCATTCTCTTTGTTCGACAGATTTCCTGGAAAGCTGTAGCAATAATACTAGAACCTCAATAGTCATAAATTATTTGGTCACAAATGAGCCAACTACAAAGTATTAAAAGATGTGTGACTGGGTCTCTTGCCATTTTAGATTTTGCTTAAAAGCAGCCACGGGGCAAAATTTGATTGCAGCAACGGTGCTTGGAAAGAAGTTGTATAAACCTTTTCCTCTCCTACATTATTTCAGTAACGGAAATCTACCCCCCCCCCAAAAAAACCCTCCGTATTGTTTGCCCTTAATTATGCTCATTTCAGTGGTTTGGGGTTTTTTGGGGGGGCACCTATAAATGCCCCTGATGTTGTTGGACTGGAAATCACATCATCACCATCCATTGGTCATGCTGGCTGGAGCTGATGGGAACTGGAGCTCAATATTACCGAAGGGCTACAGGTTAGCCAGGAGACGTGGGTGGCGCTATGGTCTAAAGTTAAACCACTGCGCCTTGGGCTTGCCGATCAGAAGGTTAGCAGTTCAAATCCCACGACAGGGTGAGCTCCCATTGTTTGGTCCCAGCTCCTGCCCACTTAGCAGTTCGAAAGGATGTCAAAGTGCAAGTAGATAAATAGGTACTGCTCTGGCGGGAAGGTAAACAGTGTTTCTGTGTGCTGCTCTGGTTAGCCAGAAGCAGTGGCATAGTAATGGGGGGGCAGGGGGCGTGCTGCCCTGGGCAGCAGGCTGGGCGGGGGGGGGGACCACCTCCAATGGCCACCGCCACTGCTGCGAGTGCCCCTCGCCGCCCACGTGGAGGCGAGGCCGGGGTGCACTGCGGAAAGAGCTCCGGCAGCACAGCCCTCGCCCACCTCCACGATGGCCCTGAAGAAAGCCAGGTGGCGGGCGAGCAGGACCAGCCCCTGCGGAGCCAGTGCAAACTGGCTGTGAGGAGAACCGCCTGGAGCGCAGTAAGGACGGGTGGAGGGAGGGCCAGAGGGAGAGGGGGAGGCCTGCCGGACACAGCCCATCGCTGCCTGTGTCGCCGCGTCATCCCTCCTGTGCTACATGCGTAATGCCTTCAGGTTTGCCACCCCGGACAGCCCGGCGGCTAGCTACGCCGCTGGCCAGAAGCAGCTTAGTCATGCTGGCCACACGACCCGGAAGCCTATAGAGTGAGATGAGCGCGCAACCCCAGAATCGTCCGTGACTGGACCTAACAGTCAGGGGTACCTTTACCTTTTTACAGGTTACCCACAGTATGAACACAGAATTCCCACAAAAGTATCAAACTTCATTTATTACACACACACACACACACACACACTTCATTCAATTTAGAATTTGAATTAAGCATTTTAAAGAAACAGAAAAACTAAATTATTAAAATACAATATTAAAATGCTTGGGTAAATATACATGTTTTTTAGTTTAGTGCCAAAGAGATTGCAAAGATACTAAGTTTCTCTTAAGTACATTATATCTGACATAAATAGAAACTTAAAAAGATGCACAAAATACTGCCATTGCTTTCTGTTTCATAGTTTAACCTACCATGATACCAATGTAGTGTCGATAGTGAAGAGGCAGTGGGCCATCCATCTGCAACAGATAATGCTGAGTTTTTAAAAAGCTCTCCAGGTACTGTGGGTGGAAAACCATCACCAAGGCAATGTTGTCCAAATGCCCTAAAGTTGTGAAAGACTCTGCAAACAAAGCATGCATGTGGGTATCTTCAGCGCTCACTTGGATAATCTGTTTGAATTAGAAAAGGAATAGTAGCAAAACATTGTAAGAAATAAAGACATAGCAGCCAATATGAATATTTGTTAATATTTACTAGCTCCAAATCAGTTCTTAAATCTTAATATACCAAATGAGATGCTTCTCATAACTGAAGGACTTTAGTGAATCCCCAAGTATAGCAAATCGTGTGCTGGATCAATAACGTGTAATAATGATAAGTTTATTGTTTATACCCCACCCATCTGGCTGGGTTTCCTAAGCCACTCTGGGCAGCTTACAGTATATGTAAAAAAATAGTAAAACATCAGACATTAAATTTTTTCTGATACGGGGCTGCCTTCAGATGTCTGGTAGCTGTTTATTTCCTTGACCTCTGATGGGAGGGTGGGCACCACTACTGAGAAAGCCCTCTGGTTCCCTATAACCTCAGGCTTGATATCAAATTTTAACAGAGATAAGTGGACAGGGAACATATATTTATTGAAGGGCAGTATGCTAGCCTATAAAGGGGCAACAGTAGTACCCCAAAATGCTGAGCTATTTAAATAGTTAGCTGTTGTGGGAAATATGTTTCTGACTACTAAGCTTGGCGTAATGTTAACCAAAACCACATTGATAAAGCCTCTCGTATTACCACTTGAGTTTTATATCAGCCAGTGTGTGAAGTAGCCCAGGAAGATCACTTGTTCACCTTCTCTCATGCTATGCACTAAAAACATGCTGGTTAATTAGATTTAAACAAATATACATGTCCACTACAATTAAAGGGCAAGCTAATCCTTACTTAATATCCAAACAACACTGGGTTTATTAAGAGAAGCTAGTATGAGTGTGCCATTAAATATCAAAATTCCACATGGACATTACTGTTTTCTAATTCAGCAGAATTCTTGCCAAACTCGATGATTTACTACGGACATGTGGATAATACTTTGCAGCTGCTCCTCAGCCAATACTAGATTCTAAAGATTCCCCACCACCACCAAAAAATGTAACAAGTTCTCTGTGTACTTGCAAAATGTAAATCACCACGCACCTCCATCTCTGGGATGAATCTGCTTGGTCCTTGTCCCAGTGGTCTAGGGATCCTAATTCCAAGTTCCTAGAAAAGAAAATTGAACTTTTAGCTATAAACATTTCAGCTGTGGTTTCAGGGGAAAGAAAGAATTCACCACTGAAACCAACAGAACTGTCCTTGTTGCAGAAATGCTGTCTGTGGAAATTTTCTGTCTGTGCTTCATAACAAGCCACACTTGTTTACAGTATACCATACTGATGCCATTAAAAACAATGAGACCTGGTTCACTGCAAACCTAGTTTTGCATAAAACACTTGGCAAAGTGTCCAGAACAAGGAGTTCAGCACACAGCTGCCAGTTGACTAATGTCAGTGATACTAAAGGCTTTTGAAGTACCTCTCTGCACATCCACAAACCAGAATATGAAATCTGTCAGTATCTTTCAGGAAGCAACACAGCTGTAATCTTATCGAAGGTTTCTACATGAGTGTGGGAGTTACGTGCATTAACCACAAAAGTATATGCAACTGTGTTTTTAAGTTCACTGTTTAAAAATGACAAAGAACAAGCAATGATATCTCAGATTGAAATTTCATGCCGATCTGAAATACATCTACCACAATACTTTCACTAAAAGAATCAACAGACTCCAGTGCACAACTAGAATCCTACAAGTCAGCAGACAGTGGAAAGCATTTGGCAAGAACCTCTTAGGGTCACAACATACATTACAGAATTAGTTTACAATTAATGTGATTAGAAAAAGCCATCTGCATACCTATTTCAGGGCCAATCACTGTTGTGTGGTGTGACTACATAGTCAGAAGGGGGAAAGGGGGAAAACTGAAACCTGTTGTGGCCTATCTGAAACACCAGGCCCACAGACTTATTCAAAGAGTGCTGCTCAACCCCTGCTTCTGGGAGATGCTAAGCAATTTGGGAACAGGGAGAGGCTATTCAATCCATCTGCCCAGCCATCCCCTGGCAGAGGCACTATCTTTGGGCTGACATCAGAAGGGGAGGACTGAAGCCAGCTGCTTCCAAATTAATGATGATGAAACTCCCCTCATCTTGTCTTTTCTTTTGTTCTCCTCCCCTCCCCCATTTTCTTTCTCTTCCCCTGGTTACTTGCTCTTTTTGCTGCTTGTAGCAGTTGGTCTGATGAGCAGTTGGGCATCATTTTTTACAGCTCAGGGTAATGTTGTTTAAAAATATTTGTACCTGATTATTTATATTTTGTACTGTCTTTTTTATTCTGCATAGTTTTTGAGACACATTTAAGTTCTGTTTGGTATGTGGATTTGATTTCTTTTGTATTTCTGAGATTCCTTTACACTAGGATTTGATTTTTATATTGCTTACTGGCTTAGAATCAGAGAACCGTAGCGTTGGATACCCCCAAGGACCATCTCGTGTAACCCCCTGCAATGCAGGAATCATAGCTTTAAAATCCCTAACAGATGGCCATCCAACCTCTGCTAAAAAACCTCCAAGGAAGGAGAGTTCACAACCTTCTGAGGGAATCCATTCCACTCTCTTACAGCTCTTACTGTCAGGAAGTTCTTCCAGACACACACATAAAAACATGTTTACCCCATCCTTCTTCCCAAAGGAGCCAACACTGTGTGTTAACTGGTTTAGTAATTTCTCATAACGCTAGAAGTTGTGGACATCCAGTGAAGCTGAATGCTTAAATGTTCAGTATATATAAGAGAAAGTACTTGTTCACACAATGCATAAACTTTAGAATTTGCTCCCACAGGAGGAAGCAATGGCCACCAACTTCAATAGCTTTAGAGGATTAGACAATTCCTTCAGGAAAGAGCTGTCAATGACTACTAGCCATGATGGCTACGCTCTGCCTATATGGTCAAACACAGTATTTTTCCGAATACCAGTTGCTGGAAATCACAGGAGGCACATGCACTTTGGTCCTCAGGTCCTGCCTGTGAATCTCCCACAGGCATCTGGTTGGCTGTTGTGGAAACATGATGCTGAACTAGATGGGCCTAATCTAGCAGGCTCTTACGTTAAACTAAAGCTGAACTAGTTTGGTGTTGGAGCCCCCCATGGTTCCAACCATGCGTAAAGGTAAAGGTACCCCTGACTGTTAGGTCCAGTCACGGACGACTCTGGGGTTGCACGCTCATCTCGCTCTATAGGCCGAGGGAGCCACCGTTTGTCCGCAGACAGCTTCCGGGTCATGTGGCCAGCATGACTAAGCCACTTCTGGTGAACCAGAGCAGCGCACGGAAACGCCGTTTACCTTCCTGCTGGAGTGGTACCTATTTATCTACTTGTACTTTGACGTGCTTTCGAACTGCTAGGTGGGCAGGAGCTGGGACCGAACAACAACAACCATGGGTAGATATTTTCAATTCTCCTGTTCTCACATTTCAGTACAGAAATGTGTGGTTTTTAAAACCACAGTATTGTACCTCTTTAGTTACATGAGAGCAAGTTAAAACATCCATGCCTTGCTCAAATGTCACTTTAAGACAATAACTCACTGATCATGACACTGTTAATGCCAGCTACCTGTTATACTTTAATGCAATGACAGGCATTGCATTCCAGTCATTGGATTAAAGTATTTTGACATCTCTATGCAAACTGATACACACTGAAAATTCATGTTTTCATTTCAGTTTGAGACAATAACTGTAGTGTCTCCAAGAGAGCTACCGTGTTTCTCTGAAAATAAGACACCGTCTTCTATTTATTTTTCCTCAAAAAAAACATTATGGCTTATTTTCAGGGGATGTCTTATTTTTTTTCCTCCTCCTCCTCCTGCCGCGGCTGGCATTGCTGCTGCGCCTATCACTATATATTATTTTCGGGGTATGGCTTATATTCCTTGAATGCTTAAAAATCCTGCTATGGCTTATTTTATGACTATGTCTTAAAATAGGGGAAACAGGGTATCTAGCCTCAGAGGCGTACTATTCTTTTTGTCACTTGTGCATAAAAATGGGATGCCCCTCGCTACTTGCAGGGCAGTAAGGTAGACAGTCAACGAGCTTCTCTTTGCTTAGTCAGAGATATTATCCACACACACTGTTCCCACTGTAGCCTAGTCTCTGAATAACATTATGATTCATGACTGACAACTTACATCACTTTTAGATGTTTAAATTCTTTGCCAGTTATTTACAATTTTGGCACTTGATGCCTTCAGAGGACTTTTAAGAAACTGAATAAATACTGTAGCTCCTGTATATAAATGTCAAACATTCCAAGTAAGTTCAGACATAAATCAAGTAGGTTTAATTAATTGCTTATCAATATGCTGTCAAAATTGTACTGTAATTTACTGCTCATATTTCAGCTCCTGTTTTCATAATGTCTTTACATTCTTAACTACTATCATGCATAAACAATTACTTTTAGTTAAGAGAAGTACTACTAAGATCATTGTGATGTCTCCAAGGTTATATTTCTGATATGTAAGGATGCAGAGACTGGAAGATTCTAGCATTAGTTACTGTTATTCATAAACTGATATTGTGAAGTTCCACATTTAATTTCTCCAGCAACACTTTTACTAAATTTTCCCCACATTTCCCAAGAATTCTAACCACAGAAGGGAACTTGAGCAGTACACTTTATACTAGAAGGTGGTTTTGAAAAGACTGCAGACTATTACAGTGGTTTTTCATTTGTTGATTAAGTCTGTGTTTGGGACTTGAAAAGTAAGTGCAGGGGTAGACAGTGCTGTGCCCTCCACCTTCAGCTTCTCTCAGTCTCAAGCATCATGACCAGGCATCCCCAAACTTCGGCCCTCCAGATGTTTTGGACTACAATTCCCATCTTCCCCAACCACTGGTCCTGTTAGCTAGGGATCATGGGAGTTGTAGGCCAAAACATCTGGAGGGCCGCAGTTTGGGGATGCCTGATCATGACCAATGATCAGGGATAATGAAAGTTTTAATCCAGAATCAACTGGGGAGCACCACGTTGTGTGCTACTCTAGAACATGCACATAGCAAAAATCAGCTTTGTCCCCCAAACATCTGAGCACTTCCAAAATAAGGCTTTCAAGGGGGAAATATTGCCATCCATGAATAAACGATACAAACAAAACAATTCCGACATTTAAGCATTAAAACGGGCTGTAATACCCAGTTCCGAAGCACACCCAACAGCTTTTAAAGACAACAATGACACTTAAATAATTGCCCTTCACCCTATGTAGAATTGCTTTCCTAGGTCTGTTGAAACCACAGAAGAGGAAATTTTACAAGCCAGTCTTCCTTTGCTAGGTTCTTAGCAGGAGGACCAAATGAGGCTTCAAGAACATGCCAATACGGCAAACCAGGAGATTCAGAAGCAGATCCTCACAACGCTGCAACGCTTCCAGCATCTGCCCCCCCACCCCCCAAAATGCTTTTTCTGCAACTCAGCCTAAGAGCAAAAAAAAAAATGGGGGGGGGGGGGCGAAATGACAAGCGACACCGACGAAGCCAGCAAGAACACCTGAAGCTGGGAGCCTTTCCGTAAACAGCTGAATCTACCTCAGGCTCGCTCGCTCGCGTTCACTCCTGTTGACTGACAGCCGAACAAGCGGCGCGCGAGCCGACTCTGCTTCGTAACAAGCAGACTGAAGAACCTCCGAGCCCGAAGCGGGTCCCCTCCTCAAGATGCATCCCGCTGGTTCAAGCCCCCCCCCTTTTTTTTTTTACCTTGCGGCGCGGCTGGCTTCCGCAGTGGTTGCAGCAGAAGCCCGAGGTCCGGTTGGCTGTGCCGGCCAGCTTCATGCCTACCAGCCCGGATCACAGGGAGGAGGAGCTGCTGTTGCTGCTCAGAGCGCGCGACCGCCGCTTCGCTTCAGCAAGGCTGGCAGGCCGAGGCTTAAAAGCCTCCCTGTGGGCGGGCAGGCCCAGCACAAACAACAAACCAAGTAGAGCCCGCCCCCTTTAGCGGCTGCCCGCCAATGACCGGGAAGCGGAGGGACTCACAGGCAGGCAAAAGGGGGGCGAAAACGAAAGGTCTCCGGGGAGAACGGCCCATGGATTTACGCCCCGTCCCCCAGACTCGGGCCGCGAGTTCCTGACGGCGACAGCGACCCCAACCCTCATCTGCGCCTGCTCTCCCAAGACTCCCTTCTCAACCCCCTCTTTAAGCAGAAAAATAATAATAAAGAAGCCGCCGCGTTTTTCTTTAGCGCTGACAATGAGAGGCACAATATCCCAGCTGCAGGCAGCAACAGGCCCTGGAGCCAGCTACCAGCTCTCTCCCCTCCCACTCTACAAATAAAGTTCGTATATAATCTTAGAAAGCGCTCTTGGCAGCGCTTGCGAAGCCTGGCTCTGTCTGGCATGACTTGCCTCCCTGCCACAGAATAGGCGCTTAGGGATACTGCTGGGTGGAGGGCCATAACATCACCACCACCACGGCACCACCACAACAACAGAGAAGGGGGACCAGCCTTCTCAAAAACTGGACCCTTCCCAGTTGAGGAAAGGCTTGCAAAACGAAAAGGGCTCTGTTCAACAACTGCAGTTTACTTTAGGCTATGCTAGCTTCTTCAAGTCATTTGCTGGGCATCAGCATTGTCCTCTCCCCCTCCAATCTGCCCCGATTTCAAAGTCCCCAGTCCTTTGCCCACGTTCCAGCCACAGCTTTCCTTGCTAATTGTGTCACGCCAGAAAATGATGCAACATGCTACCGTAGTTGTTGCTGGGGAACAACTGGTCTGCATATTTCCACAAACTTCCATCATCTTCATGTTCAAATTCCTACAAATAGGGGCTCCAAAGCTCCTCACTAAGGTTAAAAAGATGTTCTATCAGTCCTTGTGACTGAGTGAGCGCGTGTCAATTTGCCTATTTTTCAAGAACTGAAAAGGAACAGAAAAATAAAGTTGCAGAAGCCAAAGCTTTCAGTTGACTCAACATGTATTCACTTGCTCTGCACAAAGCACATTAACTCCGTGTGGGGATTTGTGTACAGTTGGTTCACAGTGTTTACAATACATATCTCCCTTCAGGGAGGAAAACTGCTGAACTTGCAAAAAAAAAAGTTATTGCTCTCAACTGTGGCAGGATAATGGGCTCTTTATTTTACTCGTCTCTCATAAAAATCGTCTCAAGACATGTGGATTATTTTTTTTAAGGGTAGCCTATATCTTCTTTATTGTTGATATGCATATTTGACACACCAAAACAAATCCGTAATTAAAGGAAGTCAACTACTGTTGCTTGAACAACAAAAATATAATGATGCTAAGGGGAGTTGGACACAGCTTCACATATTACTCTAACACTGTTTAGTGACAATGAATCTTGGAAATAGGTGGGGAAGGCATCTAGCCTACCCTGAGTATTGGCTTTTGTTTTGCCAATTAATTCTACAGGTTCTTCAAAGGATCTTTGGTAGTCAACATATGAGGGGAAATATATTTTTATTTGAACAGAACAGGAAAACCCCTTAAACAGTAACAAAAACAAAACTCCTCAAACAGTAAACCACCTTAAACCTTCAATAATAAACCTCCTTAAACCTTCTTACACAGTAATACAAAACACTCTACCACCAAGAAGTAACCCCAAAGGAACAATTTCCAAAGTAACAATTCCCCCACCAGACCTTCACCCACATATAACACCAGATCCAACCGTGGGAAGCCTCAGCAGTGTTTGGTCCATGATCCTCTCCCTCCTGACCCCATTGTCCTGCAGTATTTATACCTGCCTCAACCAGGTGAGGCAGGATATCTCCATGGCCGCCACCTGTGGCAGTTAGGGCTCCTACTCAGGGCAATCAAGCCCCAGCTGAGCCACTCTTGAAGGCAGGAGTGCTCCTGCAAGGACTCACAGGAAGCCAAACTTACACCTCCTCGGTTTTTCTTCCACATTTTCCACTACAGCTTCCTGATCTGATCATGCACATAGGCAAAAAGTAAAATAAAAAAATTCCTTCAGTAGCACCTTAAAGACCAACTAAGTTTTTATTTTGGTATGAGCTTTCGTGTGCATGCACACTTCTTCAGATACTTCTTCACTGATTCTTCAGTGTGCATGCACACGAAAGCTCATACCAAAATAAAAACTTAGGAATTTTTTTTATTTTACTTCGACCCAGACCAACACGGCTACCTACCTGTATAGGCAAAAAGAGAAGCTGTATTGTCATTTAAGCATTACAAAACATCAGATATGTACTGTTGGACCTCCAAGATGTTGCTGAACTAGAACTCCCATTATCTCTGGCCATTGGCCGTGTTTGTCAGGGCTGATGGGAGTTGTTGTTCAGCAACATCTGGAGGGCCAAAAGTTCTCCACACTTGGTTTACGCCCACAACTTCATTTAGAAATGAATATGTTTCTTTCAACTCTAAACAGATAATAGGCACTAATGCTCTGACCTTCTACCTTCCCCAGTGACCTTTTTTTCGGAGGACACTGAAAGATCAGATACGCAAAGCCACACTTGGTGGATCCAAGGTACTCTTAACTGTTTCTCAAACAGCCTAAAAACTTTGTTTCATTATATCTCCTCTACCACCCTCATTCTGAAGTTCTCCTAGATCACATCGAGCAAACATTTCACATCCAAAATACCAATGTCAATGTTAAGACTGAAACAAGTACTATAAGTAAATATCAAGTCCTTGCATATCCAGCAACCCTTCCCCCATCTAAATATCATTATTTACACTGTACTAGCAAGAGATAAACAAGAAAAAAGATAAGGGAAGTATAATGGAACCTACTTCCCAAATACCCTAGGACAGCCTGTATAAACAAAGAAAACTTCTACGCAGATAATCTTAACTCCCTCCTAATAATGAACTACTAGAATATAAATCCACAATACAGCAGTGATGTTTGCAGTTAAGAACAACAACACATAATATTTCAGTGTTTCATTTGTAGTTATATGATTCTAGTATGGAATCCCCTTCTGAAGGCTTATTTACTGAACAATTTCAAGTTTGGTCTTGGTACAAATGCACTGAATAATAGCAAGACTTCCATAGATACTATTCGTGTTAAAGTGTCGACCAGCACTAGAACATCATCAACCATTTAGGACTCATCTAGATCAGTAAAGAAAAAGTGTTTTATATGCATTGTATAGGGACCCAGGTGGCACTGTGGGTTAAACCACAGAGTCTAGGGCTTGCTGATCAGAAGGTCGGCAGTTCGAATCCCTGCAATGGGGTGAGCTCCCGTTGCTCGGTCCCAGCTCCTGCCCACCTAGCAGTTCGAAAGCACATCAAAGTGCAAGTAGATAAATAGGGACCGCTCTGGCGGGAAGGTAAACGGCGTTTCTGTGCGCTGCTCTGATTCGCCAGAAGTAGCTTTGTCATGCTGGCCACATGACCCCGGAAGCTGTCTGCGGACAAACGCCAGCTCCCTCGGCCTATAGAGCGAGATGAGCGTCGCAACCCCAGTCGGACACGACTGGACCTGATGGTCAGGGGCCCCTTTACCTTTAAGATATCCTGTAGCAAAGTTGTCAAGGGACTTGCAAATTACTATGAAACTGGTCCAGTAGTGTATAGACAGACAGTGCAATATCTTAAGGACCACTTAATCCCTTATATCTCTGCCTGATCACTGAGGTGTTTGGGGGAGTCACTGTGTGCCCCCCCATTGGCTCAGATGCTTTCCTCAGGAGCTGTGCATTCAGTATTGTAGGCCCAATTTTATGCAACTGCCTGTGGAACATCTGACACTTATTAAATACTTTTTTCTTCCAGCAGGCTTTCTGGTTTTATAGTTTTAACCAAATTCCCCCTTTTCTATATTCTATGTAACCACCTAGAGATGATTGTAGTTAAGCAGTATATAAATTGCTTAGTTTAAATGAATGAAATAAAAATAATAGCATTGTCTTTATGAACATTATCACAAGTGTGGCCATATGGTGGCATTTCTGTATCTTGGGTCATGGAAACGCTCAACATGCAGTGTTTAAAACCAGCAACAGCCTTCCTCTTTCTTCTCTGGCAATTCTTATTGTCCAGGTGCCAGAAACTATTCTTTAATTGCTGCCAGTGTGACTTTTTATAATTCAGATTAAATAAATTTAATTTTCTTCATTAAGATTCTAAGTTTTAATTTCTTGAAAACATAACAATACTCGATTTTTTTTTTTGCCTCTATATGTTCATTAGGACTAACCTACTGAAACTCAGAAAAGTTGTGTAAATTTCTAATTTATCATACCTCTGAGAAAGGACAAAAGGGAAGAAAGGGAAGCAGACAGAACTTAGCAAAGCAACAGAAAGCAGTTGAAACATGCCACACTCCCCTTTCTAATTTTGCTCAGGAACAAAGAAGTGAGCCTAGCAACAGTTTTTACCCAATCAGAGATCAGATAAACAGGTATAAGGCTCAGCTTCTCAACACCTCAGAAAGGCCAGCCTCCTCAAGCAACTTCTCTGATTGTGTACTGTAAAAAAATGACTGCCATATTTCATAAGCTGAAAGGGAACATTTGCTTTCCTGCTCTATAAGATATAAGGCACAAACAAATGTTTTCATGTACAGGGTTGCCTCCACTTGTTAAATAAATGTGTTTTTCTTAATTTGAAGAACTTTTGTACTATGAACTATTCATCTATTTAGCTTCCCTGTTTATTTTAGGACTCTTTTTTTCTGTTGGACCCTGGCACAGAAGTTGTTTCATTCTGTTCAATATATCAGCTTATCCGTCTAAAATCTTGCTTATTAACTGAGATGTCATTGTACTCCTAAACATACAAATCCCAAGATACACTTACGGTAAGTACACCCCCAAAAAAGAAACATCAGCCCAGTTAATGCTGCTGTAGGTATTTTGGGAACATCAGTTGTTTTGAAAGCAGTATTGTAATTACTTAATGCTAAACATGAGATTTATGTTCTACAACAGAGTTTATACCAGGATCTTAGCCTCATTGCTTTTTAATAAGACTGCATGGAATCATTTGTCACAAGTGACTTGCCACTCATATAATAACCTCTAGTAACTCATATTTAACAGGACAACTATTTTAAGTACACCCAGTTTAGTTTCTAGAAAACATGTTTACAAGGATAGAGCTAAAAACCATGCATAAAATACATACTATTCATTATCAGCCTAAAGCCTTAAATAAAACTACTAAAACCAACTAACTTTAAATAAGATTTTAAATAGATCTGACCAACCATCGTAATGCACATTTAAAAACAACATGCAGAAGGCCACGCAAACTTTGGTATGCTGAAATATGTCCTCTCCTCCCACAATATGTGGTGAAAAGAGAAACTGTTCTTTGTTTCCAAAATGAAATCAATGTTATTTTCATAATGTTCTCAGAACTCATGCACTACAGGGGGAGGGGAAACAGCTAATGGTTATTGTGGAAATAAATGAAATTAGCAACTGCTCCCAAACAAGCAAATAAAGGGAGAGCATTTAGTTCTCTATCCTCATTAGCCACTTCTACCCCACCCCAATGATCTTTGATTGCCTAGGGAAGAGTCTCTTTTGATTCTCCCATCCCTTGAAAGCCAGCAGATACAGCTAGGCTAGCCATACAGGTTTCCAGTTCAGGGGAAAGAGATGCACAGTGCTTCTTTATAATAGCATTCTTTCTAATCGAGCCATCACCCACCCACCCCATTCTCTTAGTTTTATAGGGCTCAGAGCACTAGTTATTGCAATTATCACAATACTTTTACAAGCTGGGGAAGAAGACTGAGCAACTTTACAGAACTAACTGCAAGGCTAGATCAAAATAAGAAACTCAAGGATGCCTCACTCAAGGTGCTGAAACTTGCGACTCAGGTGTATCACACCTGAGAACTAACACTAGAATCATAAAGATGCGATGGTGTGCTCTTGAGTCCACACAGAACTTTGGTTACTTGTCTCTCAGCAAGTTACTGCATGCTATCTACTGCTACACTCCACTACACAAAAGGACCGGCATATTTCCATCTGTTCACACAACACTTCAAGCGCACACTGGACACATAAATAGCATTTTCCCCCAACTTGAGGCTATGTCAATGACCCCAGGGCATTTATCAGTTAAATCAAATCACCATTGCATTTAGGAGGATTAGAGCCAGTAATTAACTACTGTACCTGGAACTGAATAATGCTGCCTGGCAGTCATTTCTTTCCTTCAAACTATATACAGTATAGGCATCTAGAAACATAAAAAAACACTGTGAAAATGCTTTTTTTAAAGAAAAAAAAAATTGAAAAATATATTGAATTTGGCATAGCTCACTTCCGCCATCTAGTGTCACATTTGTATATTGCACTTTAGAACTCATTTAAAACGTTTTATTTGCAGCTGTATAGCTGAGTCCATAGTCTGAACTGTCACTTTCATGTTCACTGTTTAGAAGTGTCTGGAACATTCCCCATCACATGTACCTACCTAGACAAGAAAGGCAACACCAACGATGCAAGGCCAAGGGACAGGAGTGTAACCTGTTTCATAGCTAGCAGGGAAAAGTCTCCAATAGTTGCATTGCTGAGCTCCCAATCACGTGCAAAAAGGTAAAGGTAAAGGGACCCCTGACCATTAGGTCCAGTCGTGACCGACTCTGGGGTTGCGCGCTCATCTCGCATTACTGTCCGAGGGAGCTGGCGTACAGCTTCCAGGTCATGTGGCCAGCATGACAAAGCCGCTTCTGGCAAACCAGAGCAGCACACGGAAATGCCGTTTACCTTCCCGCTGTAGCGGTACCTATTTATATACTTGCACTTTGACGTGCTTTCGAACTGCTAGGTTGGCAGGAGCTAGGACTGAGCAACGGGAGCTCACCCCATCGCAGGGATTTGAACCGCCGATCTTCTGATCGGCAAGCCCTAGGCTCTGTGGTTTAACCCACAGCGCCACCCGCGTCCCAATCACGTGCATACAGTACATTGCTACAAAGTGTTGAAGCAGTTTTAATAGCATTTGTGTGAATTTATTTTTAATACCTCCATACACCCCTGTTGCATCCTTCCTATTTGTTTATAAGCAAGCCAAAGCTTACAGGAAAGAACAAAAAGTTTGAGAAATTTGTTGTTGTTTCCAAGAACTGCATTAGGAAGTCAGTCACATAAGGGGCTAAAGATCTTCAACTTGAAGAATGTAAAGTGTATTGCCAGACACATATCAGACATTTCCCCAATCTTGTAGTCTATAAATATACAGCATTCATGACCCTGCAATATTATTTGTGTACTATCTAGCTTTCTAGTCTTTATGCCTGGTGGCTGCTGACAGATGAGAATTCCTTTTATGCAGATCAATGAGCAGTAGCCATTTACCCAGCCTGTAATTATTTACCAGAACTACCTTTCCTCACTCACTTGCAAAGGAGAAAGCTTTATCTTTCAAACTCTCTCCAACATACTCTTGGAGACAGTTCTATCTACACACTTCTCTAGATATGGTTGAGACTATCCTGCATTATATATATATGGCAATTTTGTTCACTGTGTGGGTAGCAACTTAAAAGCCAGCAATCAAGATAGCCAGTATGCTCAGAGTAACATATGCTAAAATCTTCACACATACACCCCCACCCCTTGTTGTTGGCTTAGCCCTGGCAGGAGCGACCTAAAAGCGGCTTCCTACATAGACAAGCTGTTTGGTGACAGCTTATCAGAACTGGATAAATGACTAAAAGTGCTGCTTCATACATTACAAAAAGTAATATGCACAGGAAGCACTCAATAAAGGAAGTGACATGAAGTCTGTATACAGTCAGCCATAAATGACCACTTTGTGGGTTTAAATCATGCATGGTTTGACTGTGGGTCTCCTGCTGATCAGAAGGGAGGACATTTCCTGTTACCCGTGCACACACACCCAAACCCAGGCTATTGTTAAAGAAATTGCAAATAGGTGGTGTGATCTTCTCTCCTATTCAAGATGCAAGAACAAAGAATGAATAATATATTACCTGCCACTCACTCTTCTAAAGTAAGTGCTTTGGAGCTCTCACCATGAGTGGGCGCAGAGAGTGGAGAGTATAAATAAGGCATTTTAATAAATTTTGGCCCATAGTTTGTTTTCTTGGCACAGAAACTCAATCCAGATTAGAAAGAGATATGGCTGCCTAGTTTTCAGGTCCATGAGGTACAGAATGGCATGTTCTGGACAGGGTTACACTCCCTGGGAAGAACCAAGCTTCTGGCTTGAGGATAATCCTTGATTCATCATCACTTGAGGCCCAGGTAGCTTCAGTGGCTAGGAACATCTACTTCCAGCTCTGGTGGGTACGCCAGCTCCAGACCCTTCTGAATAAGAATAACTTTGCCACTGTACTCCATATTATGATAACCTCCAGTTCAGGCTTCGGCAGTGCATTCTACGCAAGGCTTACCATGAAGACAGTCCAGAGGCTGCAACTACAACAGAAAGGGGCAGCCCAGCTCTTTGCTCGGATATCTTTAAGGACAAGCATAACACTTGTCCTGAAGCAGCTGCACTGGTTGCCAATTCACTTCCAGGACCAAGTCAACATATTTAAAGCCTAAACAATCTGGGTCCCAAGTACGGGAAACAGTAATTCCTCCCTATATGGCAGTCAGCATTTGCAGAAGAGGGTTTTATTATGTCATCTCCCCTGGGGGGGGGGAGTGATGACCTGTGGGAGAGATGTATCAAGCAAACACGTACATAAATATATAGACCACATGTCTGAGGCAGCGCGGGAGGACAGTCCTGAAACCATTTTGACTCCCAAGCTGACCAAGTGTTTCTCTGCAAGGAGGGAGGAGGTGAAAGAAACCTTCCTATTGTTTCAGGAATTAAGTAATTACCATCTCAAAGGAATGGCCAGACTACCAGGAAAAGCAATCAGATAAGGCATTATCAGATAACCTGGCAGACAGGAAAAACAACAAAATTCAAATTTCTGCTGTAGACTGCCTTTTTTGTGATGAAGCAATGATGTATCTGGGGTGGTGGTCTTGGGCTACACTCCTTCTGTGATGTATGTATGATGTGTGGAGGGGTGGTCTTGAGCTCCAGGGCAGGGAATTTCAAAATGTCTACACACCTTTGTTCGGGGTCCTCCTTTTTTCTCCTGCGTGTGAGGGGAGCACCCTGTTGCAACAGCTTTAATAAAGATCAGGTTTACTAGCTGCTTTGCTTCTCAATATTCTCTGGTTGGCCTCTGTTATTTTCTCTTACCAATGGAGAACCTACAAAGGACTCTATAAGGGCTCTTGTGTACCCCATAAGAGAATAAGGGCAGATTTTGTTTACAACAAGGCAATCACTGATAATGCACTTCTCCTTGGCCTTTAATAGTCAAACTACTGTTGTTGTTGTTGTTTAGTCATTTAGTCGTGTCCGACTCTTCATGACCCCATGGACCAGAGCACACCAGGCACTCCTGTCTTCCATTGCCTCCCGCAGTTTGGTCAAACTCATGTTCGTAGCTACGAGAACACTGTCCAACCATCTCGTCCTCTGTCGTCCCCTTCTCCTAGTGCCCTCCATCTTTCCCAACATCAGGGTCTTTTCCAGGGAGTCTTCTCTTCTCATGAGGTGGCCAAAGTATTGGAGCCTCAGCTTCAGGATCTGTCCTTCCAGTGAGCACTCAGGGCTGATTTCCTTCAGAATGGATAGGTTTGATCTTCTTGCAGTCCATGGGACTCTCAAGAGTCTCCTCCAGCACCAGAATTCAAAAGCATCAATTCTTCGGCGATCAGCCTTCTTTATGGTCCAGCTCTCACTTCCATACATCACTACTAGGAAAACTACCGTTAGCACCCCCCATATATCATTGTCTAATCTGCCATGGGACTTTACAGTCAAGGGCAGGTAATTAATTGAGGAGGAAGAGTAGCAGCAGCAGCTATGATATGAGAAAGGGGTTTGAGGCCTTAAAGGTTTGGCACTAAGTTTACGGTATTTTTATGAATTGCATGTGTTCTTGTGTGACCACATTGATATTATAGTGGTTTTTTACTGATGCTTTAAAATACGCTGTATGGATAATTCTGTATGAAATTAGCAACAGCTTTTGCATCAAAATGAGAAAAACCAGTTCTATCAACTCTGGGGACTCAAACCAAATATTAGCCTTGTCTGTGACAAAATAACTTTGGTACGTATGTTCAGTTTGCAAGAAGTCCAGTATACCAGACGGGTCACAGCTCTAAATATTGTGCTAAAATGAAAAAATAAAGATGCTTCATAGTAATCAAATGGAACTCAATGTATACATTTATAGACAGAAGCTCCTGGGGCAGCTAGTTCTGAAATGTAAACAACAGTTTGTTTAAAATGCATCAAAATTTAAATTTGCCTGTTATTGAAACTAGGATTTAAACTCACTATGCAGAAAGTTATTTTGAGCTTGTCAGCTATAAGTAACATTGTAAATATGGATATTAATGGCAAAGTGTGTGGTTAAGGTGAGAACCAAAGAGCTCCTTTTCACTAAATTGGTTCTTTTCTATATCTAGGACTCAGCCTGAGAGAGACAAACAGAAATGGTGTCTTGTGATGGATATTTACAGAATAAGTAACTCTCGTGTTTAGAGTGTTTTCTGTATAGCTACATGGCTGGAAATGATAAAAGCACGCACATGCCAAAGCCAGAGAACTGAAGACTAACAAATAAATTCCAAATTGTTCTCTAAGACTGAAGCAGACAGAAGCACTGAAGCATACTTTATATCTCAGGGGTCAGCACAGCAAACTTTTTCAGCAGGGGCCCGTCCATTGTCTCTCAGACCTTGTGGGGGGCCAGACTATATTTGGGGGGGATTAACAAATTCCTATGCCCCACAAATAACCCAGAGATGCATTTTTAATAAAAGCACACATTCTACTAATAAAAACACGCTGATTCCTGGACCATCTGCGGGCAGGATTTAGAAAGTGATTGGGCTGGATCCGGCCCCCGGTCCTTAGTTTGCCTACCCATGATATATCTGGTCTTACTGGTTCAATGTCTTACCAGTATTTGTACTGAAATAATAGTTGTACATATGTCACTACAATCTCATCTACCGTAGAAGTAATTTCCGCTAGAGCCACTTCTGCTTTCAGAAACTCTTGTCATCTCACAACACTGTCCTGCTAGCTGATGTCATGCTAAATACCAAGGTTTGAGATCAATCAATTTGCATTCCTCCCCACCCCCAAATTTCAATTCTTGGAGGTCAATGGAGGCAATTTGCATTTTAAATTTCAGTAGATTCTTTTTTAAAAGACCTTTTCCTTCTACAATATTTTTTATCAAACGTTTGAATCCCAGCCCCCCTAATCTTGGTCTATAGTGACCTATAGTGACCCCTAATCTTGGTCTATAGCCTGGAAATAAGATAATTTGAGGACATGTTTGATTTAGGACTCAGCCATTCCAAACCATTTAACAGAACTGTTTTAGTACTGTTGCACCATATCTCACATGATAACACTGCTAGTGAGAACAGTAGCACATTGAGTGAAAAGAGATACCGTAATGTGAATTGAAGGCAAAAAACAATTAGTTTTAAAGGGGAAACTGCCTTCCACAGTTCGGCTTATCTGCCAAACTAGGCTGCATCAACAGAAGTGTTGTGCCCAGATCAGGGGATGTCATAGAACCACTCTATTCTGCCTTGGTCGGTCAACACCTGGAATACTGGGTCCAGTTCTGGGCGCCACTGTTTAGGAAGGATGTTGACAGGCTGGAATCACAGGAATTACAGGAGGGCAACCAAGCTGATCAAGCTTCTGGAAAACAAGCCTTATGAGGAACAGTTGAGGTAGTTGGGTATGTTTAGCCTGGATAAGATGAGACTGAGAGGTGATAAGATAGCCATCTTCAAATATCTAAAGGGCTGTCACATGGAAGATGGAACAATCTTGTTTTCTCCTGTTCCGGAGGGTTAGAGCCAAACTAATGGCTTCGAGTCACACAAAATGAGCTTTCAACTAAACGTATGGAAGAACTTCCTGACAGGAAGAGATGTTCGAGAGTGGAATGGACTTGCTTAGGAAGGGAAAGATTCTCCTTCCTTGGAGGTTTTTAAGCAGAAGTTGGATGGCCACCTGTCATGGATGCACTAGTTGAGATTACTGCATAGCAGGTGGTTAGAATAGAGGACCCTTGGATCCCTTCCAACCCTACAATTCTATGATTCTACGTTTTAAAATTTGACAAATTAAAAGTCTCTGCTGGAGAGCTCCATGGTTCAAAAATTGTTTCTATAAAAGGCAGCCTACATTTCAGAAAAGATAGACAGCAGTACATTTTTAAATTTCACGATAGATTGATAGTGTTTAAAAAGTTTGTCCATTTTCCAGTACAGAAAACTGAAGAACGCTTTGCACGCAAACTGTACACAAAAACAGTGTTCTAATTTTGGAGGTAACTTTTAATTTTTAAGGTATTTGTTTTAAAGTGACTGTCATTATGGGGTTTCTCCCAGCAAAGTTATTTTTTTTTACCCGATAATTTGTGATTTTGATATTTTATATTGTTTTTTATTGATTTATTGTACTTATTGCATATTTATTTTGTATTAATATGCTGTTCACTGCTTTGGGGTTTGGGGGACAAAAAACCATTAAATAAACCTCTTTCTTTCTTTCTTTTAAAAAAGTGCCTTTTGTATGGTTAGGCCTTTTGACCATATTTACTACCAGCTTCAGTAAAATGCAGGCAATAACAGAACAAAATGCTTCTCAGTAACTAGTTTTACCACCAGGTACTGGTAGGTAGGGTTCTCTCTGTGTGTGTGTGTGTGTGTGTGTGTGTGTCCGTCAAATTTTTAAGGAACTTCCTCCATAAAGCAGCTTACAATCTCCAATAAAAACACCAGCTCTGACTCTAACGTATAAAAATAAAAAAGTACGGTACTGTATTGTACAAGTAGACCCTTCTCTGCTTCTTCTACTCCATCTCTGTTCTCTTCTCCCTTCTGGGCCCAACACATACCTATGCTACTTCCGTCCAGCATCCTTTATCCCAATTCATTTTGACAGTTATTTAAGGATTTTAGTGGGCAGCTAAGCTTTAAACATTTAGACAATATATATATATATATATATATATATATATATATATATATATATATATATATTCCTATGTGTAATATTTTGGATGGGTGGACATTAAACAAAAATACCTGTAAGGTCTCAATTACAATTAAGTGTACACTTACGAATAGAATAAGCCTAGTCTTTAAGCAAGTCATTACTTAACAAGTAAACAATGATGGTTTTATTTCACAGCAATTGAGCAAAGTGTTTAACTGTGCAGTTTCCACTGGGAGCAAAATAGAAAGGTTAACCTGTTTCCAGCCCAATGCCTTCATGTGGGAGAGAATTGCTTATCTGCTTCCCTTTGGAAAAGCTTTGTTTCATCTTGTATTTAAATGCTCTGAGGGCACAAAGATGTTTCCTGTTCAGTGATGTATCACAGCCAGATTTTTAATTCTTTCATAAGGAATTGTAATAAAAATGTATCGCAGTGATCCCAAAATAACTAAGCCAATTTCTAAACGAGAACCTCCAACACAGGCAAAATGTAATATTGTTATGTATTTATTCACTTTGTATTTGTTACCTGGAACTGCAAGGAAAATTAAGGACATTTTTTAAAAACAACATGCTTTACATTGATTTACATGTGAAAATTGCTAGTAGAGGAGGAAAAAATTTAAAAGGAATCCTTCTTAATTCAAGTGAGCATTCAATCCAGTGTATGTCTCGCATCTGAGTAACACAGGAAATACAAAAATTATTTAGGTCTCACTTGTTGTTGTTGTTGTTGGTGGTGGTGGTGGTGGTGTTTAGTTGTGTCCGACTCTTCGTGACCCCATGGACCAGAGCACGCCAGGCACTCCTGTCTTCCACTGCCTCCCGCAGTTTCGTCAGACTCATGTTCGTAGCTTCGAGAACACTGTCCAACCATCTCGTCTTCTGTCGTCACCTTCTCCTTGTGTCCTCAATCTTTTCCAACATCAGGGTCTTTTCCAGGGAGTCTTCTCTTCTCATGAGGTGGCCAAAGTATTGGAGCCTCAGCTTCACGATCTGTCCTTCCAGTGAGCACTCAGGGCTGATTTCCTTCAGAATGGATAGGTCTGATCTTCTTGCAGTCCATGGAACTCTCAAGAGTCTCCTCCAGCACCATAATTCAAAAACATCAATTCTTCAACGATCAGCCTTCTTTATGGTCCAGCTCCCATTTCCATACATCACTACTGGGAAAACCATAGCTTTAACTATAGGGACCTTTGTCGGCAAGGTAATGTCTCTGCTTTTTAAGATGCTGTCTAGGTTTGTCATTGCTTTTCTCCCAAGAAGCAGGCGTTTTTTAATTTCGTGACTGCTGTCACCATTTGCAGTGATCATGGAACCCAAGAAAGTAAAATATCTCACTGCCTCCATTTCTTCCCCTTCTATTTGCCAGGAGGTGATGGGACCAGTGGCCATGATCTTAGGTTTTTTTTTATATGTTGAGCTTCAGACCATATTTTGCACTCTCCTCTTTCACCCTCATTAAAAGGTTCTTTAATTCCTCCTCACTTTCTCCCATCAAGGTTGTGTCACCTGCATATCTGAGGTTGTTGATATTTCTTCCGGCAATCTTAATTCCGGCTTGGGATTCATCCAGTCCAGCCTTTCGCATGATGAATTCTGCATATAAGTTAAATAAGCAGGGAGACAATATACAGCCTTGTCGTACTCCTTTCCCAATTTTGAACCAATCAGTTATTCCATATCCAATTCTAACTGTAGCTTCTTGTTCCACATAGAGATTTCTCAGGAGACAGATGAGGTGAACAGGCACTCCCATTTCTTTAAGAACTTGCCATAGTTTGCTGTGGTCTACACAGTCAAATGCTTTTGTGTAGTCAATGAAGCAGAAGTAGACGTTTTTCTGGAACTCTCTAGCTTTCTCCATAATCCAGCGCATGTTTGCAATTTGGTATCTGGTTCCTCTGCCCCTTCGAAATCCAGCTTGCACTTCTGGGAGTTCTCGGTCCACATACTGCTTAAGTCTCACTTGTAGGAAGGTACAAAGGACAAGAAGCTGGGCTTTGCACATTTTACATACTTTCATTTGCATTATTCAAGTGCAGGAAAAGTTATTTCTATAAAGACTGTAAAAACACACAGTCTTGTTTTGATGTCTGAGAAGGAAAATTCACTCCTCAGATACACAAGTAAATGTTCCTAGAGTTCTTGACCCAGGCAACAGCCCCAAAGGGGGAAAAAAACCTCGACATCTTCATTGGAGAGATGTCCACAAATCCAATCTGACAATCACAGAGAAAGTCTGAAGTACACTTTGCCAGAAGAATAACACTTAAAAAGGAAAAGAAAAGCTGCAAGTAGTGCATGGAAGCAAATACAGTGGCATAGCTGCCAAGTCTCCCGTTTTTCGCGGGAAATCCCCGTATTTTAAACCATTTCCCTGCTGGCAGCCTGGATTGGAAAAAATCTCGTAAATCCCCCGGATTTCCTACCTGCCAGGGAGGCTCCATTTTGGGTCCTGGCGCCGCCCGATTTCCGGTGCCTGGACATGCATAGAAGTGACTTAAGGTGCTGCTCCGCCCATGCCTGGGCACCGAAAATCGGGTAGAACGGCACCAGAAATTGTCCGGACATGCATAGAAGCAACTTCCGATGCCGCGCTACCCATGTATGGGCACCGGAAATCGGGCACCGCCGACATTGGACGTTGCTTCTACGCATGTCCAGACATGCATAGAAGCGACTTCCGGTGCCGCGCCACTGCTGATCCCGCATTTTTTAGTGGGAGACTTGGCAGCTATGTACAGTGGTACCTCGGGTTACAAACACCTCGGGTTACAAACTCCGCTAACCCGAAAGTAGTACCTCGGGTTAAGAACTTTACCTCAGGATGAGAACAGAAAACGCACGGCAGCGGCGCAGCAGGAGGCCCCATTAGCTAAAGTGGTACCTCAGGTTAAGAACGGTTTCAGATTAAGAACAGACCTCCAGAATGAATTAAGTTCGTAACCAGAGGTATCACTGTAATGTAAAGTGGTGCATTAGGCTCAGTGGCTGCAAAAAGATTCAGAAGGGATATTTGACTTCACTCATGTGCAGCAGGAAGTAAAAGAGCCTTGCCAGCAACTAAAAACATTAGTTGGCTACCAAGGCCAGTTGAAGCATGTGGATCCTTGCTTATAAGGAAAGGATTGCACAACTCCGCCTTTCAACTCTTTTATCCCTGTGATCTCCTGCTCTTGTATTTCCTTTAATATACTTTTTTTTTACATGGCATGCCTACTCCTTTTGTTTTTTAAACTTGACAATAAAGAACATGCTGGGTTCTGTGGGACTAACTGCCAAGAGTCTCACAGAAGATGTAAGGTGTGTGCACCTCTGTGGAATCTCAAGATCACTGTGGATGTAATTTATATGGGTGTTGTTTTAAGGAGCAATTTGGAAACTTGGCATGAGGGCAATTTATATAAAACTCAGAAGAAGAAAAATAGAATGCACACATTGATTGTTTTTTAAACTAAGCACAGATCTAAGTAGTATTTGTCCCTGGAAACAACTGAATATATATAAATTCTTGTCATACGAGGCCCTTCTCTATAACCACCCCCCCCCCATCCCAGGGAGGTTTGGAAGGTGGCAACCAGAGAATGGGCCTTTTCTGTGGTGGCTTCCTGATTGTGGAATGCCTGACACCATCATTGCATGTCTTTAGGCACCAGGCAAAAACATTCCTCTTTTACCCAGGCCTATGGCTATTAAATAATCTATGGCCTGTAAAAGTGTGGGGGAGAGGATAGCTTTTATGATGACTAGGCTATCTGTCAGTGTGCTTTATATTGTTTTTATCATTGATGTTCTGTAATGTGTTTCTGATGTTGTACAGTGCCCTGAGATCTTTTGATAAAGGGTGGTATATAAATTGAATAAATCATCATCATCATAAAAAAATATTAAACACAGAGAGAGTGTGTGTACATGCTATTGTACTGGTTACCCACTAGCTCATAAGCAAAATTTCCTCTGTAATGTTACTTCCTTTTTTAAAGAGCTAATTACTGTAACTTCTAGCTGCTTTCATTTAAAACATTTTCAAGTATCACAATTATGGATAATTATTTCACTAGATTCAAAAAGTAAAATTGTGTATAACTTTAAGAAAATTGTAATATCTGATGTGGGCACATGCTAAGCACATTTTTAGTAGCACTGATAATAAAATAATAAGATCTCAAGTAATTTCTGGTTATTAGGAGTATTAGCAAGTCCCTTTATTAAACACACACTCACAGAGGCATAACTGCAATTAGTCTGTACTTTGGGTTGTATGGGAATGCATGCACACACACAGCAAGATGCAATGTAGTTAAGCTCTTGCACAGCTTCCTACGTGTGTCAATGTACCATTAGGTCTGAAAAACAACTAAGTGTTGCCCTACCCACAAAAAGCTCACATAGCACTCACCGTTCTCAAAAGAAACACACTTATTCATTCCCCTCATTCGTAGCCAACCCACCCAAATAATTTGCAAATACTGTAATTATGTTTGTTTGAATATGAAGTGTTGCATAAAAGGTTTCACTGAAACACACAGGAGATTCTATCTTATTTTTAGGGGATAAACAGATTCCAGAGGTGTGATCTCCTCCAGCCAATCACAAAGCAAAGACACAATGCTGCCATTTCTCCATGTCCTATTACAGCAAAGGGTGGCTTGTTTTTCTGCTTTTGTCTGAGATCTTAAATGATGAATGGCTGCTTCGGGGAAAAGATCAAGCTGTGCAGCTGAGGTTTATTATGAAAAGTAGATGGAACAAACAGCAAATGTCAGAGTAGAAAACATGTTCCTCTCCACTGTTTGCATCTCTCTAAACCTAAACATACAGGGCCAAATTAGGCAGGACAGCAGACGACCTCTAAGCAGAATCCGGTTTGCTGATGAACCTCTTAAATTTTAAGAGTCTAAAAAGTGGAAGGGAGGGTGCTGAAGAACAAAGTGAACAAGCAGGAGGAGCTGAAGCCTCTGCCAGCTCTTCCTCCACAAAACTATTTTAGAAAAAAGAACCCACACTCACACGTCTCTCTCTGCCTGATGTTCAACAAACATTATGGCTTTGCAAAAAGAAAAGAAAAGAAGGTACTGCAGTATATTTTTCTCTAAGCTGGGATTCCATAACCAGAAACGACCCCTACCAGGAGAAAAATGTCCATCCAGTCGCAAAATGTGACTGGCACCTGGCTAATTTTGAACGCTGCTCCAAAACCCTATGAAGTAGATTGAGAGGGTGGAGAGAGCTGTGGCAAGGAAAAGGGGAAGTCTCATCATGTCCAGCAGTGTGATGTCATATCTTACCCCACACAGGCAGCACCCTGCAATGTATTTCTGTTTATTTGGAAGTGAAATCGTATTTCTTCAACAATGACGTCTAATGAATGGCTTTCCCCCATTTCACATCTTTTCACATCTATAAAACGTAAGGGGCCAGTCCTCAAACATCCAGCTGATCCATGCCCTATTTGCCTCAATGGCTTGTGCCGGAGATGTTCCTGCAGCTACCAGCTGAAGGGAACAACAACAAGTATAAACAAGTTTACATGCTTCATAGTTGCTAAACTGAATAAAGCACGGATATTAAGAGCAGTAGAAACAGCTTTTATTTCCGTAGTTATTTTATTACTAGAAATCACATACTGAAAAGTCCACCAATGTTCAAATTCACAAAACTATAGTAGGTAATTAGTTAGGACTGTTGTCCTATTTCCTAGGTTCCAAACCTGCCATAAACCACAACACTTTTCTTTTTAGAGCTTGAGACCATCCCAAATCTACACTTCTTTTTATAAAGCTTACTGTACCAACTACTTTCCACAAGCAAACATTTCACTTCGTCATAGAATCTGTGTCCTTTTTGAGTAACAAGTGTACTTTTATTGACCTTTGGGGGGGGGGGGGACGACTCAGCTCAGACAATGTTTCCCATATTTAGTTTTGCCGATATTTTGGGGAACTAAAAGGACTACGTAAGCAAAGTCTATACACAGAGCTTGTTGCAAGACTGCAACGTTCATATTTAATATAAAAATGTATTAACTGTGTCTTTAAAACATGAGCACCAATTTATCTCAGGGGTTAAGCATTGTTACCAGAGTAGACCTCTTGGTTGCTCACCCCCAGCTGTAGCAGATAGCATCTTAGCCTGCTTCCTGCAACTGTAGGCTAGACAGAGCCTCCATACAAGTTGGTGGACCTGAATATACATATGGAAATACTTTCATATACCTTTCACTGCAATGATCCAGTTTCCATAAAGCTACCTTAAATTATTCTACCCTGAAAAACTAAAGCAAAATTTCCTATTTACTGTTGTCTACATATTATGACATGTTCGCCATTTTGTACAATTTCAAAGCTTTCAAGCCCTTTGGGCAACTATAACCATGACCTTGATTTTTAAGGAATTATTTCTGAAAGGAGTGGCATCTGCTGTTAGTTGTACACCAATGGCAACTTAGGTTGCAGCATCTCCTTGCACCTATGCAAGTTTTCCAGCTGAAATGCAATGGGTGTCGCTTTCAAAATAAGCATTATAAGGAAAACCTGAAACTAGCTCACATCTAATGAACACAGAAGATTTGGTTAAAAATAACGAAGTCACAGTGCCCCCAAGTGAGGGGGAAGGAGAAGTAAGCAGATTTGATGCAGCAATGAGAATGTCCAGACCTTTAACATGGAACTGGTGCAACTTTTCTGTTCAGCAGGTACTAATGCATATCTAGATCACATGTCCAGTCCTTGGCCTAGCTAGAATAATGTCATGCTTGGATTTAAGGGAAATTAGTTTTGAGTTCACTTCTTTTGTTTTGATTTTCTACCACTTATTTAGATTTGAAGGTGGTGTTAATGTGCTGGCTTAGCCCAGCATGCCCCCCCAAGTCACTCCCTTACATCCAATCATGGTGTTCATCATTGGACAGGGATATCCTATTTCCTGTACTATCTATGCACTTTTGATGTCTGCCCCTATAATTCTAGAAAATTTCCCCCTGAAGATTCCAATCTGAGCATGGTTAAAAGCATGTAAGTATTTTTAGATTAGCTGTCTGTTGTCATAGCCAAGCTGTCCCATATGCATTGGGAGGGAAGGCGGTTTCACATGTCATTTTGACTCATCCAGCTTCTTAAGCCTGGACTGGGAGCTATATCTTTTTGAAGCAAATTGTTCAGGGGATAATTTCTGGTCATGGCATCATCACTAGTTGGTGCCAATCTTTCAGTTCCAATTGAAGACCAGCTTATAACTCAAGCTTTTGGTTGAATATGTGTATCTGCATTTTGTAAATAGCATTTCCCCCCTGCGTATGCTCTTGTCTGTTTTTATATTTTGACTGACTAAATTGGGGTTGGACTAGATTGCCCATCTGTTATCCAACTATACAGTTCTATGAAAATATATAAACACAGTGGGAGCCTCTGGCATATGATGGGCCTCTAGGTTAGGTTACATTATATGCAGGGCTGCCTCTGAAGACAGCTTGGAAACGTCAGCTGATGTAGAATTTAGTGGCAAGGTTGCTCACCAGGGAAAGAAGGTTTGAGCATGTAACACCAATGCTGGCCTGACTGCACTGACTGCCTATCAGTCTATGGCTCCAGTTCAAAGTACTGGTTTTGACCTTTAAGGCCTTATGTGGCTCAGGACCACAATACCTCAAGGGCTGCCTCTCCCCTTATGAGCCTACCTGAACCTGCAATCATCCGAGGTCTTTCTTCATGTGCCCCCTCCACAAAAGGTCTGGAGGGCTGCAACCTGAGAACAGGACTTTCCTTCAGTGGCTCCCTGTCTGTGGAATGCTCTTGCCAAGAAGACTTTCCTGGTGTTTTTGTTACATATTTTTAGGCACCAGGCAAAAACTTTCCTCTTCTCACAGGCCTTTGGCTAACCATCTACGGCCTTTTAAACTGGGGAGGGGGGTGTATTGTTTTTTGTTTGTTTTTTGTGTATTTTTGTTTTTAAATTGTGGTGAAGAGCAGTATAGAAATTTAACAAATACAAAAAAATAATAAAACATTTTAATATTTGCTGATAGCTTCTCTTTTAACCTTGGGGGGCACATAAGGGAAACTCATCTTTTTGTTGGGTGTGTATAGTTTAAGAACTCTTGCTCAATGCAATCAAAACAGAAATCATTTTCTGGCTTGAAGTGGAAACAAAGTTTCACTTTGGATAATCACAAACACTGAAACCAAAGCCTGAAAATGAACTCTTTTCTATTTCCAAAATACTGTGGTTAAGACACCCTCTTTTTCCAAAGCAATAGCTAATATAAATCAAGTAGAACAACAATGTTCTGGGAAACAGGGAGAAAAATACAAAGCCAACAGACTGTTGTAACTCTAAGCCCAAACAGGAATATTTCAGCAGGCACACACATTCTTTGAATTCATTCTGATAGTTCAGGAATATAACTTATGTTTAGGCACAAGCTTGAGACAAGGACACTTGACTGGTTAAGAAAGTCACAAATTAAGTTAACTGAAGCAATATGACATGCTCAAAACAATTAGGACAGCAAATCAAGTTGCTTAGTTTCATACCCATTCTCTAGCTTTGCACTTCGAAGTAAAAAGTGTGAAAACCGACATCCAAATTAGCTCTGCGCTTCATCACCACAATCGCTGTGGTGACACTGTACCCTTGGCTGTATTTGCTCCTTTATCAGTTTGGGGCTGGGAAGAAGCATATCTTGTTGTTTTGCATGACTGAACATTTCTCCACAATCTAGGAACTGCACAGCCCTTTAAGATAAGGGTCAGACTTTTGCCATAGGCATCTGAAGCCTGATAGCATAGAGCTTTTTAATTTCTTCCAGGGCCAGAAATCTTCCAGGCAAACTTCACACTGGGTGGGAGAAGGAAGAGAACAACAAAAACTGACAAAGCTTTTTTTTCACAGGAGAGCCAGCTGCTGTGTAAACATACATTTCATTATCACTTGGCAGCAGTTCAGCCAGATGACAGTCAGATACAAGGCATGCAAATCCTATGACCTAACATAACCCAAGCTAAAAACCCAGCAGTGCAGACCCGTCTTCCCCAACCTGGTGCTCTCCAAATGTTTGGACAACTCCTCCAAGCAGCCCCAGCCAGTTTCTTTGTTTAGAAATCCTGGTATGCTTAGAAAGATGTAAAAAAGGAAGGACCACAGCTATCAGTCTCCTGACTTCAGGAACTATGTTGTCAAGAAACATTATAGTTGCCACTCATTCCAATGATGCAGAAGTTCAAATAAGTTCAAAAAAGGGCAAACAAAATGATTAAGGGGCTGGAGTGATTCCCTTTTTGCAGCATTTGGGGCTTTTTAGGGTAGAGAAATGGCAAGTAAGAGGTAACATGATACAAGTTTTTAAATTACGCAGGGCATGACAGTGAAAACTGTTTCTCCCTTTCTCATAACAGTAGTAACAGTAGAATTTGTGGGCATCTAATGAAGCTTAATGTTGGAAGGGTCATGACAGATAAAAGAAAGTACTTCTACACACAGCGCATAGTTAAACAATGTGCAGAAGCAGGGGAGCTGCCTGTAAGTTCCATTGAGTTCAATGGAGCTTACTCCCAGGTGAGTTGGGTATAGGGTTTAAGCCTTAAACACCTTCAGTATGCTACATGGCTAATATCCAGTCCCTAATCAAGTACAGTGGTGCCTCGACTTACGAATTTAATCCATTCCGAAGGCACCTTTGTAAGTCGAAAAATTCGTGAATCGAAAAACGCCATTGGCAACGCGATTTCCCATAGGAATGCATTGGAAACGGAAAAATTCGTAAGTCGAAGCAACCCGATCTAAAAATTCGTAAGTCGAAAAATCCCTATCTAAAACTGCGACGCTTTTCTTTCGGATGTCGAGACATTCATAAGCACGCGGCCATTACCCCCATTCGTAAGTTGAAAAATTCGGTTGTCGAGTCGTTCGTAAGTCGAGGTACCACTGTACATGCTTTAAGTTCAAAATACTTTTTTGGGGGGTGGTCCAGAGTACCTTCCATCATCTTTGGTTGGTGCCCCAGCTAAGCCCTTATCTGGACAGGGATCGCCTAATTACTGTTTTCTATGCTCTGGTAACCTCAAGGTTAGATTACTGCAATGCGTTATACGTAGGGCTGCCTCTGAAGACGGTTCAAAAACTTCAGCTGGTGCAGAATTCAGCAGCCAGGTTGCTCACCGGAGCAAGACAGTTTGAGCATATTACTGATCTTGGTCCAACTGCACTGGCTACCAATTAGTTTCCGGGCCCAATTCAAAGTGCTGGTTTTGACCTGTAAAGCCTTAAATGGCTCAGGATCTCAGTACCTCAAGGACCGCCTCTTCCCATATGAACCTACCAGACCCTGAGATTATCTTCTGAGGCCCTTCTTTGTGTGACTCCTCCTCGAGAGGTTCAGAGGGTGGCAACATGAGAACGGGCCTTCTCTGCAGTGGCTCCCCATCTGTGAAATGCCCTCCCCAGAGAAGGCGCCAGGCAAAAATGTTCCTTTTTAACCAGGCCTTTGCCTGACCCGATCTACATCCTATACCCTTTTTAAAATGCTGGCTCTTTTTAGGTTTTTTTTAATTGGGTTGTTGTTTGTATTGTGATTTTATGTATGTGATCCTTTATGTGAACTGCCCTGAGACCTTCGGGTATAGGGTGGTATAGAGATAAAATAAATAAATAAAATATATAAAAAAGGCAAAGTATTTTATTAAGGATTATCAGACTTTTTAATGCATATAATTGCTTGCTGCCATATATTACCAGTAACAGGGCAATCAAGACTCTGAAAATGTTTTAACCCATATTGTCATGTATTTTTGTTTTGTATTACACAAGCAAGAGAAAAAGTATGTGTAAAAAGTCATTTTTAAACATCAGATTTGCACAAGTCGTCGATCTACAAGTTTGTTTGTTTTTAAGTATCTACTGAAAGGGTAACAACAACCTCCACAGGATGCAGAAACAGTGCAAGCCAATATAAATAATTTAAATATAAACTTTCTTAAAATGTGAGGCTCATTGTTTTGAGTTTTTAAAACGTTACTTTAGTATTGTTTTATTTATTGTTCCCTTATTTGGGTATTTTTAAACTAAAGAACCAGTTTACAATTGTTATTGTGATAATACATCATTATTTCCAACAAGGATACTGTATTCTGATCCCATTTTTACAATCAGTATATCAAGCGTCTAAACTACCAGTCTATTAAGCAATCTAAATAATTTATATAGCACAGAAAAACAAAAAAGAAAGGAATTTATAATAAATAATTCCAAGTGCCCACAAATCTTTCATTTCAATGAAAACAACCATTAGGCCAAGACTTGAAATTGCATCTGAGGTACTGCAAATAACCACTCATTACAAAAACATATTGAAAGAGATAGTTGACTGTTCCTTTACTGAATGTTTCACTTGGAGACGCAAAGTACCACATTAAGCACAATGCCTTTGAGTTGGCAGAATGCTTGGAAAATTCTGCTCTAAGTTTACAAATACCTCCTCTACATAAACCTTCCTGCCTGGGCCATCCTAAGAAGCAAATGTCACAAGCATATGTCTACTCACAAGTAAAAGGGTAACTCCCAGAAAACCTTCAACAGGAATGCAGCCTTAAAAAGCATTCTTTCCAGCAACCTTCTAAGTACAGTACTATAAGTAGCACTGTAATACTGTAGGCTTCCATCAGTCAGACTGGAGGAGGCCAAGAGTAGATCACAGACAACAACCATTCCTCTTGCCACACTAATAATGGTAAGTGTAGTACCACCCAACGGAAAGCATTATCAGAGGCCATCCTTCTTCCCAATACTGAAGCTGCAGAGGGAAGCAGGTTTATTTTACTTAACGAAATCTATACACTGCTTGTCTGTAGCAAAACCACCAATCAATTTACAATAAATATTATTTTTTTAATAAAAACAGTTAAAACAAGGAATTAAAAACATTATAAAAAATTAAATCAGCAGTAAACTAACAAGACGTCAAGATAGGCTTGTCTAAACAAAAATGTTGAAAGCAAGTTCCAAAAAAAATACAGCACCTGCCTGATGACAATAGGCAGGAAGTTCCAAAGTGAAGGTGTTGCCACACTAAAACAATAATTTCTTACATGTGCAGAACAAATATTGTGTGGCACCTGTAACCTTGTCAGTTCCAATGAATAGTTCAAGAAGTTTTGTGGTGCTCCAAAACTGGGAGGAAGGCAGGAAGTTTTGGGGACAGCCCTGTGACCAAAGGATCCAGGCAGCCTTGGCTATGTAAGGACAAACTGACAAGCAATCTCCACTCTGCCAACTGGCTTTTCCTGCCCCAGGCTTCCCTATGCCTCAGCAGGAAATGTGGACAGCAGGAAGGGGTAGCACCCAACCAGACATGATCTCCACTGGTCCCTACATGAAGAAAGTGGGGACAAAGCTGGCACACTTTCCTGCCCAGCATCCTTTCCCTACAGAAAAGATTGCCAGCTGGGGAACGGATGACTACAATTTTTGGCTGGACCTGTTAAGCCAGGCAAAAATTGTAGATTATTAATTTCCATGGACCACCCGCAGGGGTAGTCAACATTGTGTCTCCGCATGCTGTTGGACTACAACTCCAACAGCTCTGACTACAGTATTGGATATGTTGACTGGGAATAATGGGAGTTGTATTCCAACAACATTGGTAGGACACCATGATGACCACCAATGGACCATCTATTAGAGCCTGCTGATAGCTGGGATACTTTCCATGAATACTGGACTAGGTAGACATTGATCTTATCCAACAGGGCCCTTCATATGCTCTCAGGCAATAGTGCCTGCTCAGGTTAGCAACATAGAGGCCCAGGTCAAACAATATTTCATCCTTGAAGTTCTACTTATGCACAGGTCTTACACTTTCTTAACCTGCCCACCAGACACACCTGTTGCATAAAACATTCATACACCAGTGCAACATCATATGCAGTCCTGAAAAGTGTTAATGAGTTCCCACATTTAGTCTCAGAATCAATTGCACCTCAAATTTGTCCTTTGTGTGGTCTGTTCAAGTGTTATCACTATGCACTGACGTGCTGGGATCATGAAGAGAAAGCACCATCCCATTTCCCTTCTGGACACTGGGCGAGTGGGGGGGGGGGTGAGGAAATAACTAGGGGGAAAGTTCAGTTATATAGTCTGAATCAGACATTTGCTAAAGTGTTGAGATCCTGAGGGCCACCGTACATGAGACATTTAGCACTGAGCATGCCCTTCAGTACTGTACTAGCTTTTTCTGTAATGGGTGTGTGTCAATCTGAACTTATTTCCATGGTTTCTCACTGTATAACATTTAATAATAATAATAATAATTTATTATTTATACCCCGCCCATCTGGCCGGGTTCCCCCAGCCACTCTGGGCGGCTTCCAACAAAACAGAAATTCTAAAATACAGAGATCCATCAAACATTAAAATACAGAAATCCATCAAACATTAAAAGCTTCCCTAAACAGGGCTGCCTTGAGATGCCTTCTAAAGGTCTGGTAATTGTTGTTCTCTTTGACCTCTAGTGGGAGGGCATTCCACAGGGTGGGTGCCACTACCGAGAAGGCCCTCTGCCTGGTTCCCTGTAACTTGGCTTCTCGTAGTGAGGGAACCGCCAGAAGGCCCTCGGAGCTGGACCTCAGTGTCCGGGCAGAACGATGGGGGTGGAGACGCTCCTTCAGGTATACCGGACCGAGGCCGTTTAGGGCTTTAAAGGTCAACACCAACACTTTGAATTGTACTCGGAAACGTACTGGGAGCCAATGTAGGTCTTTCAGGACCGGTGTTATGTGGTCTCGGCGGCCGCTCCCAGTCACCAGTCTAGCTGCCGCATTCTGGATTAGTTGTAGTTTCCGGGTCACCTTCAAAGGTAGCCCCACGTAGAGCGCATTGCAGTAGTCCAAGCGAGAGATAACTAGAGCATGCACCACTCTGGAGAGACAGTCAGTGGGCAGGTAGGGACTCAGCCTGCGTACCAGATGGAGCTGATAAACAGCTGTCTTGGACACAGAGTTGACCTGTGCCTCCATGGACAGCTGTGAGTCTAAGATGACTCCCAGGCTGCGCACCTGGTCTTTCAGGGGCACAGTTACCCCATTCAGGACCAGGGAGTCCTCCACACCCGCCCGCCTCCTGTCCCCCACAAACAGTACTTCTGTCTTGTCAGGATTCAATCTCAATCTGTTAGCCGCCATCCATCCTCCAACCGCCTCCAAGCACTCACACAGGACCTTCACCGCCTTCACTGGTTCTGATTTAAAAGAGAGGTAGAGCTGGGTATCATCAGCATACTGATGGACACCCAGCCCAAACCCCCTGATGATCTCTCCCAGCGGCTGCATATAGATGTTAAAAAGCATGGGGGAGAGGACAGAACCCTGAGGCACCCCACAAGTGAGAGCCCAGGGGTCTGAACACTCATCCCCCACCACCACTTTCTGAACACGGCCCAGGAGGAAGGAGCGGAACCACTGCATGACAGTGCCCCCAGCTCCCAAACCCTCTAGACGATCCAGAAGGATGTTATGGTCGATGGTGTCAAAAGCCGCTGAGAGATCCAGCAGATCTGGATATAATTCATCCTGAGTGGATAATATTATGGTATGAGCATGTATAGCAGGACTACTAATAGTGATAACTAACTTAGTAGCTTTACTACTATATTGTTATATTTGTCAGAACTTCTGGCTTTATAAACCTGTAACAACAGAGTTGAGTCATGTCTGGTAGCACGGTGACAGAACAGGAACTATATTGGAAACACTCATATTTTAAAGCAGGCTGACTTAACATTAAGCTTAATTTATGTCAAGTTCATTGTGAAAATCCAATGCATTTTTTTCTCAGTAGTATTCAGTTGTCTATTTACCTCAGGGGTGGGAAACTGGATCTATTCTGGGGTGGTGGTCAGATTATCTCCCTCATCCTGCACTTACCAAGTTTGTCCACCTGTTTATTTGCCTGATGTCACAATACAATCAAGTGACCTCTTTTGTCCACTTGCCTTTGCAGAAGCTCCTTTCAAATAGCTATTTTCTACAGTGATTGGCAGGTCTTCAGAAACCCCTTATAAAGAACTGTCTGGCCATGCGCTTAGCAGGCACAGACAGTTGGAGATCCCCTATATGACATCAGGTATAGGGAAGTGGACATGACCTGGCCAAAATTGTCTCATGGGCCAACTGGGGAGGCCTGTTGGTCCCAATTAGGCCTGAGGGCTAGAGGTTCTCCATCCCTGCTTTAACTAGAATCTAGATAAAAAGGAATAAAACTTGGCAAAATCTTCCACATGGAAGAATAAAAGTAATAATCTTCATCCCAATTAAAATTTGAAGGGCCCAATGACCTTGCAAAGGTTGGAGGATTTTGACTTTTACTTCAGGCAAGTAAATTAACTGCTGAAGAGGTCAATGGGACCTGTTAGAATTATACTGCAAGCGTAACATTCTTTACTTGCATAGAATATAGTTACTATCAACCGCTAATTCCAGTAGAAAAGGAATAGAGATCATTTGCTGGAGTGTAATTAATCAGCACAGCTACTGTTCCACAGGTTTCCAATGAAGCGCAATTTGCAAGCAAACACATTGGAACATTCTTTTGTTAACTATATTACTATGACCAGATGGAGGACTTGCTCAAAGAGCCACTTACATAGGCAAAGATTTACCCAAAGGTGCATTAATGTTTACTGCATAATCCAGATAAAGTTAGGGGATTGAATTTTGTCAATTGGAAGTTAATGATGTTGTGTGTGGGTAAATCCTAGTTCAATTCTGTTTAAGATGATCACAGCTTAAATTTTATTACATCCCAGTGCAAAACAAATTTTATTAGAATGAAATCTCATTGATCATTTACTCAGAGGTCAAGGTTTGGCAGTAGGAGAAGAAACAGACCTAAATCCTTGACAATCCTGGTGAAAGGATCTCCAACACCAGGTCTGAGAAAGACGCCGTCTGCACCCTTGAGCCACACAGCCAAAGTACTGTAGCTGCATGATACAATTTGGCTTAAGACAACTGTGACCTTGGTCCTTCAGTTTGCTTTACCTCCCAAGGCAGCTGCAAGGGTGAATGGAGAAAAATCCCACGTACCTCGAGCGCCTTGTCCTACCATCTAAACACGCACACACAAAACTTTGGTCCTGAAGACACCCAGGCAGAAAGAAGCAAGGCCTTCAGAACTCAGCGAAACTTATTCCAAGTGAAAGAGTTGCAAACTTCGAGACGCTCCCCCAAGAAAGAACAGGGGCCGGGCATTTACCTGGACACTCATCAGGATGGCCTCGCTCTTCTCCCTCACGTCTCGGAAGGGGCACCTCTTGGACAGCATCAGTAGGCGGGCGAGCATTTCGTTCAGGCCGCCACGAGCCCCGCTGGGAGGCGGCGAGAGCCCTTCCGCCGCCGGAGGAGACGCGGCTTCTTTGGCCGGAGCCACCGCCTCGCTCTTCTTCAGGACCGCCTGCCTTATGCTCTCCATGGCGCTGTCTCTGGCGCTGCGGTCTCTGCTGCACAGACCATCCCACCTCACCTCTCCATCTCGGTCGGCCATTGTCAGAGAGAGATCCCCTCTCCTCGCTCTCCCGAGACTCAGTTCTCCGAGGCGGCCGCCATCCTCCTCCCCAGAAGAGTCAAAGGAATATCGGAAGGCGGCGGCGGCGGCGCTGATCGTGGTCTTATCCTGCTTCTTTCCCCCACTTCCCTTCTTACCCGCCAGCCCTCATTATAATGGCAGGGGGACGAGAAGCGCTTCGCGGCTTTGTTGCAACCAAGCGCTATATAAATATTGCGAAATAAAATATGTCTCGCTCCCTGAATGCGCGAAGAGGCGCCTCCGTTAGGCTGCGAGAAGCTCGGCTTGCAGAGTCCGAGCAGCCCCTTCCACTTGCACGGCTAAGAAAGTTGCTTCGCGCTGGCTGGGACCGTGCAAGGAGAGTCCCTCCCTTCCTCCCTTCGGGTCCTGGCGAGCCTCTCTGCCCGCCGCCCCGCTTTCAAGGGGAGAAAGTCCCCGTCCGGGCTCACCTGCTCCCAGTCCAGCAGGGCCTGGGTCTCTTCACCCCACGGACCCACTCCTCGCCCTTCGGCAGCGCAGCGGGGAGGAAGCTACCCATCAGCAGAACGGGGGCGGGGAGGAGAGGCTGGCATGAGCCCGCCGCCGCGAGGCTTCTCCGGACGGGACCCCACAGAACCGGAGCGGGTCGGATTCGGCGGAGCGCCCCCGCCCACCGCTCCCGCTTCTAAAGCGGCCAGCCTCTCTCCCCGCCATCCCCCAGGGCGGCTGCAAACGGCACGCCCCGCCCCTTCTCACAAAGCTGCACGCGCCGCCTTGCCTGTGGAGTCGACGCTAGGTAGCTGTCCGGCTTCAGCCAATCCCCTCTGAGACGTCAAACCAATCGGCGTAAAGTGTACCTGGGACATATAGTGCCAAGCCTGCGAAACAGCAGAGCTTTCTTGTTCAAGGGGAACTACAAGTCCCAGAAAGCAGTGCGCTGAGGGAGAAAGCGCCAGCGCCAACTGGTCACGTGGGCATATAAAAAGACTTGCGACCGCTGCTACCTCCCGTGTTTCTTTTGTCTTTGTCTACAGGCTTCAAGGGTAGTGGTCGCTTTTGTGATGAGAAGGTGCTGCATAGATATAGCTGGATATATACTGGGTGACTAGCTTTTCTTACAGATCCTGCTCCGTTAACGGTAAACGGCTGCATAATAACGAAGCGTCTTCAGAAAGTGTTGGCTATGCATGTACTTTTGTTAGGTCCATTTTTACTGGATTATAACCCATGTTAGCCCTGCTCAGAGACGACCTATAGAAATTAATGGACATGACTAACTTGCATCCATTATTTTCAGCGGGTCTCCTCCAATGTTTCTTTTAATATGAAGTTGTTTATAAGCATTATAAATAAATAAAATTGGGCCTCTTGTAATTGTATTGATTACAATTTACCAATGACAAACTTAGTTAGTCTCTAAGGTGCTACTGGAAGGAATTTTTTTTATTTTGTTTCAATTCTTTGTGTTTTGGACTCCTAGAACAGCAGGATCGTTTTTCATTTTTTAGAAAAGCAATCTCTCAGTTCCTTTCAGTCTGTGAAGTTACGGATACAGTACAGTGGTACCTTGGTTTACGAACTTAATCCGTTCTGGAAGTCCGTTCTTAAACCAAGACCGTTCTTAAACTGAGGCGCACTTTCCCTAATGAGGCCTACCGCCGCCAGTGCCTTTCCATCGTTCGGATTCCGTTCTTAAACCGAGGTAAAGTTCTCAAAATCAATACACTATTTCTGGTTTTGCGGAGTTTGTAAACCAAATCGTTCTTAAACCGGACTGTTCTTAAACCGAGGTACCACTGTACTTCCTTTCACTTCTTTTATATAGGGTCATTGAATTAATTGAATACAGTAGCCAATTAGTCATCTATTTTGCAACCAGGAAGGCAAATATTAAGTTAAACATTACAAAAATAGCTTATTCTAGAAGCTTACAGATTTATATACTTGTCTATTATATTATGACTCGCTTAATGTGGATACCACTACATCTCACTATGCCACCTATTTAATGTATATAATCTTGTCTATTGTTTCTGCAGGTTAAAATGCAATTGGTATCTGACTCCATCTTCACAGTAGAATGAGAGGGAGTACTGTTGTTGAACTTTGTAGGATGCAGTGAAGCTTGTGTAGAAAGTTGTGGGAGGTAGTTATGCAGTTGAAATATTATCCAAAGCAAAACTCCTAACACTCTCTGGTACAAAGTTTGGCTATCTTTCCAAAACAGCTATTGGCATGAACATTTGATAAATAACCTACACCAGCCAAAGCCATTCTAAGCAATACCAGGAATAAGCCCCACTTAACTTAATGGGGGCTCATTTCAAAGTAAACCTGTTAGAACTGAGCTGTAAGTGCTCCTGAGTTGCAGTTTTATAAAACCCTTAAACTAAGATACCTGTATCATGCAAAACAGCTCATAGTAGAAAGCTGGTTAAAATTCAAATATGTCATAGTTTAGTGTATTCTAAACTGTCTTGTGTGTTTGCAATTGCCTGTGCTTCTACAGCTGTGTAATCGGATCTTTGATATAATCCTCTTCCACCATGGTGTAACTTCAAAAGAACTGAAATAATTATCCACAACATATCTGACAAGCTAAAACTAAAATCCAGCAAAACTCAATTGTCGTAACATTTTCTAACCTGTTCATTTTAGCACTTCTGCTTAGAGCCAAGCATTCCTGGCAAACAACCATTTGGATACTTAATTCTTGTTGTGACTGAAATTTTTCTGACTTTTCTGGCTTGCTTATATTCCTTGTGAACTAATGCTAAGAAGAACATGCTATATTACTACATCTATGCAGGATTCAACTTCCCAGTCACATCAATTGAAGGCCTACACAAGGACTTCCTCTTGCACAATGGGCCTCCCCCCCCAGTGCCATCTGCAATTGGCCTTGGGGGCATGGGCATAGCCAAGAGAGGGCAGCCCCCCCCCCAGCAAGTAAAATAATAGAAATACTGTACCAATCACGTTGGTTCTGCCCCCCTAACACCCCATGCTTTGGGCGGTGTCATCAGGAGAACCCCTAGAACTTATGGGGGAGGATAAGGGAGTCATTCTCTCAGTCAAGCTGGAATGCTTGTGCTGACAGAACAATCAGAAGAATACAATGTTGAATTCCTCCCAATAATGAGCAACAGTAATTAAATGTATGCGGTTCGATTTTAGGCAGAGTTAGACACACATAAAACCATTAGGTTTTCAGTGTCTTCTCAAAAGTGAATAACCCTGGGTTTAAGGTGGTCACTTTTGAAAACTTAATAATATATGCAAAGGGCAAAAAATATTTACTTAATTTCTGCTTCCTCATATGGATGTTCTAAATCAACTGCTACTCTAAACGAGGTCTCAACAGGATTATTGTGGTTAATAAAGTTTGTTGTTGTTGTTGTTGTTTAGTCGTGTCCGACTCTTCGTGACCCCATGGACCATAGCACGCCAGGCACTCCTGTCTTCCACTGTCATATGTTAAAATGATTTAGATGGCTGTTTTGTGCTTGTGTGAACAATCAGTTATTGGAGTTGGGATTTAATGTGACACAATGGAGGCTTTTTTGTAGACCCCCCCTCTTATGCCAAGCCGGGGGATGGGAGAATAGCACCAAAATACATTATTTCCCCCAGTCTAATCATCGTAGCAGGAGGAATTTTCAAAGAAACCGTCAAAATAGTATGTGCAGATGTTCAGCCAACTGTTTTCTCAGTTCTGGATGGAAAACCGGGGTGGGGGGGGAAGCAGGTTTATGTTCCAAACTGGCCTTTCTAAACAGTCTCTTGCCAGTCATATTGGCTCCAGGACAACAGTTAGAAGAGCAGAGAGTTTCCCAATATTGCTGCCCATATTGTAGCTATTAGCATGAATTTATTTTGGAAAGCGGTCAGAAACTGAATGATTCATAATACTGAAGGCTGAAATGTGGACAAACATGTGGATAAATTTGCACATTCCAGTAAACCACCTTGGAGGGTTTATAATTGTTTGCCTGAATGCAGGACACAGTAGCAGTTCTCAAACCATTCAAAGTTAACTTCTCTGAAGCAAGAGATTTGACTACTCTGAACAATTCTAGAACTCAGTTCTTTCTGGGAAACTGTGTGTGCCACAGTTGTTCTTAAACTTTTCCAACTAGACAATGAGTCATAACCCTTTTGAGAAAGATTTCAGCTTTGCATTTTTAAAATCTTCAGGCCATAAGAAAGAATGTGAACCTTTTAAAAAATATTTTGATAACACTATCAATTTGAGGATAACACTATCAACACTATCAACTTTCTGTATGCTATACTTGCAGGCATATACATATGTATATGTATCAAAACACTATGTATAATACAAATAGGGTTTTAACTCAAAAATATGTATATACATATACTTATACTTCTGCTTTGTATTATGCAGGCCTGTTGCTGATATGAGGTTTGAAGTTGGCATGCAGTAACATGGGCACTAAGCATCTGACAGCTGTAAATGGGAGGTCTCGCTCATTAAAACATCTTTGTGCTTCCTGCACTAACACTACAGCAATACATGTAATATCAACTGCTGAAAATCAATTATCCTTGACAAAAATAGAGACTAAGACCACAGCCCTATGCTGACTTACATTACTTGGGAGTAAGTCTTGTTGGACAGGTGTTTGAGTAAACATGGTCTTAGGCTGCAAACAATGAACACCAAACTCAGACTAGTTATTACTTCACAATATCTTTTTATCACTACTCTGCAGGTGAGGGCTTAACAGTTGATCCATTCAGCCACAAGGTAGGAAAATGGAAGGCCGTTGCACCTTCAATAAGTAAAACTTCCAAAAGTATTGCTAAAATCCGCCATACATCACGGCGGACCATCGGTCTATCTAGGTCAGTATTGCGGCGCTTCAGGGTCTCAGCCTGGGGCTGAGCCCTACCTGAAGACTCTCTGGACTGAACGTAGGACCTCCGATGCGACCTACACCCTCTTCCCGCACAGGAAAAAGCGCGGCAAAAGCAAATCAGAATGTGCATGTCCACTGTCTATCCATCTCTCATGGAGCCTATCAAACCAGTAATTCAGCTAATTCATCCCATCGTGAGACGAACGAATGCACAATGCAAGGAAAATGCTGGAGTGCCAGCACAAGAGCAGCGCAAACAACCTCCTCCCGCCCTGAGCCAAGGCAAGCACTTCTGCTGGCAAGGCAGAAGGGCGGGTAGTTTCCCTAGTCCGGGGGGGGGGGAGCGACCGCTAAGCGACCTGGGAGGAGGCGGGGCCATAATCCGGGTAACGTGGTGAGGGCGTGGAATCCCCGAGAGCGGGAGGGGAAGCGGGCGGCTTGAAAAACGGCCCCGGAGAAGAACGGCGCTCTAGGAAGTGAGCCGCCTTCTATGGTTAGCTGTGGTCTACCCGAAGCCGGGAAGCAGAAGGAGAGCGGCATAAGTGGGGCTGGGTCGTAGCGCGAGCTCAGGTGGTGCTTGCGGCTCGGGTGAATCCCGGTAAGGTGTGTAGGCGGGGAGGGAGGGGGTCGTCGTCTCTTCACCTATTGAGTTTCTGCTGGTGGCTTCCCCCCGCCCCCGTTTTCACCTGGCTCAGGCTCGTCGTCCCGCCCGCGTCCTCTTAGTGACCGTGGCCCAAAGGGGAGACCCACTGATCCCTTTCACCACCCAGCCCTCGCCCAAGGGCCTCACCCTGCAGTGACTTCCAACGCCTCTGCAGAGTCCGTAAAGAGTCAGTGTCGTGCCTGGGTTTCCGCAGCCCACCCTCCCCCAGGAGAGGCGAGAGCAATTTTGGCCACAGACCCCCAACAGTTCGCTTCCAAGCCCACCCTGGCGAGCCAGGAAGAAGATTCAGGCAAGCGAAAAACGCTAAACCTGTAGCTGTTTTTATGGGAGGGGAAGGAGGAAGGAACCGACATTTTTATCATTATCATTACCACTACAACCCCCGGGCGGACACAAAAGAGGTGTTAGTGGCGGGGAAGGGGGCATCCCTGAGATATTTGCTGTATTTGGCTGCAATCTTGCACCAACACACATGCCTCGTTGAATTCAAGGCGGCTTGCCTCTGAGAAAACACGTGTAGGCTTGCTTTTTAAGGAGGGAGAGGTGCTGGAGCTCACCAGCCATGGCTTCAATTCAGCTCAAAGTACAAGAGTGTTCCTTAAGTAGCTTGCAAACTGATTTGTCCAATAAAAGGGTGTTGTTTTTTCCTTTCAAAAACATGTTTAAAGATATCTCCGACTTAAGTGTCACAACTCAAATATAAAAATTATTTCACCCCTAGTTGTCAACCTAAAACAGAAGGATTTATTACAGCTACTGGCTGAAATTCTTTCCAGTTGTCCACCTGCCCCTTGCATACCAGTATTTGTACCAATGTAAAATAGATTAGGCTTGTTTGCAACACTGCTGTACCCAGTGAAAACATGTGGACAGAACCTGTCCAAACGAGCATTGTTTTTGCCTGTAATATTGTGTCCACGTTTGTTCCTTTGATTTTACATAGTTACATACATGGTGCTGCTAGCTGAAATTGGGTTTTAATGGTTTTCCTACTAAATGATTACTTTGTGCAAATAAAGCTGTGTGCTCCTACACTCTTGGTAATATACTTATTACTTGTTGAACACTTAAACATAGGTCATTTTACATAATATGTAGGAAGATGGGCCCTGCTGATGGTGAGGATACTATGAACCAGTTTAGTTTCCGCAAGAATGAACAAGTTTGGGGTAGGAGGCTTTGGTTAGCTATGGTGAACAATTATGCAAGTACTGTACAAAGGCTAATTTCATTTGAACAAAAAATCCAAATGGAAGAAAAAAGTTGCCAGTAACAAAGGATGAAGGGACAATGCTGGAAAGAGCAAAAGTACAAATGATTTTTCCAGACCAATTGTGTGAGAGATTATTGTACAGCATTAGAGGTGGATGGGACCCCATCCAACCCCCTGCTATGCATTAAAAATCTGCAGCTAAGTGGAATACAAACAGTGCAATCACATCACAAAGTGTAGAGCAGGCTAATATATTTTTGTGCCATTTTTCTGTTGCAAGTTTGTGGGAAATCATCCAGACTTGATGTAGCCTCAGTCTTGTTCATAAAAAATGCAATCTGTCTTCTCTTCCTTTCTGTGTAAATGTCTTAAATCAGTACAAATACGGTAGCTGAGGGGAAAATGTCATTCTGCTTATACTTCAAAATAAGCATCACACAACATAATGATTTTTCTGTCTTGGCAGGTGAGTGGAACTCTGGAGTCTGGACCCCCTATAATGGAGGTAAGTAATGTGATGTTAGCAGCCAAGGAAACTAGCCCATTCTAACTAAAGCAGTCTGCCTAAAGAGGCAGAGATGTTTGGGCTGGTTTTTTAAGTTAGGGAAAATAGCTTTCAGAGTGTTATTACTGCAGATTCTGCTTTTTTTGTGAATCTGTCAGCTACATTAATCTTTCTTGGACTACTGCAATGCGCTCTATGTGGGGCTACCTTTGAAGGTGACCCGGAAACTGCAATTAATCCAGAATGCGGCAGCTAGACTAGTGACTGGGAGTGGCCGCCGGGACCACATAACACCAGTCCTGAGAGATCTACACAGGCTCCCAGTACGTTTCTGAGCACAATTCAAAGTGTTGGTACTGACCTTTAAAGCCCTAAATGGCCTCGGTCCTGTATACCTGAAGGAGCATCTCCACCCCCATCATTCAGCCCAGACACTGAAATCCAGCACCGAGGGCCTTCTGGCGGTTCCCTCATTGCGAGAAGTTGAGGTTACAGGGAACCAGACAGAGGGCCTTTCTCGGTAGTGGCACCCGCCCTGTGGAACACCCTCCCAGCAGATGTCAAGGCAATAAGCAACTATTTTACTTTTAGAAGACAACTGAAGGAGGTCCTGCTTAGGGAAGTTTTTAATGTTTGATGCTGTACTGTTTTTAATATTTGGTTGGAAGCCGCCCAGCGTGGCTGGAGAAACCCAGCCAGATGGGTGGGGTATAAATAATAAATTATTATTATTATTATTATTATTATTTATTTATTTATTTATTTCTGTTTAATTTACAAATAATCACTTCTCAATTTAATGCTTCTCAGCATTAGGGGGTCTGAGGGAACCCTCTCTCAAGCAATATGAGAGATTGAACATAGAACTACAAAGCAATCTAACCTCAATTTACATCATTCCACAGAATTAGACAAAATACCGGTATCTGTGTGGGTTTGTTTTTAATGGTTTTGATTTTATATTTTAACCTGCGATGGGAGCATGGAAACAAATGTCTGTGAAGGAAAGTTTTGCCACAATGAACCAGTTAATCTCAAAGTCATTGTCCTTAGTCTTATTCCCATCAATAGATGCAATAGTCAGGTTCATGCATGGAATGGAAATTAGCCTACTGAACAAAGATAAAATTTACATTGCTTGCTACATCCACTACTTCCATGTAGCCCAGAAGGAAAAACAACCCTTGGGGTGAAAAAGATTCCCCAACATAGTGGAAAGTGCCTAAATTAACACTTTAACATAACTATAAATGACACTCTCTATCTTTCTGCAGTCTATAGATTCTGAGTCGAAGCACAGCTACATAGGAAGTTTTATTCAGCCTCCAGATAACATATACTCTGCATTTGCTAACATCAGATCAAAGGAGGCAGCAGCTATAGCAAAAGACACTCCTGCACCAAACAACCAAGGTAAAACACAAAGTATTGTAATATGACACATGTGTAATGTGACATTTAGTCAGCAAATAGTATGGGCCTATGATGAATGTGTTTTGGAATGTGCTACTGGTTTAGAACTTGTCTGAGATTTGAAATCCAAGAAAAATAGCTAGAGAGACAATGCTGGCTTGAGTAACTTATCTTCTAGTGAACAGGCTCTCTCTGGTACGCATTTGTTCGAGGTGACACTTCTCCCAGGTGCAGCTGAGCAGTGTGTGGGGCTACTCAGATTTCAGCTGCAGAGTAATGGGAAGCCGCCTGGGGGAAAATATGTGCACATCTTTTTCAATTTGTTGAGGCTTCGTAGGTGGCCTTGTCTGGCAAGCTACATAGCTCAGTTCAGACCTCAGACAGCTAAGTAATAGTTTAGAACTTCAACCGTAGTTTAAGCCTCCAAATATGAAGGCAAACCATGGTTTTGAGCTGCTTCTGTGCTTCTATTTGATGTCTGTTCATTGACATTCTAGTCTCTTAAGTACAGTGGCCTGAAGAGGACAAATGATTTGTCAATTTTTTCACCACACCAAACGATGATTTTTGATCCTGATTTGCCAGCTAATCACAAACTGGTTGATCCATATATATATCTAAAAGTTTTGGGATTTGCACAAATGGCTGATTCATTAACTGGATTTCATTTACCGGCTTTGCCTACATAGGTAAATTTGGGCCATGTTCCTGGCCTTTTAATTTTAGCTTTTTTAGTAGTCAAAACAAAAAAGAATAAAAGCTTCTGAAACATAACAAAAGAAATACAACCAGTAAACATCATTGAAACAAAATTTGTAACAAATTAATATAATGCAAAAGAAATATATTATACTATTATGCTGCAATAGCTGTACGCACATGTGGAGACTTTATGAGTACTGCGTGTGCTTGTGTTTTGCTTCATGTTCTTCAAGAGTGAGAGTTTAATTCGGCATACCCTGAAGTGCATTCAAAATGACTTCTCTATTTGCCATAGTCTGTTTCCTGTCTGTTTTTGGCGTGGAACCATTTATTTCATGCCCAAGTATTTATTCACACAGCGCATAGTTAAACTATGGAACTCACTCCCAAAGGAGGCAGTGATGGCCACCAGTGTAGATGTCTTGAAAAGAGGATTGGACAAATGCATGCAGGAGAGGGTTGTCAGTGGCTACTATGCATGATGGCTATGCTCTGCCTCCACAGTTGGAGACAGCAATGCTTCTGAACACCAGTTGCTAGAAACCAGGGAGAGTGATCTTTCGCTTGAATCCTGCTTGAAGGTTTCCCACAGGCATCTCATTAGCCACCAAGAATAGGATGCCTTTGGTCTGATCCAGCAGGCTCTTCTTATGTCCTTACGTTCTTCTTTATTTTGTTAAAGAGAAATGTAACTTTGGGTGTTGGACTATGCAGCACGTACCTATTTAATGTTTTACTTACGTGTCCTTGGAATATTTCATTATCTTAAACTTGGTTGGTTTTTTGAGTAAAGCAAGCATGAGTGGGGGCAGGAAGACAAAAAGAATAGCAAATATCTTTGTTCTGCCTTGGAAACACAACTCTTCAATAGAAGTCTGAAATTCAAGAGCGAGGGTGCCTGCCAACTCTGCTGGAAGAGAGTTGCACAGCATGGGACCAGCAACACTCAATGCCAGGTGTCTAGTTCAGGCGAGCCAGGGCTCAGTAACTAACAGCTCTCCTCCAGATGGTCTCGGTGATTGGTCTGGTATCCTAGACCCAAGTTCTTCAAGGCTTTCTGTATTAACGCAAAAGACTTGAACCTAGCCTGGTAGCGTATAGGCAGCCAGTGCAAATGTTTTAACAGAGGTGTCACATGCTGTCTTCCCCCATTAGCAGTCTAGCCACTTCATTCTGCACCAGATGGAGTTTCTGGACCAGCCCCAAGGGCAGTCCCACATAGAGCACATTGCAGTTATCCATTCCCAAGGTTACCAATGAATGAGCAACAGCCATAGAGTTATCCAACACCACTTTTGACAGTTCAGTGAAGAATCTGTCTCTTTGGCCCTATAGCAGATGCAAAGCCTCATACCGTAGAATGTTCCAGGGCAGAGAGGTATCCTGGCAAATGGGTTGCACATGTTATGGGCCACAGCAAACCCCATTGCCAGCCCATTAAACCCATGCTGGTGCTGCACCAAGTTCCCAGATGGGAACAGCTGAGTCAGATAAACTCCACTCAGCTTGCCCACCTAGTCTTGGTAACGTTCCAGTCCCTGACTAGGAAATTACTGCTAGGTAGCTAGCTATAGTGAACCTCTTTATTCTGTCATTCTTAGTATATGGTCTAGTTCATCTTAGCACAAGAACAGCTTTCTTCTAGTGGAGCAGGATACACAACTTTATACCAAGAAAAATAAAGGTGTGTAGTTAGGGCATTTTGCAGCTGTCAGCAGAGAATGTTCACTAATATTTTGTAGGTTTGTGTATGCATGTGTGTCAAATTATGCCTTCTATGATCCACCTGCTCCAATCTGAGTGGTGGTTACATTGAACCAGATGAAACCTTCATATTTTTGGTGCCATACTGGCTTTCTAACCACAGCACAATTGACAGAAAGTGGATCTTTAAACAAGTATATGTTTTTTATCATCTGAGCAAAATGTATAGCAATGTAATATCACTGATGTTGCAGGTTGATGCATAACTGATATTCACATTAAAGTAGCTTCTTTGCTTTATTGTTATTAAAGTAGAGATGTATCATTAACAATTAAGTTACCTGTTCACCAGCTCTAGTGGCAGCCCTTAAAACTCTTCAGGAAAAGATCCGCCGTCTTGAATTAGAGAGGTCACAGGCTGAAGAGAACCTAAATTGCTTGTCCAGAGAAGCTGCCCAGTATAAAAAGGCCTTTCAGCATGACTCTAATGAGGAGGATATAACTCACCAGGGAATGATGCAAGAAAAGAAAGGTACCTTCTATTACCACTGATGACAGCCTTACCAGCCGCATCTATTATATCTTAATCTCAAATGAGCACTCGTGTTGTTGTTTAGTTGTTCACTTAATGTTGAATCAGGATATGTAGTAAATAGGTCTGTCACATGATTTAAATATTTTGTTCTAGCAGATCTGCCTTTTAACTGCTTTACTAATTGTTTAAATAAAAATGCATATTGCACTCTAGCGATATTGTAGAAGTATGTGATCATTAAACTATTTTTATTTAAATTCCCTTATGCATGGGTGGAGAACTTGTGACCTCTAGATGTTGCTTGACTTCAATTCCTGTGATCCCTTGGCTGGGATCGATGTTTCTATTTCTGATGTTTTAATCTATTTTATTTTTTAAAAAATTGTAGATTGCTTCTTTCTTTAAGCTACTTTGAGACATATAGTGAGAGGCAGGGTATAAAGTCCTTAAATATACAAACATAATTTCTTTTAAGAATTGTGCAGGCTTTAGGCAAGCCATAAGAATACTTACCAGTATTGTTGCAGGAATACTTTCATGAACCTCTCTAAAAATAACCAGAGCGCTACATATATCTCTACTGTTGATAACCTAATAAAATGAGAGGACAGTAATGGGATTGGGTCATTAGTGAAAGCAAGCAAGTTCATTTCAACAGCATCATTATATTGCAAATTAGAGTATAAATCTGTAAAATCAAATAAAACATAATTGTTACACTCTTTCCCTCCCTCTGCATTCCTCCCCTTCAGATGTGAGCATGCAGTTAATGGCAGCACAGTCTCGCTGCTCTTTGCTGGAGAAACAACTAGATTACATGAGAAAAATGATGATCAATGCAGAGTTGGAAAAGAAACTGGTTCTAGAACAGCAGGTGCACATGTTTAATATATCACATTCTTGCTGCCCTTTGTTTCTCTGTCCTTTGAATCTGAGAGGCTTTGCTCAAACCTTGTTGGTGTGATCTGTTAGATCTTGCTTATCTGTCACCTTCATAGACAGTCTTTGAAAACACTGAGAAATTTATGGTTGTGAAAAACTGGTTGACCAAGTATAAGGTATACACATATCTGTTTCCATGCATTTTTTTGTCTGAATTAATTTTAAGATGTATTTTAATTAATTGATGTCTGTCTTTATGCTTATTGTGTTGTTTTTATGATGTTAGCTGCTCTGAGCCCGGCCTTGGCCAGGGAGGGCGGGATACAAATTTTAAAAAAAATGATGATGGTGATGATGATGATTAATGCTTTATTTATCAGAAGAATAGACTAGAAATCACACAACTACAATGTATGGCGGCTTCCATAGATTCCTGTGTTTTTAGTAATAAGTCACCTTTGGCTAAATTCAACAACCAACAACAACAACAACAACAATGTTATTATTTATATGCATCTGATTGGGTTGCCACAGCCACCCTGGTTGAAGCTGTTTTCACCAACACTTTGAATTGTGCTCAGAAATATATTGGGAGCCAGTGTAGGTCAGTGTTATATGGTCCCTGCAGCTGCTCCCAGTCACCATTCTAGTTGCCGCATTCCGGATTGTAGTTTCCGAGTCACCTTCAAATGTAGCTCCACGTAGAGTGCATTGCAATAGTCTGCAGATGGCAAGTATTACCTCCCACCTCCCTCAAAGCTGCAGAATATTGTGTAAATAAAAATGAAAATAGCCATCCAACTATTCTTACCTGGATTTTTTAATATTAAAGTTTCTTTTAAAAAATAAACTGATATTTCAAGAACCTTTTTTCTAGGAGATCTGTTGCCTGAAAATGGGAAATGTCTCATAATTGTTTCCCATTTACTGAGGCCAATAAATGTCTCAGTACAATCTCTGTTGAAGCTGTGTGTGTGTGTGTGTGTGTGTGTGTGTGTGTGTGTGTGTGTGTTTCACTGAAAGATATCAGTAAACCTAAGATTCCCCCCCCCAGCTATATTCTTTGCCTAGATGCAGACTTGCAATATTGAAAGTTGGCATTTCTGTTCCTTAGCTAGATTTAATGCAGCTTGGTGTTACATGCAACTAGTAAATGTGCAGTGAACTATGGATAGCAGATAAGGATACATATTTCCATCCATGTTCCAAGGTGTATTCCCTTTTTTGTGCTATGCACTGCTGGTGTCAATTGGACATCTGCATCCTAATGCATGCATGTTTACAAATTTTGTCCATCTCCACCCCGATCCATATGCACCTATCCAGTGCCAGCTGTCATACACAGAAAGCAGATGCCTGGATCCTTCCTTTGTTTCCCTGTGCAGCAAGAACATGTGCAAATCTGTATGCATTTGCAGTTCTTGTCTGTAAGCCTCCTAAACTCATGCCTGTAGTACTTACTGCATCATAATTCCATCTTCTGTGGCATTGAATTTGATAATATGAAAGCTGTAAACCATTTGAGCAAAGCTTGCTATCAGTTACCAAACCACTATCTTGTGCATATTTTTCAGACGCAGCTTCAGAAGGAAAAAGACCAGAATCAGCTGGAGCTATGTGCAAAACTTGACAAGCTTGAAATTCTAGAAAAAGAATGCTGGAGACTTACTAGCACTCAGAAGACTGCAGAAGTAAGTAAATACAATAACATCATTAAATGGCTTTCCTAATAACATTTGGGACGCGGGTGGCGCTGTGGGTTAAACAACAGAGCCTAGGGCTTGCCGACCAGAAGGTCGGCGGTTCGAATCCCGGCGACGGGGTGAGCTCCCATTGCTCGGTCCCAGCTCCTGCCAACCTAGCAGTTCGAAAGCACGTCAAAGTGCGAGTAGATAAATAGGTACCACTACAGCGGGAAGGTAAACGGCGTTTCCACGTGCTAGTCTGGTTCGCCAGAAGCGGCTTTGTCATGCTGGCCACATGAACCGGAAGCTGTATGTCTGCTCCCTTGGCCAATAATGTGAGATGAGCGCCACAACTGGACCTAATGGTCAGGGGTCACTTTACCTTTACCTTTAATAACATTTAACATTCGTGAGACTAGTAGCAAAACTGTAGTTCGTGATCTGGGCATTCCAGTGGCAAAGGGAGATAGCGGCAGAAGTGGGAGCACTGTTGTTACCTATAAACGCCACGCTTCTACATTTGGTGGGCATGGCTGTTTGTTTCTGTCATTTTTGACCTGCTAGTGGTTAATATGGTCCCCATATGTTTTGTGCCGCTTTAAAATGTGGGTTTTTATTGTGATTATGGTCTTTATTTCTGATGTTTTTATTGTGATGTAAACCATTCAGATATTTCTTTGAAATATGGAGTGGTATAAAAATTACCCAAACAAATATTTTCCTTTTGCTTTGCTTTCCTCAGCCTTGTTTCCTTTAATGGAAAGCTTTGGCTCACTTTCAGTGTTCTCGCTCTAAAAATGATAACTGTGGGGTTCATTTATTGTGTGTGGTCCCTTTCCCCTTCTATTTCTCTCAAAGGAAAAGATCAGACACCTTGAACAGAAGCTTCTGGAAGAGCAACACCAGCGCAAACTAATTCAAGATAAAGCTGCGCAGGTAGGAAGATGAATATTTTTGCAGTGATAAAACTGGAGGTTCTGCAGACAACCTTATGCTGCAGTTCTGCTTTAACCAGCAGTGATACTGAATACAAACCGTGACACACAAGTATGCTTTGCTGTCTATATCTGTATTAGTTTGGATCTAGTGACTTTATCCTAAATGTGATTGAAGGAAATGCCATTTCCTTACCTCTGTCCCCTTTTGCTTTTGAAGAAGGACAACACCATGAGAATAGAAAGCAACCAGAAATACATTGTGCCTTTTAGTTGGGCTAGTAGCCTGACCCATCAAGGGAAATACAGCCCATCAACAAAGTATCATTTCTGAGCTTGCTATTCTTGTTGCCTATCTGTGACTACGAAAAAGGTCTCTGTTAACCAGTTGGAGAGCCCAACATAAAGCTGTAATTCACATGGTCTTGGTAAGTTGTGCAGGCTTGGTATAATAAAAAGAATAGTTCTAACATGTTAGCAAAGATAGATTAATGTGTTTTAGAGAAAGGTGGTCCTGTTCCTTGCTAAGCAAGAAGCAATAAGTAGCTTTACCTGAGAGATTTATTAGCCCCAAATCCTGATGTATACAATGACCTCCAAGTGGTTGAATGTAGAACTAAATAAAAACATATGTAATACACTTGGCAGATAGACAGTACTTCTGATGACTGCATACCCTCCAGTGGTGGGCAGAGCCAGAACTGATGATGGGCAGAGGCAATAGTGATCTGAATAAACTGATCCAGACTTGACTGTCTAGATTCAGTTTTTGCCATACCTGACTCAGATTATAGATGCATAGAATGGTTTCAAATTCTGTACAGATCTACTCTGAAGTAAGCTCCACTGTGTTTGATAGTGCTGCAGACATACATATATAGTTTGTGTGTGTGTGTGTGTGTGTGTGTGTGTGTGTGTGTGTTGCCTTTCCATAGTTCAAATTATACTTAAGGTACCTTACAACATGAAAACAATACATAAGTACAACATAACAAAAGTACAGTGGTGCCTTGCTAGACGAATTTAATTCGTTCCACGGGTCTTTTCTTATAACAAAAAATTCATCTAGGGAATCCCATAGGAATGCATTGAAATTTTTTTTTGCCCATAGGAACGCATTAATTGAATTTAAATGCATTCCTATGGGAAACCGCGATTCGCTAGATGAATTTTTCATAAAACGAATTCGTCTAGCGAGGCAACCTCCGCTCGAAAAATCATTTCGTTAAGCGGAAATTTCGTTAAGCAGGGCATTCGTTAAGCGAGGCACCACTGTAGTAATAAACAATCAAACATCAAAAAATGGACAACCAAACTGAACAATTTCTGCATAAGATCTAAAATATTCAAAAAATATTATCAATAGTAGCAACAACTTTTCCCGCCCCAACAAAAAACCCAAAACAATACCTCAGTCCAAAAGTTTGTACCTGGAATCAGTCAGGGCTCTATCATCCCAGGCCAAATGGAAAACAGGCCTGCAAGCCTGGGAGCAGATCTTACAGCACTCACAACCAAGATGGTAACACTCAAATTAGTATATACTGTAGATGAATTTCTTCAGTACAACAGACCAATACAACTACTATTCTGAAATTAAGTAATTATTCCCTGGCTTTAGTGTGCTGCACAGCCACTTATATAGCAGGATCCTACTAATTTGTTATTTGATAGCTGGACGGGGAAACTAGTTCTTCTCAGGTGTCACAATTAGGAGAAAACCTCAGAACAACAATTTAGTATCATCAAATAAAATTCTGTCCTTTCCCATTGTTCTGAAACTAAGTGGATCTGGAGTAAAGTATTTTTTAAAAAATAAGGAGGAAATAAAATGGAAAAGAAGAGACTCTGGTATTATGGAAGAATGGGGCAACTTCAGGGGGCACCAGGGGCTACATAAAATGAGGCTGGGAGTCATTTATGATATAAAGGAAAAGTTTTACTATTTTACTAGTACAACCTGATAGAAGTAAGCCCTATGTTCTGACCAGATGCTGCTAATGAGTTTAGGCAAGAATTTTGTTCCATGCCAACATAGGTTTATAGTTTTTAACCCATTAAGCAGATGGCCTTTTGGAGAGCAATCATTATTCACTGTAGTGGTGTTAAACTGCTCAGATGGGTCTTACAAACTGTTAAAGCTACTTATCCATTGGTCACTTATGTCACACTGAAGAGAGGGATCACTATCTCAGTGAACATCATTGGCATCTGTTGAGAGAGATTTATTATCTTTGGACCCAGCTGTTTTTTCTCTCTGTAGCTTTGGATTGAGATATCACTCTGTCCATACAACAAGACATGGTTGTATTTTTTTACTTCAGCTCCAAACGGGACTTGAGATGAATAGAATTCTTATGTGTTCGCTTTCACCCCGAGAAGAAGCAAATAAAAAAAGAAGGAAGAAGAAAGCCGTAAAGGTAATAAAATAAAATAAAAGGAAAAAAGTTAGGTCTCTCAGCTATGTCTTGAATACCAAGAAGAAACTAGTCAAGTGGTGTATTTCTGTTATGTTGTGTCTTGTGAGCCCTTGAGCTAGACAGAACTGGTGGGGCTTCCAAACTCAACTTACAGCTTCTCCTTGCCCTGTGCCCTGTATAATTGGGTTGGGGGGGGGGAATCTATTGACACAATAGGTATTTTCCAAGTCTAAAAACAGCATGAAGCAATAACAAAAAATGTGCTCACATACAAACTGCAGTTAGGTTTGGAAGAAGCCTTCTATTGTCTTCAGTGGCTTTTTTTAGGCTTAATGGTGAGATTGACATTAAAAGTATGCATGGAGTGTGTGCGGCATCCTCAGAAAAGGCTTTAGGTGTGACATGGTGCTACAGAGGGAGGAAGAACTGACAAGAGGCAGCTTGCAAAAGTGGATTTAAGACCTCTTCCGTATTTTAACACACAACTATTACTTTGTTAGTGTTACAGCAAGTTTGTCTTTGAGCATTTTTCATATTTTGCAAGTCTCAAGACAGCTTAACATCCTGTTGATTATTCTGAACATTGGAGATGCTGATAACGCAGGAAGTCTTGTGTTGGTAACAATGCAACTTCAGCAAACTCAAATAATACTTCTTAAAATTGCATAGAGCGGCATGCTTCTACAGTTGCTGTAGCCATTTAAAAGGTTGCTTGGGACACTATAGAAAAGCAATCCGATGTCAAAATCAACACATGATACAATTGCAAGTTTAGGACAGCTACCTCTGCTGCTTGAAATAAAGGAATAATTCTAGTTTTTATACTTCTCAGAAACCTGGTTTGAGGAAAGCATGCAGCTCACAGCCATACCTACCAACTGGGACACTACCTTTCGTTGCTGGGAAGGTAAGCAATGTATCATCATCACCACTGAGAACTTGTTTTAAATTACATTTGTTTAATGAGGCTTTCTTATGTTCTGCTTTCCCCACAAGTCTGCCAGCTCAAGTCACTCTGTTGTTGCAAATGTTCAAAGCGTCTTGCATATGATGAAATATCGTAGCCAGAGTGCAGCTTCACCGCGCCCAGAAGGAGGTGAAAAGAGGACTGGCATGAGCAGACTTTCATCTTGCTCCACATCTTCCTCTGCTACTGAGCATCTTTCAGATCTTCTCTTGATCATGCAGGATGAACTGGGACAAATGAACTTGTAAGTACAGTACTCTCTTTCATTTATCCATTTGAATACAAATAGACCTGTAGGCTTGGGGCAAATTGTTTTGTAAGTTGAGAAGAAACTATCTGGGGACTTTCGCAAGTGGTGCAAGGAATAATTTAAAAACCCCATTTTCCTTGTGGATTTTGTTGATGGCATCCGTCTGTCTCAAGAGACAATGGAGTGCACCTCCGGGGATGATGTCCAACTGCTGTGTTAGCAGCACCAAAGTGACCTTCCCAGCGTACAAGCCTGGGCTGTGTGTATGGAGGCCCAGGGCTGCTCAGATGACAATATAGTGGTGCCTCGCTAGACGAATTTAATTCGTTCCACAGGTCTTTTCTTAAAACGAAAAATTCGTCTAGCGAATCCCATAGGAATGCATTGATTTTTTTGATTTTTTTTGCCCATAGGAACGCATTAATTGAATTTCAATGCATTCCTATGGGAAACCGCGATTCGCTAGACGAATTTTTCGTAAAGCACATTTGTCTAGTGAGGCAACCTCCGCTAGAAAAAACCATTCGTTAAGCGGAAATTTCGTTAAGCAGGGCATTCGTTAAGCGAGGCCCTCCTGGCCTTGCTGCTGTGGTCCAAAGGAAAGCAGAGAAAAATATTTGACGTCAACCTGGCCACAGGAGTTGCTGAAAGGAGGTATACAAGGCACTATCGAACCATTTTAGGGACTCCACTCCCAATTTGTGTAGGGTTTACTCCTTAGCCTTTTCTTCTCCTGAAGATATCCCTCAAGGCAGCAGAGGTTTAGGACCAGACTTTTCCTTTTCTTAAATGGGTTGCCTTCCCAAGACATCAAGCCTCATGTTAGTATAGTAGAATAAGTTACTGAAACAGCAGTGCAGCATGACAAAGTGCTAATATATGATAGGGCAGGTGGGATGGTGCTGTTAAAAGGAAAAAAAAAACAGGTGTGCTTAACACAGCTCTTTAGATTCTAGTCCTACTGTTTTTAGTATCACTTGTGAAAACACCCTAAGAGTTTAGTGGCAAGTCACAGAAAGCAATGAAGCATTTAAAAGGGAAAAAAATGTATTTCCTGCAGTGCAAACCCCTTGTGGGCTTAAGCCTTCTGTTTTGTAACTTGCCATTTATGGTAATTTACCCATCTTCTACAAGCAGCTGAGGACTTACTTTAGGCTCTAAACCATAACGGCAAGAATTTGAGCCACAAGACTATTGATTACTAATGCGGTGTTTTGTTAACTGCCAACTTCTTATTGTGATAGAAGTCAAAACACATTTATTCCTAGTAGGGTGCACAATATCATATCCAGTCAATGCAGCTCTAGTCTAAACAGCATATATTCTGGTCTTTAAATAATACATTTGCTTCTCATTGTAGCATTTGGAGTTCCAGTAACTTCAAAATATTACTTATTCACTGTATTTATCCAGCCAAGCCCTAGATAGTCTGTTTAGAACTTGTTTGTAACTCTGTTGCTAAAGCAACATCTATGTACAAAACAGTACTATAGCTATATGAAATTTTTACACTACACAGAGAAGTAGCCTTTTTTTCTGATGATAATGTGTTATGGACAGTGTGACACTGCTTCAGGCATAAGATACTTTCTGGAATAAGAAGTATTCCCTTATGTTGTCACTAGCTATTGTGTGCATAGTCAATCATCATATGTTGGATGACATGCTGAAATACAATAATCCTCTGAGGGAAGTGGTAGATTGGATTGTGCCTAAAATGACTATTGAGAGTTTGTCTTCCAACAGTGAACATCAAGAACTCCTAAAGCAGATACAAGAAACACAAAACCAGGAGGTTCGGGAAGACCTAGAACGTGAGCTAGATTGTCTTGTGAAACAGATGGAAGCTAAAGGAGAACAGATATCGAAACTGAGAAAGCACCAAGAAAATGTAAGCAAACCGTCCTGAGGTCAGGAAAAGGGATAGTTGACAGTATAGGCAGTGCAAAAAACCCTAGTACAGTATTTTCAGAAAGACAGTGCCTAGATTCTATGAGTCTTGCAGAAACAATGTGTAATAGGTGGTGAGGTTATATAAAATAAATTTGCTAAGACTTATATTGGTGTATTAGATTTTGAATGAAACAAGCAAACTAGATGTGTAGGAGACATATGAACTGTCTCCTAAAAGGTTTTGAAAGAGTGGGTGGATATATTCTTTATTTTACTGTTTTATCTTTTAAAAACCACTTTGAGGATTTTTATTTTTATTTTACAATCAAGCAGGGTATAAATTTAATGAAATAAATAAATCAATTTATGTGTGAGAGGGTGGGTCTTTCTTTCTGAAAAATGAGTCTGTGAGCCTGCAATCAGGATTTGCCATTTGTCTGCTCAGAATCACAACACATACCCAGATGTTTTCTCACCAGTAGGCAAGGGATGTCCTCGTATCTTTTTTCCTTCTCCGTGTCCAAATTCATTGGATGAGAAAGAAATAAGCAGCTCTGCTTCTTCTCCCCATCCTCCACCATTCCTCTTCTCCTTGGGGGCCTCCTATGATTGCTTTTCATTAAAAAGAGCTAACCATTAGAAAACTGTTTACACATCTCCTGTGCAGCATCTGGTTTTGTGTGTGTTAAATTGAGGGATGTTTTTTATACATACATATATATAACTAGATGTTATTCATGAATATGTTGTCCCTTCTAGACTATAACTGGTCTTCAGGATTAAATAGAAATGTTCACCTTCTCTGTTACTGGGTTGTAACATAACTCATTGATTGATAACTGTATTTACATTATGAGTTGAAAATTATGCCACCGCCATGATGCAATATTTTTGTGTATTGCATATTGCCATATGCTTGTAAGGAAGTGTGAGGTATATCTATGCTTTCTAGTATTTTCATTCTTCCCTTTGTTCTCACCAGCCACTGCAAGCAAATTCCATAATTGCAGAAAAACAACTGACAATGTCCTTGCTTGGCCTTCCTGTATCATAACCAAATATATCTGGAAAAGTACTAAATGTATACTATCAGTCTTGGTGGGGAGAGCTGTGTGGTATAGGCACTGCCTTACAGGGTCCTTTGTGCCAAAAAAGTGCATGTTTCTTTGTACATTAGATGTATTTTAGAATTATTCTCTTCTTAGGTTTGCAGACTGAAGCAAAAGGCTAAAAAACTGAAACAAAAAGCAGCCAATTCAGCATCAAGACCTAATGGAATAAAAGGAGCAAAAGAGACTGCAGCCGCTTCAAGAGCCAGTGTGAATAGTCCCTGTCCTGTGAATAAAAGCACACGTTCTCTCCAGCTATTAAAAAGTGCTCAGAAGCTTCAATCAGTATTGAAGAAAGATGATATTGTGTGGGAACCTTAGTTCTCAAAATTGGCATATAGATAAATGCCCATTGGGAGCTGATTTTATTATCTTGGCTTGAACAAATCTGTTCATTAATGTGCCCATAAATTCTGCAGCTTAGTTTTGGAATAAATATTTTTTCTTGTTTCTATCTTGACTTTTAATTTTACTTTTGAAAATATAATTGTAATTGTTCTAATGAAGTGTTCTTTTTTTATTAAACAAAAAACCAACATACCAGCCTATATAGAATAAATACCACTGGTTTTTGTACAGTATTGAGGGGAGAAAGACCCGAATCATCCATGAGCAAAAATTAGCTTTTGGCTTCCAAATGGCTATCTATGCTTATTTTTTTATTCATTTATTTAAAACGTTTACAGCCTGCCTTTCAATATTTCCCCCTGTGATTTAATCTATAGTTTTAAGCCACGTCACTGCTTATCTGACCATTATTCTTAGTATCCATATGATTGAGGCCTCTTTAACAGCAATCTAAAGAGCTTTCACTCATTTACTTTTCTGTTTTGAGAAAAGGATTATTAATGTATAGCAAGAAAAACTAAATTTCAGCAGAAATATCTCGGTGTCAGCCCTGCAGACTTGAGAACTCAGTGAGGTACCTGGGATTTGTACAGGAGCTGACTTTTGTGAAAGGGGGGGGGGCATAATAAACCTAACCAGCTGGTGTTGGGCATATAATGCTCCTTATTTGCATGTGAGAGGTTTCACGTTCAAACTGTGTAGGTAGTTGACTGGTGCAGCAAATGCTGTACATGCAGGTGTCCAGTCCTCAATCCATTGGGCAACATCCAGCACAAGTGGACTTTGGGGCATGCAGCACAATTTACAGTATTCTCTTCCCTGCACACACCCCAAATATGTTTCAGAGGCTCCCCCAACAATTAGGAGCACATCTTGGTTGAGTGCATCTGTTCCACTAATGGTGTCTGTTCTAGATAGATGCTGGATTTCACCCAAAGATTATCTGAGTTGCTTTAAAAAAAAAAAGTCCCAAACCAGGTGGTAGAGCTGTGGTCAACTGATAGATGTGTGGTATTCTAAACTTTGTACTGGGGTTTTTCCACCTACTTTTGTGATTTCATGAATATGGATATTTTATTTGAAGTTATCGTTGTATACCCTGAGATCTTTAGCATATGGGTAAGATATGAATAGTCTAAAATAAATAAGGGACACAGTTATGAGGAATATCCACATTTCAGCCCTCTTCATGCCCCCTCCAAAAAGCCTCTCTTGAGAGTTGGTGCACCCTCTGACTTGGTATGTGGGGCAGGAGACTAGCAGAAAGAAGAATTGGGGAAAATCAGGTGAAGTCAGGTCATGTAAGGGGAATGCGGTTATTGAATATAATTATTAATGTTTGATAGCAAAATGCTTTTCAACAGCATTAATATATAAAACAAAATGTGGCTTCACTATCATTGCAGTCAATATTCTAATAGGTTTTGCACTCCTCTAATTTAGCTTCGTAGCAGAACTGTCTGCATGCCTACTTTGTCTTTTGCCCTCCAGGGCTGAGAGAAGTATTTGTTTCTCCCCTTCTATCGAAAGCTCCTGTATTCTGCCTTGCAATGGAGCAGTGCATCACCCATTAGTTTTAGAAGCATGGTCAATTCTTTTTCAGTGGATTGTGTGTATGCATGCTGAGGTTGCTATGGTTACAGTTCGGCCTGCACAAGCACGGGTGACGAATGCCTCTGTTGCTACTTCGGTGTTCAATTTCATTAACTATAGAAACCTGTCGGAGACGTGGTTTGCTGCTACAGTTTCCAGTAACACAACAGGGCTTCTCTCTGCTCTGCTGGTTGCCTTCTGCACTTGGGAGGCTGCGACCTTGCTGTTCCTACCAGGTATCATATTGCTCTCAAGCTGTGAGATCCAAGATAAGGCAAAGCATTTTAAATAATTCCAAGCAAATCAGTTTATTGTTTATCACATATACTGCGCTAAGTGCAGTCTGTTAAACTCATTTCCTTGCTTATTAATTAATGCTGTAATTGCTGCATATAAAATTTTCAGAGAAAAGTTAGCTTTCTGTTAGCTGACACAGAAGCAATATGTAGCTCTTCCCTTCGCAAACTAAATCAAAACTAAACTGAAATAAGTTTTTTTTAATCATCATGGAGATAAGGGGAGTATAATGATTTCTTCAATTTAATTAAAAGCTTTAAAACTGTATTTTCAGTTTCTGTGCAGGTGCGTTGGCTGATAGGCTGGATAAGGGCTTCCCAAATCAAATCAAATAACCTCTTCCCCCCCCTACCACCCCACTTTCTCTTCCTTAACCCTTCTGCTGACCGCCCCCCAGCCATAACAACAGGCATTTCACTAGCTGTGTTTTTAAGTTGGTAGACAAGTTTGATGTCATTAATCATGTATCCTTTGAAATTTTATACGCTTTTTTCACAGTGCTGATCTTAATCTCGTTACTTGTTCAATCATGTCTTTGGCTTTAAAGGCGGGAGTAAAACTGATCAGCTATAATTTCAGAAAATAATTGAGGTCCAGACCTTGGAGACAATGTACCATGGAATAGATATGGTGCTTCAAGTAAGAGCTTGCATGTTTAGTGTTGCTGTTTTTTTTTAAAGAGTAGGAAATTGCTTTTAAAAAAGCAGTAGCAGCTGCTTATTGCCTTTTGCCGAGTCCATAAGAAAATTACTTTGGTTTAACAAATGCACTTACACACACACACACACACACACACACACACACACACACACACGGCTCTCAGTCTTGTGTGTTAACTTGGACAGTGTCTTTTTATTATTAAAGATTTTCTTGGTTTACAAAGGTACATACCTTGTCTTTTTTTTCAAGTTGCAGACTTTTCTACAGATCAGTTGAGACATTAGTGCTGAGTACAACATAAGGTCAGGAAGAAGGTGGGGGGAGAGGAGGAGTGTTGGTGAAATTTATATTTTTTGCAATGTACGTGTGTGGTCTCATATCGGTGTCAACTAGATAGGTTCTTTTTCTATTTGCTTGTTATGTTTCCTTGGTAGTGAGAAAGGTTGGGGGCCCTGGGTATGGTTGGTTGTCTGTGGTTGGCGGCAGTGGGGTTTGTTTGCCTTTATGAGGGGAGGAGGCTTGTTGGGTCAAGTAAGCCAGATTGATTCGTATGCTGTTGGCGGGTAGTGTCATTCTTTTTGATATATCACATTATGTTTTCTATTTGTGTGGTAAACAGCCTCCGGGTGGTTGGGCAATTTTCTACCTTCCTATGAAAATGCTTCACATTGCAAGGTATTCTAGGGCATGTTAACTATCTCATAGATGAAAAGTGCCTGTACTATGTGGCTGCAAGTTCACACAAGTTACTGACCATGAGACAGAGATTCAGGTGCAATCCAAGCAACTCAGAAATTGAACCTTCGTATGAGCACTGCAGGAGTTAACATGAGAATTGAAGTGGACTATGGAGTCATACACTCCAGCAACGCTCACTGGAGGAAGTCACTAGCAGAGGGACTCAGCGTTGGCACTTTCACCAGCAATATACCGCTAAGTGAAGCTGACATCGCAGTCTGCTCCTCATTGGATATATCACCCAGGCCTATTCTGGTGACGTAGTAGTTAAAGAGTGTTAGACTAGGAGTAAGGAGACCTGAGTTCAAATTCCCACTCAGTTCACTTTACTGGGTGGTTCTACAAATAAATTGCATGAGGAGAGCGGGGATAGCCATGTACACTACTTTGAACTCCTTGAGGAAAAAGGTATGCAGATTTAAATAGCGTCATTTCACTAAGCCAAAACAGAGCGAAGGACTTTGACTTGCGCTTGTCATTATTGGCAACAGATGTAGGCAGAATATTGGGCCTACTTTAGTATTTCATGAAACCTGTAGATTGTGACACACTAAACCAAATGCAGCTCACCAGCCATGTAACGTGACCTGATGACACATGACCTAACCCAATACAGGAAATATAAAGCAAGAGAGTTTATGACTCGCACCCCCACCCCCCACCCCACATGGGCTACTGTATACGACTGCAAAGCTTTGTAGGCCTAAGTTTGTCTTTCTCTGACTGTTACAGGAATAGCAACCCATTCCTTTTCTTCCTGAGGTAATTTGGTTCACCATAAATTCTGGATGCTGGTGCCATAGAAAAATAGTTTCCAATTATTATTAGTGTATAAAACATCCCCTGATAGTTATCAGCCAGCAGAAAGAAGGTTTTAGAATAATAATAATAATAATAATAATAATAATAATAATAATAGCTACATCATCCTACCTTGGTTGAAATAAACCACCATGCCTGACTAGCTGTTTGTGTCAACTGAATAACCTTTTTGTTTAAGTTTGCTTGCCTCTGCAATGTATGTTTGTTCAGATTAACATAAGAGCCTGTTGGATAAAGCAAATGGCCCATCTAGTCCACCATCCTGTTCTCACAGTGGCCAACTAGATGCCTGTGGAAACCCAAAAGCAGCATTCAAGCACAAGAGAACTCTCCCCTCTTGTGGTTTTCCAGTGACTGGGATTCACAAGTGTTAGCTGCCTCCAACTGTGTAGGCAGAGCATAGCCACCGATAGCTAGCCCTCTCCTGCATGCATTTGTCTAATCTTGTTTTAAAGCTGTCTAGGCTGGTGGCCATTGTTGCTTCGTCTGCGCTGAATGAGGACACTACTTCCTTTTACCTGTCCTGAATCTTCCAATACTCAACTTCATTCAGTTCTAGTGGGGGGGGGTGGCCTTTACGTATGTACTTTCTCCATGCTATGCATAATTTTATAAATTTCTATCATGTCACATCTTACTCAACTTTTCTGTAAACTAAAAGGTCCCAAATACTGCAACTTTTCCAACTCTACAATATCCTTTTTGAGGTGAGGTGACCAGAACTGTACACAGTATTCCAAATGTGGTTGCACTATATATTTGCCACAATGGCATTGTGATATCAGCAGTTTTTATTTTCTAATGATGCCTAGCATAGAATTTGCCTTTTTACATCCGCCACACACTAGGCTGACATCTTTATTATTTACTACAACCCCAAGTTCTTGTTCCTGGTCAGTCACTACACATGGGTGGAATCTGAAGAGGCACATAGGTGAGAGCTGAACTTTTTCTATTTTTCTTTCATTTAATTCACATTTTACCCAACCCTGTCCGGTCACTTCCAGTACCTTCCAGGTTGAGGATAAACTCTGCAGCAATGAACTGTGTGCACGCGCATGGGAATGTTTAAAAAACAGATAATTAGTTTTTTAATCAATTTTTAAAGTTCTCCTGTCAAAGGGTATGTGTGTATTTGTCCTATATTCATACTTATGCACACACTTTAGGAAATCTGTGGCTCTATAGCCTTGCTGAGTTACTAACTAATATTCCCTTTTTATGAATCAAGGCAAAATGGATGAAATTTACAAGATCTCTTCCACTGAGAGGGTCCAGCAGGTGGAAAAGGAACTAGCTGTACAGCTGGAAGAACTAAAGACAGAAATAGAGGGAAATGGCGATCTGCAGGGGACACGGTACTGGTAAAGAGAACTATTTTCCTCAGACAGAAACATGGTTCTAGTGTAAATGAACCACTCTGTTTCATTGCAACTCCCATGCATTTAACTGTTCGTTAATTGCAAGAGTAGATGCCTATCTGTTACCATAATAACTATTATTTTATTTATTAGTCGTTTGTTTGCCACCGCAACACAAAGCAACTTACGGTGTTTTGAGCATACATTAAAACCAGCATTAAAAACTGAATTGATATTTTAGTTTCATGATAAAGTCTCAATTAAAATAGATAAAGATTCTATTTTAAAAAAAACTAGAAACAACCCACCCACACAAGAAGATAATAGATAATTAAAAGCCAAAGCCCTAACAAAAAGGAAATGTTTCTGCCCAGCACCTAAAAAACATGGCAGCAGGTAAGCCTCTCTGAGGAGAGCATTCCCCAAGGAAAGAACTGCCACTGAAACGGCTCATACATGAGTCGCCACCCTCAAGCCCTCTCATGGAAGGGGGCACACAAAGAAGGGCTTGAGGTGATGATTGCAGCATCCTGGCTGGTTCATATGTAGCATTTATCATACATTGATTTTTCTGTGTGGTGTGTTTGCTTTCTCTATTTCAATCAAATATTATATTACAGCAGTGGCTTTCAGCTTTCTCAGGCCCAACCTGTAGCATGGTACTCATTTTCAATTTAGTTTAAAATCCATAAATATTGCTAACTTTACTTGGTCTTTCTAGTTCTGTCCTGCTCTCCTTTCTCAAAGTGCGAGATGAACTACCCATTGAAATTAAATGGATTAGGGTGTTGAAAACTGTCACTCTGACTGAATCCTGCTAAACATTTATGTTTTGTTCAAAATGCGTGGCTCCATTCAGCACAGAGAACCTCTTCCAAAGGATGGCCAGTCAATCTACATGAATCTATTTTCTGAGAGCATCTGCTGCACATCCATTCATCCAATAAGTATTCTGGTGTGCTGCTTGTGATTTATGAATGTGTCAGAAGACCATTTTGCTAAAAGCAGGGACCTGCCAAGGGACAAAAATGAAAGAGTCGTCATGGGCAGGGGGGCAGTGTATTCATGCTGCTGGCATAAACTATATGAATTTTACAAGTTTTTCAGATGATTGATTAATGTACTGAATAGTAGATACCACATTATTTCCAAGTATTTTGTTGGTTAATTCTACACTTCTCTAAAGAAAGTTTGGTAATCTTTCATAGTTCTGTCCCCCTCCCAAAAGATGTTGATTACTTCAGAAGAGAAAGGGAATTGGCGCTGAAGAAATGTTTACAAGTAAGTGATGAAAATGTCAGTGTGAAAATACCCCATTAGATAACGTTGTGAAAGTCTCACAGAAACCAACCTCAGGTAATGCTGCAGTCCCGTGCCTCATGCTTACCTGTCCTACTGAACTCAGTGATGCTTGCCTCTAAGTAAGCATGGTTAGGAAAGGCCTGTAAAAGGTAAAGGTAAAGGGACCCCTGACCATTAGGTCCAGTCGTGACCGACTCTGGGGTTGCGCGCTCATCTCGCATTATTGGCCGAGGGAGCCGGCGTATAGCTTCCAGGTCATGTGGCCAGCATGACAAAGCCGCTTCTGGCAAACCAGAGCGGTTCCTATTTATCCTATTTATCTACTTGCATTTTAACGTGCTTTCGAACTGCTAGGTTGGCAGGAAGGAAAGGCCTGAAGTTCAGTCTTTTTAGTAAATAATCTGTATTCTATTATTTCAGCTTTTATAGCTTTTACAGGAAAATAAATTGGGGTATACGAGTGCAGTAATAAGCCCAGTACAGCTTGTAAGAGCAAGTAAGACCAGCTTAATCCTCTGTGAAGGGTCTAGATCAGGGGTTCCCAACAAAATATTCTTGAGGACCCCTCATCGAGCCGCTATTGTGACAAGGACCCCCATTAATCCCTAATCCTAAAATTAAAAAGTGAGAGCCAAATTAAGAGTTTTGCAAAGAGGCGCGCGCCAGGGAGGAGGGAGGGGAATGGAGAAGACAGGGTACCTGCGCAGTAGCGCACAAATGAAGCCGACGCGCGCAAAGCATCTTGGGGAGGTGAGCGTTAGTAGAATGCGCGCGCTGCCTCTTTGCAAAACAGTAGTGTTTGTAAAGCGCCACCTAACGGCATACAGCAGAACTACTGCCTCTATCTAATTCTAGTTTTGCGCTAGACTCTGCTCATGCAGGAAGCGGCCAAAACAAAAAATCTGTTATCATACGAAATATATTTAATATATTTTTTATTCTAAAAGCATCTTGCGGACCCCTCTGGCATAGCTTGTGGACCCCTGGGGGTCCCCGGACCACCTGTTGGGAACCACTGGTCTAGATCCATCTGGCACTGTTAAAGTGGTGTCTGATGCCCATTGAGAATACAGTAGCAGGGTGGAAGGCTAACAGTAGGTGGAGCCAGAGCCCATGACAACGAATTCTAGATTCATGTCCCTGCTGAGTTCTATAAGGTTACCAATGAGGGCTCATCTGCAATGTCATTTAATTAATCTTGTTCATTTATTTATTTTTAAGTTAAATGTTTTGCAATAACCATATGACATTCCTACTGAGAGGATGGCATCAACGTTTTTTCCGTTAGTGAAAACCTGCCTTTTCACTAACCAGCAGTAACATTAAACATGAAAAGGTTTTTAAAATCCACTGTTAAAGTAGCACCAGTGGTTGTCCCCCCCCCCCCCTGGATTTTCAGTATTGCAGTTTGGTTGCAGGCAGCCCACCTTTCTCCTGCCTCCACCTTCTCTGCACGACTCCAGTTCTCATTGTTGCTTCTGGGAGTGACCCTGTTTAACTTCTGGCTGGCTGGTGACTGCGGGTGCTGTAGACAGAATGAGTTGTGTTTTATTAACCTGTCGCCACAACACACACAGTAATAAGCTCTTTTGGGGGAAAAACAAATGTGTGCAATATCAGTGGTACTCATCAGTACTGCAGCCAGGCAAATAAACAATGAAGGGGGGGGGTGGAGACTTGGAAACTCCTTTCCTTCTTTCCTTTCCAGACAGTGTGTGAGAGAGATAGGTGCTTTCTTTACTTCCTTTTGTCCTTTTCTCTACTTGTGGGGGGCAGGGGAGAAGAAACAGCACATGTGTTTTGCTGGGTGTGCATGTACTGTGCTGTTGAATAAAGAAGGGACAGACTGAAGAGCAGAAGGTTGGGAGGTGGGAAGAATAACTAAAAGAGTGCAACACGTGTGGTTCTTGAAGCCCTACCTCCAGGTGGTTATACATGCACAAAGCAGTCAGACGTGGACCTGCAGAGGTCGTCAGAGGACAAAGAAAAAAAGAAAACATGGATTTTGAGGTGCGGTGCAGATGAGTCCCGAGATAAAGTGCAAAGTGACAGCCAGTGCCACTTCAGTGTAAATAAGGCAGGCAGGTGGGGTCTGGTTTGATGGGGCAGTGCCCCATTTGGCCTAACGGTACGGCCTCCAGTGTTTACTTCAGTAACTTTTTGGATTTTTAAGTCTAGTGGTGTGATAGTTAACTAGGAGTGTTTTTTCTAGTTCTTTAATTCAGTAATTAAGTCCTCCCTATCATAGGGACTCAGGATGACGAATATTAAACGTTGCATGTCCCTTTCCCCATGGGATCACAAACACTATACTGTATTGAACTGAGAAAGGAGAGGGGAAATTCTGGAAAAGGAAATACCGTATATTTATGATCTCAATCAACCTTTCTATGGTCTTCATCTTAATCTAAGACAGTGCTCTTAACCCTCTGTGGGTTATGGACCCTTTGAGAGTCTGATGAAAACTATGGACTCCCTCCTCAGAAAAATATGTGTGCATACACACACACACACACACACACACACACACACACACACAAATAGTATTTATTTTATTGTTTTTTGGGGGGGATTGTGCTAGGTTCACAGACCTCTGAAACCCTCTCTAGAATATGAAATTAAAAACAGCTTTAGTGTTCAAAACTTTCAAATGAAAGTGTTTTTGACATGTGTAGAACTCTGCTGCACCTAGGGTGTTCTGAATGTACAGAACTTAATTTCAGAGCAAAATGATTTTTCTGTCCTTCATTTACAGGTAGCAGAGGCAAAGCCTCTTGTAATTCAGGCTGATCTCATGCAGAGGGAGCTAGAGATCTGTCTAAAAAGAGAATATACATTTGAAAGCTTACCTTTGTTACTGCACCAGGTAATATTTGTCATGTTTGTGATTTGAAGACTCATTTGGCATTTTTCAGTGTGAATTTGCTATCATGGGCAAACAACATGAAATGAAGCTTCATACAGCTATGTCTGTGAATAAAAATAGGTACCTTTAGGTAGACCTTTGTCTGCTCACAAGTTGGTTTTTACTGTGGCAGCAGCAGCACCACAAGGAATACCCTGTACATCTGATGGCAAGGGCATAGCTTCATTCAGCTGATTGCTCATCAAATGCCAGGAATAATCAACTGATATTTCCCAGGTCGGAGTTAATGACTAAGGATGTTTCCCCTTAATCAGTCAATTTGCAGGGTGCAGTCTAAGATCATTGCTCTGCAAGCTGTTCTGTGTGGCAGAAAAGAAGGCAGTTACTCTTTGCATTGTGCAAAGAGCCACTGAAAGAGAGAGATTTGAGAGACTGTAGTTCGATTTAGCTTTAAACAGGGCAGGTTCCAAACAGCTGCTTAGCCTTGTGACTTCTGTGCTTTGGGGATCTGATACAGGATTAGTATCTGCCTAAAGTAGGATTCTGTTGGCTTCCGTTGTGCTCTGCTTAGGTATATATGTAAACAGATCATAAGCCTCCAGTGTGCTGCTTTCCCTGTCATCCAGAGGAAACCAGTGCAGCCCCAGGCTTCTTGCTTTATTGAGAAGCGAGGAGAGCATAACAGCAGCAGAGCAAGAGTGATTGTTCCTTTACATCAGGCATAGGTAACATTGGCTCTCCAGATGTTTTGGAACTACAACTCCCATGATCCCTAGCTAACAGGGCCAGTGGTCAGGGATTGTGGGAGTTGTAGTTCCAAAACATCTGGAAGCCAAGGTTGCCTATGCCTGCTTTACATGATACAAAATATGATTATATGTGTTCTTCCCCACCGAAGTTGTAAAGGGGAGCAGGAGAATATGGGCTAAGTTCCACATAATTACTTTGACTGGGGTTGGGGAACCTCAGGCCCAGTGGCCCAAGGCGGCCCTTTGCAAGTCTTTGGGGTCCATCCCCAGGCCACATCCTCTCTCTGAAGGCCCTGCCTTCCCTGACCCTGTTTTGCACCCTTTTCAATTGATTTTGACTAGAGGGAATATACTCTTGAACAGTGATAGTTTTCTAGAAAAAGAGGTGCTGGAACTCACCACGACCGCCTCCCTTGTTCTCTTGGAACCCACCTGAGAGGTGCCAGAACTGAGTTCTGGTGAGTTCCAGCTGAAAAAAAGCCCTGCTCTTGAACTGTGAACATGTCTGTTGCCTGTGGGATGGAGAGGATAAACTTCTGAATTGTGCGTGTCCATAACATAGCCTATTGTACAAAGGTAATGATAATATCCATTGCTCCACCTATTTTTGACCTCCGGCGTGTAGCCTCTGGATGGTTGCAAAGAGGGAAAGTGGCCCTTGGTCTAAAAAAGATTCACAACCCCTGACCCAGGTCCTACTTTGGACTCGTTCTAGTGCACTGGAATGTTTTGCTTTGCCCCATTTGGACAGCTGATTCCATACTGCATCCTGTTTTTCAAATGCCTCTCCATTCCTTTCCTTTTCAGTATTTTGCATGTGCTAATAAAAAAGGCTTATCAGTAGGTCAGTACTCCCTGATACACACTTGGGTCTGGCCATTTCCTCCAAGGAAATTAGTTTTGACAATCCAAAACCTTTCATAAATCCCAGCACCTATAAATCTATAACAATATATACAAATTAAAGAATTCTGGAAGTAATGCCACTCTATTTTGTTTTTTAAAAAATCTGTTGCTTTTTGTATAGTTTTTTACAGACAGAATCACGCAGCTGGTCCAAAGCAAATATTTACACATGCTTAGATGGAAAAGATTTTGTCAGCACAGCAGTGTTATTGAGCAATTCTATCCTTTGTACCAGGTATGCTAATCTCATAGTGCCACAGATGCTAAAAATAGAATCATAGAATTGTTGAGTTGGAATAGGTACATGGGTTTTCCTCCCAGGTGTGTAATAAAAGCTCATCTGTGAGTTTGGCTTGATTTCCTTTGCATGTAGGGGACAGAACTGTAAATATGTACATAAGGTTGAATCCAACTAAGTCCTGCTTGGAAATAGACCCCTTAAAATCAACAGATGCAACTGACTTAATCCCATCGGGTCTACTCTGAACATGTATGGATACAACCCATTGTTTTCTTTCCGTATAAATGAATGTCACCTCATAATGCTTAGGTTAACATTATGTGCAAGATGTTGTGCCTCATACGTAATTAATCATAATGGGCAGCATCCAGTTGTGACAGCCCTCTATAGCAACCTCATTCTCAGTGTGTAGCTCAAAACCCAGGTCCACTTGCGAAAAGATGTTGCCTATTATCCTGTTGCAATATTATCCGTACACTTGGTCATAATGAAGCATGTGCGCTGGTGCTTGCACAGCAATGGCAACTCTCAAACTCTTTGAGCTAATGTGAATTTCAAATAATAATAATAATAATAATAATAATGGTACTGCTCCTTCATCAAGGAATAAAAGTTTCCCTGTCTGTAGAATACTAAGACTGTGAAAGCCTTTCCCTCTGCTATACTAATTTTCTATGTGCAGGAACTGTGCATAGTAACTATTACAAATACGGTAGGAGATTCTGTGCCCTGGCAATCTGAAGTGCCAAAGTCTATGAAATTTTATACCATACCAAAGTTTATACCATATGTGCCTCTTCCATGTGTAAATCAGTTCTAATAGTGAAAACCAGAGGCTCATGGGACTGTTAAAAGGACTGGACCATATCAGAAATGCCAGTTATTAAGATGTCAGCAGCCTGTGGTGGTTTTGAAGATGTCTATTAAAAGAGTCTTGTGTTCTCTATATTTCTTGGTGCATGGACCTCCATACAGTGAAAAGCTCTGAAGACTTTTTTTAAAGCCCTTTCCAAAACATTGTTTTTCAGATTTTATCTAGAGGACTACATTTCTCCCCCACAAATGGCACACTCCTGTTCTTGATTTGAGACTCCTTCTGCGGAGGGAAAAGCTAAAGCAAGGATGTTCTAGAAAATTAATTAATCTTTCTGAGAAAATAATGTCTCTTCTCTCCCTCTATCTCCCTAGAAACAAGTGGCTCATATTATGCAGGAGTACAATGATGCTGTTCAAAGGGCAGCAAGATTGTCAAGTGCCCGGGAGAATTTCCTGGCAGGAAGGGAAAATCCTACAAATTTAGTGACCCAAGAAGACCTGGCTATTTACACACAGTGGCTAGTATGTCACCTGCACTCACTTAAGACCATCCATAGCTACCTTCAGGTGAGATGACGATTATAGACTGTAAAACTTAATTATGGAACCTTTGGGTCCCACTTGTGCTTTGAATACAAACACTAAATGCAAAATATGTGTTCCTCTCTGTAGGTACTCCAGTACTTGCCTGTCTCTCATAGAATTGAAATTAACAGACATCCTGTCTGGGGTGATGGTGATAAATTAAAAGCTGTTGGCAAAACTGTATATTTGTCTCCCAGTATCCAGCTCTCTATTCACTCTGACACATCGGCAGCAGGTGGTAAGAAGGAATTATCCTCACGTGCCTTAGGGCCTCACTGTACAATGTAGCAATACTGCATTAGGTTGCAGTTGTTGCAGGTGGTCTGTATGTCTTTCCCAAGTTTCCCTCACCTGAGGTGAAATGAGAAGATATCCCACTGCTGCTGAAGCCTCACTTACTGGGGTTGCGCAGTGACAGCTTCTGTTAACATTTCCAGAAGTCTCACGAGATCTTGCAGAGTTCTCACAGAGTTCTCACACCACACAGAATTCTGCCACCTAAGGCAGCTGCTTTAGTCTGCCTTATGGGCAGGTTGTCCCTGACCCTCTGCATCTTCAGGTAAGACTGGGAAGGGCAAACCCTGTCAGAAATCCTGAAGAACCACTGCTAGTCAGTGCAAACGATACTGAGCTAAGATGAATCAATGGCCTGACTCAGTATAAGGCAGTTTCCTGTAACCCTATTCCTACAATTTGAGCATTAACGAGGGCATACCATACAGTCCTTCCACTCTCTCAACCTTTCAATCTAAGCAAAGGCCATTTCAGGATAGCAGCCAGGTGGGGATATGTAGACATACCCAGACCACATCTGGGCATTTATTTGGAAAGGAAATGAACTTTTATGGAGACAGAAAGTTAATCACGATGATTTGCTTCTTTGCTGTTTACTTTCAGCGACGCGTTGTCCAGGACCATTTGTTTTACAGTGTTATATTAAATAAAGTCTCCAACTTAGTCTGCTGTATAGATCTAAGCTAGATAGATTAAACAGAAAATTGATTGAGCAAAACATTAAAAGCTAAGATAGAGCCAAGTGTAGAATAGGGACACAGATGGCCCATTACTGCCAAGCAGTGAGATAATAAATTAGATTACATATAACTCTACAGATCCTCAGGAGCCTTATTGAACTTTAGCAAGTTGTTGCATGGTGATTAAAATTCTTGGTGTGTCAATGAGCTGCTGTACAAAGGACACCTGTGTGGTATAAGTTATATCTGGGATTCATAGTATAACTTGGAAGAAGTTTATCATCAGAAACAAAAGGATACCTTGAAGGGCTACTGCAAAAGTCCTGAAAGCACAAGACAGAAGGTGGTTACTAGTTATCAAGCTGTATTAGTACAGTTTGAAATTGAGCTCAACAAGAACACTTAATAAGGAACTGAGGCTTATTGCGCAACCCAAAATAAGTGTTGACTCACCAAATATCTTCATAGCAGGGGGCTCTGCTGTAACCATTTTTTTTATGACCCCAGAAGACAGTTACAAATATGGAATTTGGGGTGTGCATCTCACAATAACCTTTTGGGCCCCACAAAACACATCCACATGTTTAGAGGGGTGTCCTCTATGAGGTTAAATAGAGTCATAGCAGTCCCAACACTTAGCACAAGACACTGAGAGCTGTGTAGGTTCATGTTAATAATTGCCAATATATGTAGAAGTATAAGGAACAGGGGGTGTGCATCTCTCTGCAAGCGCTGGTCCACACCAAATCACAAACCCACATATCCAGATGGATGTACTGTATAGAAGATGGCATGGAGGTGTCTGGCCCAATGCTTCATTTTGGTGCGATATACGTACTGTCATACGTGCTAACATTGTCATCTGGGGTTATCACGTGGTAATGAATATTGTACAAAAATGTTGTGATGGTTAATAATTGTTGTGGTTCTTGAATGGGAGAGGTATACCATACAAGATGGGCCAAAGCTTACTTTGGCATGCAGGGGCATATAAATCTCATTTCTTTTAAGTCGTTCTATCGAACTCTGTTTCAAACTGTCAGGTGAATAAGAAACTGGGAGCTCACACCGCCAAGACTTTCACAGCAGTCCAACTATATTTACATCCTTTTATTTGTGATTTTAGGCTTACAACCTAGCCGTTCAAAAGGCTGGCCATATACTTTTCCACCACTCCAGTCTTCCTCAGTGGCCTACTGTAATTTGAATAGTTGGTGTGTGTGTGAGTGATATTATATATAGATATAATATTCATTCATTCATTTCTGTACAACATTGGCACACCTGGATCAAGCCCAAACCCATTATATATATATATATATATATATATATATATATATATATATATATATATATATATATATATATATATATATAATGGGTTTGGGCTTGATCCAGGTGTGCCAATGTTGTACAGAAATGAATGAATGAATATTATATATATATATATATATAATGATGCATCACCAGAAGCATAAATTCACTTGAAGGAAACTTGGCAGTATTACAAAGTTTGTTTTATGCATCTTTTCAGTTTATTATTGCCCTCTTATAGGATTCCAAGCCAGGGGTGCCACCTGCACACTTCCCCAGCACACTGCAGAAATTGAGGAACTAAAGCCTCAACTCAGACTCTTACTTTCTCAATTTCGTATCAGCTATGATGTGGAAGACCTGAAACATTCTGCTGATGAGATGGAACTTTTTTCTATGGTAATTTAATGGTTGCTCTTATATTACTGTATATAATATGTATACTGATGCGGTCTCTCTCCTCCCACTGAAAGTCTACAGCTAAAAGAATAAACAGTTAAACCAATTATTTACTTTGATATCAGCAGAGTTAAGTCTATAATGATCTCCCTTCTGAATTTTTTATGATCCTTCAAAGTGTAATAGTAAGGAATTTGGGGCAAAATCCAGAGTAATCTAAGTACAATTAAATCCCATTTTAAGTCTATAGAAATTCATTATGATGTTCAATGAAGCTTAAGTGCATACTGCTCCTCTCTTTGAACTATCTAACATAGTAACTATTTTGCAGTGCTCAGTGGAAACCTATGTTTACTAGTAGGGCATCTTTTTCCTGGGGTGCTTAGGTCATGCATGAGTTTAGAAGCCTTTTCAGGAAACAACAGACAATGAGAACATTTCCTGTTTATGATGCTGGAACGCCTGGATCAGAAACCTGGGGTATCAGAGACCCCAACATGGCTTTGAAAAAGAGAGCCAACTGGATTCCTTTCATAAAGGTAATAAGACCTGCATTTGGGTGTCCTGATAAATTGGCAGCTCAGGCTAAAGGAAGCTGCTCTAAAGCATCTAAATTCCCAGCTTCTCATTAGCAAACCATGTGTTGAAGTGGATTAAATGGTCTCAGTTCAAAGGCCCTTGTGCAGAAACTTGGCATATGCACAAATATGATTGGCTGATACCTTTGACAGAGCTGATTGGATATTTGGACAGAGTAGCGGGGTGCCTGGATTCATCCCTTCCACAAGTGGTTAGCACTAAGAGCAGCAAACAAATGGTAAGATCTTTGCACACATTCATTTCTGTACAACATTGGCACACCTGGATCAAGCCCAAATCTGCTGAGTGCTAGTTTTTTCTTTCATGCAAAGCATCCTTTAGTTCACGTATGTGCAAATTTGTGCACACAAAACAATTCAATATGTCCCAATCACCTGTGCTGCGTTAGGATGAGAAATGTATTTTCTTTATGTTCCTTACACATGGTTTTTTACTGACAAGCAGATTAAACCTCATCAAGATCCATGGCAGCAAAAAATGTTCAGGAAACTGAAGCATCGGAAGAAGGTTGATGAGCTGCTGCAGATTCAGTCAAAATTTTTAGAGGTAATAAAAACTGCTGAGCAACTGTTTCTCCACTCCCCACTTCCATTTTTTTGCAGTACAAATTACCAGGAACCTTGAATCCACTTCTATTAAACCTGTCTCCAATTTGTGTGATATGTAGCAGGTTTACGTCAAATTATTTATTTTTACTTTAAGTGAATCAAAACTCTTTTGGGTATTTCAGGATGAAGTTTTTAAAAAATCTACACTCATTAACAAGAAAGAATTCCACAGTCAGTGATTCCAAAGCCTGTTTTTACTCAGGACATCATGAACTTTCAGTTTCATGCGGTTTCATTTCTATGTGATTTATAGTGGGGTGGGGTGTTGCTTTTTAAAAAGTACTCTTACGTTATGTCTAAACTTATTTGCCATTCCTGAAATTTCAAATCATTCAGTTGGATCCAGACAAAGTTAGTCTATATTATCTGAACTGTGGCTTCTGGTTTTGCTAAAAGTCAAAATATGTTGCTGTGACAAACTAGGTTTCCAATCCAGAACGGGTGATGGAGGTTCTTCAGGAGCAAGCATCTGCAGTGCTAGAGCCAAGATCAATGACATCAGCTTTTAGTACTTTTACACCTTTTAATTCACAACAATATGATCAAATCTGGAACAAGATTTACCACAACTCTAGATTCCATCAGGTAAATATGCAGAAGATTTTATAAACTGAAATTTGCGTAGATCTCTATAGGGATTGTGTACATTTTCTTTTGGAATGAATTTTGTTACTTTTGAAGAGGATCCTCCAATTCAGGGTAAGTTCTAATATTATGTGACAACTGAGCTCCCATTTGACTACCGTGTATTTACGAAACTGCTGTCCTTGCTTTATTTTGTGATGACTTGCATTTTGCTTCATAATAGTTTGACCTGATAAAATGCCACCACCAAATTCTTGCCTTTTATTTACTTCAGACAACCAGGCAACAATATGAGTCATGACAATAAGATTATCACTTAGTAGGGTTGGTTTCATGAAAGCTGAGAGCATCATTTAGGATGCATGTATGACTAATATCTCAAATGAAGTCCTGAACGGTCTGTGTTCCAAAATATAACCAGTTACTTCTTTGTTTGTTGGTGACTTTGGCAGTGTAAGAGATTCTCAGTCTGCTTTGAAGTTGATAATGGTTGTGAAAGTCCAAACAGGAACATAATACTTTTGTTAGAATAGACTAAAAATCACAGAGCAGTGTGCTTGTTATGTATTGGTTTAATTTGTGTACATGGGTTTCTCTGCTAGTCCTGTTCTTCAATCGCCCGCTCCAGGGCGATTCAAATGGGTGCGGTGACAGTTGCTATTGGTTAACTTGTTAGCCCAATTTGGATCCTCACTCTGATAGGGTCCCGCCAAAATCTAAATGTATCCTTTCCCCAACCCCTGCTCCTGAGAGTATAAAAGGAGCTCACCCTTTCCCTCCTGTTAGTCAAGATTCCTACTGCAATAAAGAAGACTGTTCTTGTTATACTTGACTCCTAGCAGTTCCTTGCTAGTATGCTGAATCACTATTCTGAGCTGACTTCACGAAGAACTGAAATCGCACTCACGACTTAACAGTGCTAGCTTTTGAATAGATCATAGGGTGGTATTCAACAAAGTAACTGTGGTAGCATAAGAATTAATACTAGCACAATGATGTTTCTCTCCCTTTCCTTCCCTATGTGCAATCCCAAAATATGTTTGGAGGTTGGGGAGAAATCCAGAATACATTTTGCAGGGGGCAGGAGTGCAGGAAGAGAAGTGGAGGAGGATGTTCCATTGCATAAGGAGAATCCTTGTGCTGGTGGAACATTGTCCTTAGTCCTGTGTTGAATACAATTCAGAATCTGTGACAGAGGGATCCCACCCACCTCCTTGGAAAATAATGGAATAGAATGGAGAAATCTGCTTGATACTTCTTTTTTGCAGCCCTTACAAAGGTTGATTTCTTGGTCACAATATATTGCTGCTGTACTTGCCATTTTGATAGGTCACAAGTTGCACAAGCAATAAGAGAACCAGTGGGCTATGATGTAAGGATTCCTTTGTTCATAATTTTAGAGTTACAAAATGCTTGAAAATGAAAAAAAAATGTTTGTCTATAATAACTAGCCCTTAAATATGGACAGGAGAAAACCAGTGATGATGTTGATAATCCTACCATGGCAACTGGTGAGAAGGATATGGGACATCCCAACTTTAACAAGACCTCCACTTTTTCAAGAAAGAAAAAAGACACAAGGTGAAATGAATATTGCCAGTTCCTCTGTGTGTGATGCTTTTATTTAATGCTAAAAATGAATGGGCTATACCAAAGCTGTCAAAACACAAATGGAAGGGCAGCTTCTCAAATTGCCCTGTCTCCTTCCCAAATCGGGCAAGCACTTACCCAGGCATTGGGAAGTAAGTAAGGATGGCTTTAGGACCCTGGCAGAGCCTCACACCTCTTTCCCAAAGCTTGGTTTAAGGCGGCACCACAAGGATTGGGGGGAGGGCGTCAAATGGCCTCTCACTGGGCAGCATATTATCAAGGTCTGTCCCTGCATATGTGTATTCACTGGCACACCTTAAATGTGATAGCACTAACACACGCTCCTGGGCCTTCTAAATGTTGTTCTGTTCTGGAGGTTTCCATGTGAGTGATTACAGTAGGAGCTTTACCTCCTAGAAAGCAAATATAAAGAGATTATGCAATTTAGATGTAACTGAGAATCTCTTTGAGAAACAGTAATTTAATTAAATTTCTCCTTGGGAAAAAAAATGTAGTTACACAACGACCTTGCAGCTGCTGGGGTTAGATGAGGACATGGAGGCCGACAGCAAGGGGCTTCCCATGAGGAAAGGAGCCTACTTATCTCTCCTTCTTTTGCGTCACTTGCAAATCCGAGAGCTGCAGGTAAAAAGAAAAATCACGTTCAAATGTTCATATTATGCATATTATACATTAGACTTATTTTTATTTCATCGTAAACGTCTCATTTGTACTAGAGAATTTGTTTGGGCATCCTCAACTACTTCAGATCCGTTGAAAGAACCCTAACCATCAGCACCTCGGGTCTTGCCTTGAGTGCCGGCCATCTGGTCTCCACTGCTGAAGATTCCTGTTGGGTAAATGCAGCCAAAGGGGGCAGAGGTGCCTATGGTGGTCTTGGTTCACACCCCTATGTGCATTATACACCAGCTGACTATAAGGTGAGGCATTTGGGGACTTTGTAAAATAGCTTCATAGACAGACACATGGATAAAAATAGGTGCGGCACCAAGGTAAACGGGTGCTGCAGCTGACCTTGCACGCAGAAGGGCCCTGGTTCAATCCCTGCCGCTTCCAGCTCGAAAAGTGCCTGCCTGAAACCCTGGAGAATTGCTGCCAATCAAAGTAGAGGATCTGAGATAGATGGACCAATGGTCTGACTTAGTGTAAGGCAGCTTCCTATATATATGGAGTAGGTCCTGCATGTTAGACTAGGATATAGCATATGGGGGCATTTAGGGGAATCCACAGTATCCTTACAACCCCAGCTCTATTTACGACAAGCTGTATTTACCCAAGCTGATGAAGTGCAGGTCATAAAATCAAAGCCGTATGCCTTATGCGGAAACGCATTTGGGTGTTCCACATCTGACACAGAGTTATAGATTTCTTATCTCTGTTCAAAGGTCGAAGCAGACAAATTAACATTAGGCAGATGCCTTAGTTGTATTGCTTTCAATGCCTGCTAAAGCCTTTTTTGCTTAGCCAGGCTATCCTGTTATGTAATTTTCTTGTGCACATTTGCTTTTCAAACTTTATTTTTCATTTGAAAAATAATTTTATTCTATCTTCTGTTTTTGTCTGTTTTTATTGCTAGTGTTAAATGGCTATTTTATATCGTTTTATGTAAAAACAGAGGGTGTTTTTTAAATTAAGTGGTGTATAAATTTCACTAACTAAATAAATGCAGCAAACACATGCACAAAGTCTCCCTCCTCTACACTGCAGCCTCCCCCATTACTACCCTAATCGTGTATTTTCAGAAGTGCCTCACAGATCTCATTGGGACTTGCTCACCAGCAAGCATGCTTAGCCTTGCAGCCTTAAAGCAATCTGTTCTATGGATGGGTCAGACTTTTAATGGGTGAGCTTGAAATTCACAAAAAATACACTGCTTCAACTCCTAAATCTCATTGCCAATCAGAACTGAATCTTCCTCCACAAGTTTACAGCAGGTCAAACTCTTCCATACCTTTACAAAACTATTGAAAGTTACACACACACACACACACACACACACATGTATGTACGTATGCCCACATACCCACATATACATGCACTGTTTTATTTTGTACTTCTAATATAGGCTTCATCGTGTATTTATTTTTAATCTGTCCCTGGCACAGGTTCACAGTGTGCAGTTTATGGAGTTTGCAGAGGTAGAAAACCATGATGATTTTTACACCACAGAAGACATGTATGTCCACACCCAGGATCAGCGAGGGGCTTTTGTGATGTACGATGTAGCCATCCAGGACCTGAGAGAGCTAGAAAAGCAGCTTTTGCTTGTGGCAACCCAGTACATTGAGGCAGGGAAAGGTAAGAATCAGCACAGTTTGGCACACTTCTGCAAATGAGAAGGACGGGGGGGGGAGCACAAATGGGAATGATCATTCACAAGGAATGATCACCAGCCCAAAAGCTGGTTTCCCAAAAGCTTGACCAGGGTGCCTGACTTTACTAAATGTCAGTTTATAGTAAGATGCTTATTGTCAGTTACTGAGCCAGCCTAGCAGAGTGGGACTCTGGACAGTTTTCATATGGTTGTGTGAAATGTTGAGGTCTATGTAGGTGTTTCCCAAACTTGGGTCCCCAGCAGTTTTTGGACTACAACTCCCACCATCCCTAACTAGCAAGACCAGTGATCAGGGATGATGGAAATTGTAGTCCGAAAACAGCTGCAGACCCAAGTTTGGGAAACACTGGTCTGTGTCGATGGTGACACAGCAAGCACCTTTAGGCACCTCATATCACAATGTCTAGTCTATACTTGTTGTTGGACTGGGGCAAGGGACCTTTTTCAAGTAGAGGACTACATTCCCCTGTGGGCAACCTTCCAAGGGCTGAATGTCAGTGTTGGGTGGGGTCAGAGGATGTCACTCTTTTGCGCAGCAAGCTTCTTTCCAGCCAGTGCCAGATTTACATGCAAGCTAAACAAGCTATAGCTTAGGGCCCCACTCTCTTGTGGACCCCCAAAAAATGTAAAGGAAAAAAACCTGGATGTACATTTCCAAAATATAAGATAAAAAACAAATAAAATAAAACCTACATATAGCAACAGTTTGGTGTTGTGTAGGCTCCTATGATGTAATTAGGTCCATAAATTACCATGTAGCATATATTCAACACAAAAACCAGAGACAATTTGTTGTTGACAAAGGACAGCTGGACATATAAAGGGCCCCATTACCTTCAGTAGCTTAGGGCCTCATCAAACCTAAATCTGGCCCTGTTTCCAGCCATGTAAAACCCAGAGGTTTATCACACTCATCTCTCCAACCTTCATCCAGGCAAGCAGAAGGTATCATTACAGTTTAGATATTCATCTCACCCAGGCAAAAGCACTTAAGAGGTTGTGGAACAAGGTTGGTGGGCTGTGTGTGGCTTGGGAGAGCCCTTGGAGCCAGATAGAGAGGTTTGGAGAGCCGCATTTTGTTAAGTAGGCATTGTTCTTCCTTAGCTTGCTGGTTTCTGTGGAAATGCCTGTTGTGTTGTTTTTCCTTTTCGAGGTCACAAAGCATGCCGTGATTCCAGTAATAGCAACTACTCAGCCTGGGCTCATGCATCAGTGGATCGATCTGCAGTAATCCTTGACCTTTGGACTTGTGAAACAGCTTTCTTAGAAAATAAATGGCAGGTGTATATATATATATTCACATTATTTTTAAAAACCAACCAATCTGAGCTCCTGTTACATTTGATACTTTTTAAAAATTAAAATTATTTCTCATCCTTGCTCCCAAAGTTGCCTAGGGCTCTCTCTGTGTGTTGGACTATTCAAACCAACCATACTTGCAAACAGCTATCATTAGCATTTTTGGAATATAGTATTTGATATCCCCCTGCCCCCAGTCATCTTATGTAGCTCTAATAGCTCTAATGTATCTGAAAAACTTAAATTAATTGGTTTGGATATTTTCCAGGGCTGTCATAATTCAGAGACTAAAAGTGTGAGATGTGACAAAATCCAAGGCAAATATCAGACTAATGTTTCATTGATTTTCAGTGGGCTTACTCTTAAGTATCACTTTAATCTGAATGCTCTATTGTTATTAAATGAATATGAAGCTGATTTTTAAAATTATACTCAATTTTTATCATCTGAAATGCAGTGCTGCAAAAGAACTTGCATTACAAAACATTTGATCTTGAAGCATTTTAACTCTCCTGTTCCACAGCCCATCCAGCCCTTCCTTTATAGAAATTAAGGTCCCCCTTTCCCAAAGTCCCATCCCCAGGATGGCTAAGCCACATAAAACAGAGCTGACTAAATTAACAAATAAGAGAGAGAGGTGAAATAGGGAAACTTAACTTTTTAAAAAAGAATAGAGAAATTATTATTCTTTTTTTTTAAAAAAAACCCACCTATATATTTTTGCTTTAAATCTATTTTCAGCTTTTGAATAGTTACTTTGAAGCATATCAACATGCATTAGATTCAGAAGAAAGATTTGCTTTGGCCCAAGTTGTAACAGACATCATGTACAGACGCCCTCGATTTGATTTCCATCTTGGGTATTTTGTGAACATCTATAAAGATGAGTGTGCTTGCCTTGAGCTTCACCTACAGCTGGTGAGAGGTGTTCTGAACAAACAGGTTAGTGGACTCTTTGAGTTTTTATTTATTATTTTTAATCTATTTTCTTACATTTATATCCCACTTTTTCTGCTTCATGAGGCTTGTGTTTTTATTTATTTGGTTTTTAGATAGATAACCAACGTGAATATAACCACAGGATTTGGCGTGATGGTCCCAAAGGTGGCACCTGTGAATTTGGTTTCCCCCCATATATAATTGCAAAACAATTAATTGCTATTAATAACACCCCGTGAGTAATGTGTGTCTCTCTTTGTCATATGATGCAAGTACTGTATTATAAGGGAGCCCATCTTTAACTTGCTCAGGCAGAGTCTTCCACAAAAAGTCACACTGTTATCCCTTTGAATTAAAGTGATGTTGGCGCAGATAAGCTAATCAAACTGTGTAGATGAGTAGCTTTGCTTTGTCAGCTTTCACATGTAGCATTGCCATGTCTCACAACACGGACCTAGTTTGACAATGTTAAGCCAAATTGAACAAATGTGGCTTTTCCAAATGAAGATTTTATTGACAACATTGCAAAGGCACGTTTACAAAGGGTTTTCAGCCCCCCACATTACTCCTTTAAACTATGGAGGTTTGAAGGAGAAGTAGGAAGGGCAACTGGGAGTGTACCTTCCTCACCAAACCTCCCATCCCACTCCCCACTGACATTGCCAAACCTCCCCTTAGACCCCTCCACTGTTGAGGGAAGGCCAAGAACACGAGCAACAAAGGGGAGGAATATTTTCTCACATTTGTCCCCTACCGACTAGCAATGGTAGCAAATAACAGCAGGATGGAAAGGAGATATGCTCTCCTTCACTCTTCGGTGGCAGCAGCAGGACAAAGGAACAAAGGAGAGAAGGCCTTCCTATCCTTCATCCTGCTGTTGCTGTCACTGCCACTAACAGGAGGAAGGAGTGACAGGTGAGGTGGGCAGTGGCAGCAGAGTATGGCAGTTGCTGAGGAGGTGCCCCGTCCTGCCCTGCCTGTTCCTTTGTGGCTCACCTGAGCCAGCCACCGCCCATGCTGCTAACTCACTTGGCTGGTCAGCCTGCTCTGCCTGCCTGGGCTGCTCACCTACAGTGCAGTTTTCATGGCTCCCCATGATGACGTTCTTACATTGTCATTATATACTAAGATACAGAATGATTTATAAAGGGAGAATATGTATTTACGCAATTTACATAAAACACTCAGTATGTAAACGTTTGCATGGAATGTATCAGATTTCAGGTTAGCTTAAACAAAACTATCATTTGTCCTATTAGGCTCCTTTAAAACAAGAGTTATTTCTCGTAATGTAATGATTCTATCCTTTCATAATGCTTTTTAATTTTGCTTTTGTTTTTAAAGTTCGGCTTTGAAGAACATTTATTTGCTCGAGTTCCACCCTTCCCTTGGCCTAGTATCTTTAGTTCCTAAAGCTCTGGGTCATATCCTCCAGGAGTTCCAGCAAAGCTGTAGGCCAAAGACAGCCAGGGAGGCAATTAGTCTGGAAAAACATGTACTTCAACTTGCCCTGGACACATGGCTGACCATGGAACAGCCAGAGTCTTTCTATGGCTCTCAAATTCAGAAAGATGTATGTATGTCTTCTACATTTTAAATCTGTGGTGATTTTGTCTTTTTTTAAAAAATAATTCAGGCTATGATATACACGCTTACCTGAAAGTAAGTGCCCTTTTGTTTAATGGGACTTACTTTCAAGGAGACAAGCATAGGACTCTGCTGTTAGTGATCTCTGTTGCAGACGCTACACATTCATGTCAGTTAAAATGGACTGATCTGTTGATGTGCTCTACAAATCTTCTTTCCCTTGTTGACAGAGTCAACTAAAAGTTTCAATACAAACTTTTAAAGATTTTATGCTTGTGAGCTGGACAAATGTGTTTTTGGTTTTGCACTGTAAGAGGCGCTTGTTGCTGTGTTTATGGCTAAAATAAATAATATTTAATAGGGTATCTTCTACTATATAAATCTTCCCACTGTTTTAGATAATCTGGGGAAGTCCTCTTGTATATTCTCCTGCCATCTGAAGTATGTAGGTAGAAGCAGGTAGAAACTCGTGATTGATTGAACTGTTTCCGTTTCTGCTTCTGCAACACAGCCATGAGAGATCCATTTTGCTTGCCTTCTACTTGAAGTGGAAAATCTATTTGTTTCCATAAACCTTTGACCAGCTAGATGTTGATTTAGATTTGCTTTTCTCCCTGATTCCCTGCTGCTAGTTGTTTTAACATTAGCTGATTTCTCTTGTCTATTGTTTGTATGTTGTCATATTTTAAATTGTTTTATATACTGTCTTTGATCTAATCTACATTGACCTGGTTCACACATAAGCCATGGCTTAGCATGAATGGGCAAACATGCTAGCTCCTGGAGAGATCATAGCCACTTTGCTCCTTTGGGTCATTTTGCTGCTGCACTGAGCTGAACCTTGGCTTGACTTTATTGGAGATATAACGGTAATATTGTGCAGCTTTAAGTTACTGAAGCATAAAAACTGACTCCTTTGGATCAAAACATTGTTCAGGCCCATAACTTTGATTCAAGCTTTACTTGTAGAACTTTCTTCAAAACAGAACAAAAAACAGTAAATGATACATTCAAACATTCCATAAAGTCTTGTGCAAGTCCAGTATGGGTTCATCTTATTAAAAATAAAAGATAATTCCAAACAGACATATATGCAAAAGTCTGTCTCCTTACAGCCTCCATTTTGCTTGGAGTTATTTTCTCTCCCTTCAGGAGACTCATTTGCACATCCTTACTCCCACAGAGCGTGGGAACAATGATTCAGCCACCACCCTTCCAAGATGATGAATCTGCGGTTCAATGGCACCCATGTGATCTAAGGTTAAACACTCACATATTAGCTAGCAGAGAACAGTAACAGTTATCAATCCATCTAGGAGCTCAGAGAACCCTTATTCTTATTCTTTAGCTTCAATGGAATCTTCTAGCTAATCCCTTTCACCAATACACATAGGCATTCTCCATTTCAGTGTCTATTAAACCATTATATTTAACAGCCTTAACTTGTCATCTGAACTTGGGCTCGTGGTTTGATAAGTCAATTAAGCAACAACATTATTTTTACTGGCTGTTGAAAGGTGTATGTCCCTCATAGTTATTCACAGAAGTTCTGGTTGAAGATCCTGGTCTTGTAAGAGAGATTGCTATGTCAGCACTGAAATCAGCAGAAGAGGGGAAGCAGAAACAGGGTAATGAAAAGCAAGATTTTATTCTGAACATCTTTTCAAGGCTCCTTGAACTTCTGACCCTCCGCCATCGATTGATAGAGGCAGCGGTAGAAAGTGCACAGCTGCAGAGGTAAAGTAATGGGCACATGGGATGGCAATGCAGGGAGCTATATTGAAATCCCAATGAAGATGGATTGAAAGTAACCCTTAAGGACTTTTGTGCAGCAGGTGTTTGTTTTTTCCTACTCTTGGGGTATGTAGGTTAAAATGCATATCCAGTGTGCCATAATATTGGGACTCCTGTTGACATTTAGGTCTCTCCTCGTCAGTCCCTCCAAACCACTATTTCAGGTACGCCGCCTTTATTACACCAGAATGGGGAACCCCTTTCAGCCCAAGGGCTACATTCTCTTCTGGACAACTGTTTGGGACCCACATGCCAGTGGTGGGTGGGGCCAGAGCAATGAATGTGAATTTTACCCACCCACCCATCCAGGCAAGCAAGAAGCACGATCAGAGTTCAAGGATACATTCCAGCCAAGCAAAAACAGTCAAGGAAGTGTGTAAAGCATAGCAAGTGTGGGTCCTGAGGGCCAGACAGAGATGTCCCCCAGCCCGGAGATTCCCCATCCCTGTTTTATACCCACAGTCAAATTGCCCACTGTCTCCCACACCTATTGAGACACAGAATTATTCTTAAATAGCGCACAGTTGCTGGCAAACAAAATTTCTGTTTCTAACAAAAGCAAGAGTTGCCAGCAAGGGTGACCCTGACAGTGGCTAAAGAAACATTGCAAAGTTAGATGCATGTGTTCTTTTCCTTTTAGACTCTACAAAGAATTTGCAGGAGAAATGGGATTTGATGAGTTCCATTTATACTTAAGGCCTGTGCACTTTGAATTTGCAACTCACAAAGAGAAAGCAGACCAGCCCTCACCAATATTTGTTACTTCTCTTCTGGAGCATCGTGATAGTAGTGTGGATAGGTAAACCAGAGCTTTATGGGTATTTTGGCACATTTTCCTCTTCTTTCGATCAGCCCCAAACGCAACATATCTAGGTCCAAATGATGTGGAAATAGAACAGCTATTCTTTCTTAAAACTTTCCAAATTGATCTTCTTTCTAAGCATTGTCATAAAGTGTGAATGGAGCTTCTGTTGTTTTAATTCACCCTTTTCAAGATTAGTATTTTAAAAATAAAAAGCTAGTATAGTTTCACAAAAGAAAAGTGCATATAAGGAGTGAAATCAAATCCCCCCCCAGCCAAATTCAATGCAGCTCATCTATTTCAGGGTTTCTGAGGCACCAGTGTTTATTAACACAAACTGCTGACGGTTTATTCAATGAAAGAGACCATAACTGTTATTTTGCCCTTGGTAGTATTTCTTAGAGGCTGGGATGTGGATACTCCATAAGCCTACAGATATATTGTGGGTCAGGTATTCACATTTATACTTAAGGTCTGATTAACTTTGCCCAGTTAATCATCCAGCCCTCAGTTGTAGCATAACACACTCTCCCAGTCTGCTCTGTAGCCATGCTGTGTGCATATTTGTATTCTCAATAGGCACAGCCCTCCTAGATTTGCAAAATTGCAGTGACTCTATGTCCCCTGCCTTCTACACGGTGGGGGTGGTAGAAGAGTACTGTAATTAAACAAATGACTTTTGCAGTTATTTGTAAGCAGTCTCCCATATGAAATTAAAACCAATCACAAACTAGCAGAATGTATGATTTAGCAAAAGTGCATTTCAGAAATTTGCTGTGGCTTTCAGAAACAGATTTCTTTAAATCTATACAAAGAAATATGTCACACATCTCCAATGTTTGCCTTGTGAGACAGTCCTCCCCTCTATTTATTTTAAATATATACTGCTTTTGGAAATGTGTCTGATTTTATTTGTCTGTTTGTTTAATTTATATCCCGGCCTTACTTCCAAAGAAGCCCACTTTGCAGTGGTATCATTGGAGACATGAGCTTAGATTCTAACTTCTTCTTCTTTGGTGATCACTCATAGCCGAGTCAGATTGTCTTCCGTAAACATGGTTTTAACAATGGGTCCATAAGTGACTGTGGAGGCCAATTCTGGATCCACACGTCCTTCCACACTGGGGGCATTGGTTTCCAGGTGGGAGTTGATCACGGTGTGGATTTGCCAAGCATGCCTTTCTCTTAGGTTCACAGAAGGGTAGTTAGGATCAAAGTCATGTTCTGTAGATTAAAAATATTTGTAATAAAAAATGTGAATAAGAAGCAAGCACAGCACTTTCCCTTTTCATTTATTTACATTTCTAGGTTCATGAATGCTTTCATATTAGTTTGTGTAATTTAGAAATATTTACCTCTTGCAGATATGTTCCGTCCAGCTTAATGTTAAACATCCATGATATTGACAATCAAATTGGAAAATTTAGCTTTCGTACAAGAGACAGCATTCTTCAGGTGACTGAATTATTCCCCCCCCCCCAGTAATTCTCAGTACTGTACAACCACAATGAATACATTTTATTCCCTCCCTCCCTATAAATTTTCTTTTGTCTTGGACCAGAAGTTATTTGAGAAGCAGCAGTGTTCTGGGTTATCATTTTTAATATAACTGTACCCTGACTATCTCAGTCACTGTAAAAAGGGGATCTAAACTGTGCGTAAATTACACTGTAGATGCACCATTTCTAAGTTGAAGTACCTAATTATACAGGTAGGTAGCCATGTCGGTCTGACGTAGATGAAACAATAAAATAAAATAAAATCCTTCCCGTAGCACCTTAGAGACCAACTAAGTTTGTCATAGGTATGAGCTTTCTTGTGCATGTTATACAGTCATACTGTACCTCGGTTTAAGTACACCTCGGTTTGAGTATTTTCAGTTTAAGTACTCTGTGGACCTGTCTGGAACGGATTAATCCACTTTCCATTACTTTCAATGGGAAAGTTCGCTTCAGGTTAAGTACGCTTCAGGTTAAGTACGGACTTCCGGAACCAATTGTGTTTGTAAACCGAGGAACCACTGTACAGATCTCAGCATCTTTAGCTACCTTAAGCTCCCAGTATAAAAGTATACTGCATATGCAAGCTTATATTGCACTTAATTATTGTTCTAGATCTATGCAGAATAAAATCCTGTATCTGAATGCAAGGGAAAAGATTTCAGTGAGTCTAAGGATAAGTACATCTATATCAAGGAAAAACTGTGCAACTTCATGTTATGGTTATTATATGGTCCTAATCTTTTTAATCTTAATTCTTCAGCTGTTACTGAAGTCCCATGGAATAGAAAACCTTCAGATTGCTCTCGCCTGCCAAGTCACTCATAAAAACACACTGGTTGTTGCAGTTCAACAGGCTGCATTTTGCCCCATGATGCAGCCCTCACGGACTTTGGACATGAAGGTTTGCATTTTCTCCCTCTCTCCAACTATACATGGAATGCAGTTGTGTAACTTTTTATTACTTTTTGAAAATGAAAATCACTCACCAGAGGCTACAGTTGGAAAGCAAGTGGGGAAGGTATATGTAACCCTTCCCCTATAGGCTACTAGGCTCCTCAGAATCGCCCTGTCATGTTGTCAGAATCCAAGTTTGGGGCAAGTACCCTTTGATGAGAATCCAAGCAGAGATTTAAATCACACAATATACAGCAAAGTAAAGCATGGAAGTATAGGCCATTAGACCTTTAAAACACGTCTTTCCAAGTGAGTTCCCAAATAGTCCCCTCTTCCCCTAGCATAGGAAAAAACCACACATTAAGTTAACAATTGTTTACTTATGAGCTCTCTAAAGGTCAGGTTCATGTACTTTTCCATACATCAGTCAGAAATGTTGCACAGGCAGTAAAACGTAGTATAGTTCCAAATGGTGAAAGGTCCTAAATTATTGGTATAAGAACTTAAGAGTGGCTTGTGAGAGCCATGCGGTCTGAGCTGGAGCAACTAGCTCAAACCTCTTTACACGTTGAGCTTCTCAGGTAGACAGAGGGAGGAACAAAGACTTGATTACCTAGTTCCTCTCAAGGTGAGCTAATCATGGCAGGATAGCTTACTCTATGGTCTTAAGCCCTTAATGCATTAATTAGACCAGCAATTTGGTTATATGAGGCTGTTTATCCCACAGCAGGAACCATTAGGTAATGGATTATCTGCATTAGGTAATGGGCAGTGGTGTAGATTTGTGTAAAAGGAAATGTGTTTCTTTAATGTTTCAGGAAGGAGGTCTAAGTCTGAGGAGTCAGAGCAGTTCAGCAAGTAGAAGTTCTATGGTTGGAACTGAAACAGAAGACCAGTTTCTGGCCGCAGCGCCATTGGTTTTACATTCCATTCAACATTTTGCAGCAGGACGCAGCATTTTAAAAAGGTAGGTTGATAGTATAATGGGCTGCAGAGTGTTTTCCATGTATGTACGCATGCATGTTTCTATGCACACACGGCTCTTTCTTTCATTTCACCTTGAGACTACAGTTCTAAGCATTCTTACCAGGATGCAAGAACCACTGATATCCTCATGTTCCTGCCTCTTCCAGCACTTTCAAAGACCCCATTCCCATAGCTTATGGCATCCACGTATATCCATTGACATGATCCCACAGTGTTGCGGTTTGGCTCAATCCATACAAGTATTCATTTACAATCCCATGGATATTTCTACCAGTTTTTTTGCTCTCCCCTTTCTGGCTGGGCAAGGAATGGATGAGAAATTAATTTATTTTATGTCCTGCCATTCCTCAAAGGACCTCTAATGCTGTACTGGGGACAACCCCATGATAGGTCCTGCTCATACCAGTGGTGCTAGATCACATTACCGGAAATAAGTGTTGTGTTGTTAGAAAGGAGCCACAGCTGACAAATAGTATTTGCAAAGTCGTGATATTTACAATAAGCGTGGATTCCTTAGTTAAAATCAGTTTCTTTAATTATGGCATGAATACTAAATGTTTATAAAGTGTAGATATGAGGTAAATATTAGTTGTTCAACTATGTAGTTAGCCTGTTAATAGTAAAATGTCAGTATTTCTATCTTCAGGATAATATTATTGCTCATTTTCCAGGCCTCGAGAAGCTTTTGTTTCAATTCAGTTGGAGAAACAGGGTCCACGGGACATGATGCTGAACACGTTCATTCAAAAGAAACAAATCCTGGGGACTAGAATGCAAAATCCTGTAAGTGTGCCAGGAAATCATCTAGGAATTTACTTACATTTTGTTGTTTTCAGGCTAACCCTTAGTGAACTTTTTGGCTTCAGAATCAGTGCACTTCCAAATGTTTGGGAGTTGTTTTAAAAAACCCACAATATTAGAAGCTCAACTGGAGTGTATTGTGGAAACTCAGCCTAATATAAACCAGCATGCTTTGGCACAAAAAGGGTGTAAGCAGCTAGTAAGGGATGCCAAAAAAGAATTTGAGGACCATATTGCTAAATACCGATACATCAAGGCCAACAAGAAGTTATTTAAATACATTACAGGGAGGTGGTTGGATGACAAGGAAGTCAAATATGTGCTAAAGGAGGATAAAGAGATTGCGGAAAAGCTGACTTATTTATTTATTTATTTATTTATTTATTTATTTATTTATACCCTGCCCATCTGGCTGGGTTTCCCTGGCCACTCTGGGCGGCTTCAAACAAATATAAAAATACATTAAAACATCACAGATTAAAAACTTCCCTAAACAGGGCTGCCTTTAGGTGTTTTCTAAATGTCAGGTAGTTGTTCATCTCCCTGACCTCCGATGGAAGGGAGTTCCACAGGGCGGGTGCCACTACCGAGAATTATTTAGAAAGTGAATTATTTGCAACTTTCTTCGCAACAGAAAATATAGGGAACATTCTAGTGCTTGAACTAACTTTTGAAAAGGGGACTCTGAGAAACTGAGACAGATAGTGGTAATGAGAGATGAACTTTTAGGCCTAAAAAAGGGCAACCACACACATCAATAGGATGGAGCAACTTCCCTATGAAGAGAGGTTGCAGCATTTGACTTTTTGAATACACAACTTTCCAATGACGTGTGTCTTTGTAAGATAATAAAAAGGTAAAGGGGCCCCTGACCATCAGGTCCAGTCGTATATATATATGCATAATTATGTAAAACTCTGGAAATCTTATTTAAAAGAAAAACAAATTTTATAATTTGTTGCAGGAGGAAGTTGAAAAAGTCAAAAGAGAAGTTATTGTTGAATACTGCCATAAGTAAGTACACAAAATCTATACACCATATCTCCGCCAAAGGCTAGTGGAGTTTGTATGTAAAAAGTTTATTTTCCTATTCTTACTGCAGGCCAATGCTATATTGGTATGATGTGGACGTTTCAGTAATGGGGATACAAAGCCAAACAGTCTGTCCTTAGTCGAAACAAAACAAAAATTGTGATTGATATGAGCTTTTGTGTGCATGCACACTTATTCAGTCTGTCCTTAGATAAGCTAGAAAATAGAAGAGAGTAATGTCCAAGTCCATAAGTAAAAAACAAAAAGCCTGCCAAGATGTAACAAAGCGAAACACAAACAACATAAATAATACTAAAATAATTTCAACAGGGCCAGTTGGGAAGTAAAAGCAGTCTAGTTATGCTTCAGGCAGTTTCTGCAAATAAACTACCTATATAAGAACAATTGTAATAATCTGGGTCACAGCAGTTGTTTGACAGTCCATTATGTCCTGGGAAGGGGGAAGAGAGGGAAGGAGGAAGAGAGGTGGTGAGTGGCGGTTATCAAGATAGGCAATCCTGAATAAAGAATAGTACACCCTGATTCCTCAGGAGCAAAGGTGTTTTCACCTGGGACATCAATTTTGGATCTTGTAATATTGCTAGCAACAAATTGTGTCCCCTGTTGCTACATGAATTTTATGTGACTCACCTGAGGAAACATAAGAAGCCTGTAGCTGGATTGGATACTGATATCAACAGCCTAAACAGTAAATGCAACCTATTTCCAGTTGTGTAAATGTAAGAATCACACAACTGCTTTGTATGGAACAATGGAAAATATTTAAAGGCGTCTGCATTCAAATGAGTGCTACCATTTATCCTTCACTAACATTGAAAAGACAATGTATTTTACACAACACATTTTGTCCACTCATGAGCAAGAGAGCACTAAGAAATTACGAGATTTATTCTGTGCTAATATTTACAATTTAGGTATGTCCTTTACATTTCAGTGAAAATGTAAAGCAGGGAAACTGGTTCTTCAGATATGAGCACGATAATCTTTTGCTAATGCTAAACTTTGGTACCATTTTAGGATGACACATCGTATATCACAATACTCTCTTCGAAGTCAGATCATTGCTTATTACAACAGTTTAAAATCTATGCTAGATGATTTCCCCAGCGTGAGAGACAAATACTTCATGATTGGGCAGCCGCAAGAGAAGAAAGAAAAACAAGAATTGAAAGAAAAGCCTGAAGATGATCCCAGGTATGTAAATACTCTTAGCTGCTTGTTTGTAGAGTTCCATATCATATTGTTTTGCTAATTGGGGACAGTGGGATTACTGCTGCTAGCCAATAGTTTATTTCTTTCTGGCTATTAGACAGATATAATCCCATCAGAGAAAAAGGCAGAATATAAATAAATCAACAACAACCCTTTGAGGTAGGTTAGGCAGAGAGACAGTGACAGCCCCAAGGTTACCGGTAAGCTTCATGGCAGAGTGGGAATTTTAACCTGGCCTCCCCAATTCTAGTTCAGCATTCTAATCACTACACGTGGTCAAAGGATATGATGGTAAGCTTATAAAGAGAGGGAGAACCATGCAAATAAAGCCCATAAGTGTTATCTTCAAAGTGGAATTAGAAGCCCACCTCCCTTCCCCTGTTAGACGGAGAGGTAGCTTAGGAGGCTGCTATTTGGTTTGCTTGTTTTATCATATTTTCCTTTGGAAAACTCGGAGCAGCTTATGGGGTCTTCCACTGTTTCTCATTTAGTCACTTTATCAATTCCACACCAGCTCAGTTTCCACACTGCTGAGCCTATTTTTGCTGCTGTTGTGTTGTGGGCCACTTGGGAGAAATTTGTGTGAAAAGGCACCACTTAATATAGTAATTATAAAATTATGATTATATAGGTTATATTTCTTGTTTTTATATATGCATGTACCACATGCAGCAAACAAAAAACAACTATATAGCTGTTGTGCAAAAATACCTGTTGAGTGCCACAGAACATTGCGATGTGATTGTGCAAGTAATTCACTTTCCTTCCGTAACAACTCAGGTCATTCCAGACACGGCCTCGTGGCTTGCTGTCCACAGATGGACAGTCCTTCTTGAATCTGTGGTTCATCCCTCACCCTTCTGAAGTCCTATCTGTGTTTAAAATGCTACCAGAGAAGGTTCGTATATAGTCCTGAAGATAACTCTTGTTACTCAAAATGTATAGATCAAGGTGGTCCAACATGTGGCCCGTTATTCCTTTTTTGGTGGCCCCCTAGCAACATTTGGTGCCCCTCCCTGTCCTTACACTGCCTTCCCAAGCGGGGTAAATGAGGCACTGTGATTTGGGAAGGAGGTGTGAGGGCTCTGACAGAGTCCTTTCCAAAGCCCAGTTAGCGCTTTTCGAGTATGGGGAAGAAGGTGGGAGGGCTCTAGGACCCTGATATAGCCTCGTGCCTCTTTCCCAATGCACTGTGCCACACTTAGCCAACTTTGAGATGGCAGCAAATTTTGGCCTCGCTCCCCACCTGTTCGCACAACAAGGCAGTGTGCAGCTCACGGCTTCTGTGTTGAAGTACTCCTGTGGCCCACTTGGTATGAAAGGTTGGGCTGCCATGGTTTAGATTAACCTGGTACTGGTCTCTTTTGTCATGTTGCCATATTGTGCTGCCGTTGAAATATTATTAGGCACTGGATCCAGAGGAAAGTGTGCTATAGGGGCCTTGGAAGCTATCATGGATTTTTCTGAAAAGGCTGGGCTAGGGAATGTGGGAGGATTTCTGAAAACTGGGTAGAAGACATTTCCATGAATGTTCTATTCGCAGAAGTACCCCCCTCCCTTTTCTCCAGTCCCTTGCACCACAACCTTTACTCCCGAAGCAGGGTTGCAGTGGCATGGTAGACTTGCCCAAAATCTAGCAGAAGCACCCTGTATGAACAGAGTTGCATGCAGTTTGGGCCAATCCCCCCACCCTTGCAGTGTCCTGCGTAGCCTTTGGATTGAACCCAATGTACTTAGGGGTGTGTGGTTAGGCGAAGGGGTGTGTGGTTAGCAGCCATGGTGGAGAGAGCCGTCTGAGGCAGTTGTAAGAGGGAGGAACTTAAGACCTTAAAACTGCAAACCCCACTCAGTTCTTGAATATTAGATGTTCTATTGCCAAATGATGAGATACATGGGAGGGAGGCAGCTACAAAATTAACTCCTAAGCAAAAACTGATCTGGTCCTCTCCAATGGTAATCCCAAAATCTACCACCTCAAGTGGTCTGCCTCTTTTGTCTAATGGCAGAACTAACCTTGAATGAAATAAATATAGAAAGCCTATGGGATATTAGTAATATTTTCTGGAATGGATTTTGAACAGTTAGTAAAGGTAGCAGTCCAATCTAGAGACTCCCTTAAGGTGTTTTCAGATGAGGCCTCAGTATTGCCAATGGGTTGTTGGCAACCTTTTCTTTTAACTTATTGGATTTTCCCCAGAAATAGGGGGAAAAATGATTAAATGGGGGTGGGGGACAAGCTGGTGTTTTGATGTTTATGATGTTGTGTGATGCTACAGTGTATGAGAAGCACTGATCCAGGCTCATGCAGAGCTAAGCCCAGGGCAGGAGTCTTGAGTTATAAACTCAAACAAAAAAAAGCGCCTGGTCACTGGTGGGGCCCCCCCAGCAGCTTAGCCCTTTGAGGCCCAGGGCAAGTGTTCCTGGCTGCCCCCCTCCCCTGTGTGGGCCTGCACTGATCCCATAATTAACACCCATTAGATTGCAAATAGCAGCTGCTGCTTTCAGTTTGAGATTGCTAAATGGCTAATTGATTATGATTTGTGTTTAATTTTTGAAAGATTTTTCTCCCTCTATTTCCCTCCCTTTTCCATAGACTGGCTTCAGAGCCCTGAGGCAGACACTGCAAATTGTTGCAGCTTTTCACGACATTATTTCCTACATTTTCAGCTTTGCACAGCTAGGAAATGCAACAGGCTGCTTTGATTATGTGTGTCCTCCTGACCATCTCACTGCAGAATGGGGAGGGACTGAATGGATCGGTTAGTAACAGATGTTCTTCTTTGAAACAGATAATGAATGTAAGGGCAAGTTTGTTATGCGCTGTTCAAAGGAATACTTTGGGTATACAGGTGTCTTAAATCAGAAACTGCACATTTATGCTTAACATCTGTGATTTTCTTTGTGTGTGTGTGTGTGTGTGTGTGTGTGTGTGTGTGTGTACATGTGTACATACATACATACATACATACATACACACACTATTTTCAAATTAAGAGTTTCTGGTTTGGGAAATATTTTCTCAAACCATATTGGCTGGTGATCCAGTCGTGTATGGGTCTTCCTGGGTTTTCCTGTGGTGGTGGTGGGGGTTCTTTCCCTCACACATTTGACACATTTGTATCTGAAGAACTGTGCATGCACACGGAAGCTCATACCAGGCATCCCCAAACTTCGACCCTCCAGATGTTTTGGACTACAATTCCCATCTTCCCCAACCACTGGTCCTGTTAGCTAGGGATCATGGGAGTTGTAGGCCAAAACATCTGGAGGGCCGCACTTTGGGGATGCCTGGCTCATACCTATGAGAAACTTAGTTGGTCTCTAAGGTGCTACTGGAAGGAATTTTTTTATTTTTTTGTTTCGACTACGTCAGACCAACACGGCTACCTACCCGTAACAAGTACATTTGACACAGTTCAAGTTAAACATTTCTGGGTTTTTTGTGGTAAATATTCTTACTTGATTTTCTTTCATGCTCTATGAGACTGTAATCTGAAATCAGTGAGATTTACTGCTGAGTGAAACATCTTCAGCTGAATTGTCAGATGTTCTAAAGAAGGACATCCAGTTCATTGAAACAAAAGATGGGCAGGGAGGGGATTCCTGGGCCCATATTTAAACTACAAACCTGTACAGCCCTAATTTAATGAAAAGCTACTACTGTATACATTTGCCATTATGTATTATATTGGATCTTGTTCACAAACCAAATTATTCAATCAAATAATGTTTGATGGTCCTTCCAGTAGCAGCTTAGAGATCAACTAAGTTTGTTTCGGGTATGAGCTTTCGTGTGCATGCACACTTCTTCAGACTTAGTTGGTCTCTAAGGTGCTACTGGAAGGAATGTTTTAACTGTCTGCTGAAATGGTTACCGTATATTTTATGGCTTGCTGGTAGCTGAGACTCATAAGCTGGGTTTTGTCACAGTTTTCTCTAGAATGGAACATGGTTGTATTTTACCAGTTCTTATGTTATGCCTGACTGTGTATGTGCATCCATGTCCATGAGTGAGTGGATGTATGCATGCATGTTCAGACTCATGATCTTTGTGCATGTTTGCACTAGGGTGTGACATACACGCTGCAGATGTTGATTGTTTGTGGTGCTTTCAAGAAGTAAAGAGCAAAGTAATGTTTCTAAAAGAAACTAGTCAACTTTCTCTGCAATGGTTAAACATAGATTGTGTGTGTGCATTCTGATCCTATCCTTGGCTGTAATTACAAGGGCTGAGCTGGTTTGCCTCCTTGAGACTGTAGGGGCCGAGCTCCTGTTGTCCCAGTGCCACCATTGCCTCCCATAGGTTTCAGTTGGACTCAAATTAATTGGGTAGAAGCACTGGATGTAAGAATGAACTAAATAAGGCAAATAAATGCCATGATATTTTATTTTTGGGTGCTGTTGGGATTCTAGGTATTGAGCTCCAAGACCTGCAGAAAAAAATAGATAATCTTCATAGTCCCTCAGATCCGAAGAAAGTAGCCCAGATGCTGAGCATGCACAGAGAAGTTACACTTCTGCAGTTTGAGGCAGCTGTCAGACATTCTGTGCGGTAAGAGATTAGCATAGTTCAAAAATAAGGATGTTGATACAAGTTTGGGGGAAATGTCAAAAGGAAAGATCTGGCAGGTGTTTTCTTTAAGGCTGAAACCACACATTATGAGAAGTTGTACATCACTTTCCCTTGACTCTTTAAATTTCTTTTAACCAAAAGCTGTCATATGAAGATGTAGATTTAAATAGAGGAGGGGAGATGCACAGAGGCTGCCTATTCCCCCCTCCCACGCCCCCCCCCCACCCCTGGCCATGTGCCCCACTCAAAAGTAGCTCCCTGCTGTTTTCCCATTTATTTGAGAAAACATACAAGTACCACTATCTTTTCCCCTGGCAGCTAAAAAGCAGCTTGGGGCAGGGGCGAATTTTTTGAGGACAAAAATGTCAGTGAAAAAGTGTTAAACAACCTATCTTTCTCCCCTGCCCCATCATTCCTTCATTTAAATTTGCAGCTTCTTGAGTTTTCTTTTACAGTAGTTGTCTTTTATATATATATTAGCTGGGGGAAGTTGTGCATGATGTGGGTTTGTGCGTTTCAGCCTCTGATTCCAAAACTTATAATAGCAGCGCCGCCTGCGTTCTTACACCTGTTGTTTTGCTTTTATTGGAAACCTTTTTGAAAAACAAATTCTAAAAATAGCAGGTTTCGGTATTGTGCACCAAAGCCACCTTTAAAATTTCTGATCATGGGAGGTGTACATCTAGCAATATTTTAAACACTGATTAATCTTAAGAAGATATATAATAAAGATATTTAAATGTATTCTTTGTTCATTTCCATGTGTTGCAAAAAGGTGCTTCATTTCTGTGTTTTTGTAGAACCCTATGCTGTAAAATATAGATTTAAGAAAGTTGGTCATTCAGATTATTTAATCTGCATATTAGCTAATAAGAAGTTTTAAAATAATATAGCAGCCTTCACTAACCAGGTCCCCTCTAGAAGTTTTGGACTACAGTTGCCATCCATCCCGAAGTACACCGTCATGCTAATTTTCTAAATTATGGATGTATGGTGCAGTTTGAAAATAAGTACATGTTAAAATCAGACCTTTTTTAAAAAAAACCAAAAACAAAACATTGATTAATAAATAGGAAATAATTTTATCGTATTTGCTTTTATAATGTTTTTCCCCCCTGGTAACCCTCCAGAGAAGCATTTTTATCATATGGAAATGTTTCTGCCTATCAGAGCATTACGGATCACATTTACCATGGGTTGCCTCCCATAAGTAACACCATTGTTGGAAGTGCCTTTGCTTCCCAGCTCCAGCTTCCACAGCCACTCGATCCACATGGCCACAGAGTGAGTAAAATAGTCTTCCAAAGATTCCTCTTCCTTAACTGTTTCCTTCTCACTTGTATCATTGTTAGCTGTGCAATCAGCAATATATCTTTGTTGAAAAAACCAACATGTTTCCTTGGGGTATTTCTCAAAGTACAAAAGGTTTCATCACAACAGTCTCTGGTTTTTTTAGCCATTTCTCTTTAGACAGTCCACTCTATTCCCCCAGCAGTGGCATAACTGATGCCAAAATTTGAGCCTTTTGAGCCTCTTGCATCCTAAATCTCAAGATGGCTTAGGACCCAACACACTTGGTCTTAACTGCCGTCACAAGACAGCACAGTGTGGATAGCATGCAAAGGTGCAGTTCTTGCACAGAGTCAAGACCGGTGGCTCATTAACTGCAAACTGGCAGCTGCTGTGGGCACAGGACAGAATTGGCTGCCAAAAGCAGATCACTGCTGTGCACTGCCCCTGGATCAACTGGTATATTGGGTCTAACTATATTAATGATATAATTAGCAATCATATTGTGGGCTTTTAAAAAGTAAATACCAGGTGCATGGAGGGTGGGAGGGCAGAGGATGTCATCACTGGCAGCGCATCCTATAGGGAGAGGGCTTTAAGTCTTCCCTCCCCAACTGCAATTTCAGTAAAATTTCACCTTCCCCGCACATGGCAGCTAGCATTATTAGGAAAATACACCTTGTTTATGTCAATGCAAGTTTTATCCTAATACTATTTGCCATATGAAGGGGTAGATTTAAAAAAGGCTTAAGCCTCCCCATGTATTGCTACCGTGTTTCTCATATTATAAGACATGTCTTATATTTATTTTTTCCTCAAAAAAACCCACCATGGCTTATTTTCAAGGGATGTCTTATTTTTATTACAGTACATGGGTAGTGCAGTAGCTCCCCCCGCTATCGTGTTTTGTGTGTCCTGTTGCGAGTGTGTGTCCTCTCGCTCCCACACCGGGCAGTGAGCTGGGGAGCGGAGGTGGTTTTGCTGAGTTGATTGAGTCAGGCAGGCAGGCAAGGGAGTCACCCTGCTATTTCGGATCGCCTGAGGAAACGTTTGCTGCTCTCTCCCCCCCCCATGCCTGCACCTCAGCCGGGCGCACATCCTCAACCCGCTTTGTGCGGCGGGGGCAAGATGCGCGTCAGAATGCAACCCCTCAGATTCCTTCCGCCCCTCCCTCGCCGCCAACCGACCCCCACCCCATTTCCCCGCCTGAGGTAAAAAGTCCATACCTTAGTTAGAGCCGGTGACTGGCTGCCCAGCTACCATATGTGAAGGCCGAGGGAGGAGGAGGGGTGGGTGGGAAACCTCTCCTGGCCATTTCCTCACCTCCCTCGTTCGTTCGTGCGCTTGCCTGTCTGCAAGCGGGGGCTTCGCGCGGCGCGCGGAAAGGCTGCATCCGGGTCCCGGGGCTTCGCGCGGCGCGCGCAAAGGCTGCATCCGGGTCCCGGGGCTTCGCGCGGCGCGCGCAAAGGCTGCATCCGGGTCCCGGGGCTTCGCGCAGCGCGCGCAAAGGCTGCATCCGGGTCCCGGGGCTTCGCGCGCCGCGCACAAAGGCTGCAGCCGGGTCCCGGGGCTTCGCGCGCCGCACACAAAGGCTGCAGCCGGGTCCCGGGGCTTCGCGCGCCGCGCACAAAGGCTGCAGCCGGGTCCCGGGGCTTCGCGCGCCGCGCACAAAGGCTGCAGCCGGGTCCCGGGGCTTCGCGCGCCGCGCACAAAGGCTGTAGCCGGGTCCCGGGGCTTCGCGCACCGCGCGCAAAGGCTGCAGCCGGGTCCCGGGGGTTAACGCAGCAGCAGCATCCGGTTCCGAGCAGCCCCCTTCCTTTTCCTCTTCTTTGCCACAGACCTGCGGTATGGCTTATTTTCGAGGTATGCCTTATATTTTGCCACCTCAGAAAAATCCTGCCATGCCTTATTTTGTAGGGATGTTTTATAATGTGAGAAACACGGTATGCATATGGCATTTTTTTTCCTCCAGCTTTTCTCTGATCTAGTATTTAGAGTTGCATCCAATGAAGTTACACTGGTACCTCGGGTTACAGACTCCGCTAACCCGGAAGTAGCACCTAGGGTTAAGAACTTTACCTCAGGATGAGAACAGAAATTGTGCGCCGGTGGCGCGGCAGCAGTGGGAGGTCCCATTAGCTAAAGTGGTACCTCAGGTTAAGAACGGTTTCAGGTTAAGAACGGACGTCTGGAACGAAATAAGTTCTTAACCAGAGGTACCACTGTATTTTGATTAACACAAGAACTTTTACCTGTAAGCATTGAGCAGCTGTTGGGTAGTTACATCAAGTCCCACAGGGATCTTCTTTTGTACCTGGCTTGATTTCAAGCTGAACTGTAAAGGATAAAAGGAAAGAATAGGAGCATGATTTGGTGAAGTTGGGTAGCCTTACTGCCACTTTCTGCCTAGCAGAGAAAGGTGCATACTGTTAGTGAAACTGCATTTTAGGGTATTTGGTTTATATGTGCTTGTAGCTTAATATTACATTTTAAAGTTGCAACTCTTTATTTTTAGGCACTGTTGTTGTTCCCCTGGAGAACATTCCTAGCAAACACAGGTCCATTTCCTGTTATTATCAGCAACCTAGACCCCATAAGCTATAATATGCAGGTATGGTACTCTTATTACTTCCAATGTGCATATTAAATTCAACTGGGGGCTGCCATCCCTACTAACCAACCCAACTTAGAATTGTTTTTATGCGCAATTGTTCTTAACCGTTTTTATATATGTATCCTTAATATATGTTGTTATGTACTGAGCTGAATCCTAGAACAATAGGATTCAGAATCAGCGGGAGCTACCCAATCCAACTCCAGGTGGAAGTGAATCCGCAACCTGATTGGCCTGCTGGAGCAGCCAATCAGGCGGCTGGCAGAAGTGAATCTGCTACCTGATTGGCCTGTAGGAGCAGCCAATCAGGCTGCAGGCAGAAGTCAATCCACAATATAATTGGCCCACAGGTGTAGCCCTGAAGTAGCCAATCACGCAAGGCCCATTGTGTAAATAATGTATATAAGCAGATGGTTTGGGGAAAAGAGCCATTCTTCTTCTCCTTGATGACTATGAGCTGAATAAAGAGCATGAAATTCACTCTCGACTCCGAGTGCATTTCATATGTCATTATATTGTAAATTGCTTTGAGGTGCCTTGTCATGGGAATGAATGAATGAATAAAGTATTTTGCAAGTAAAAATTGACTGACTGACCTTTCTAGCTATGTCTGTGCGGACTGAACGATGAGGATCGAAAAGTAGCCCATGGGGAGCTGGTCGAGATGCAGCTTGCAATGGAGGATATACTCTGGAGTAATTATGAGGGTCTGAATGGTCACGGAGAACAGAGAACACCTTTCGGAAAGGTAAATTAGAGACAGCAACACATTGACACCATCTTTGCATGAACGGTTCAGTTTAATGTGTTTTTATTCCTTTTCTGTAAAAAGATCTAGTCAAGTTTCAAGTTCAACAAAATCACATGGCTGCAGCATTTGCTGGAATGTAGCATGTTAGAAGATACTAGTGGTTTTCAGCCCGTTCAATAACGGGCGCTAGAATCCTGGGGTTCGGAGAAGCGCTTGCGCAGCGTGTCTCCGAACCCTGGGACCTGTCCTTGCTGTCGGTGGCAGGGGGACAGGAACGGAGGAGGAGAAAGCGCTGCTTTCTCCTCCTCCGTTCCTCTCCCGCAGCCGCCGACAGGAAGCAGACATCCCAGGGTTCAGAGAAGCGCTTGCGCAGCGCTTCTCCGAACCCTGGGACCTGTCCTTGCTGTCGATGGCAGGGGGACAGGAACGGAGGAGGAGAAAGCGCTGCTTTCTCCTGCTCCGTTCCTCTCCCGCAGCCGCCGACAGGAAGCAGACATCCCAGGGTTCAGAGAAGCGCTTGCGCAGCGCTTCTCCGAACCCTGGGACCTGTCCTTGCTGTCGACGGCAGGGGGACAGGAACGGAGGAGGAGAAAGCGCTGCTTTCTCCTCCTCCGTTCCTCTCCCGCAGCCGCCGACAGGAAGCAGACATCCCAGGGTTCGGAGAAGCGCTTGCGCAGCGCTTCTCCGAACCCTGGGACCTGTCCTTGCTGTCGGCGGCAGGGGGACAGGAACGGAGGAGGAGAAAGCGCTGCTTTCTCCTCCTCCGTTTCTCTCCCGCAGCCGCCGACAGGAAGCAGACATCCCAGGGTTCGGAGAAGCGCTTGCGCAGCGCTTCTCCGAACCCTGGGACCTGTCCTTGCTGTCGGCGGCAGGGGACAGGAACGGAGGAGGAGAAAGCGCTGCTTTCTCCTCCTCCGTTCCTCTCCCGCAGCCGCCGACAGGAAGCAGACATCCCAGGGTTCGGAGAAGCGCTTGCGCAGCGCTTCTCCGAACCCTGGGACCTGTCCTTGCTGTCGGCGGCAGGGGGACAGGAACGGAGGAGGAGAAAGCGCTGCTTTCTCCTCCTCCGTTTCTCTCCCGCAGCCGCCGACAGGAAGCAGACATCCCAGGGTTCGGAGAAGCGCTTGCGCAGCGCTTCTCCGAACCCTGGGACCTGTCCTTGCTGTCGGCGGCAGGGGACAGGAACGGAGGAGGAGAAAGCGCTGCTTTCTCCTCCTCCGTTCCTCTCCCGCAGCCGCCGACAGGAAGCAGACATCCCAGGGTTCGGAGAAGCGCTTGCGCAGCGCTTCTCCGAACCCTGGGACCTGTCCTTGCTGTCGGCGGCAGGGGGACAGGAACGGAGGAGGAGAAAGCGCTGCTTTCTCCTCCTCCGTTTCTCTCCCGCAGCCGCCGACAGGAAGGACGCGCGCACTCTCCCCCCCGCCTCCTCCAACCGCCGCTCCTCACGGCCAGGGAGGGTTGTGAGGAGGCCTTCGCCGGCCTCCACCCTCGCTTTCCTGACGTGCCCTGCAGTGAGGCGGTGTCCGGCGGGAGCGGCGGTTGGAGGAGGCAGAGTGGGGGGAGAGTGCGCGCGCGCGCAGTCTCTGCTGTCCAATCCCTGTATCCCTGGGGCACATGCGCAGTGACCCAGGGACACACGGGACAGCTTGGACGCAGGGACATCTTGGACATTATTATATAGGATTATATGGGATCTTATATTAGAATTGTATACCACTGTATATATGAATATGAAACTTCTGAATGTAAACTGGCAGGTGTGTGTCTGGCAGAAGTGACTTACACAAGTGGCACAGTAGATAACTGAGTCAATCAGAATGCTAACAAATGTGGTATATGGTTTTGTATCTCTTGAGGTTCTTCTCTTTACCAATGTGGCTAGTGTGAGGTGATGCAGCTTTTGTGTCTAAAACATCTGCTCTGCTACATTTTCTCTGCCTGCAACACTGGCAACTCTAGTTAACCTTGTAATGCTGCCCTGCCCTGTGTCAGTCTGGCACTGTACATTTTTCGCTCCATAAGATGCACCTGACCATAAGACGCACTTAGTTTTCAGAGGAGGAAAGGGGAAAAGCCCTGTTTTTTTGGGGGGGGGGATCAGCTCACAGTTGTGCAGCTTCTTTTGCAAAGAGGAAAAGCCCCATTTTTAAAGGATCAGCTCAAAGTTGTTGAGTTTACTTTGCAAACATCTGCTCTGCTACATTTTCTCTGCCTGCAACACTGGCAACTCTAGTTAACCTTGTAATGCTGCCCTGCCCTGTGTCAGTCTGGCACTGTACATTTTTCGCTCCATAAGATGCACCTGACCATAAGACGCACTTAGTTTTCAGAGGAGGAAAGGGGGAAAGCCCCGTTTTTTGGGGGGGGGGATCAGCTCACAGTTGTGCAGCTTCTTTTGCAAAGAGGAAAAGCCCCATTTTTAAAGGATCAGCTCAAAGTTGTTGAGTTTACTTTGCAAAGGGAAAAAATCCTGTTTAACTCACAGTTCTGCAGCTTCTGATAATCTAATCAGCCAGTCACATGTTGCTGGGGAAACAAACAGCCTCCCTCTGCAGAACATTCAACAATGGAGGCTGGGGCAAGGGGGCGGAAGGAAGGAAGCTAGCTTCCCTTATCTACCTCTCTGATATCTTGCAATCAGCTGCTGAGTGGCTTCCTTTCAACACCCTCTTTCCCTCTTGTTAGCCTTTAGCTCTTTCTAAAATAAAAAAGCACGATCTGCTTTTTGCCCCTGGGCAATTTGGCTTCAGGGACCACACATTTGCTCCATAAGACACACAGACATTTTCCCTTACTTTTTAGAAGGAAAAAAGTGCATCTTATGGAGCGAAAAATACGGTATTCAGTCTCTCTAATCCTCGCTCACATATACGCAGAGAAGTCGAGTCTCCCTTCAATTCACTCAGTGTGGAATGGGTTTTTGTGTAGGAGAAGCGGAGAGGATAGCTTCCAGCCCTTCTGCCAACTTCCGAGGGCATGGCTGTCTTGGGAGTGGCTGATCAAAAGCCACCTGTCAATCAGAGCACACCTGGGTCAAGAGATGATTGTAACCAACAGACCTTTGTTGTCTGCCCTCCATCTGACTTTCAGTGCTGCTACATCATGTGTGAGGAGACCAGAAGCAGCTACACAGGATAGATACAACTGAACTAAAATTGTTTTCTTAATTTTCTTAAAAGCACCATTCTGCCTCTTCCCTTTGTAATCCTAACTTTTATTCTTAATAAACTTATTAATATTGACTGTTCAGTTTGTGTATGCATTTCTGCCAGGCTCAATTATTCCTTACTCCAGTGCCTAGACCATTTGGCTTCATGTTCCACATGCATTTATAAGTGGGATTTGACAGAGAAAAACAAGCTACCTTGGGCTCTGGTGAGAGACCAGGAAGCTGGGTGCTTTCTCTCTGTTTCCCCTCATATAAATATTTACCTTGGTCCCTCAGGTTTCATATTCCCCACCCCCAGATTGGATGGCATGTAAGGAAAGTGTGGTAGGCTAGGCATCTATTTAAGAGTCCCTAGCATGGCTAGCCTATCCAGACTACTGGCAGTCATGGCAGGAAGAGAGAGTAAAAGTCTTCCCTGGCATTATAAATGTATTCTGGCTTCAATCTTCTATGTCTGATGCTTTCCCCACAATGATTTTAGCAGAATTTGGCAATGACAAATGAAGGAAGTGGAAAGACTTCAAAAGCACTGTTGGAGCTGCCTGATTCAGTGGCTTCAAGTTCCTCGCAGAAATCTTACCTGATACTGTGGAAGCAACTGGAAATTTTAAAAGCAGAATGGGGAAGACTTAAATTAAAAGTTGATGATATCAACACAGTTCCTCTGTACAAGCAATTTACTGAACAATACAGGTAAGTTCCATTTCCATGTTACAGATTTTGGAGTGAAGGTTAATCATCAACAGTGCAGATAACAAAGTAAAGAAAAAAACACCACTCGGTGCTTTTTCGTTTTCTTGGGCTTTTCTTGCTCTTTTATTATAAATTTGATTTCATTTTCAACAGTTAAAACTAGATTACTAGGAAACACGGCATTTCAAAATCTTGTCTATAAAAAAGCGGGGTGGGGTGGAAAGGAAAATAAAATGGAAAAGGGCTTTCTTTTCCTTGGCTTTCTCCACTGCAACCAGAAACCAACCGCAGTGTTTAATAAGGCACAAGGACGCAGGAACTTACCCCACCCACCCTGCCCATGGTACATTATGATGACTAAGTTACTGTATAATGTGATTAAATAAGGAAAGCATTTTACTTGTATTCCAGTCATCCTCACAGCAGCCTTATTATGAGTGGTGAGAGAGTGACTTGCTTGCTTGCAATCAGCCAGTTTGAGATGTGATCTATGAGGCTTGTGGTCTCATAGACAATGTAGGTTTCCTGATGGTTGGTGAGGGACAAAGGACCATTTTATCAACCCAGTTAGACCCCATCTCACACTTGCCAGGTAAATCTGTTAACTCCTTTAGGGAACTTGCAAGGAGATAGCTGACACAGGTTCAGGGAAGTGGCTTTCTTGACAATGGATCACTAGGATTTATTGCTTTTCCTGCCAAGCAGGATTCAATTAGGTGCTTTTTGGGTGTTTAGGAAAAGGAACATGCCTTATTCTGTAGGTATAATGGAGTCAGAAGTTCAGATTTTGCCACATTCCCAACATGGAATTCGCCTTCTTCACAGTTGCCACACATTGGGTCAACATATGACCCCCAGATTTCATTGTTTATCATTCACCAACCTTTCAGACCTTTGATGTGAAACTAATAAACTTTTTTGCCCCAATTTCCATCACTTTACACTTGTACTGCCCATTTACCCAGTTTGGAGAGATTCTTCACAATCCCTTTCTGTTCTAACACCCTTGAAAAAAATTGGTATTATCGTCAAACCTGGCTGCCTTAATCACAATGTGTTTAAAACCTTTATGAACAAGTTTAAAAGCACATAGAAAATTGTAATATTGAGGGCATGCTAGAAACCAATGCATAATAAATGGAAAACATTAAACAAGAGAAATTAAGCATGTACAATGTCTGTATCTCTGCATTTTTCTAGCACTGAAGTTCTGTATCCTGCTATGAGAAGCATAGCTATACATATGGGTAAAGAAGATGAATTTGAAGGATTTGGATTGACATCTCACTGTATTCTGCCCCCTAAAGACGCTTCAGAAACTGAGATAAAAACACACCAGGTAAAACATAGCTAACGGGCAAGCAGAATACAAAAAAAAGGATAATTTTATACTTTTTAAAATTGTGGTAAAATATAGCTTCTGTAGTACATTAGAATCCCATACATTAGAATCCTTCCCAGCAGCTTAAGATATGTTGTGAGTTGTCTGTCCATGTTTTACTTGTTGCAAACAAATCCTTAACGTGACTATGCTCCCTACATTATGGCTGACTAAGCCACCACCACCCTCCACACACACACATCCGCCCTGATCTTACACACGCAGGTAGTCTGAATAGTGCCCGCAGGCAAAAGAAGCTACCTTAATAGTTTTCTGCAAGCAAAAGTTTTGTATCTGACTCTGAAGCTATTTGGCAGTTTGCAGAGGCATATACGATAGTGGCTTGTGCTCCTGGCAAATGGTTCAGTTAACCTTAGACAATATGGCCTACTAAACCAAATGCTGCTCAGCAGGTATTTGTTGGAAACATGTTTATACCAAATAAAACTATTGCTCCAGCCATTGTTTACACAGTATTGTTTACACAGCCTGGCAGTGACTCTGCCTCTGAGCTGAAATGTTTGGTGACTTGCTTGGGGCTTAATAAATGTCCCGTTTTTCCTGTCCCCACCAAGCAGCAAAAAACAGGAAGTTTATAAAGTCCTTCATCAGGTCAAAAGGCCTGAGTCAATCTTTTGACAGGTCAGTCCTCAGCTCACAGTACCTTTGGCATTGCTCCTGATGCTCTCTGACAATAACTATCAAAGTATCGTTTGTATAAAAATGTACTTTTGCTAGGTTTATGATTTTTTCAAGCTGTCAGGCTGTCACTTGATTAAAGAAACCTTAGGCAATTAATCAAATTAATTTTCATAGTTTAATCAATTAAATCCACATAAATAAGTCATTGATTTGAAGAAAAAGCATACTGTTTTAATATAGTGCATGCAAATGTTATACCACTGTAGATGTGCGCTTTCCTATTACTTGAGAGTGCAGGGAGACTGCCTCTTCCAAGACAGACCTGCAGTCTCATAAGTACTATCATTTTAAAAACAATACAATTTAAAATATGTGTTGTCTATTTAATTTAGATCCCATTTAGTCTATTTTAAAATATATTAAAGTGATTGATCTAACCTATTGATCAGTTAAAGGTTGTAGTCCTTAAAAAAAGAAGCTTCTTCTTCTTTTAGAGTTTGGCCTTTTGCTTTGTCATTTTAGGAAGTCTAGAGTGACCATGTACTTTCTGAAGAAACATGGCTTCTAAATGGTTAAATGAAGATATAGTTAAAAGCAAGCTAGTTTTCTCTGCTTTTTTTATCCTAGCTGCAAAAACTCTTGGAAAGTCTAGAAATCCATATGATCCGTGATGTACAAAAGAAAGTTAACAAAGAAATAACGCTGGTTATATCTGAAAAAACAAGAGAAGAGAGAAATCTCTCTACAGGTAACAACTAAACCCATCTTGCATCTAGCTCAGGCATCCCCAAACGGCGGCCCTCCAGATGTTTTGTCCTACAACTCCCATGATCCCTAGCTAACAGAACCAGTGGTCGGGGAAGATGGGAATTGTAGTCCAAAACATCTGGAGGGCCGAAGTTTGGGGGTGCCTGATCTAGCTTCTACTGTTCTGTTTTGACAGAAGGGGGGGTGAGAAACAACACCCAGTGGTTGCTTGTGTACATACCACAGTCACTATGCCAGCACCATCCTGAATTTCTCCATATATCATCTTTCTTTGGTGGTTAGCCATGACCCACATAAGACTTTCTTCAAAGCGCTGCAACTGAGGAGTCATGGAGAAAGTTGCCACACTAAAACTGGCCACTTGGAGATGCTTTTTTCAAACAGTAAGTGTAAAGAGCCGGCTCTGCATATATTTAGCACCCCACATTTGTGTTGCGTTAAGCCAGAGGTAACCAACACTGTGTCCTCCAGACATTGTTTCATGTCCTTCTCATTCCACTTTTACCAGTATGTGGGATACATGCTGTGTACAGTTGTTGTACATCACTCTTGCTGCACCTGCAGGTTTTCTTTTTTCTTACAGAACAGTGGGACTTGTGCTCCATCAAAGAGCATGACGTACGTCTATAATAATGACCTTCTGTGCTCCTGCACATTTGGGTTTTTTATATTAAATTTTTTTTAGCAGAGTAAGATTTGCGCTCCATCAAAAAGCCTGTCACATCGCAAGATAACCACTGTTAGTCATACTCAAGGTAGACTGAGGCTTCCATGTTTTATTACTCTGAAGACTGAAGAAAAAGACACCCACACCCACACCCACAACTTGTTCTTTCAGAGCTCTGGAAACATCATGGCATGCAAGAAATCTTCTCTGTCACAAGGCCAGAAATTGTTGAATCATTTGTACAGAAGCTAATGGAAAATCACCAAGAAACTGATGCAGAGGTACATAAATTGTTTTTCTTTCCCAGTGATTGAAATCTTGTGGGGCAAAATAACTGCATAACTTACCGGTAGGTTTTTCTTGCCGAAATATGTGCAGTGCTACAGGCATTTTCTGCTAGAGATAAGTAGTGTCAGTCATATCTAAGTCATACTGAGAGGAGACCCATTGAAATCAGTGGACTTAAGTTAGGTGTCACTATGATTTAGTCAGATGCCATCCAATGAGTCTGTTTAGGCATGTTCTCTAATTTTCATATTCCAAATTATTTTGCTGGACCCAGGGCACACGCTGTCCTGGAAATGCTGCTTTTACATCCTCCATGGGCACAAGCTGTTAGGGTTAGGGGAAAAGTTCTCTTGCATTTTTTTTAATTTAAATATTTCACCATCTAGCCTAAGAAGATACATTTTAGAGCTGGGTCCTGCCTGGCAGAAATTAGTAACCTGGCTACTGAATAAAAGAAATTATCCATCTAGCCTAGGAATGGTCAAAATGGCATCCTCCAGTTGCTGTTCGAATGCAGTTCCCATCAGGCCCTGTCAGCATGGCCACTAGCTAATGGTTAGGCATGATGGGAGTTATGGTCCGGCAACATCTGGGGGCATTGCATTGGCTACCGCTGATCTAGTTGATCCTGATTGGTGGAAGGTACTAAAGATCATTTTGGAGATTTAGGCTATCCCATGCATCATACCAGAAATCTTCAAGCAGAAATTCTGGTGACAGGACCTTGGATGTATGTACTCTGGCACCAGTGAACAATGGAGGAAGCTCTGGAAGTGAATAGATTTATCGTTGTAACCATCAGAAAAACCTGACATTTTCATTTTTTGTTTCCCCCCTCAGATAACCTTTCCGAAAGACCACTTACAAAAATGCTTCACTGCTCTGGGTTGTGATGTCATGGCCAGAGAACGCAGCAACTTTGAGAGCTACTCCATGTTTTATGAAAATATACTCCGTCAGCAACATCAGCTCCTCTATCAAAAAGAACAAGTATTCTCATACTGTTGATTGTGGTGGGAGAGGGGTCATGTGCTGCATTGATTGCTCGGCCAAACAAGTAAAAAAAGAATTAGTTGATGGGGACTTTTGATGAAGAAACCAAATGAAAAATGCTTTTTCATTCTCTTTCAGGAAATGCATGTTGTAGAAGACAAGCGAGGAAATGCTGAGTTGGGTCTTAGTCAGGTTAGTGGCAGTAGTTTTATTGTTTTTATTCAGGTAACCTCAGGAATATCTCTCAGGGCCTGGCATCTTAATCCCCCCGCTATTCATTTTTGAGAAAAGGAGTTATAGCACAGCATTTTTCTTACCTTTTGCTAGGTAGCGGAGCTGAGTCATGAGATGATTATGGAAATGATGGCTCTGAGAGCTAGAATTGCTGATCTCCAAGGAGAAGCCCATGGCCTCAGAGATAAGATCAAAAAAGAAGTGCAAGAAGATTATGAAGCACTGGTGCAAAACATATTTATGATCTGTCTGCAACTAAAAGTAGGTACAAAAGTAAGACTTAATTGGATACAGCCCATGACTAGGATTATACTGGAGATTACAAAGGCCATTTCCTTTGGATTCCTGTCCATAGATTTATATTCTAAGAAAGTTGTGTTTGTTATAGTGGAATGGTTTCTTGCTTTGATTTGTAAGTCTATGGATATACAAAGCCAGAACTTCAGGCTATAGCCAGCCTCCTTTGCCTGCTGGTTGTGTGAGTGTGATACCTAGAGGCAGTAGCCTCGTGACCTTTTCAGTATTTCTTTGGTGCAGGTTTCTTTTGTGGAGTAACCTGTTAGTTATTGCAACATATCTGGATATTTTTTCTTGAACGGAGCACTTCCATTGCAGAAGAATCACCTTATTTCAGAAATAATTCATTTTGTTACTGGAAAAAATAATTATTATAATTATATTTTAAGGAAATCTTATGGAATTGCTTGCCTTCCTTTAAATTCATGTACATTCAATGGCATATGCACTTTATGGCTTCTGGTTGTGGTTGCAGGGAAGAGTGGATGAGTATCGTCTAAGCATGAGCCAGCGCATGTTTGATATCATCAGTGAGGTGAGAAGAGAAGGAGTGGACAAAATGATTGACTTGAAGAAAAAGTACGGCTCCACAAAAGATAACAAGACACTCAAAGAACATTTGGCTCAGGTAAGTTGATGTATGAGAAATGTGGTTTTTAAGAATGTTTTCTAGAAAAGGAGTTCATAGGCCCAATTAAAATGCCCAGTGCCAAAAGAACTTGGAAGAGCATGTTCTTGCTGTTGTGGAGACCCTCCTCCCATAGGAACTATTTGGGGCACAAAGGCCCCAGGGTCAGGCCTCATCAAGTGATCTTTCTGAGCTGAGACAAGGGCTGGCACCTGCAAGGAACAGAGTGAACACAGTAGATGTACCTCATGGGTGGAATGTTGTTCACCTACAGATATGCCCTGCAGGCAAGCCTCCCACTTTAATTGCTAATGAAACAACTCCTGTGTTGCAGACTTGAGTCAAAATACCAAAGAAAGAGGCAACACGTTGACCAATTCCACGGGCGAAATATATCTGTTTTTATCTTTTTAAACTATAACAACATGCGAGACAGTGATCCAAGGTAATCATACTGTTTCGGTTTGGTCTTCTTCAGTTTTTTAACTTAGTGTTTGTATACAATCTGTGGAACAGGGGTCATACACATATGTAACCCCTGCTCATGTGTATGACCCCTGTTCCGCAGATTGTATACAAACACTAAGTTAAAAAACTGAAGAAGACCAAACCGAAACAGTATGATTACCTTGGATCACTGTCTCGCATGTTGTTATAGTTTACAAAGATAAAAACAGATATATTTCGCCCGTGGAATTGGTCAACGTGTTGCCTCTTTCTTTGGTATTTTGGCCCACTTTAATTGAACTGGAGGTCTTTCTTTCTTTCTTTTTTTCCATAGACCTTTAAACATAGGGCTCATTATAAGAGACAGCTTTAATGGATTTTCTTGTGTTACAGTTTGTTTATTAAATTTTAACCTGCCCTTCCTCCCAGAGGAACTGAGGGTAGTTAGCTGCAGTAATGTAGCAGCGAAAGGAGTGAGCTATCAGACAGGAAGTCCCCGGTTTGCATCTTGCCTCTGTCATGACTTCAGGCCAGCTACTCTCTCTCTCTCTCACCCTTACTTCCTCTCCACCTGCAGTACAGGGAACAGTAACACTGACTCATTTAGCATTTGCATAATGAGTTCAAGTGTTCATAGCACTTCACATGTATTATATGCCTATTATCCTTGTAGCAACTCTGTTAAGTATTATTATAATGTTTATTTTAATTAGCCTCGCTCGGCAAATCCAAAGTTGGGTGGAATGTAATGAAGCAGAGAAATAAATATGATTTGGCTTAAAACCAACAATATAAAAGTTGCTTCTTTCCTTGAAAGTTCTGAAGCTGAAATGCACCTGTGCTTAAAATGGGCATTCTTATGTTTTTGAAGTGTTCTGTTTTATGATTTTAAAATTAAATGTACAGTAATCCCATTCCAGTTAGGGTAGGTTGTAAATTCACATGTTGGTTCTTGCTCATCAAATCATTTCTATGGACTATTAAGAGTTTTGCTTGTATGAGACCACACAGAGTAGCCAAGATGCTAACTGTTCAGATTATTGACTTTATAAAAAAGCAGATGTTCTGGAAGATAAATATAGTACAAATGGAGGAGAAAGCTTATATATCAGATTTAACCCAGAACTGGAGAAATAAAACCCATTGTAGATACTTTGTGTGTGACATTGTGGGCACAGCTGTAATGCAAAAATAAAAATTTCAAAGCTTAGCTTCATGTGATAATAAGCCAAAGCCACTGGTTTGCATAACAGTCACAGAGTGAATACTTTGATTTCAGATATGGGTGTGTTATCATGGATGCGCACTTTAGTGACTTGAGTTTCTGCTGTGTGTTCACTTCTCTTTTTTCACAAGTACAGACTCTGATAAATATTCTTAAAATTGCATAGTCAAGCAGCTGCTGGAGAGATGGTGAGTTTGTCAGAATCTTACCTTGACTAGAACTATCTGCCTTCTTAGCAGGGGCACCTGCAAACATTACAGGATGAAAACAACCAGTTGGGAGTTCTGCTATGCAAACTGAAGGCTATGAGCTGCTGGAAAGAAACAGTGCAAAAAGCACACTCATCTACCACATTGAGAGAAATAGAGAAGGTGAGAGCCCCTACCCCCCCAAAAAAAAAATCCTGTTGAAATAAAGTCATTCTACCTAATTGAAATAAAGACCCATTGGCTTCAGCCATGTATACTTAGTTAGGTTCAGTAATACCAGTGAGTGACAGCATGAAGAGCGAGATACATCCTTTTCCTTAGAACTGTCTATTTAATTATTAACCAGGGAAAAAACCAATTTTTGTTTCTCTCCATTTCTTGTCTCTCCCCCCCACCCCATCTTTTAAGTTCAGTTTTCCACATTTCAGATCCGTTTGCAACTTGCTTTAAAAAAAAATATATTCATGAAAATTCACATTCTTATGTGAATTTCTCCTAACATGCACACTTCTGCAAATCATTATTTCTAATGGAACACATTTTTGTACTTTGTTTTCACGAATGCATTTCAAGTACACCCAATATACCCATTTTTGAATACATTTGTTTGGTTGGAGAATTCAGAAAAATGCAAATTTGAAACAATGACTATGTTTGGGTTCCACATACGTTTGTCAGTTATGGTGAACAAGAACTCAGAAAATCCGCCTGCTTTTCTCTGCCAGTTTGACTGTAATAGAACAGTTACGAGATTAGTAGCTCTGGCTTTCATTCTTCTCCTTTGATGCGTGATGTGCTCACATGATTGTCTCACTTCACAGATCCTGATTTATCATAGCACTGCAAAAGTTTCCAAAAATAACCATGCCATCTGGTGTTGGGCCTGATTGTAGCCACATAATGCAAAATCAGAAGCTTGACAAGTGCTGTAGTTGTAAGATGCCACTTCAATGCATGTCTGTGAAATACCTCTTGCCACCTACAAATGAATGTTTGCACCAGCCCTTCCCCACAAAGAATGTGGTGGGGATTACTTAAGCTAACCTGTATATGGTTATTTTACAATACCCATCAGAAAGATTGTGACTGCTCAAACAAATTCTATTGTACTATATAGCAAAAACATCATGAAATTAAAAGAAGCAGGGTTTCTTTTTCTACATGTCAAAGGGCACAAGCTCAAATACTTAAATATTTTGCATAACACTTATTCCTAAGTAACCCAGTGTAGGGTTTTTGTTTGTTTGTTTGTTTGTTTTGGGGGTAGGGTTTTGTGGCTTGATTCTCTGCTTCACATCCTACTGAACCCTTTGCATTCACAGGAGGCCATTCAAAACAAAAAAGAGTATCTGAAATCCAAGCTGATGGCAGAACAAGAAGCAATTTTATTTCAGCAGCAGCTGCGGGCTGCAAGGAAAGCTTGGGCAGATTCTCAGACTGAGAATAAAAGGCTGAAGCAACAGCTAGACAAACAGGTATGTAACCAAACTCTGCTGCAATACTTTCTATACAGCAAATCAAATTATTTCCTCACTCGTATTGACTTCAGTGCTGAAGCTATGAGAGGGGCAATGGGAGATAGTCTTGGGGTGTAATGTTTTGCACCCCCTCCATGGAAGACTTTAGGTGTATATAGGTGTAAAATAAACCATATATCTTAAAATGCTACTGCCTTCACTGTGTCTGACCCCCGATGGAAACATGAGCCTGGGTGAGTGCCTGGAACCCCTGGAATCTTGCTACTGCTTGGCAGAGTGTGGGGGTGGCACTGAGCCTTTGTAATATTACTCATGCAGGAGGTGAAATGTGCACTATGGGATGGGTCTGCCCACACTACAATTTAAGATTCCAGAGATGGATGTAATTTATAAATTAAAACCCGATAAGTGAATAGCAGTGGCTTAGAGAGGATTTGCATAGCTCCTTGTGAAGTTGGGGGACCATCTTACATAGTGAGAATCAGAATACTTGCCAAATGTGTTGTTGTTGCCAGCAGAGATAGGATGAATATATTACATTTTGCCTTCTCGGCAAAACTGTTCAAGATCATTATTCAATTGAAAGTGAAAATACAAGGATATGAAATGTGAAGATGCAAAATGTCTCTGCATACTTCCACCCCTCAATACAGTTAACACAAGTTTTATAGTAATTAATATCTAACAGTGAAGGAGAGAGGGTTTTTTTGATGGTGAAACCCTCACTTTGACCCTTCCAAAAGAAGTCAGATTGGTGCAAGTGTTAATGTGTCTGTATTTGCCCAGGCATTTAAATTTTGTTGTATTGGCTTAGCTTATTACAACACCCAAACTGCTCAATAATGAATCTTCGAAAGCAATTTACAACACAGATTAAATAATGTCATCATAACACACATAGTAGTTCTTATTGTGCAGAATTTCTGGTTTAAATCTTTCCTACGTTGGACACTGTTTTAAACCAGAAATTCTGCAGAATAAGAACAACTTCGCTGCCAATAAATATTATTTGAAATAAAATGGTCTTTATCTGCCTTCTAAATGCCAAGAATGTCATACTTGAAATAGACCTACTGAAATCAATGGGTCTACTCTGAGTATGCTAGCATTGGATATCACCCATGTTCTCTCCTCCTGTGTTTACAAATCTCATTGGTATTTTATGCAAAGGGACACTTACTACAGGAAGTAGAACACAGGATGAACCAAGAAGTTCACAGAAAGCAGCAACTAGATCTAATTAAGACAGCAAACTTGGAAAAAATGCTGGAAAGCCTTGGAGAGAGAGAACTGAGACTGCAGTGTCTGACAGAAGAAACTGAAAGATCATCCAAGATAAGACAGCTTCAGGGGGAAAAGGTTAAAAAAGAAATCCAACAGGTAAGTTTATAAATACATACTTTCAGGAACTCATGTGCGAGTGGCTATATGTTCCAAGATGGGGGCTTAATATTGCAAACAGGTCATTGGCAGTGGGCGATTTTTATACTTATTCACACCAAACCATCCCGCCCCCATCCCAAAAGGGTAAATCAAGTTTTAATGGTGGAAAAATGCAGACAGGCAACTAGACACCACTGATGTTGTGCAGACTGGGTGAAAAACCTGTATGCATGATCAGCACTCATCCCACAATTAATACCCAAAGTTTCATAAATATTGCTGAACAAAGCAGCATCTGATATAGTCATGCAGGTTCATTCAAAGTTTGCAACTTCCAATTCCATCCTTCTCTTACGTATTTCATTTTCAGGAATGGACAGCAAAGATATAGAGATTTGGAACTGTAATGTTCCCTTAGAAAAATTTAGTATCTTTTTAGGTAAGAAGTCAGCTGACCCAGGAACGCAGTTTAAAACTGGATGCTTTCCAGAGGATAAAAGAGCTGCAGCATCAGCTGTATAACTCAGAAGTTGCAGCATCCCAGATAAATTCCTCTGCAGGTATGAATGAATGTAGGTTGAATGATCGCTGGTTGCAAGAATATTGGTGTTCAATATTTCATGCCCTGCTGTATTTTGAAAATGTCAAAACAAAGTAAAAAAAATTCTTCCAGTAGCACCTTAGAGACCAACTAAGTTTGTTATTCGTATGAGCGAAAGCTCATACGAATAACAAACTTAGTTGGTCTCTAAGGTGCTACTGGAAGAATTTTTTTTATTTTGTTTTGACTACGGCAGACCAACACGGCCATCTACCTGTAACTAGAACTTTTGAAAATGTGTTATACTTTACTTTGGTTGTTAAACAGTTAACAGTAAATGTGCTGGTTTATAGGTTATTAAATGTGAACCAAAGATGCAGACCTTGGACTTACTTAGGTCACCACGCCCTCTCTCATATACCAGGAATAGATCAGCACAGACAGAGACTTCCGAGTACAGACTCACAGTTACCATCCCAGGCTGTGGCAGGGGAAACAGGTGCCTACACTAAGCTGTTGCCAGATTTCCATGAGAAGAAATACATGTACCTGGTGTGGCCTTGTAACTCCTATAAAGCCTCAGCCTGGGAAGTGCAGTGGGAGTTGGGAACAGCCAAAACACAGGCTGAGGCAGCTTGTGCAGCTCTCCACAATCTTAGGGAGAGGGCCCTTCATATTACCTGGCTGCTTCTTTTAAAGGAAGACCTAACGGGGGATCTTCTGCATGCAGAGCTTGTGCCCCCTCCCCTCAGTAAGTTAGGGAGTGCACTTTCACTTGTGCAAGTCTGGATACAACCCAATGAGGGCAGAGGTCCTAGATCCCATCTCACACTTCAGCTAACAGCCGCTTTGAGCTAGGAGTTTCTCATTACGCTAAGCTGCTTAGTGTTAGTGTCAAGCCTGTATGGGAGGCAGCAGTGCCAAGTTCTTTGGCAGGTTTGTAGCAATGAAGCAGCTACTTGTCCTGTCAGTACTGTATATTGCAATAAATGTGGATGGTGGTATACACACATAAGGATGGGATAAATTAATTTCTCAGCCAGTTTGACTGTTCACTTAACCACCCTAGCTGTCATATTACATTGTGTTTGATAGCTTAGCCAAAGCTCCAAGTAGATCCAATTTGTTAATCTATTTAAGAGATGCTAAACTGAATTTGAAAGCTGAACAGATTACCGCTCCCCACCTCTAAACCTTAAGCAAGAGCATTAAACGAATACTTTTTGAACAGGCACGCAGCTGACTGAGACAAAGTATATTGCTAATGTGATACAATAGTAGTGACTGACCATTGTTTCATGTGAACATCTTGTTGCATTGTACAGAGTAGCAGTTTAAGGTGCTATCTTTCCAGAGAAATGTCCATTTTACTAAATCAACCCAGGAAGCAAAGTGTTTACATGATTGTATATTGCACAGTATTGATTTCTGGAACAAATGTATGCTCACGGCATAGTCATCTTAATTTGCAAAGATTGTAGAAATGAACTAAAATACTGCATTTTCCTACTAGTGAACCCTCTATTGTACAATTAGTTCACTCACACTAGTTAATGTTCAAATCCCTTTTGCCTGACATAGACAATTCAGTTCTCAGCACACTTGGCAGCTGGAGGGGATGCAAAAAAATCATCTTAATTTCTCTTACCTTTCAAAAGAGTCCAATTAAAGGTAACACCTGTATCTCCTAACATTTTAGTGCAAGGGTATGCAAGGGATACACAGCACACGTCTTGGCAATTTATACAGCACTAGATTCAATCAGTGCTGGGATCACAAACATATCTTGCTATCTGTACAGCCCAATACATTTAATTGTTTCAAAGGTGTCTTATCTTACTTACTATATAATAAAATTGCAGGAGTGTTGCCACTGTTTCATTGGCTGCTTTCCAAAGTTCTAAAGGCAGGAGCAGGGTGAGGTTGGTCTGTGAAAAGAGCGTGATGATGGGAAAAGGAAGGGAGAAAGGACAGGTTAATATGACAGTTAAAGTCATCTGGTGATGGGTGGGAGAGGCAGATGGAACCGGCTAGGTGTAAAGGGATCATTTGAAGGAATGAGATTGGATATGAGAGGCATGTGTGCTTTTGATTCTTGCTTGCTGATTTTTGAGAACTATTACCATTAGTGCGTGTGACAGAGAATGTGGTCTGACCCCCCAAATGATGCTTCAGCAAGACTGTATTGGCTTGGAAGTGGGGGGGGGCTTAGTGGTGGGCTACCACGGGCATAGAAAAGGCAAGAAAACGGGCTGTATTGCCTTAGCTTTCACCTCATGGTGGTGTTGCTGCTTGTCCTGAGACGCCGTACTATATACATAAAAACAAAGTAGGTAGCCCAAGCCAACTGTTTAATGGAGGTAAGTGCTTCAGAAAACTGCTCTCTGAAGTGTCTCCCTACCCCATTTTAAAGGTGATGGGGCTTGGAGCAAGCTGTGAGAGGACAGGCAAGGTGTAAAGGGAAGAGGGTTGCCAAGTGGAGCTAGTAAGGGCAGTTTAAATGAACTTGTACATGTTTCATTTTGGGCAAAGGAAAGCAACAGACATTATAAAAATGCTCTAACAGATGTTGTTAACTTTTAAAACTTTGTGCTTTGTATGGATTCTTCTCACAGATTATTTAACTCATGTCCTTGGCTTTCACAGCTGTAAGAAGAAAGTCTGCTAATACTTCACACAGTGCCAGCAGTATAAATCGCTCACTTTCAGGTAAAAAGGAATCGTACTACTAGCATCAGCTGTTTTATGCTTTCTTCTACTTCTTTCTGTAAATTTCATCCAATTTTCCCAGGGCAGTTCACAACATAATGCAAAAATACAAACCATAATACAAACAAAAATACCCCCCCCCCACATTATTTCTTAGAAAGCCCCTCTCTCAACTCACCTTAAGTCCATATTTCCTTAAGCTAGTCCTTTTCAGTGTCAACCTACATAACGATGTAAGATGTGTACTTTTTTGGTTTTGAAATAACAGCCATGAGTCTCTGGGCCCATGCAGGGGCTGAGGGAGAGTTTGACGCCCTCTTCCACTGTGGAAGTCCTGTGAAATGAATTGTTTCTCAGAAGTCTTTGAATTTAAAGGGAGACATCCATTTGGGACTAATGGGATAAATCCTTGAAATGCAAATAGCAGCTTCAGAGTCTTTGGGGTGGTGTGCAGTGTGGTGGAGAGAAAAAGTTCAATTTCCCATCGCTCTGATCCTGAGGCTCATCAAGCTTCCATGTGGCAGCTATTCACAACAGAAATGAGCTCCCATTACCCTAAGATAGTATACCATGTCCTAATTTGAAACCGGTTTCTTTAAAAATAGATACACAGTGAAGCCTGTTTCTGATATACACTACTACTAGATAAACTGTGATTGTTATCAGACCATTTATTTGGATCGTATCGAAGATCATTCACATTTTAACTGTTAACCATTGACTGTGAGAATGTTGTAGAAAAATGGGAATCTCTCCTTTAAAAAACAATAGTGTCAACAGCATGTATTACCAAGGAATAGAGTGTCAGCAGTGTTTGCACACAAAAGCATATTCTAGAACAAAGTTCCACAAAGGCACCACTTAAATGACATTATTTAACATTATGTTCCAGGCTCTGCTTCATGGAGCCAGAATACAGGCATTTCAACATTCACGTTAACCAAGGACTTCAGGCAGCAGCTTTTGGTTGCTGACTCGGGGGGTAGCAGCAATATAAAACCAGAAAAGGTTCAGAGGCCCAAAACGGTGAGTAGTCAAGTATTTGGGGAGCAATGTTAGTATGAATCTCTAATGCAAGACAGTGACAATTAGGTTGTAGACATGTTAAGCAAGCTCTACTGAGGACTTGCTTTTTAAAAGTGATATTAGATTAACTCTTCATTCATGCTTCTCAGGGAATTCCTCCTGTACAATAAACTTTTGGCCCACAGCAGTTTAGAGAAGCCATCTACCCCCCAAAAAAGGAATATTTTGACTATTTGAGGCAAAACAGATGAGAATTACAACAGTTTTTATTTATATTTAAAGGTACCTTGTGGGTGGAGAAATAGTGTGATAGATGTTCTCTTGCCAGCTCTTACAGAAAACTCTTCTACGTCACCTGTGCAGTTTTGTGGACAGAAGACATCTGAAAAATAAGCTGCTTCTGCTTCTTTGAAGAGTTACTTGCTGGTTTGATTCCATGAATAAAGTACAAAGCAGTCTTGCTTGAGAACTCTGGTCATGCTCAAAAATGGGATGTTTTAATTTGCTCTGTTATCCATAACTTTTAAGAAGCCACTTTCTCACCAGATTCTCTAGTGCAGGGGTAGGCAACCTCAGGCCTGTGGGCCAGATGCGGCCCAATCGCCTTCTCAATCTGGCCCGAGGATGGTCCGTGAATCAGCATGTTTTTATATGAGTAGAATGTGTGCTTTTATTTAAAATGCATCTCTGGGTTATTTGTGGGGCATAGGAATTCGTTCATTTTTTTCCTTCAAAATATAGTCCAGCCCACCACATGGTCTGAGGGACAGGGCTGAAAAAGGTTGCTGACCCCTGCTCTAGTGCCAAAAATATGATGATGTGAGGTTATTAACTGGATGAAGCTAGCAGCAAATCCAGGACAGGCAACTGAAAGCCTTTATTCAAACAAATATATAAGGAATGCACTGTCACAAGATGTGTTTATGGCAACAAGCTTATTTGGCTGGCCATGGTGCATTTGCATGACTTTGACCAAATTCTGCAAAGCAATTACTGGTATGTACATTATGTAGCTGATTTGTGTTTTGTCATACTATGAAATCATTTTATACTTCCCATTTTATTTTTGTCTTTGACAAAGAGCTTTAAATGAGAGATCTGCTAGATCACCCAACAAATCCTCACCACTTGAAATTTACTTTGGCAAATGGAGAGGCCATGTACAACACTCATTGCTTTTTATGGCCCAGAACAAGCTGGATTTTTTGGAGAGGAGTAAAAGATGGACACACGAACAGAAACAGTTTAATAAATGATTTATTTTGGTTTTGTGATTAAGTAGTTTGCATTTTCTTCCAATGAAGACAACACACATATGCAGTACAGTAATGTCTATAACATTCCATTCTAGATGCAACATACTTGCAGGTGTTAAATTTTACGGAAAATCTGTATTAAGAGCTTGGAAGTCACAATTCACTGCCTTAAAAATCTATTTCACAGACAGAGGTTTTTTTGTTTTTAAAAACTGCCCTATGTATATACTCCAAAAAGCAGACAGAAGCTGTGAAAATCTATTACTTTACCTAATTTGTACGTAGTCAGGTTAATGTCACTACCGGGGGGGGGGGGGGAAACTGTCACTGATCTAGCTATAGAAGGTAAGAGGGCTCACCCTCACAGTCTTAGCCAAGGTTTGGTAAGTTAGTGATAAAGCTTGGGTCTAGAAAATCAAATATGCCATTGCATGAAGATATTAGAAATATCCTAAAGACCTAGTACACATATATACCCCAACCAAGTAGAAAATGCAGACTTCCTGAAGAGTAGCAGTGAGACCTGAATTTCCTAAAGTCATTGGAAAGGAAGAATTGCTGGCAATGGGGCAAGATTAGTGACTAAAATTCCTCTCCCCACATTCCTTCAACAAACATGTAGCTGACAGTAATAAAATTTAAGGCACTTGAAAGATTCATAATGTTAACATCAGCACAGAAAACATGACTGCTTAGTGGTGTTTTAAACAGCACTTACTCTTGGCTCAGTAATAAAATTGGCTCAAATTTCAATTCTGGAATTGTAAGTTGCACTGTTAGTCTTGAAATCTTCTGTTACAAGTTTACCAGACATAGCCATTCAAGAGCCAGTAAGGAAGCAACACTAAATAGAAATTATTTCTAAGTCTCACCACTAAGCATAAGCTTATTACAGCTTTAGAGTGCAAAGAGGCTTTCTTAAACTGTCACCGTTTAGAAGTGCATTTATTTATGCTTAAGCTTTAGAATATATTCAGATATTTAATCTAAAAGAGATGGGGAATTATGTTAAACAATGGACTATATAGCTTAAGGTCATTAAATACCACCTACTACAGATGTGTTGCTTGCTAAAATTGGCTGGTCAATTTACCATTTCATACACCTGAGCTGATTGTCTTTTAGGAGTGCAGTTGCCTGAAAGTTACAGTACTGTTTGCTAAGTATTATTATGAATAAACTTTCTATGCAACATTATTGAAGTGAATACTATTAGCTACAAGGGCTAGAGACGTTGAGCAATTAAAATGCAGTAAAATTTTGCAATAAGCCATAAACCCAGATTTGTCAGCAGCTTAAAATCAAGCAAGCAATAGAGCTAATCCAAAAGCATCACTTAAAGTTGCATTTCTAGAATTTAAACTATCCTTGCCAGATAATCTGCAAAACAAGGATTAGCAGTCTATTTTGACAATTATCAAAAACTTACATAGCTCCAAGTCCTCGGGCTGCCTACTTCCACCATGACTATCTGTGTTTTATGAAACTAAAGAAGGAAACTGCATTGATATAAGAGCAAACATTCTCTCAAATCCATACAGAATTATGGTAGGTTTGTAATATCCACAAATTGCAATCACAAAATGTGTCTACTGAAACTACTGCTCTGAAATGTAAAGCATGTCAATAGAACTTTCCAAGGCAAGTATTTTGAAGGCTAGAGACACATGGCTTTAGGAACAGTATATGAAGATTGCTTACACTGTTTTCTTTCCACATCTGTCTTCACAAAAACTTATATAAAGACAAGTATATATAAATAATGCCCAAGTTCATGTGTCTACTAGAATGAAATTGCTGCAAGTGGAATGACATTCACTGTACCTCAAACAAATAAAATGGCACAAACATTTCAGTTTGCAGCCTACTCATTAAGGCACTGGTCTTTCTTCCTTATGCACCAAGGAACTAGCATTCTTTGACTATCATTCTTCCTATGGCTGCTTACGCTTTCATTAGAAAACAATTATTCTTCTGACACCAAATATAGAAAAATACGGGCTTCCTTAATCCTTAAGGAAAAAAACATAGTTCTAGAAATTTGCCCCCATCTCCTAGCAGTACACTATAAAAAGCCAGTTTTCACACACATAGTGTTTTATGCCAAGTCACCAGGAATTCACATTTTAATAATAATAATAATAATGTAGGTGGGGCACTGCATTTAAGGCTAACTTATCAATTGCAATCATATGGTTATCTATCAAGAACACTGCTGCCAATGCATATAGTTACTATTAAAGTCTACATTTGGCATGTCAGATAAAAGAAACGGTTTCACAGCAGCAGCCACTAAAGAAATTTCAGACAGCCAATGAGGATTCATGCACAATATTGCAAGTATTCTTGCAGAGCAAAACATGATTCATACAACCTTCTTCCAAGCATGTTGCAGAAACATTTTCTTTTTTAAAAAAAAAAGTCTTGAAGAATAAGAATATTTTGAATTGCTGTCTTCTATAAGGAATAAAGATATTTTGGTGCAGCTAACCACAAATGTTGACCTTGTTAAGTCCACTTAAAAGCAACGTATTCTAGAGGGTGTGATAGTTTTGTTCTTTGGACTTGCAAAATTTGTAGAGAAAGAATATTACTGCTTGCAGTCCCAGCACTAGGACAACACCACCAATGAAACTGGCAGCATCAAAGGTGGATTTGTGTGGAGATGGTTTGGAAGTTGGTTGGGGAGAAGCTGAGCCTGTCAAATGAAAGAAGTAGAGTTATTAGTGATAGGCTGTGCAGATTTAGAAAGCTACTCTTTAATGCATGGATCACCACCGAGCACCAGGTTGGTGGCCCTAATGTCTTGGATTCCTACCCCTTGGACCCCCCCCCCCAATAATAATATTTTGGATTATTATTTTTAATCAAGAGGCACTTCCTCCACCAACGGAGGGGTTTTTCTGAATATGTCTGCATTCATGCACAAGTATGCTTTGAGTGTACATAATTGAGAGCTATATGTGTGTGCATGCGAGAGAGATATTAATGTCTATGTGACTTGATTGATTTTAATCTTGCTATAAATCAAATATTACCTGATGTAGAAGTTGTGTTGCTAGCAGCAGTACTATTAGCAGCAGTAGGTCCGGCAGATGTAGGTTTGGCTGGTGTAGTTGTGTTATGTGTAGGAGCTGTTTCAAAGAAAATACCACATCTTGGAACCAACTTTAAATAGCTATTTTAATCTTACAAGTTGAGCAAATGATTGCAGAACAAAGGCACTGTTAGATGCATTTCACAGTAATAATTTTAAATGAAAAATATTTATGCATGGATGGAAAATTGGTAGTTTTAAAAAGTCATTTCCTCCATTTTGAAGGCAAAAAAATTTCAAATTACGAGATTATCTTAAATTGTACACAATATAATTCAAGAATAAAAAATTAAACACATTAGGGAAAACATTACTGAGATTATATAAGAAGCTAAGTCCCCAACAAAGTGGACAATTAACAAAACCAGACAAGAAGAAATCATTTAAGCACAGAAGATGCCAGGAAACCCCTGCCATATATACAATAATGTCGATTCTTGACATTCCAGAAGAGAATGGAAGAAACATGGAAGCTGAATATTGCATGTAGAGGAAGTGTACATATAGTCACTCCCCTGTGCATTCAGATTTTTTCTTGGCTAATTTTACTACACGCTCTTCACTAACATGAATTCTCAAGACAGGTTTTTCTCCCTTCAATAAATTGTATCATCTACCTTAGTGATCAAAGACATTTCAGTAAAGGACAGGAAATTATCAGTATTCTGGCCTACAACTCATAGTACTGGTACTTTCCTGTCCTTTATAGTGATTAAGCCATTTCAAGAAACTGGATAAAAACATGAGCTCTCACTTCTGATTTTCACAGAGTAATCCTGGAAACGTTATTACAGGTTAAACCTTTATACTTCTTTACTTATTAATGCACAAAAGTTTGTTACCTGGGGTAGACGTGTTGGCTGTGGTAGGTGTAACAACTGTGGTAGGCTCAGGAGGAACTAAAAAACAAAAGTATGAAGCAGAAAACAGAATATTTAAAAACTGAGGCTACAATCCTAACCCCATTTACATGTGAATAAGCTCCATTGAATTCAATAGCTCTTAATTCTGAGGAGATGTGGATTATGCTACAAGAGGTACTAATATTATCAATAGCCACCTCTGTTCCCAGGATACATCTGAGGCTGTGATGCAGAACAGATCATACAATTACAATTGTAAGTGGCCCCAAAAGTTGACCTTCGCCCTTCAGCTTACATCTTTCCTGTGGTGAATTCTTCTGAGATTAGGTACCCACCCATAAGTTTTTCTGCACATACCGGTACTACTGCACAATCACATGCAGGTGGATTCAGGTAGGTAGCAGTGTTGGTCTGACGCAGTTGACACACACGTTTCCCCGAAAAGAAGACACAGTCTTATATTTATTTTTCCTCGAGAAGACACACTATGGCTTATTTTCAGGGGATGTCTTATTTTTATTACGCGTCCAGCCTCGCCTCTTCCTTGGCGCCCTCCAGAACTGCGCCTATCACTATGTCTTATTTTGGGGGTATGGCTTATATTGCGCAAATGCTTAGAAACCCTGCCTCGGCTTATTTTATGGGCATGTCTTATTTTTGGGAAAACAGGGTGTATATAATTGTCCAGTAGCACCTTAGAGACCAGCTAAGTTTGTTCTTGGTATAAGCTTTGATGTGCATGCACACTTCTTCAGATACACTGAAACAGAAGTCACCAGACCCTCCCACTATATATAAGGGTCTAGGTACTTCTGTTTCAGTGTATCTGAAGAAGTGTGCATGCACACGAAAGCTTATACCAAGAACAAACTTAGTTGGTCTCTAAGGTGCTATCGGACAATTTTTTTAAAAAAATTAATATATATGCAGGTGGATGCTAAACAATTCCCTTTCCATGTGACAAATGCAAAATGTGAAAAAACTGCAAAGGGGCTTTAAGTTGTATCTTCTGATAGCCAGGCACTCATTAAGAATTCACACTAACAGTACAATAATATACATGTCTACTTCACAATTAAGTCTCTTTGTGTATAATAGGCCTTACTACAATCTAGGCTTTGGTTTATGAATGTCATTGAGGGGGGGAAGGGTTTTGTGTCTTTAACTGCTGTATCTCCATGATCAGGACCAGCAGAACATCACTGACTTCCCCTGGTAAACATGAAGCGGGAGGCAGGGGAGAAACAATGACGGTGCCATGTCAACCTTTGCATTCTCTCAATATTTAAAGTGTGCCCACTGGTCTTAAAAACGGCTACTCTACCTACACCTAGCATCCTGCTATGGTGGGGCAAATATTAAAAAACAGATGTTTCACTAGCAAATTAACATCCCTCAGATACAGCCCACCCTAAAAAACAAAGCAGAGGTCTTCAAGCATCAAGCCTGTACCTAAAGTGATGCAATTATTCATTTTCCTCTTATTATTTCAATAAGCATTTTCATTGTGGCTCAGTTGAAAGGTACCCCAACTGTGGTACAGTAAGAGCACATGCTTTGCATGCAAAAGGTCCCTTTTCTATCCCTGGCACCTTCAGATAAAGCTGGAAAAGAATCCTGTCTGAAACCCTAAGAGTCACAGCCAGTCAGTGAACAATCCTGAGCTAGATAGATCAACGGTATGACTCAATAAAAGGCAGGATCCTATGTTTTCAAACTCCTCCTATTTGGATAGGCACATGACATCAATTCACTATTGCACCCTCACCACTACCTGAAGCAGTGGATAGCTATGCTATCCATGAGAATCTACTTTCTAGTGGAATGAAGGAGAAAGGGTGAACTACTACAGCACTCATTGTTTGACAGCTGTCCAGTTCTTGCAATAGACAAAAGCTGCTCAATATTGTTGTAAGGACATTTTGGTGACATGCAATAGTTACTCCTGTCTGAAGATATTCCCATACAATCTAACTGAAGTTACACTTCCCCAACTGTTTTACAGTAGGGACAGAAAATAGCTTCTGTTATCTGTTCAAGTGCTAATTATTCAATACTGGTGGGGGAATAATTAAATAAAAGGTAATATTGCCAGATTACATCCAAGAAACCCATGTTTTAAAACCTCTACACCTCCTACCCTGCTCTTCCACTGGGCCTTTTACCTAACTTCCATTTTCCCAGGTGTGGCAGATCTGTGCAGCAGCAATAATAACCTCTCCTGTAGTCTTGGATCAGGGATCACCAACATTTAGGAGTGGGGAGACAGATCTTCCTGGAACGTGCAGCTGGAGAGGGAAGGCTTTAATTTCCCTGCCCAGCAACATTCTCCAAGATGATCATCCACATATACTCCCGCAATAATGAGGATTGAGAAAAGCCTTCTATTAAGACCAAATTTTGAAATCTAATTATGGTGGGGGAGGTGCAATGTACCCAATAGAAGAGGAAATGGGGATGTTGTGGAAGTCAATGAAGATTTCATTGGACGTATGTACGCCTGCAAGTGCTGCACTGGCAACCCCAGCTTTGGAGACTTTAGCATTCCCAACTGCATGGATCCTAAACAACGAATTGGTTTTACATCATAAGTGCAGTATTAAATATTTACCTGAACAAGTTCCATTTCTTAAAGTAGATGTACAATTATCACTTCTTTCCGTTGCATTTATACAGTAGAACGAAGTAGCTTACAGGAAAAGAAGATTGAGGAAGAATTTTCAGTTTAGTTTTTAAGAGTGAAACATTCAATGCAATACTTTGGCTACAAGTTTCAATTAGAAACATTTATCTTCCTTGTCCTAGAAAAGCTATACAGCTGCTAATTAGCTTCACTTGTGGTGCTTGTTACATTGACATTTAGGTACAGTATTATCTACTCCTTGGTTTAGCAGAGGTGTTATTTTAGCACAGAGAAGTTAACCAACCAATATACTGAGAGTTCAATCACTCTGGAAAATTAAGAAGTGTCACAAAGATTCTTCTTTACGTATGTCCCTTAATCTCTGAAAAGCTCCACAATACAAGTCTGCGCCTGGTCAAAAGTTATATAAGGGCATTGGTTTCATTAAAAATACACGTGTAGGTAAAATCTGTATACAGTGGTACCTCGCAAGACGAATGTCTCACGCAACGAAAAACTCGCAAGACGAAAGAGTTTAGCGCTGCGCGAGGCATTCGCAAGACGACAAGGTTTTCGATGACCGCTGCTTCATCTTGCGATGCGCAACCATAGAAAGAGGAAGCGGGCGAGCCGCAACAAAAGGGGAACCAGCTGTAGCGCGGCAAGAAGGCAAAGAAGATCAGCTTTCTTGCCGCGCTACAGCTGTTTCCCCTTTGTGTTCCGCTGGTCTCTGCAGAATTCCCACACCGATTCCCGGACCATCCGTGGGCCGGATCCAGAAGGCAATTGGGCTGGATCCAGCCTCCGGGCCTTAGTTTGCCGACCTACGCCTTAGGGTTATAAGGTTCTGTGGTGCAGCAGTAGTAAAAGCCCTAATTGACAAAACCTTCCATGCAACTTTAAACAAACAGCAGCTGCCAGGTTTAAGTTTCAAGACCTAGCAGCCCTGTGCCTCCTCAACTCCCTGATATTTCAGCCTCAAACCCTCCTACTTTTCCCCACCTCATTTTTTCAACATCCATGGCTTTCTCTGGTTGCAGATTTTTACTCCACTGTGTACTTTGCTCCACTTCCAATAGTGAGCCTCTCTTGATCAGAAAATCTCCCTTCCCCAAATAAAAAGCCTGAACTACACAGATATGCATCTTTTTCTCAGCTGAAGACAGCCTCTGAGTGTGGCAGTGTCAACAGAGGGCGGGCTTATTAGCATGTAAAGGTAAAGGTAAAGGGACCCCTGACCATTAGGTCCAGTCGTGACCGACTCTGGGGTTGCGCGCTCATCTCGCATTATTGGCCGAGGGAGCCGGCGTATAGCTTCCAGGTCATGTGGCCAGCATGACAAAGCCACTTCTGGCAAACCAGAGCAGCACATGGAAACGCCGTTTACCTTCCCGCTGTAAGCGGTTCCTATTTATCTACTTGCATTTTTTGACGTGCTTTCGAACTGCTAGGTTGGCAGGAGCTGGGACCAAGTAACGGGAGCTCACCCCGTCACAGGGATTCGAACCGCCGACCTTCTGATCAGCAAGCCCTAGGCTCAGTGCTTTAACCCACAGCGCCACCTGGGTTAGCATGTAGCTTGACTCAAAAATGATAAGTCTAGGTTTCACACCTCAGTAAGTGCCAACCACTATTAAGCCAGAAAAAGCAAACATACTTAACTACTCTTACGTATTACAATTCAAAATAATTCCATTTACCGTTGCAAAAAATCCATGTGCAGTTTATTTCAGACTTGTCAGGACTATTAATGCAGGAACTACAGTTGGTATGTTTTTCACAGCCAGCTAAAAAGGAAGAATGCATTTTTAAACAGTTGGTAGATCACAATTTCAAAAGGTCACTACAAATTATGAACAGTCTATGGCACCCCTGAGGTCTAGAAGTGCTTTAAATGTGAATAAACAAAAGCACTATAAAGTAATTATTTTTATTTTCAAATGAAAAATTAACAAAGAAAATTAACACCTATAACCAAGGAGAAAGGACCCTAGACATTCATTTCTGGTCACAGTTTTTCAGACAGACTCTCTGAAAAAAGCAAAACACAGATCATGCAAAGGTATTGCCTTTTTTTTTTTTTTTGCAGTGTGGACAACACAAAATATTCATTCAGTTTAAATGTATACTTCCTGTCTTCCTTTACCATTTCTTCATTGCTTCATGGCTCCTTCTTGTTTGTTTGAACAAATGTTTGTTACTTCTCTTAATGTTTTTAGCAATATGCTTCCCAAGTTTTTTGTTTGTTTAGTTTACTGTATTTTAGCTTACCAAGTCTGTAATGGCCATCATTAATACAAACTGTAACTAATGTTTGTTCTTGTCTTACTGCTTATGGTTTGTCTAAGGGAGACAAACCATGAGTCTGATCTTGAACGTAGCACTAAGTCAGGGTGGGTGTGACCCTCCAGACATTATCTCCCATCAGCCCCAGCTAGCATGGCCAATGGTCAGATTGATGGGAGGTGTACACTGGCAACATCTGTAGGGCCATGTGATTCACAATTAGTGCTGCATGCCATAGAAAATGATTGTTTATTGAATAATTATTTGAGGATGACCTAACTTTATAGAAAACCAGAAGGCTAGCTTTTTGGCTCTTATGTGTTGGTGGTGGTGGTCTGCAACAGCACCAATAAATGGAGGCTACTTCTGGCCTCACTACCTCTTGCTTGCAAGTGTCCTGTGTCAAAAGAAGCAGTTCCGAGATGCTATATTATAGACCTTTCACAATGACAGTGATGGGTAAGTCCTAAATCCCAAAGATTGTTATGAATGCTATATTAGACCTATTATTTTAGCTTATCAGTGCCTAAAATACTGCACTCTGCATTTGTACCAAACCTGAAATTGCTTTCCTCTTTGAGATTTTTATGGAAAGCAATTCATAAATGAAATAATAACACAAGCTGCTTTCAGGCCTTCGCTCATAGCTACAAATAGGTTTCAGTCACTGTGTGTAGGCCCAATGCTGACCGCCCTGGTAGCTACATTTTACAAAACTTCCCCCCTATTTCCTAGGAATAGGCTTGGCCAGCTTTGCTTTAATTCCATTAAGCACATATATTGAAATGAGTTTGTGTGCCACATTCTGGAAACAATTGTAGTTTTAATTTCGTACTCCAATTGAAGCCACACCAGTGCCAAGGAATATGTAAACTACTGCAATGAGATATCTGCTTTGAGAATTAAAGTATGACCTTTCCCCTCTTCTGAAAACTATTGCTAGTGGGCGAGGAAGGAACTTGTAGAGCCCTGCATATAATCAACTATTTGAAGTTTTCCACTCCTGTTTTATGAGGAGAGCATAAACAGTGCAAAATACACTAATATCTGAAGTGACGCCTTTGAAAAGCTGTACTTTAATAGCATACTGCATTAAATACATATTTATAAACATGAGTTAATTATGTGCATTAATTATTATACACAAGAACAATGATGTGTGAAATGTTCCTCAAAGAAGGGCCTCCAGAGTGCACCTGCAAGCTAACACGCCAAAGATAAAGTATACTAAAATGCTATCTAACTCAAAATAAAGAGTAGTCGTGTTTGAATAACAACAACAACACTGTTTGAAGGCAAGGGATATTAGGGTACAATTCTGGTCAACACTCATTTCAACAAATATGGAGATGCTGTTCTACATTACGGGAAGGATGACACTATGGGATTCTTTGCACATAACATTTACCAGTAACTTGTTCATATTTTATATGTGTGTGTGTGTGTGTGTGTGTGTGTGTGTGTGTATATATATATATATATATATATATATATATATATATATGATGTGTATGTTTGCCACAGTAAAAACCAAGTGTTTGCCATCAACATTGTGTTGAAGCTGAGCAGCAATTGGTAGTTTAAGATGAAGTTCGTAGGAATAACTTCTTTGACTGCCCAAATTAAGAGTTCTAAGTAGATATTAGTAAATAAAACTCTTTCATTCCTCTATTTCCACTTTCTTTTCTCATAAAAACAGGCTGAATGATACTAGCACCACCAACAATCACTTTCAACTGATAAATATTCTACAGAATTTGAAATGTGTTTTTGGGAGTTACTGGTTTATTTTTATTATGTATATTGTGTTCTCATTTTGTATTTTTATGTTGTGAACCATCCTGTGACCTTCTGATGAAGGGCCGTATACAATTTTAATAGATAATAATATGGGTTTATTTGTTAGAAGTATTCACAAAAGCATCAGTACAGTCAACTCAGCTCTATGTCCTTCAGGTTAATTCTAGTCAAACTGTTTTCAATAAGTTTTAAAAGATGGGCTTGCATGCTATGTAGCGTGTGAATGAGTGAGCACAAATGAATGTCAACAATTTAGAAAACTCCAGTGAGGCAATTTATTTTTGGGTGAAAAAATCTTGACTCATCCTGTACAGGGAGCTGACAGAGAGGACAGGGCCTCTATGAGGCAGGTCAGAATGGCTTTTCTCAGGGTGGGAGGATTCAACTCTCTCCGTGTGTGAAGGTTAAGATAAAATGGTGACCAAGGGCTACATAGTTATATTTATAATTTTGTGTTTTATGAAGATTATCTTACTTTAATTTTATCTTTAGTTTCTTTCTGTTTGATACATTCTTTTATTTTTCTCTTTACTTTGGTTTGAAATTTTATTATATATTAGGTTGAAAACCTTTAATGCAATTGATTTAAAAAAAATCTAGACTCATCCTAATAGCAGCTTCTACAGACATGCATCACAAAAGCAGCTGTTAAAACACATCAGCAGGGGAATCCTTGGAGGGTGGAAATCTTTTCCCTCAAGGCATTCTCCCAACTTACTTGCCTCCATCAGTTGTGCAGTTGCAAATACAAACAAATGAACACAGCTTTAAAATAAGAGAACCAAATGATTTCTGTTTACAGCTTTCATCCTGTTTATTAGACAAAATCTTATATGCTGCCCAGTGCCATGAAAGTTGATGGTGCCATTGTAACAACCACGATGACAGAAAGGCAAGGGGGAAAACAAACAAATACGTGTGTTATCTCCCTGAAAATAGAGGTCAGGCTGCCGATTATACACTTGTAACCGCTCTCAAAATAGCTCCTGCGCTGTAAAGAATTAGGGCTTTTGAACAATAAATCCTTGCACTTCATCCCTTGCGTTAACTCATAACTGATATACAGATTGTGCGTCACTACAGGATAAATAAATATACGAAGCAGCTACGGTAGTTCTACACGAAGAGAGGGGGAGACGTTGCTGCATTGTCTCGGCTGAATGTTCGTAAACTTTTCAGAGGGGGAGGCGGAGCGCAGTGAACACGGAGGCAACACAATCCAAAACCAGAACGAGCAGGGCAGCTGCCAGCATAGCTGCCAAGTTATCCCTTTTTTTTAAGGGATTTTCCCTTATGCTGAATAGGCTTCCACGCGAGAAAAGGGAAAACTTGGCAGCTATGGCTGCCAGTCGCCCTACGCCGCCTTCATCCCCACCACCACACCGCACGGTTTCGTTTCTCTTAAAAGCGACGAGAAGGCAACTCTAGTCTTACAGGCGGTGGGCGGACCCTTTCCCACGACCCGAGTTTCCTACCGGTAACACCGCGAATCCTGCCTCCCCGCATTCTTCCCGCCTGCCGATGCCTCTCTCGGGAGGGAAGAGAACGGAACGCAGAAGCCGCCCCCGCACCAATACACTAGGGCTAAAATCGCCACTGACGCGGAAGAACCGCGATGCTTGAACTGAACTGCAGCCGCGGCGGGGCCACGTTCGCCCCCCAGCAGCTGCGTGAGATGTTTAACCATTTCAACACCTCGGCAGTTTTCGGACCGAAATCAAGCGTTTGCCACGTGGGGAGCGAGGGGGGGGATTCCACGTTGGCGGGGGGTCTGCATGCGTTCAAAAGAGTAAAGGGGGTCGGTGCCGGAGGTCCGCTCTGCTGCACCCCCACCCCTTGGCAACCCGTAACACGACCACTTTCCCCCTCCCTTCATTCCCTCCGCCCTCGGAGCTCCTTTCTTCGAGGAGGGGCTGCACTACGAGCCCCGTCAAGGCCAGGGCGGCTATCTCGGCGCGGAGGTGAGCCTGGCGCGCAGAGCGCGTCTCAGCCTCCGGGCCCCCTGTGTTTCCCACGCATAGCTCTCAAGGCTTCACAGCAGCGCCGCAACACCAGGAGCCTTTCCGCTTCCGAAGCCCCGCGCCGCCCGCTCCGTCTCCTCACCTTTCTCCTCTTCGGCCTCGGCCAACGCGGACGTGAAGCAAGAGGCGACCACCAGCAGGAGCAGCGCCCAGCCCAGGGCAGCCCAGCGAAGGCGGCTGAAGCAGCTCATGGCGTCTCTCGGCGAGGTAAGCGAGGGGGGTTCGCCCCACGAGGAAAGAGAAGAAGAAACAACAGCTCAGCCCTCAGCTCTCGCAACCAGCTCCGCTACGCGGCCGGTCGAAGTCTGCAGTCACGTGACACGGCCGTTGGGCGGCTCGCGCGAGCCGTTTGACGCGTGGATTGAGGCAAACGCGCGCGCGCTGTCTCTGTTTCTCTCTCGGCTTCCTGCGTAATAAGAGATGTTCTCGTCGACGCGTAAGCCCCTTCAAGCAGCACACACACACCGCCTGCTGCAATGGAACGGCCCTCGAGGAAAAGAGCAGCTTCCTCGTCACGTGACCGAAACCTCGAATGGCGTGGAAATATCCCGACGGAGCGGGCGTGGCTTCTTCGACGTCCGCTCGCTTGTCACTCGATGTCTCAATTCGTGCGAAAATTAGATCATGTGTTGCTTTGTAGACGCGGGTGTCGTTAAAAGATCAATATTGATCTTTGGAGCTGGGATCACTTAAAAATAGCTTTGTGATAGGAGAAAAGCGATTAAGCCTCAATGTGAAATTATTAACTGGTAGTTCTTGGCCTTGGACAGCGTCAGAAATACGTTTTGCGTTTAGCAAGCCACAAAAACCAGACGGGCAGTAGTGATGTCAGGGCCTAACTCCACTTAGTAGAATGAGCAGAAGCCTCGCTGCCCACCAAATATCACCTAAAAGCAGAGACGTTGAAGACAATGCATTAAGTCCGGAGCCTAAAATATTACTGTATTAGGTTACTTGCCCTTCGCTGCAAGGTCCCAGGGCGCGTCACAACAATGTAAAATATCTCGTTAAAAACAGACTTAACCAAGGATGAGGGATAATGACTGCCAGAGGACTTGAAGTCAATCTTTAACAGGAGAGCTGACTGGGCAGACTAAAAACCAAGCAGTTTCTCTGGTGTTCCAGTGTTGCATATAGGTGCACGCTTTGTAATACTGCAATGCTTATGTGCAGAGGATATCCAGGCAGAAGGCTTGGGCTGCTCCAGGCAGCCACACATGATGGCCAGGATCCTGTGCTACATTACCAGGAAGCCCTGGTCACACCAATTGGACCATGCAGTTCATTTGCTTAGGGCAGCAAAACATCTTAAATGAACTCTGTGTGACTGACGTGAAACTTCAATCCAGATACAAGGGCCAGGGACAACGGTGTATGGAAAGGCTGTGTATGCACTTAAAACTGTAAGAGGATAGAATGAATGTCAATTCCAGTTACAGCACCACTTTCCTGGCTGATTATTCTTTTTAGGTGGAAATTGACCTACAGAGCAGCTTGCAAATAGTGTTCCAGGAATACTGACATTCCTCAATGAGAGTATCAGAAATAGCAGAGAAGTACGGTAAACAGCTTGTGCACAGCTCACTACTACCAATCTTCTGCTAGGTGCAAGTATGCAATTTGGAGTGCTTCTACACTACCGTATCACTATTTTCAGGTGGGATTCAGTCACATACTGGAAAATTCAGATTGTGAAATAGCTCATTAGGTCTTGTGCAATGAACCTACTTGATTTGCACACAGAAAGGAAGGTTCTAAATGTCCAGGTAAATAAAATTGTCAGACAACATGGAGATGTGAAGTGACAAGAAGCATGCTGCACTTGTACCTCCTGTTCTTTCAAGGCCGCACTTAATGTGGCCTTCACCCATGGGACTGTTGTGATAAAACACTGGAAAATGAGAGAGGATTCTTGTCACTCTTTGTTAAATGGATCCCCATTACAAACACAGGATGCACAGCCAAAGCATGAGGAGAATGGCCAAGAACATTATAGCTTGCATCAGAAAAATATATGTAGTAAGCCTCTTATTAAGTATGCATCTGTTTCATTTCAGCTGACTGAGGAAAGACAGTACCAATTACAGTTTAACATTTTTTTGTTAGGGACATCCATTTACCCAATAAAAGGACACACTGTCACTTCCTAGGAGAATATTTAATGAATCTTTTTGATAGCTACTTAGCTTTAGCAAGAAAAAATCTCTTAAAATGTCAACTGGAGTAAAAAAAAAGTGCCTTTTCAACCTCTTTCAAAGTCTGTAGATGAGCCAGCTAAGACACTCTGGCTCCCAAAACAAATGAGAAACAGAGTGCAATTGATGTCTCTTTCTTACCATGTTCTGAATGTATTTAAACTTTCTTGTGCCTTAAAGAAATAGGGTGGGGTATACATAATTGTTCTAAATGCGGGTTTAAGATCATCCCGAATAGAGATCATGATAGAATAAATGATCAACTGAAGTTATTAAGATTAAACTGTAGTGTACTGTAGTTAATTACTTTCAGAAACAAAAGCTTCCAGCCTCCTCACAGCAAGGCCAGAAGAGAAGAGGGATGGTGTGGGAATCTGAAGCTCAGATATATAACAACAAACACTAGCTGGATCCCCTCAGTATAAGAAGCTGGGTGAAGAAGCCTTCCAAATCTCAAGCGAAATATATTTGTCTATATAATGCAGTCAACCAGTGGAAAAAGTCATGCATTAGTATAATAGAATTGTAGAATTGGAAGGGTCCCAGGGGGTCATCTAGTCCAACCCCTGCAATGCGGGAATCTCAACTAAAGCATCCATTATAAATTTAGCCAAACTGTACAGGATGCAAAGTAGTAGGCAATTTTGTCCTGGCATTTTATTTCAAAAGAAAGGCAGTCACAGGAACCTGCAGTCAGTAGAAAACCAGCGAGGCCCCTTAGGCAGGCATGCTCTTCCCACTGAGCTATTTTTCCTGTTCAAAATCACCCTGGCCCAATTGCTTGCTTCCTTATGAGGGAAAAGACACAGAGAGAAAACAGCTTGGGAGGTGAATTTTGACTGGGAAAATGTCAGTGGGAGAGAACACATTTTCCATAAAGGTCCCAGGTATGGTCCCTGGCTTGTCCTCAGTGCTTGCTGAGCTGAGAAAAAAAGCCTGCCTCCCAGATAGACAATACTTAGCAAAATAGACCAATGGTCTGACTCAGTGTCATATCTCATGGCTTGATAGCTATCCAGCCACCAAGAGTTAAATATGTTACTGAGCAGTGATAGTGCTCCCCCCCCCTTTGGATATGAAGTGCCCTTCAGATATGGTGAGCCTAAGCTGCTGTGTGCTCGCATAATTTTTCTGGGCAGCGCAGTCTGTAGAAATCACTGTTTTCAGAATCTCTATTATTTCAGTATTCTACACTCCTTTATATCTCACTCATTTAGTAAGGTTTCTCAGTCTCTCTGTTATCTTGACCTCTGTTTTATCAAATTATATCATGAGACCAACCTGATCAAGTGTTTTGCCACAGAATGCATAAAACCCGTACTCTTAACTGCGCTATAAATCAGGCAGTTAGCCTTCAGCAAACATATGGTGAACAGTTTATTTTGTCAGCTATAACAGATCATAGGACTAACCACTGCAGAACCTTTCTTTAATCTATGTTCACCTTTATACATAGTGGCTCCCTCATTCATTAGCCATATCACAGGTCAGATTCACCCAGTCTTACTATTCAGTTGAATAATTAGTAAGGCAAAAAAGGGGTAGGGTGGGGTGGGGTGGGGTGGGGAATAAGAAACAAACATTAAAAATGGCAACAGCCAGCCTGTGCTACAATCACATTCTGGAAGGATCTGAGTTGCATTCAAAATTTGCAGCATTATGTTGGTCACTAGGCAACATAACGAAATGGAACTGTTTGCAGTTTCGTGTTAGTTTTGGTTACGAAAGTATTTTTATTTTATTTTTTGGTTTTAGGCTGTTCTGACAAGGATGGTCAAATGTTCAACCCAGAAAACTGAATTTTAAGGGGAAATGAAACCTATAAATTTAAGGTGGAAAAGCTAAACAGAATTTGCTGACCTTCTGATTGGCCAATAAATTGTGACTGCCCCCCCCATACATTTAAAGTGCATAGCTTACCCCAGTGAATCCTGAGAACTGTAGTTTGTTGAGGGTACTAGGAATCGTAGCTCTAACTTTTGAGAAGAGTTTCACAAGCAGTGTATGGTCCAGAACTGGGAGGCTGTTGCTTAAAGAAAACAAGACTTGAGTCCTGATGCACATATGCAGCTCCCTGGGTGCACTTAAGAGAGCTCTCTGCATAGTGGTCACATTAATACATTAAATTAGGTTCCTAAGATCCTGTAGTCTCAAGTGTAAGGCTGTTTTGGCAATGAAACTATTAGAATGGAAAAGGACACAACATGTTTTTCTTTTCTTTTTTCAAAGTGAAAAAAATACTTTTATATTTAACCCCCTCAAAAAAATTAGCAGAAGTAAATCCTATGTTCAGAAAACAACACTGTCATGCATTACAGTAAAACAATATATATCTAACATCCATGGCTATGGCTGAAATACTCCACAGTTAACAATTTTACATTCTACAACTGGCCTCTCATTGAATGTTTCCACTGCTTCCAGTTCCCGGAGAACTTCTGAGCCCTCGATCACCTGTCTAAAAAAGAGGGGGAAAGCTAGGTAAGTACTAGGAAGTCACTCTACTTATTTTCATGTCTAGTCACTGCTGTCATGCTGTACAAATATAGATACCACATCCACCAATTACGGTAAGCAGTATGCCTCTTCCATATTTTAACTACAGTATAACATTGCACTTGAGATACTGTATACTGCAGAGCTCTTACACATACCCAAAAGCCACATATTTCTCATTCATGTAGGGTGCTGGCTGTAGTGTGATGTAGAACTGAGATGCATTGCTGTGGCGTCCTTTGTTGGCCATTCCAAGAACACCTCTCTTGTCATGGAGAACTGCAAAACTTTCATCTAGGAAACAGTTTAATAAATAATAATAATAATAATAATAATAATAATAATAATTTATTTATACCCCGCCCATCCACTGGGTTTCCCCAGCCACTCTGGGCGGCTCCCAACAGATTAAAAACAGAATAAAACATCAAACATTAAAAACTTCCCTAAACAGGGCTGCCTTCAGGTGTCTTCTGAAAGTCAGATAGTTGTTTATTTCCTTGATGCTTGATGGGAGGGCGGCCACGTTCCACAGGGCAGGCACCACTAGCGAGAAGGCCCTCTGCCTGGTTCCCTGTAACATCACATCTCACAGTGAGGGAACCGCCAGAAGGCCCTCAGAGCTGGACCTCAGTTTCCAGGCTGAACGATGGGAGTGGAGACGCTCCTTCAGGTATACTGTTTCCAAACAGTTTATAAATGGCAGCAGTGTTCTTTCCACTCATTCACATTTTCCCCATTTTTCATCTTCCTCACCCATTTGCCACAGTGCACACTAAGCTATCAGCTAAACAACCTGAAATAGTTCTGAACTTTTTAGGTGGAAAGGTGAGAGCTGCATAGTGTGCATAACCTGCCCCAAACAATATCCATGTCCGGTTTTCCCCCAAATCACAATATGTAGCAAGGTTATCACCAATATGTACCAATTATAAGGTTATCTGATTCCACACTCTGTGGCAACCAGTGTTGTAAAAGGTAAAGGTAAAGGGACCCCTGACCATTAGGTCCAGTCGTGACCGACTCTGGGGTTGCGGCACTCATCTCGCTCTATTGGCCGAGGGAGCCGGCATATAGCTTCCAGGTCATGTGGCCAGCATGACTAAGCTGCTTCTGGTGAACCAGAGCAGTGCACGGAAACGCTGTTTACCTTCCTGCCGGAGCGGTACCTATTTATCTACTTGCACTTTGACGTGCTTTCGAACTGCTAGGTTGGCAGGAGAGTGGGGCAAAAAAATTCACAACATGCCCTCAGAAAATGAATGTGCCACTTTTAACAGCATTTCTGCATTGACCATAAAAAATATATTATTCAGTCTTTTTCTAAACACTTTCTCCAGGATTAAGTTTCACTCTGTTTAGCAGCATATCTACAAGTTCACTTAAATTTGCAGCTATTCATTTCCTCACACTCATTCTAGTTTGGATTTTTCAGGCATATGGTTGCCAAAATGATAAATTGCCAGCAATCAAAATACAACAGGCCTTTTTACACACGAGCCTTAAGCTGCCTTTTAGTATCTTCTGCACACAAACATCTGATCATTGTGAAGAAGAGAAAGTGAGCACTTGTAATGCAAGCTGACATTCTTATTAATGTGCTCTACACATCTGATGGAAGCAAAATTCACTTTAAACCTCATGTAGAAAATCACTCAGTCGATTTAACTAATTTCCAGCGGGTAGTTGAAAAACATGCATTTTGTGCTTAATTGAATCCCATTGTCTATTACACTTGTACATTTTGTATTCAGACAATATATTCAGCATAGATTATGCCTCCCAGTTGTTGTCACCAGGACATTTGAAGAACATGCTCCTACCTTCAAAAAAAGGTCCATAAATTGACTCTCCTCCAGTCCCTCTTCCTCCCCTTATATCTGTATATTAATTGAGAAAAACAAAGGTTATGAAATTACCTTTTTGTATTAGAAAAAGAGCATGAAACTTCCAAATGTCACCTTATTAAATATAATTTCATGACACTATCTAATAGGAGTGGCAAACAGCATGATTAATGACTGCTTTCAGCAGAGATCTCTACACTTATGCAAGTTTATGTTGAATTGACACTATTTTTAGGTTTGGTTCTATTTGACCCAAAGGCTCCCATACAATGAAATCTGCACAACACCCTCAATATGATTATCTTCTCTTCCCACTTAATTCCCTAATTTCTCTTAAAATATTGTCAAATAGTTGGGTTTTTGGCTGAGAAATAGCAGCATGACAGGTAATCAATGCCTGACCATTGTTTTTCACTCTTACCCAAATCCTCTCATGCACACTGGCTCCATTATCTTCAGTGCATACAAAGGAGTGGGTTTGCAAAGCAACTGGCTCAGTCCAAGTGAATGGGGAAACCCACACTGGTAGGAGCCCTCCATTTATGGATCCCTGCTCATATACTTGCAACAAATTTCCAGAGTGATTTGTTTGCAAGCTTTTGAGAGAGAGGGCTAAGGGTGGGGGGAGAATGGCTTTTTTATCTTGTAATGAGAATGCATACATCAGTCTTCCTCAACCTGTTACCCCTCCAGGTGTTGTGACATCTCCCATCTCCCCAGTCCCCATGGCCAATAGTTAAGGATGAAGGAGGATGTACAGTAGTCCCAATGACATCTGAAGAGCCACGGGATTGGGAAGATTGGGAAGGTTGGTATCAATACTAGTATCATGTCAAAGCAGTCTGATGAGTGCAAAACGCAATTATACATGTCAAGTAAGACAGGAAAGTTGCATTGTGTATTTATTGTATAAACAGGTTTCAATACCCACCTCCTCCTTGTATCCAGCCATTTTTTACAAGTCGGTGAAAGATAGAATCACGATAAGTAAGTGGAAGCCCAGACATAGACTTCTTTTTCTCCCCTAAGCACAAATACTGGAAGTTTTTACATGTCCTAGGGCAGATATCAGAATAGAGCTGCACAATGGAGATAGAAAGCATGTGTTAAGTTTCTACAAGCTCAGTCCCAAATAAGGCCCTTTGTCATGTTAGCAGAGACTCCCCCACAAAATGGACAATTTTCCAAAGAGGGAATGCCTCTTATAAGATGGTACTTGTCAAGTTGCTATTGTATAAAAATAGGGGGTGGGGGAGAGAGCTAAAATATACTTTCAACTAATGAGGGGATATTTTCAGTATATCAAAATATTTTTAATCGATTAGTCTGTTGATTATCTACTAACCATTCTAGGCTTAAATGAATACAAACATTGAGCAGCGCAGCATCATAAGGCTGTGCCTATTGTAACCATTTTGAGCAGCTACCCCACCCATCCAGCTCATCTTGGTTCATGCTCAGCAACAGCAAGCATTAACTGTACGGCCACCTCCTTCTCCTCAATTGTATCTGTAGTTCTAGTTTGCAATGGGAATATGAATGCCTGCTAGGCTGCTACTTGCCTCTGCCCCTGCTATGCGTTACACCTCCACATTTTCTTGACTCACTCAGCTTTTAGCAATCAATTGATCAGAATACCACAAAAAGACATTGGGCATTCAGAAAGAATTAATACATTTGCGATCCAATCCTAAACTCTAATGGGAGAGAAGTTCCTTACACTAGGTATGGGGCTGGTGCTACGATAGCAGTAGAGAATAATAATAATAATAATAATAATAATAATAATAATAATAATTTACTATTTGTACCCCGCCCATCTGGCTGGGTTTCCCCACCCACTCTGGGCAGCTTCCAACAAAGATTTAAAATACATTAAAATGTCACACATTAAAAACTTCCCTGAACAGGGCTGCCTTCAGATGTCTTCTAAATGTCAGGTAGTTATTTATCTCTTTGACATCTGATGGGAGGGCATTCCACAGGGTGGGTGCCACTACCGAGAAGGCCCTCTGCCTGGTTCCCTGTACCTTTGCTTCTCGCAGTGAGGGAACTGCCAGAAGACCCTCGGCGCTGGACCTCAGTGTCCGGGCAGAACGATGGGGGTGGAGACGCTCCTTCAGGTATACTGGGCCGAGGCCCAGGAAATGGCACAAATGACTTTGCCTGGATGTGACTGTTCTGCTGACCAATATTTGCTGGCAGCAGAGCTCCAGTAGCCAAATGTTCCACCAGTGTACTTCAATGGTGGTCATGTATCCCACATTCCGCTGGTATAGCAGAACTTCCATTGAACCCTACAGCCTCTTGGGCAGTGGATCTAGAACAGAATTTTGCCTGTAACATTTTTCTATTAACTTTTAAACACATGCATATATGCTTCATTTGAATGAGTTGCAGTTCCTTGGAGTTGAATGTTGTGTTTTTTAAAAAAATGCTATGCACTGGATCCAATGCCAAGGTCTGATTTGTTTTCAGCCACTTACCTCAAATAGCAATTTTCCTTTAGGCTCCGCCTGAATAGATATTTCAAAGTACACAAACACATGCTGCCAAAAAAGATAAAGAAAAAAAGGCAAAACCAGTTGTCAAAATAGAACACAGTGACTAATTGGATAAAGATTCTCTTTTGAACATTAGTCATGCTTCAGAAAGTAAAAGGTTGAATCCCATAAGCAAGAAGCCTCCCAATGCATTCTGCATCTCTTAAGTTGCCACTATCCAATTTCCTACTTCTAAGAAATCCTGTCATCAGCTAAGCTGCCAAAGAACTCTGGTTCAATGCAGAAGTTTCTATATGTTTTAGGGTGCATGTTTTTTTTCTTAAGCCACTGGCAAGTCCTTTTGGGATTAAACTAAGGAAGCATAGAACATACCCCAAACTCCCCTGTGGCTGTGCAACTTGTGTGAGGAGGCGGGGAGAAGATCCATCCATGAGCAAACTGGCTTTCAAGGAACTACCGGTAGTCAGCCATCCATAGGATGGGGCCTTGTGGGCCTTCCCCACAAGCTCCAAAACCATGTTGTTTTCTCCCAAAAATTGAAATGAGAATAATGTTAGCAAAGAGCCTTCATATTGAAGGACAAAGCATTTTCTTGCCATAGCCAGTTATGACCCACAAGGCAATCGTTTTTATACTCTACCTTTCTTCCATGGACATCAAAGTGGTAACATAGGGTACCCAGGAAAGAGTGTTCGGAGGTGCAGGGAGAGTGTGTTTTGATTACATGCTGTTTGGGTTTCATGCACTATCCCTGGAACATAACCCCTGCATAAGTTGAGAGTTGACCGTATTGCAAGCAAGCAAAGTCATACACCATATGACCTGGTTCAGATATCACATTACAATACAGCAAAGCATGATTTGGAGGATGAGGAATCTGTGGCAGGCTGGCACTCTCCATTTTCTATGCCAATTCCCCCTTCTATTTTCTGATTTCTTCTTACCAGTTTGCTGTGATGTCTGAATCAGGCAAATTATGGTTAGTACTAACCTCCAAACCATGACTTGAAGTGAGTTAGCAAAATATGATTTGGAAAATAGTTCTTAGGAAAGTCCACCTGATTTAGATAATGACAGCAACTATGGTTAGTGAATTTAGAAATTTAAAAAGGTTGGAGAGGTGCATGCATGTGCAAGTCCACAGAACATTTCTAATCCTCCAAAGGCAAAAATAAATAAATAATGGAGTCACACAGGATCACAGCCAATCTAAAATATGGTGACCAGCAGTGAAACGCTCTAGCTGAAGACACATTTTGAAGGTGCAATATTGTTCACAGACCTATTTTCTTTGGAAAACCAATAACCTACCTGCTTGTTTCTCATGTATTTAGTGAGAAAATCCTGCGTAATTGCTTCATAAAGTGCAACAGGCTTGAAGTCATCATAATCCCAAACTTCATAGGCCCACTGTAACAGCTGTTTTTCATCTCCAACAAGCTGGCCATCAATAAAGCACATCACGTTGGAAGGATATTCCCATGTTTCCCCTTTTAACTCCTGTGATGAAAATGGCAGTGTTTCAGAATCAGCAGGCATTTAATAGAAAAATTAAACATGCAGATTTTACAAATGGGGAAAACCTGCAGAATAGCAGTTCTATCGGCAGCACCATGCTTAAGTTCCCCTGAAGTCAGGTGTCATCACTTCCAGGAAGCAGAGTGATGGTCTATGTCTTGGAGCAGATGGTGTAATCTACAGTGCCCTTTTTTAGTGCTTAACTAGGGAAGTACCATATTATTCATGTACCTCCTCCAATGTTCCTCACAATGCCTGCACAATTTGGACAGAACTTGGACAGCTTCAACTTTGTCCTGTGAAGCAGCAAGGCAGAGCAGCAAAACTCCTTGGAATAAGGGTGTGGCATTTCAAATAAAAGGCTATGCAAGGATGGGGAGCTTGTGTCCCTCCAGATGATGTTGGACTCCCATTAGCGCCAGCCAACGTGGCCAATTGTCAGAGACAATGAGAGATGTAACAGAATGACATCTGAAAGGACACAGGTTCCCCATTATTGGGCTAGACTAGTGTCCATCAGTGGGAAAGGCTACAATCATATTGCTATGCTATTAGTCTGTGGGTGCCAGACTCCCGTGTTATGCATTTCATATTCCCCTGTGTTATGAGTTTCAGATTCCCCTGTGTTATGAGTTTGTGGGTACAAGACACGGAACCTACTTGTTGTGTGCTCAATGCAGACTAAATGCAGGCTCATTTCCTGAAAAGATGTTATGACCAGAACCTGGAGAATAAATAAATCATTCAGTCTGAAAGTTTCAGGAGAGTGTGTCTGCTGTAATACCAAAATCAAACCAATCCACTCTGTTCTGGAAATAAGAGAAGAAAAAATACCTTTTTTTTCTCCTGTAAATATTCATCCCATGCAAACTGCAGCAAAGGAACCACTTTTGGCTCTGCTATCTTTTTTGGAAAACGTTTCCTCAGGCCCTGGTTATTCAAGAGAAAATGAAAATATATGTAAAAAATGAAATTATAAAAAAAATCTCTTTATACTTGGTGGTGATGGAATCAATCCATAACTGTACTTTTGCCTTGTTTATCTCATTCACACTACTGTATTTCCATGGGGATGGATGAGTTGTACTGGTGATGAGTAAAAACCATGGCAAAATATAAGGTCAATTCCTTCTCTGTTTACTCCTGAAAGCAGCTTGAACACTAGAATGGTAGTGGCAAAGACAATGAGCTAAAAGTTAGGATATCCCAAGTTCACATCTTTCTTCCGTCATGAACTTACTGAGTATTCATTGCACTCTTCACAGTCACACATCCTGCGATATGGAGAACATAACAGTCATTTGCTTTACAGGATCGATGTGAGAGTTACAATCCCACTTTTTCTCCCTATGAACCAGCATAGCCACACACCCTGTAGTCCATTGGCCCTAATGCAGCAGAACTTGCTCTGTGTCTTTGCCTGGGCAGTGGCTAGTTTTAGGCCTTGCTTTTGGCATCCTTGTTTCCCTGCATACTCCTAAGGTCCCAAACTGATCCTGCAGGGACATAGGGTTGAAGCCAGTGCTGCACATGCAGAGTTCCTCTTGCCACAGAAGGCTTCTCCTTTGTCTCCTCTCCCTGTATGCCTCCATAATATGCTCTGGAGGGTTCCCAAAGCCCTTGGAATAGATTTTGAGGCTGTGGAGGGTGGGCTGCAGGGAGGAGGAGAGCAGGGGGAAATCCACTGAATAAATGGAACAACAGTGTTGGATACAACCATCATATTCCTAGCAAGTCTCAGCACTCAACCAGGAGTATAAAGATGGATATTTATAAACAGATGTCCATCTTAATCCCTCCTTTTTCATTCCTCTCACTGAGCTCCTCCATTGTTTCCAATATTTCCCTTCATTCTCTGTGTAATAAAACTCTCTTGTGTTTAGGCAGCCAAATTTGTTTATTGAAGTGTCAAAGGCCACATAAGACAAGAGAGGGTCCTCATGTGCCTTGGAGATGCAGACATATGGAAAAAACAGAGCCTGTCATCGACACAGAAGAGCTGCCTGCCGCTTCTCAGTAGTGATATCCATGAACATGAATGTGTCATTTTCAAATGAAGCACAGCTAGGAAGCATTGCCGCTGACTGAATTCAAGGATGTGGGGCTGGAATGTTCCTTCTTCCATGTGGCCACACTCAGAGAGAGATGCACAAACATATAAAGTGGTTTAGAAATTAAAGGCAAACACCTGGAAGGTGGGCAAAAAAGATTTTTGCTACCATTACCATCTTTTTTTGAATCAGGGAGTTGGAAATTTTGGTTCTTTTAAAGCAGAGCTTTCCAAACTGTGTGTCACGACACATTTGTGTGCCGGCTGCAGTGTGTAGGTGTGTTGCATGAACGGAGCTCCCCACACTCCTCCTGGAGCTGGAAAGGGGTTAGTTTTACCTCCGCTTTGCTAGTAAAATTGAATTACTGTGTCGCGAAATGATGCATTTTTTAAAAGTGTGTCACATGAAAAGCTCTGCTTTAAAGTCTTGTGGGTTACCACAGACTGCAGTTTCAGTTCTGTGGATTAAATATTAAATGTTAAAGAATCATTTTTATCAAGCAAAGGTTGATAAAATATCAGTGATGTGGCAAAATCCCCCCAAGTGCTTCATTTCTGTGCAGAAAAAATCCATTTCATTTGTTCATTAGTAACACTGAATGGATGCCAACTGCAAACACAGTATTAGGCAAGTTTGGCAGTTTCAAAATGTTTACTTTGGTTACTGAATACAATGAAAATAAACATATTCACATTCAAACTGATAGTTTTCCAATGCAAATTACCTTATGCAAATTACCCTAATTTCCAATTCAAAATTATCTGGAATACCTGTATCTTTATAAAATATTACACGAGGGTACTTTATAACAGATGTTTCAGAAAAGCCAATGGAAGTGGCAAGTTTCTTAATTAAGCTATTTGTGTGTGTGTGTGTGTGTGTGTGTGTGTGTGTGTGTGTGTGTGTGTGTGTGTAAGGAGAGCCAATTCCACAACTGTGCTCTGGAAGGATGCGCTTTGTATTCAACACCTGCAACTACTGTATACATAATACAACAGCTGAGGAATACAGTCTACATAAAGAGCACACAAAGAAGAGGAAGAATGATGTTAATAAGTTTCTCCAATAGGAAGAAAAAAGGTCTGCAACTTACCTCAGCTGCATATGCTGCCATGTGAAAGGAGGGTTCTGTGACAAGCCCTACAACCTCCACCTCTTGCAGCCTCACAGGCTGCACAGCACCCTTTTTCCACATCCTTCACAAAGTTTTCTCTTTCCCTCCCTCTTCTCCTTGTTGCCTTAGTTGCCTCCTTCCCCTCAAACATCCGGGAGAAGGAATAAAAACAATCCTGGTCCCCATAGAGACTCCAATCAGATGCAGGCATTCTGTGCCACTCTGAGTTCTGCTAGCCTGTGATTGGTCCTTGGTTTCTTTAGTATTTCTACACAGTACAAGATGACAGAACCAATCACCTTGTGAGTGACCCTAAGTCAGATGTTGGGGAATGTTATACAGTGTTCAGATTTTCCACCTTCTCCCTCTTTTTACTGCAGTTAGTGAGAGATTGTAACTTTATTATTATTATTTAGTTGTGATTATGATTGAGGTAAGATTACAGAATCCAAACATTTCAACTAAATAATTCTCATGTTGTACAGGTGACATCTTGATTAAGCTATGCCTAGCAAAGTGAGATCTAAAAAAAGCCTCATACAAGTATTGCAGATATCCCCCTTGTTTTTATTGGGTAACTATTTATGACAATATTTTGTATTAATTTATAAACCCCTTAAAAAAACCAATTGCAGATGCCAGTGATTTTAGAATAGAATTAGAATGGCCCTGCTGTACTTCAAATCACGGCCTTACTTAAATGTTTAGATATATAAATGGCACATTGATTCTATGTAGGCAGCTTGGAAGAGTATAAAATTGACAGAGAGTAAATTTTAAGTAAGCAAAATACGGTATTTATGTACAATTTATTTTGATAGTTGTATTCTTGTATATTTTTGCCATGCAGTCACAATTTATACATTTATAGCAGTATACCACTTTAATCAGTAATGATTCCTAAAAATCCTGGCAACTGCAGTGAGTTAAGGGTACTGAGAGTTGTTAGGAGACTCCTGTTCCACTCCCAGAGCTACAATTCTCAGAGTGGTTTAGCAATCTATCCCTGTTCCCAGGGAACAATGTGACACATTAAGCATATGAAAGTATTCCAGGGTAAATCAATAATAATAATAATAATAATAATAATAATAATAATAATAATAACAACAACAACAACAACAACAACAACAATAAATCATTTTAATGCTTTTACAGTTATTAGAACCAGTTTTCTGGATAGCTCATAACTTTATTTATTCCTGTAGCAACTATCTAGGTTATAGATGCGTAACATTATTTTCCATTACAGTATTGGAAATATGCAGAAGCAAGTCAAATGAATGTTACTTTTGTAATTGGATGATTTTATAAAATAACAACATTGCTTTGCCTTTAATTTTATGTAAATATTTATGATTTCTAGAACAAATTATTTATGTGCTTGTCATTCATATTGCAGGAGCATAATCAGAAAATCTGACTGGGGAAAAAGGTTGACACAAACAGGATGCGAATGAGCTCCCGGCTAGCAAGAAGTGTTTGCAGCATGCAGATAAACTACACAGAGAAAAATGCTAGAAGGATGAATTTATGCATTGTTTTTATTTTAAAGGAGAAACAGTTCCATTTCACATACAAGAGTAAATATGTATAAGCATTAAAATTTAACCCTTAACTGAGGAAACAGCATTATTTTCCCTTCACCTAGTGATTTATTTTTGCAACTGCATCAGTCACCACAGAATTATAAAGTCAAAGGACGAACTGTTACAATTTGGAAATTTATCCCCCAGAAATAATGTCTTTTTTCCCAACTTTCCCCCTTTGAATTTTTTTAAATAACATATTTAAAAAAATATATCCAATTAAACTTTGATATTTATGATGTATTTTTACTGTTACCAATTAAAGAGTTATAGTTTTTAAGAAACCAGTTGAGATTTGTGCCATCTTAAATCTTTAATTATGAAACCATTTTTAACCTACTGTAGAATAAAAACAGTATTGTGTTCTCAAGGCAAAATATGAAACTGCATTTAAAATTTAAATTTGTGATTAAGGTATCCTGCATTTGAGAGTAATTATGTTGTTTTGCAGAGATAATGAATGTTCATTCTCATTTTATTTTTTGCTGTAAAAGCTTTTCTGTTGTAAAAGCTAAGGCACAGAAAGTTTATGATTTGGCTATAAGGATACTATCAGCAGAGTGACTAACTGAATCAAAGATTATTAATAGCTTATTCTCATCATCACATTATATCACCTTTGCAAGAAGAGCATGTTTGGATGTTTACATAAGAAACATTCTTATGTAATACCAGCAATTTGTGGCAAGGTCCTTACTACACTCCCCAGGGTTTTGTATATTTACTTCACTAGACCGGACAGCTCAGTGTGTGCGTGTGTGCGTGTGCATGCATGCGCATGCATATGTTCACAGAGAGGCATTCTGGACACATTCTTCCACTGTAGTGAAGAGGAGGATTTGATTGTGTAGCTCCACATATGCATACTGCATGGTCTCTGGATAAAAGTGAGTAACATGACAAAAACAGTCAAAAGATGCATTGATTGCAAGTGACATATTTTTGGTGCCCACCGTATTGCAGTGAATAGGTATATGGGTGATTGCAGACATGATATGACATGAATATTTGTCCTTAACTTTGACTGTATCAAGAGCATCTCCCCTTAACACAACTTAGCACCACATCCAACCATTAAGCATGGATAGCAAAAGGGTGCAAAGATAACCTGGAAGGTTCTACTTCCAACATTGATAGTATTATTCCACTGGTGCAGACAATGGTGTTGAAGCTTCCTTATAGTCAATTGTATCAGATCTACTTCCAACCTCCCAGAAGAAGGGTGGCTGGATGTGCAAACTGTTGTGCAAGCTGGACCAAGAAAGGGAAAAGCAGAGGCCAAATGCACATCAAAATGTTTATCAGAGGGTGGCTATCTGCCAACAATGCATTATCGAAGTAGCGGGAAGGAGATTCCCAAGAGAAAGGTATCTTTTTTCATGCATGCCACTACAGCAGCGAGACTTTTGATTGCTAAATATTGGAAGCAACAAACATTACCAACGATTGACGAATGGCAGATGAAGATGATGGAATTTATGGAACTGGCAGAGATGACCGGACGAATCCGCAACCAGGGAGAACAAGCAATTGATGAAGAATGGAAAGATTTTAAATTGTATTTAAAAAATTATGCTAAAGTAATATTTTAGAATAGAAATTAAGTGGTAAACAAAACTGTGGATTAGTTGAAGAGGTTATTTAGAATAAGAAAATAAGAAATGTAGTATTAAAGGTGAATAATAGAGGTAGAATTTGCTAATTAGAAAAGTGCTTAAGAAACACAGGGACGGGAACCTGAGGAGGTCCCAATCTACACTGTGATAAAGATAAGTTATATAGTTTTCTATTTTCTTATTATGTGGTTTTCTTTTCTTTTTTGATTCTTGTATTGTGTATTTTTGTCTTTTGTGTTTTTCCCCTCTTTTAATTTTTTTTGTAAACCTCTTTTCTATTGTGGAAAATTAATAAACATTTATTATAAAAAAAATGCATTATCGAAGTAGAATATGAATTCCTCTCCACAACAAGCAGAACTAGACTATGGTCTATTTCAGGTCCAGTAAAACAGTGGTTTAGCAGACTGAGAATGAACGTTATGTCTTCACGTTCCCTCCCTGCTGCTTAAACAACTGTTTCCGAGTTCATAATCGGAAGCTGTCATTTAAGAAATCCCAGAAGCATTGCATTAAGATGCAAGAGAGAAAATAGGATGGAAGAGGGGAGGGAATACACAGTCACAACACTTGTTGGTCTAATAAATCATGGCTTACTAGCCCACAATTGTTGAAATAGGCCAATATACAACTAGAGGTGAATCATTATGTGAATAGGCAAAGCCTAATGTAAAACCCAAACCAAAAAAAACAATATTTTTTTTTAGCCTGTAGGTGGCCGCTTTCAGGATAGCCTGTCCACACGTGGTCAGAAGCCCAACTTTACTCTTCCATCTTTTTTAAATTACACACATATGCTTATACATCAAGACAAGTCTTAAAAATGGATTGGAAATTGTGGTTTAACTGGCAATACTGCACATGTATTTGCAATATGTATTCGCACATATAAAATGGCAATATGTATGTTCCAGCTTGCATTGTAATGCACAAAAATAAGCACTACTGCTTTTTCATGGGAAAGGAAGGAAGGAAAAAATAATAATAATCTCTGTAGATATCCAAGAGCAAAGCAGAACTCTGGAAACAAGCACATAATTATATAGTGCATGATACAGGTGAAGTTAATTTTTACATCCCATCAGCTTAAATGCGAGACTAAAGCAAGTGAAAAGCTATTTTTCACTGAAACAGATAAAATGGTTGGATCACACCAACACTATCTCAATAACTATTGCAGTTCAGGCAAAATAGGCATGGATCAATATATATTTAAGTTAAGAAAACGTAAAAAATAAAAAATACTCAGCTTTACAATAAAGTGAACCATCAGTATTACCAAAATGCAAACTTAAATAGATACTGTAGGTGAAATATGACTTGGTTTAACATCATTTCACTTTTTGATAAATAAATAAAGAACCAAAACAGCCCTTATTTTAAAAAGTCTGCCTCTCAATATGATGATCATCAGATGACTGGCCTACAGTCAGAGACTGCTGAGGTGATTCAGAGACATGTACAGTTTGAGTCTGTCCCTTGCTAATTTGAGGAGGTAGGACTGTAGCTTGGCTTATGCGAAACTCCTGGCTTGGTTCCTGAGCCACCTGCAGGTGCTGGCTTGGATGTGATGTTCCTGTGGTGATCTGGAGCACTTCTGCTGGATTCTGATTGGCATGCAGATGCTCCAGGGCTTCTTTAGAGAGCGTGATGACGTGCACTTGCTCAGCCTGTGGCGTCTCCATCTGGCTGCTCACAATGTTAATATTCTGAATCTGGTCTGCTGGCTCTGGCTGGGTGGAAAGGAGCAAGTTCTGTAGCTGCTGGGGTGGCTGAGTGAGAAGGGTAAGACTGGCTGCATGGTCCGTCATCACATTTTGGGTGCCATCTGCAGTGACAACGCTAATACCTTCGCTATGGCTGGGCACAAAATTGATATTGTGCATAGAATCTGTGACCAGCAGCTGGATTTCCTGTGCTCCAGAAGTGGAGAGTTGATACTGCTGCAACTGAAGAATGTTCCTGACTTCATCTGTGCTGCTGCTGCTGCTGCTGTGGGGAGCACTGCTTGCTTCCTGTAGCTGCTTTTCTTTGATGTGGATCTTTAAATGTGACTTCAAATTGTCTAGGCGCGCAAACTGCACGCTGCACTCTGAGCAAGAGAATGGCTTTTTGCCAGTGTGTAAGATACAGTGTCTCCTCTTGGCACTGGAATCAGAAAAAGATTTCCCACAAATGCTGCATGTATAAGGTTTTTCTCCTCTGCAAGGGAAGACAGGTTAGCTTCATGAAGTACGTGAAAGCTTGGAGGACACAGACATTTCACAAAAATTCATGACACAGTGCGAGACAGGACAACCCCAGTGTACTTATGCTGCCCGCATTGCCTTGGTATGGTATTATCTCTAGTTTACCAAGTTGGCATGTAGACAGCAGCCTAGTAACGAAGTAGGCAGGCTACAGCGGAGGCCATAGCCAGGCCTACAGCGCCCCCTTGCTTCCATAGTAGTAGTAGTACCGGTAGTAGTAGTAATAGTAATAATAATAATAATAATAATAATAATAATAATAATAATAATAATATTTTATTTGTACCCCGCCCTCCCCAGCCAGAGCCGGGCTCAGAGTGGATAACATCATATAAATAACAATAAAAAATCCTTCCAGTAGCACCTTAGAGACCAACTAAGTTTGTCATAGGTATGAGCTTTCGTGTGCATGCACACTTCTTCAGTGTGTCTGAAGAATCTGAAGGTATCTGAAGAAGTGTGCATGCACACGAAAGCTCATACCTATGACAAACTTAGTTGGTCTTTAAGGTGCTACTGGAAGGATTTTTTATTTTAATTTTGACTGCGTCAGACCAACACGGCTACCTACCTGTAATCATATAAATAACACATACACATTTAAGCTGCTGTTATTTAGAAGACTGCCAGCAGGGGGCTAGAAATGTTGTCTTAGGAACTGGGAGTATTTTGACTGTGCTGATAAAGTTGTATTACATCAGCAAAGTCCCCATCATTGTGATGAGCACACTGATAGTAGTTGGGAAGAGCTTGCAGAATGCCAAGTAGGCAAAGCCAGACTGGCCTTTTCTTTTCCCTGCTATTCTAGGCTGCCACTAAGGGTGGCATGACACCATCATTGTCTTCCACACTGCCTTGCAGGAAACAGTTGCCTTTCCTGCAATTTGAGATCAGGTGTGAAACTGACCTGAAAAGACATTGCATTCCTTCCATGTTCCAGTCACATTTTCTGCATCCCCATCTTCCCAACCTTTTAACAGTAGGCTTCCAAAGCCCTTCATGAGTGACCAAATCATTACCCAACTAAGTTCTACTCAGAGTAAGCCCATTAAAATTAAGTTGGTCAAGTCAATTAATTTCAGCAGATCTACTCTGAGCAGGCTGAGCATTGGCTAAAGACACCTGCTTTTATATACATATGATTTGTAGCTGGCCCACAGAACAATTTTTAGTATACTTTGGGGTGCAAGGTTAGCTTTTAAACTGTTCAAAAAAATCCCATTTAGTATTTTCAGCTAAATATTCAACTTCTGTAGTTACAGTGGACACCAGTCTGCAACAATTTAGACCCAAAGCATTTCCGATAAAAAAACTTCTTCCTGACATGCAGCCACACAAAACAAAAGGAGGAATAGCATACCTGTGGATTCTTATGTGAGTCTGGAGAGAGCTTTTTGCTGTGAAGGACTTGCCACAAATTTCACACGTAAATGGCTTTTCACCTACAAAAACAGCAAGATACCACTGTTTATAATTAAAGACTAGCATGATTTTAAAAATACACTCAATTACAGTGTGTGGGACTTTGATATCTGAGCAGTATCTTACTAATGAAACAACAGCACCACTCTAAATACCATTATACCAGCACACTGTTTCTGATGGAACATACCAAGAGCTATGACCGCAGAGCATCAAATAGAATAGCAGCTACCACATATAGGGAGTATTCTGGCTGTAGGGAGACAATCGTGGCAATAAATTTGGGGTTAACTAGAAAGCCTGTCAGAATTTAAAGAGCACTGGAAAAGAAGGGACTCTTTTTCATCTAAGTAATATTCAACAAATATCATGGCTAATCAACACACAAAAAAGAAGAGAGATAGCATCCATCATGCTCTACTTCCACATCAAAGTAGCTTAGGATGTCAGTTGCTGGAAGCATCTGCATCAAGTATTCCTTCTGTACTGTTCCTAAACCGTTGCTAGACAATATGGAAGGAATTCACAGTGCATGCAGCTCCTTTTCCTGCAAGCATTGCTTCCCCTATGCTAGCCTGGGAAGGAATAGCATTGTGGCTTCCTTCCACACAGCTTAAGTCCTTCAATGTTGCTGGAAGGTCCCATACCACTGAGGTAACATGAGAAGGAAGCTTACAGAAAACTTTCACAGTATAACACTTCATTTTGTTAGAAAAACAATGCTTTATTTGGTTGGGGGGGCATTGTTTGAATTATTGAAAACTTTTCATGTTTTATATTGCCTTTCTTCTTTTTTAAAAAGGTACAATATATTTATGTTTTTCAATATAAGTAGCTTGGAGACTTTCTTACAAAGAAGTGACTAATAAATCCTACTACTACTAATTTTAATCTGCTGCATGTTATCCAAAATGGCAAGAGCTTATCCATATTTCTTTTTTGTCATTCTGCTCATGGCTTTCAATCACATAGCCTCCACATCCCTCTGTTCTCTAAAGGAAACACAAGGAGTCTGCTTTGTATCAGTAAAGTCCTGCACATTATGGATTCAGCGCTGTTTAGGATTCACCAGTACAGATTAAAATCCATTTCAACCTCATTTATTCTCTGGGGCATATTGTTGTCTCTTCCAATTTAGCTGTCCATCAACATTCCCAATGTGAATATCAATTTGTGCCTAGCTGGTGCTAAACTCTCCCAGTTGGAGGGCAGATCTCTTCTTTGACCTGACACTTAACTATAGGTTTGTGTGTTCCAGCACACTGCTATGCCCAGAGGCCAAACCCAAAGGACAACTGTCTCTTATCTGAGAGAAATATGGAGGGGCATTACCTGTATGTGTTCTTAAATGTTTCTTTAACTGAGCTGCATCCATGAATTTGCGATGACACAGGTTACATTCTGGCAAAGAATGGCCTTATTACAAAGAGAAAAATAGGTATCCATTATCTTTTCTGAGTCTATTACTATTATTTATTAAAATGTCTGTCCTGCCTTTTGGTCCAACAGAGTTGTCACAATAACAAAGCACAAACATACAAATCTGACATATCCCGAATCAAACCAATGCCACAGTTAAGAGAAGCAACACAAGGCAGTAATAGAAAGAATATTATCTTCTGGTATTTATAGAGATTTGAGTTGGTTAAATATTGTTTCCATCACAACATTAGTTGTTTTAAATACTACTGACAGCAGAGTATTAGAGCGAAAGCAGAACATTAAAGTTCACATAGGCTTCTGTGGACCAAAACGATCATGTTTGCCACTTCTAGCTTCCCTCTGGAGCCCAAGACCAGAGGTGCTACACACATATTGGCACTGCAACCCAATGTTATATGGTTTAAATGAAAGTTAGAAAATCATGAAGAATGTAGAAGCAGAAAGTACAAGGAAATCTATGCTACTTTTACTGTGCTTTGGGATGGAGAGGGGATGTGCAAAGTTGTAATCATACATCTCCCTCATTGGGAAATGCATGGGACCAGTAGTTGCACTCTTCCCAAGAAGAGTTATGTTGTGCTAGAAGTGTGTCTGGAGGAAGTGTGGCTCACACTCCTGTCCATGCTTGTACACAAATTCACCTTGAGGCGGTATCCTCAACTCTGGAATAGCCTCAAAGATGGGAATATTCAAGCTAAGCATTCAAAAGACTCACATTTCTCCTTGGCATGGAACTAATATATAAATACCCTCTGATAGCTTGATACACTTATTAAAAAGAGACTCATTTGAAAAACGTAAGAAAGACAATGTGCTAAAAAAATTCCAACAAAATCCACCATGCCTCTTAAATTTGTTATACCTGTGTGAACTCTGTAATGACTCTTAAGTTGTCTCTTTTGGCTGAAGTATTTCCCACACTGATCACAAGTAAAAGCCTTCTGACCTGAAAGAAAAGCAGAGGAGTTTAGAAGATATTTCAAAGAAAACACAACAGATATCATTCTGTGGTTGGAAACAATGTTGGGCTTAATGGATCTAGAAACTGATCCAACCAAACAATTATTTGCTAATTAATTTACACTCTTAGCACAGCTAAAATGCTCTTGACTTTACCTGTATGAAGGCTCATGTGCTCCAGGAGCGAATGTTTTGTTGTTAAAGCCTTACTGCAAACAGTACAAGTGTATGGCCGTTCTCCAGTATGCATTCGCTCATGAACTTGGAGAGAGTGTTTCTGCGAAAAGCCTTTACCACATTCACTGCACTTAAATGGGCGCTCCCCTAAAAACAAGGTACCAGGTTTGTGAGTGGCAAATAGTTAGACAATTCAAGTTGACAGAAATTCAAACCACATTATTTATTTATTTAAAAGAAAACCCCAAACATTTTTTTTCAAAACTGTAGGGTAAGAAAAAATAAATGGAATGGTTATCGTGAAATCATTATTAATAACTTGACGGTATTCAAAGTGCTTCACATACTGTATTTACACAAATTAATGCACCATCAAATCTAATGTGCACCTCAATTTTCAAAACCTTGAAACCAAAAAAGTGTTTGCTATGTCTGCATTGTTTTTCAAGCTTGTAATCAAATCTAATATGCACCCTCATTTTTGCAACATGATTTGGCTAAAAAAGGTGCACATTACATTTGAGTAAATATGGTATGTTCTCAGGAATCCTAACAACTGCCCTGCAAGGTTGCTCAGTATTAATATTATCACACTGCCAATGGAACAGCAAAGAATCAGGGCAATGCCAAAGGCCACTGACTTAATCTTAAGCTTAGAAAGCAGACCTTCCCAGCCAAGATACATAGGGGCAATGAATGATCATGACAATGTGAGTCCACTGCCATCCCCATAAACCATAGCAGCTGACCATTATTGCATTACATTTGGGGGGGGGCGATATTGAGAAAAATATTATGGAGAAGCCACCTCCATCAGATCCTCTTCTGAAAGTTAAAAGCTTGCCAAAGTTCCATGTTGAAGTTTTAATGAAATGTTTTAATGAAATGTTTTGATGATTCGGTAAAAGATTATTCTAGAAAAACCAAGCAGCGTTTAAACAACAGTATTCTATGCTATGTAAATATTTTGCGCTGTATCACGCAACAAAATATATATACACAAAAAGGAACATCTGAATGCAGTCTATATAGAGTCAATAGTTGCTTTTCATATCATAAATAGGATGTTATGTGGCATATGGGTTTTGTTTTCTCAACTTTTGGAGTGTGAAATTTTTTTTCTGCTACAGAAAATTTCAAATTGGACTTTTTGTTTAAACTACCGTATCTATATAATGATTTTTAGTATGTGATTTCATCCAATTTGTAACTGGATTTCTTTCATTTAATTTATATGCAGTCATACCTCATGTTGCGTCCGCTGCGGGTTGCGTTTTTTCATGTTACAAACGCGGCGGACCCAGAAGTGTTTACTTCCGGGTTTCGCCGCGTGCGCATGCGCAGAAGTGCTCTATTGCACTTTTGCACATGTGCAAAAGCACAGCTTGGGTTGCAGACTTTTCGGGGTACGAATGGCACCCCGGAACGGATCGGGTCTGCAACCAGAGGTAACACTGTACTTATATAACTGTTAAATCATTATCCTATGGTCATGCAATATAAATAACATTATACCTTAAGAGCTAGCTAAAACATTTCAATAAAAAACACAGTTTAAGAAGCATTGTGGCTATGGTATGCTACAATTATATTATTGAATGAGAATGAAATAAACTGATCATTAGTACCTACCCGTATGACTTCTTCGGTGAATAGCTAAAAAATGGTTATATTTAAATACCTTCCCACAGTCTTTGCACTGAACTTCGGAACCTGTACATTTTCTTCTTCTATCATGTCTCTTTTTCAACCCATTGTCCTCTTCATCACCAATAAGTTTATAATCTCTTAGCATGATAGACCGCTGTATCCTACGTTTGCTGTAACGACTCTGACTGGCCTGTATACTTTGGCATTTAGGATCATAGTTCTCATCTTTTTCAGTGGAGACACTCACCGCAGCATCTGAACTACAAGCATGATCAGTATCTCTTGCTTCTCTGCTTACAGGAATCTCCTCATTGGAATGTCTGTCTTCCACCACAGCATCTTTATCCATAAAGTTTTGCTTATTATGAACAGAGTTGTTCTCTCTTAACTGAGCATCTTCAGCAGATATACCAAGTTTTTCCTCTTGGATATTCTTTACTTTTCTTGGTCTTCCACGTTTTCGCTTTGGTGGATCTTCACTTTTTTTGTCATTTGTCAAGGCAGCTACTGTGCCCACATTAGTAGGCGTGGCAGATGTGCTAAAATTCTTCTCTTGTTCTGTGTAAGCCCTTACTAAATCGTTCACTTTGAGGAGATGAGCTGTGGCTAAAATCTGCTCTGTACTTTTTTCATTAGCTTGCAGAGAACCAGTGTAGATAAACTCCAACAGCGCACCAAAAGCATCTGACACCATTCCTTCCAGCATATAGATCGATTGGCCAATCTCTCCCTCATCAACAAACATCATGGAAAAATATTCACTGCTGGCAGCAAGTAAAGCTTTGTGTGCTCTAAAGTGAACATTTTCTACAATTAAAGTGATATCACACAAAAAATCTTTTCTCCTCTGTTCTTCAAAGCTGGCCAGAATAGTATCTCTGTGAACTTGCGAGTGGATGATTATACGCTTCTCAGAAGCATCAGGAACTGCTGCATCCATTGTTGCTGTAAACAGAACAAAGGTTGAGAAACACTGCTGCCATTCAAGGAGCTTCTGCATGATTGGAAAAGTCCTTGTGTATGCACATGGGGCGATTGCAGAACCCCACACAGAGCATTAACTGCTGTTCTGGAGGATTCCCCAGTCTCCCACAGTGGCTTGGAAGTTAGCTTTTTTATCTCTCCCTGTTGGTTTGGTTGCATGGAGTATTCCTCCATGAAGATAGGAAGCTGCATTGTATCAGTTAGACTATCAGTCCATCTGTTTAGGGAAGTTTTTAATATCTGATGTTTTATTGTGTTTTTAATATTCTGTTGGGAGTTGCCCAGAGTGGCTGGGGAAACTCAGCCAGATGGGCGGTGTATAAATAAATTATCATCATCATCATCATCATCTAGTTCAGTATTATCTACACCAACTGTCAGCAACTGTCCTGGTCTTCAGAAAGGATACTTTGCTTGGGATACTTTTAGAAATAAATGTAGTAATTTACTAAGGAAACTATTCATATTGACCAAGCATTCTTCCGCTTAGAATTCTCTATTCCTGTTCCCAATAAAGGACCACGAGGACAAAGTAAAATAAATAATGTCTCTAGAGCAGCCTAAGGTTCATCTGGTCCAATGCTTTATTTCTATTAGCAGCAGACCAGAAATTCTCAAACAGAGCTTGATGGTGACAGAATTAGTTGCCCCAGCATCTATACTTGAACATGGAGGCTACACTTGGCTTTTATGGCCAGTACCCAATGACCAACTCAACTTCTATGAATTTACCAATGCAATGAAGTATTCAAGTATTTATTGCATTCATGGTAAGAAATGCTTACCTTAGAAGACACAGTGTTGTAAGGAAAATAGTAGCATTAATACTGTATGCCAGAAATGGATTTAAGAGACCAAAGCAAGAATATACCTCTTAGGAATATAAAAAGCTGCCTTATACCAAGACTAACTAGCTCAATATTGTCAGTACTGATTGGCAGTGGATTTCCAGTAAGGATTCTCTCCCAGGCCCACCTAGAGATGCCAAGGACGGAATCTGTAAAACATGTGCTTTACCACTGAGCTGTGGCCCCTCCCCATAGCTTGTTTTCTCAGTATACACATATCCCAAATTCTAAGCATAACTCAATCTAGATTGCAGCCAGATAAATAATTTGCATTTTGAGGAAGGAGGGTAAAAGAGACAGGTTTTCACGGCCTAGTAGAAAATAACTGTAAAATTATAGGACCTTTTCACAGAGGTTGTGAATCTACCGGGCACAACATTCTGCTACTCAAAGTATGCAGAGCAGCTTGCAATATAACCAAATAGCATAGCAAAGCCTGAGCCTCAAACTTAGGTGTATTATTTTCCTTGAATAAGGAATTGTGTAGTAACCACCTTTGCTCAATAAAATTAGTCTTAATAAAGTCTTTTATTAGATCACTATCGGGCTTATCATATCGGCAGAAACCATCTGGTTTTCTTTTCCAATGCTTTTGCAGGTTTAGAGGAAAGAAAAACAAGCACTGGCTGTTTCATGTCCCGTTCTGAGGTAGGCTTTGTCTATAGTCATCTGCATGTGCCATCTACTCACAATACCATCGCTAAGAACATCAAAGATATCAAGCTGTATGCATTCCAAAGAAACATTTTATATCACAGTTCCATTAAGACAACAAGAGAATGCTAAAGTTCCTTCCAATGAACTTGTCCCAGGAGGGAAATATCTCACTAATGAAAGAATAGTCAAAACTAATTTTCTTCCTTATTATTCTCTAAACTCCTCCCACCTAATGACTCCCATTGACACCCAGTGAGAAAAACAAAAACAGAAGAAAGGGGAGTTATAATAATGATGATAATAATCACAGAAAGATAAAGAACCGGAAAAGGGAGTAAAATTGCCCATTCTTTCCTCTCTTCTCTCCAGGGGGAGGTGTCTGTGTGGGAAGACATCAAAATTCTATCCTCTGTCCCTTTTTACTTTTCTTGACAATAAGCAGAAGTTCAACAGGTGATGCTTCTTCCATCACTGCGCGGAGATGCCAAATACCAGAAAGGCTCCACTTGCCGAATTCCTGCTTCTTGGGAGATTATTAATTTAAAAGGCTGGTCGAGAACCGGAACAATAAATTAACTAACTAACTAACTAAAATTTAAAAGGCGCAAGAGCCTTGCCAGGAAAGACAGCACTGGCAGCCCAGCCCCACACCAGAAATTGCTGTCAACTAGGAGCAGGACAAGGGACCACCCTGACTGGGAAAGAGTGGAAGGCGCAGGAGCCGCCCTTAAACGCTTGGCCGCTTCCGTACACTGAGGGGGGGTAGGCAGAGCCCTCCTCGGTAGTCAGTTAGCAGCGCTTCAAGGGGAAGGCAGACTCACCGCGCGCGAAGGAAGCTCCGGACCCCCGAGCCCCGTGACAGGCAGTTGAGCAAGAAGCCGAACGCGCAGGCCAAAAGCGGCGGCCGCGCATCCCGGAAGTGACGATAGCGCGGAGCAGGAAGTGGGTCAGAAATTCAGCGCGCGGCAGTGGGCGGAGCAAGATAGGAAGTTTGCTGCGATGGACGGGAGCGGCGATGGAGACTCGGGGGGTGGGGCGTAGGCGGCTCGGCTGGTTCATTTGCTGCTCTCAGGCAGTCAAGCGGGAGCTGGGCGCGGAAAGGAGGCACGTCTGGCGTATTGCTGCATCGGCAGGGATGAGTCAAGGGCGGGTGTCTTGTCCTCTGCCGCTTCCTTCCCCGAAGTTGGACGGCACAAGGCAGCTGGCTGACTGTCACTTGCTCGCCTGCAAAAACAGACTTGGAGGCGGCAAGGAGCACCAAGCACTGCCTCCGCGTTTGTTCGTCTCTCGGGTAAGGATCGGACTTGATTTGCGTATATGCTAAACAAGTTATAGCTTAGGGCCTCCCCCTCCAAAAAAATAAAGGGAAAAAACCTGGATGTACATTTCCAAAATATCAGATAAAAACAAATAAAATAAAACTTACATAAAGCAACAGTGTTTTTGTTGTGTAGGCTCCTATGATGTAAGTAATGGGCCCCGCCTGCTAGCCTGCTCCCTAAAATATCACTGGTTTGCTCCTTTCTATAGATAGGGTGCCTACATTCTGCATGGACTGATTGCATGGCAACATGTGCAAATGGCTTTAGATACCTGTTAGGTCGATAAATTACCATATAGCATATATTCAACACAAAAACAGTGACAATTTGTTGTTGACAAAGGACAGCTGGACATATAAAGGGCATCATACCCTTCAGTAGCTTAGGGCCTCATCAAACCTAAATCTAGCCCTGGACTTGCCGCAGCACCCAGAGGGACAGTGCTGGCGAGTAAGCGAGAGACGGGTAAGCTACCTCTCTGCTCGTGGCTGGAAGGATTGAGGCCCACTCGCTCTCGTTGCAGGCCAATGGGGAGGATTGGGAGTGCTGGACATGTTCGTTGCTGTCGCCACCATCTTCGCAAAAGGAGTGAAGGAGCAGGAGTCAGAGCTATATAGCAGGTTAACCAAATAAGTGACTATCCAGACAACGTTGCTTACACATCAAGGTCAAGCTCAAGCAAGACATCTTGATGTAAGAAAATATACAGGAAAAACCACTTGTTTAAATCCTAGTCTTGTAGCTGCTGAGCTGGGAGGCTAAGCATAAAGGAATTACTTGGAAGCAAGCCCAACTGAAATACCTTTATATAAGATCAGAAAAAGTGATAACCCACCACCAAAACAATGTTTAATGGGGAAGTCCCTGAATGGGAGATTGATGGGAAATGGTTCAGCTCAGACACTAATTTGCCACTTCATCGAAAACAGGTTTATTAAGTACAGCAGAAGATGCCACATCTTCTAAGAAACATCTGATTTCCCACTTCTATAAAGAAGGAATTGTGTGAAGGGAGATGCAGGCAGGTGCAATCTCTTTCATCTGAGAAACTATTCAGAGTATCTCAGTGTGTCTGTTCCGCCATATATGAACACAGAAAGGGGTTACAATGGACTGCATTTCTTAGATGTGCCCACACATGAAATAGCAGCATGCAGCTGTTTTGGCAGCTGACAGTGTACACTATGCTATGCTAAGTAGCTCTCGTTCCTTAGAAGATTTACACATGCAGAAGTAAAATGACCACCCTGTTCATAATACTATGCAGAAGGGCAAAATAAAATAACTCTTTTGAATCCGTAAGAAGCAAGCAATTGGTATTAGTTGAATAATGTTTAATTTCAATTAAATATAGATAGAAGTTAATACTTTACAAAGAAGAAAGATTAAAAAATCACTAATTACAGAAGATCAAAAGCATTCTAAGTGGCTTTATAATAAAAGACATTGCATTTAAATATCTGCATTACAGCATTAGAGAACAATAGTTTTAGACTGAATATTTTTCAATGACACCAAAATAAATAAAAACCAAGTATATTTTAGTATTAGTTGCAGGATATATGAGTAAATTGCAAATTGTCCCACTAAAATGCATGAAACTATAGGACTTTTGTTTATGTTCTGAGGCTGTTATGCTAGATCCATCATTTATTGGGCACGATCAGCACAAAAACCAAAAGAATTTAACATTCAAATGTAAATATATTCCAGGCTAATGAGAGGTTGGATCCACATCTTTGAGAGACAAAAAGGTATGTAATTTGTGATCAAAGTCAATAGGTCGATTTTGAGGCTCTTTATACCTCTGTGTCATTTTGATTCCCAGGTATGGTATAAGTTCACAATGATCTATGAAGCGTTCCAACTTCCTCTTGTACTTCTTTCGTATATAATCAGAGCTCTTGGGGTTATATGCTGCAGGAAGTTAAATAATAACGATTATGCCATATCACTTGTACTTTTAAATTCATTATGCAATTATACAACACCTAATGGCTAACAAATTGGGGTTGAATCCTGACAAGACAGAAGTACTGTTTTTGGGGGGACGGGGCGGGTGGGTGTTGGGGACTCCCTGGTCCTGAATGGGGTAACTGTGCCCCTGAAGGACCAGGTACGCAGCCTGGGAGTCATTTTGGACTCACAGCTGTCCATGGAGGCGCAGGTTAATTCTGTGTCCAGGGCAGCTGTCTATCAGCTCCATCTGGTACGCAGGCTGAGACCCTACCTGCCCGCAGACTGTCTCGCCAGAGTGGTGCATGCTCTGGTTATCTCCCGCTTGGATTACTGCAATGCGCTCTACGTGGGGCTACCTTTGAACGTGACCCAGAAACTGCAATTAATTCAGAATGCGGCAGCTAGACTGGTGACTGGGAGTAGAGAGATCTGCATTGGCTCCCAGTACGTTTCCGAGCACAATTCAAAGTGTTGGTGTTGACCTTTAAAGCCCTAAACGGCCTCAGTCCTCTATACCTGAAGGAGCGTCGCCACCCCCACTGTTCAGCCCGGACACTGAGATCCAGCGTCGTGCGCCTTCTGGCGGTTCCCTCGTTGTGAGAAGTGAGGTTACAGGGAACCAGATAGAGGGCCTTCTCGGTAGTGGCACCTACCCTGTGGAACGCCCTTCCATCAGCTGTCAAGGAAATAAGCAACTATCCTAATTTTAAAAGACATCTGAAGGCAGCCCTGTTTAGGGAAGTTTTTAATATTTAATGCTGTATTGTTTTAATACTCGATTGGGAGCTGCACAGAGTGGCTGGGGAGACTCAGCCAGATGGGCGGGGTACAAATAATAAATTATTATTATTGACAGATTACAGAATTATTTATGCAACATCAAGAGTTTACAAGATCTCCACACTGAATCCCTATCTACGTGACTGTTCACAGTGATGGTGCAGTTGCTTCTAACTAGAAATCCAGAATTTAGGTACAGTGCCTAACTTAGTTATCCAGTGGCCCAAACTAAATGTGATGGAGGTAGATCCATGTAGGTCTGCACCTTCAGCATGCAGAGGAAGGGTTAGATGTGCAATTTAAAGAGTCAAAAGCAGTGCACAGGTAAAGGTAAAGAGACTCCTGACCATTAGGTCCAGTCGTGACCGACTCTGGGGTTGTGGCGCTCATCTCGCATTATTGGCTGAGGGAGCCGGCGTACAGCTTCCAGATCATGTGGCCAGCATGACAAAGCCGCTTCTGGTGAACCAGAACAGCACACGGAAATGCCGTTTACCTTCCCGCTTGGAGCGGTACCTATTTATCTACTTGCACTTTGACGTGCTTTCAAACTGCTAGGTTGGCAGGAGCTGGGACCAAGCAACGGGCGCTCACCCCGTCGCAGGGATTCGAACCGCCGACCTTCTGATCGGCAAGCCCTAGGCTCTGTGGTTTAACCCACAGCGCCACCTGCGTGCACAGGTATTGGATGTCAAATCCTTCCTGCACCCCACACCTGTGCTTCCAGCTGGGCTTTCTTCCAGTATTGGAGTCAGGTGTAAGAAAAGTATCTGGAGGGATAAATTAAGAGTGTCAGGTAGGAGAAGGGATTCAGCACCCACCCCGCACTTTCCACTTTAATGGGGCAGGCCCATATCTAAAGACATGGGGTTGTATCCCGTGTAGTGTGCTTTGTGAATGTTCTGTCAGAGCAAGGATTTCTGCTATTGCAATAGAACCCTACCTTGTCACTTCTAGTTTGACCATAGACTATTCTAGGATGAATGTGTCCAGCTTGCAGGAGAATAGCCTTCCACTCGCATAAAGCAATTTCCCCTTTCTCCTATCCCAACACTCTTTCCCATGGCCCCCAAATCTCTTCTGGAGGGTTGAATGGGAGATCTTATTGCATGATCAGAACTCTGCTTGCATTGACTTGTGTCACCATGTATGTTCAACAAAATAATAAAAGATCAATGTCAAAAAGATAAACTAATTTTTATTTTATTTATTTCATACTATAATAGCACACATTTTACTGTACCTTTCAAATGATAGGCTATGAACAGCAGAGCAGTCCTTTTCACACTTATGAAAGGAAATTTTGGTTTTAAACAACCTACTTCATTCATTGCTTTTATCAGAGCTGTGGCCACACCCTACAAACAAACACAAACACTAATGTTAGTTGAGCAATACAAACACTATTCCGCGAATAAGGTTTTATGTTTTGTAATCTTTACTGCTTGGTGCTATCATTCATAATCTGGCCTTTAATTCTCCTCTATATCAATTACAGTGCCTTTCAGTTTTGTATCACTTTGAAAGTTGCTCAACATATTCCTAACTCTGCCATCCAAGTCATAGCTTCAGCAGCCCCTGGAGCTCTGATAAATACCTTTATCACCATCTGTCAGTTTGGAGAATACTGAATGACCTGCCAAAGCTTACAGAGTTAAAACAAGTGCAACATTTGGGCCCTTATTTCCATTACTGTCTATTACTTTAGAAAAAGGAGGGAAGGCAGCAGTCATCTTTACCAGAATAAAAGAAAACCCTTTGCAAAACTAAGACTAAAGCTGTGACATGGCTTCATTACATCACTGAATTCATTTAGCAACATTGAGATTAGATGCTGCCCATTTGAATCTTGGCCCCCAAAGGTAAGTCAATTTGAGTGTCATTAACAATAAATAATAACCTGTTCCAGGTATCCAGTCAGGGGAAGAGCTGTCAGCAATATTGGCTCCTTTATTGGGGGAAGTTTATGTGGGAGGGTCTGGTTCCAATATTTCTCTGGTAATCTAAGAATACAGAAATTGCAGGAGTTTTTTTTAAAAAACAAAACAAAACACAAAGCAATAAATAAAAGTAAAAAAGTGATGTATTCAGTACCTCATAAACTTTTGAAGCTTTTCTTCACTTTCAAAAATATATAGCTTGTTGCGATAAAGTACAGCATATTCAATGTCTCCAGGTACCAGTGCTTCGTACCTCAAAACAGCAAATGAAAGGAAGATATCATCAACACATTTGCATTTCATACTTGCTGCAGCTGGTAGGAGAACGTTGTTCTTTTACCCTGGTTTTAAGTGATTTGTGGCTTTACACTGAAATTTTATACTGAGTCCAGAAATTGATTTGCAGCCAGTGAAACTGGCATAAAAGAGGAGCTGCATGCTCCAGAAAAACATTTTGGACCAGGTGTTTTCAAAAGCAGATCCAGCATGTGGCAACAACCAGTCTTTGTATAATATTGCAATCCTATACATGCCTGCTCTGAAGTAAATCTCATTCAGTTCAGAGGAGATTGCAAATAAATGGGTATAGGATTGCAACCTGAAGCATGCATGACCATGGCCAGGTCTGCTTTCTCCAGAAGTCACAGTTGCTACACTTGCCAATGAAGTTCTTCTGGCCACACCTGCCACCTGGAGGAGCATCCCCAAACTATGGACCAGATTGTTTGAAAAGAGTACAACCTCATCCAAATCATGCTACATCAATATCCTTGGATCAGCACTTCTAACCAGCAATATTTCTGTCAAGTGGATTACATTTGTATGCCCACATCCAGTCCATTATTGATTGTGGATTCATGTGGCTGATCTAAATTTTTAATCCATGAAGGGTAACAGTTGCATAGTTTTTTTGAGGTGCAAAATAACCCTTTGGTGAATGGAATGCAGAAAAGCACCTTTGGATACACCCAAATAATGCAAAGATTCTTAAATCCTACGTAAAGTTATCAAGTACACTCCCACACCATGTTAACATCACCTTCACCACTTTAAAATTTTATTCAATAAAGTCCAATAAATAATATGATATGATGCAGAATAGTAATGATTCTGCAAAGTGGAAGGTGTTGTAGTTTGCCTGTTTGAGAACTTCTTAGCACAGATTGCATTTTTCTATATTTTTCTACATTAACAGAAATCCTTGGAAATGTGTTTACCTTTGCTTCCCATCTAGGTAAGTAACTGGACAGTATCCTTGCAATTCAGCTTGCATAGGAAATAAAGCCTTCACATCTGCTGCAGTCAGTTTCTTTGGTAGTTTGTGTGGGAGAGGGAGAGGATAAGGTGCTAATGGGGGGACATATAATTCTGGATTCTTCAGGAATTTCTGCATTGAAAGCAATGTATGAGAAGGAGGAGAAACATTTCATGTTTTCATTCATGGTCAAAATCATTTGAGGCTACTTATTAAGGAACAGATGTATCTCTCCCCCCCCCCCTTATTTCTTATATAACAGAAGTTTTGAAATTCTAGCCTGCAGACCAGTGGTCCATGAGCTTCAATCAGGTGGTGTGGGTTGTCTGAAGAACACCTGGCATAGCTAATGTGAAAGGCAGACATGGTGAATTAATTAAAAAAAATTGTATATTTGTAGCTGCTTTTATTTCTTATGTTGTGTTTTATTATCTGTTGTATTTTATATTATGTGTAGTTCAAGTTGTAATACAATAAAATATATAAGAAATAAGATCAGCAAGAAAAATACAATTAAAAAACATACAACATATAGGAGAATACATTATAAGTCATACAAAAGGCAGAAAAATCTTCCAAGTGGTCCACCAAGACTCTCAGCAATTTTCCAGTGTTCTTGGGGGTTGGGAACCACTGTTATATATAACATTCAACACCAGTTGCATTAGGTGCACTTCAGAATAAAGACATAATCCAATCTTGAATGAATGAATCTTTATTTGTGTCAGCCATCGGCCATAGCAACAAAACAACAACACGATATACAAAGAACAGAAATAAAAAGTCAATTATATAAAACACACTTTAGGGTCCTGAATCAACATTCAAATAGTGAATCTTATTCTGATTGCCCCACCTAAAAACCTTGCAACCTTTTGTGTCACCTGCTCATCTTGATCTGCCAAGAGAAAGGACAAGGTGGCAGTGGTTGGGCGACCCGGAATGGACAATAAAAGAGGGGTGATAATCTCATTTCTCAAGTCTTTATAAAGAATGCAAGCCAGAAGGGCATGCGCCACCAATTTGGTACTGCCCTCTCCACAGGGGCAAATATGTTTTTTGTGTGGAATCTGTTGGAATCGTCCCTCAAGTGCAACCAAGGGCAATACATTCAATATTGCGAGGGTAAAATATGTCTATATTTTAGAATTGCTAGATTATGCAGATAGGGTGCCAGAGAGTCAAAATGGGAAGGTGGAAAATAGGCATACCATGGGCAAAATGTCCTTATTGTGGCCAAGTTGTTCTGATGCTTGATTTCATTTAGGCCAGGGGGTTTAGCTTGGAACACTTCCAGGACAGATGGTATATGTTTACCATCTTTAGTGTGGGGAAAGAGTGTCAGAATTTTGGTGCTTTGGGAAGCTTTTTCTTTTGCACATAATACAATCTTTGTTTAAGGGACAGAATCCAATTTTGAGAAATAAAGTAGTCCAGGAGAACACAATAAAGGTAACATCATCATGGCCCAGCTTTCAGTGAAAAAAGAGGCTATGAGGACAAGCAGATGATATGATAGAGGGTGTAGACTTATTCGAAATAAAGGCAAACACTTGGGTATTGCCATCCCTCCTCAAAATCATCATTTCATTCAACACACACACACACACACACACCAGGAATGCAAACATTTGGAAAGAAAATTCTAACCTAAAAATGGAATTTCCCTTTCACTGGGGTCATTTTGAATAAAGGGTTTATAAAAACAAGGCCCAATGACAAATGCCACAACAAAACAATGGCTAACTATTTCTTGGAGTCAGCATCCATAAAACAATAATTTTGAACACTTCTATATAATTAAAACATTCAAAGTGCTTCCCATAACAGTAACATAGCTGTCAAGTTTTCCCTTTTCTTGCGAGGAAGCCTATTCCGCATAAGGGAATTTCTCTTTAAAAAAGGGAGAACTTGACAGCTATGAACAGTAAACTAGTTTGAGTGCCATATTGCAAATGGTTGAAGCTAACTGGAGGCTAGTCCTCAAATACATTTGTTAGTATTTAAGACACCCCAAAACTCTTCAATCTTTTGGCTTGCCAGGTGGCTCTGTGGGTTAAACCACTGAGCCTAGGGCTTGCTGATCAGAAGGTCGGCGGTTCGAATCCCTGTGACGGGGTGAGCTCCCGTTGCTCGGTCCCAGCTCCTGCCAACCTAGCAGTTCGAAAGCACATCAAAGTGCAAGTAGATAAATAGGAACCGCTACAGCGGGAAGGTAAACGGCGTTTCCATGTGCTGCTCTGGTTCACCAGAAGCGGCTTTGTCATGCTGGCCACATGACCTGGAAGCTATACGCCGGCTCCCTTGGCCAATAATGCGAGATGAGCACGCAACCCCAGAGTCGGTCACGACTGGACCTAATGGTCAGGGGTCCCTTTACCTTTAAGGCCACCAAGTGAGTGGTAAGACTGCAAGTAGGGAGTTTCCAGCCCACACTGAGCTACTGCAGGACACCAGCTCTTTGAACTTTTATTTGTATATACCGGTACATTGTGTCAGCACCCATTTGCTTTCCAAATGGATTATGTATATATATTCTACCCCTTTTGATACTTACATCTAGTTCCTCTTGTCCAGCCATTTTGTAGTAATGTCCTCGAAATTCTGCTGCAAACTTTAGAGAAGGCGTTACAGAACAATCAACGAGCTCTCCCTTTTCTGCAAGGCTGACAGGACAATATTGCCCAAACTCTCCCAGCCGAGACAGCAGTTCTTGTGGCGTGATACACAAATCGGCAATACTGGCTGCCATTCCTGTTAACAATTGGATACAATGCTGTGAAGTTTCACCTGCGACACTGCATATTTGGAAGATTATACCTATTGTCCTGATACAGTACGTGAAAATGCAAAAGCTATACCAAACAATACAGAGCAAATCAGTATGTTATACTGTATATAGCTTGGTTGGCAGGTCAGTCTGATTAACTTCTGTGAATATCAAGAAGTTAGAAAGATGTTTCTAATTTAATCTAGCCTCCATGAAACAGAAAGCTCACCAGTTTGTGGAATCTAAAGGCTTACTACACATGATTAATTTATTAACATGCTTTGTACAAGTTAGCTATACTAGCAGTATTGTATTTCATTCACAGCTGAAAAAAATTCATTTGCTAAATGGATTTTTTACACGAAGGGCACTAAATTACAACTAGACTTTGACCATATGTAGCTTTTCACTTCCGTTTCAAAACAGAATCTGGAGTTTGCTTACAAAAGCTGCTTTGAATAAAAAATGATTAACAACAACAACAATAATTGAAGTCAAGTTTCAAGCTATCCCTACCTCATATTGGTGAAAGGGCAATCTGGAAGGATCCTTGCTCTACTAGATAACAGCACTACCATCCTATCTACCATTTGGGTTGACTTGTAACCTAAGGTTACCAGATTTTTTTCAAAGAATCCAGGGACACATTTTTTTAAAAGAGGAAAAAATACTTATTTTTTTAAAAAGTTTTTTTTTTTTAAAAAAAAAAGAAGTAATATCTTCTCTTCTGTGGTCTCCTTTGTTGCACAGCCTTAATCTGGGCACTGGCCTGCTCTCTTGGAGTGCTAGCCACTGTGGAGTAGGCTTGGGTCGGGCCTGGGCTTGGCCACATGTCCTTGCCGTCCCGGTGCTCTCCTACCTCTCCTCTTCAGCAGCGACAGCGGCACAGCAAGGTCAGGGCTCCCTTCTTTTTTCTCCTTCCTTTCTCTCTCTCCCTTCTCCTCCCTGCATTGGCTCCAGGGTTTTCCTGGCCCCAGAGCACCGTCGGGCATTTGGCAGGGTGGCTGGGCGCTCTTGTGCCCAGCTTGATTTGGGTCGCAGGGTGTGTGTGAGCGGTTCCCCCAGTTGGCGCGCTGGGCATCCCTGGTTCCCCCTCGGCAATGGTGGTGGCAGCGGCAGTCTCAGCAGCCCAGAGCCAGCCTGGTAGTGCAGTTGACTCTGGCTGGCTTCAGGAGCTGCTCGCTGCCATGGCGCCCGCCATTTTGCCTCGCCAGAAGTCCCCATATGCTGTGTCTTGTGCCGTTGAACCAATCACACAACATTCATTCTCTACTAATAAATCTACAACACTTAAAATATAAATCTGGGGACATGAAATGAAATCCGGAGACGGATTGTGTCCGGGGACATATTTGTAAATCCAGGGACTGTCCCTGGGAAACAGGGACGTCTGGTAACCATATTGTAACCCCTTTGAAAGATGATGGGCAAGAAGCAGGCTATAAATGTATAAATACAGATGATAACTGCAGAACTTTTGAATTGGTAAGAGTTGTATACAGTGTTGTGTGAGCTGAAAGTAAACTTCCTCTTTCCTTTCAGCAGCACCCCCCTGTACTCCCAACAAAAGCATCTCCCAAGGGCCGGGGGGAGGGGGGGAAACCTACTGAGCATTGTGGGCTGCATCTTATGGGGTTGCAGTGGGAGGGAGGGAATAGCCCAAAATTGGTTGGAGTAAACTTGCAACTGTGGAGTGCTAGGTTCTTCCACCTGATTTGGTGTGATTCATGGGATGAGTTCTGGTTGAGAGCAACATTAATGTGAACAATGGCCAGAAATCTGGGACTCAAACAACCTCAAAGTCATGATAAAGCAGAGTGTAGACCAGCCCAAAGATTTGTAATGGGTTCATGTTCTCTTTATTATTCAAATACAGTGGTACCTCGGTTTATGAACACAATTGGTTCTGGAAGTCTGTTCATAAACTGAAGCGTTCATGAACTGAAGCGAACCTTCCCATTGAAAGTAATGGAAAGTGAATTAATCCGTTCCAGACAGTCCGCAGTGTACTTAAACTGAAGCGTTCATAAACTGAAGCGAACTTCCCCATTGAAAGTAATGGAAAATGAATTAATCCGTTCCGGATGGGTCCGCGGTGTTCATAAACCGAAAATTCATAAACCGAGGTGTTCATAAACTGAGGTTCCACTGTAGGTCATGTGCTTCTTCATCAGACTCTGAGCTTCTATTTTTAAGTTTCATATTAATATTCATTTATTTGACGTTAAAATCAAATCCAAGTCTAACATAACAGAATTACATATAAAATCTACTAACAAAACAAAAAAAACTCCCATTAATTTAAAACAGGATTCTTTGCTTACCTTGTCGTATTCTTTCCAGATAGATCTGGATCTGCTTGGTGATTGCTTGAGTTTCCTCAAGTATTTTGTTCCAGATCCACCATTTGCTGTGTGTTCCATCAATCACATACCAGTTTTGGTGCTGCTCCTCGTAGTAAGGTCTTATTTCTTCTGTTTGTGCTCTGTAACACGAATTCTTGATAGAGAGAATATGGGAACTGTCGTGCATTGGATAAGGATATCTGAGAAGACAATTTTAAGTGCATTAATATTAGGCTTTAATATCAGCCTAGTATGAGCAGTAGGTTAGTGCACAATGGCCAACTGCTCCCACTTCACTACTTCCCTGGTCCATGTGTGAGAAACCTACCAGGTAGCTACTATTAAGCTTGGCTTCCTGTTATATCCAAACCTTAACAAGCCACAACTGCTAATCAGCCTTAAACCATGGTTAGTTGTTGGCTTACATGTTGTGGCTTGTTAGGAAATAACAATCCACAGTCCATTGTTTGGATGTAAAGGGAAGCCAAGTTTAATTGCAGCTTCGTAATTTGTTTTTTTCTGTTTCTGCTAGGGGAGTAGTGAAGTAGGAGCAACTGGACATTGTGTACCATGTGGCTCCTTCTCAGTAAACTATGTTAAGCCAGAAACCATGCCTTACTGTGAAGTATTAATGTGACCTGAGGGGGTTATTACTTCACACCCTTCATGGTGTTGCTACCTGTTAGGGTTTTGTTTATCCTGCAGTGCTCTTCTGAGGACCTCCTTCACATCAATATCTAATTCAAAGATTTTTACTGGAATGATTTTCATTTCTTCAAGAAGGTCTACTTGTTTTCTTGTTACAGGGTATCCATCAATAACAATTCTGTGGGAGGGGAAATGACCACAGTTCAGATTGGGTTCAGATTTATTATTTATTTCTGTAACAGTAACTCTTGTTGATGAAGCCCATACACATGCCAGGATATCCTGAATCAGTAATAATAAAATAAACAGAGCCAAACAGCATATTTATTCTTTAGTATTCCTATTGGCACTGTGCCGATTTCCAGAATTACCTTAAAGCTTTGAATCAGACTTTTTTTAAAAAGAAACATAACCAAGGCAATACATTTTGAAGGGACTGAATAAAACTAAAATAGGCTGTCAAAACATACATAATATCATTCACCAGGGAACTAAACTAAGTAGGTATTTTTGAACTAGCAGGCCTCGATAGTATTCCAACAATGTACATAGTCCTAAATTAGGAGTGAGGAACCTTTTTGGCTCTGTGGGCAAACTTTGTGAGGCGCAACCCACCTGTCAGTCACATGGTGTCCCTTCCCACCTTGTGTGGGGTTCCCAAGCTTCTCGAGTGCAAGGGCCATTGCCAGCCCCACAGTTTGTAAGCCTCATGCTTTTCCTTTTCACCTCTAATGTCGGGGCAGCTTCCTACCAAACCATCAGTGCTGGGATAGAGAAGCTGTTTCTACTGACTGGAAACTGCTTCTCCTCCTTGAGAAAGTCACAAACCTACTGCCCATCAGCTGATAGGTGGTTGGGATCACACCTTCTCCAGTACAGCAACTATCATAAGCCCACTTTAAGCTCCCAATTGTTATTTGAAGCCTCAATCCACACATTATGTATGACGGATGTAAGGGAGATGGGTATGGCTGCCCAGCTTTGCAGAGCAAATAGGGAGGCCTAGTAGGCCAAGTTTGACCCTTAAGCTGGAAGCTCATCACTCCTGTGCTAAGTTATAGCATATCAACTACAGAATCTGTTCCTCCTGTCCTTAGTCAGGAATCTTATACAGTCGTACTTTGGAAGCCAAACAAATCCGTTCTGGAAGTCCATTCAGCTTCCAAGGCATGGCTTCTGATTTATTGGAAGCCCTGCTGAACATTCAGCTTGCAAAAGAATGTTCGCAAACTGGAACACTCACTTCTGGGTTTGCGGCGTTTGGGAGGCAAAACGTTCGACTGCTAAGGCGTTCGTCAACTAAGGTACGACTGTACATGTTTATAGACTCAGATAATGGCCTGGTTCACAAGTCATACTAAGCCAAACCATGGCTTACCATGAATGTGTGGGCTCCAGGAGAGGCGAAGGTAACCACTTTGTTCCTCCCCAGTTGCTCTACTGCTGTTCTGCATGAAGCTAAGCTATAGCTTTGCTTAGCATGTACTCTGAACCTCAGTTCATGGTTTAGCTTACTCCAGACTTACCAGAAGTAGTAGGCAAGGTTTGTCCTATGGTTTAGGGCTCATGGTATGTCCGGGAGAGCTAAACCACATGTCTGGGTTTGGATGACATGCTAAGTCACGGGTTCATGTAGTGTAGCATCAGAGCTACTGGGAAGGCGCAAAGGGGCCGTGATCTCCTCTCCAGGAGTCTGCACTCTGTTGTGTTCATGGTTTGGCTTTGTGTGTTGTACAATCCAGGCCATTATGTTCAATGGAATTTACCCCCAGATAAATGTGCATAGGACTGCAGCTGGAGCCCTTCTCTGTTTCACCAGGGCTTTAAAAAAATGAAAATAAAATATATATTTGCTGGATTAAGAAACAAACTACGTTTCACAATTTCAAGTACAATTTTTACTATCCTCCTCCTTTAATGCAGAATACCAAAACAACCTGATGAGAAATGCTTATAATCTGCCATCATGCGTAGCTGAACCTTTATGACCAAATTGTACAGCATTATTTATTACATTTTTTGGTTTTATGTTAGGCAAGGCAGAGTTGCATGGCAGACAAAGGCAACTGCCTTCCATATCTACTGGAAGCAATGTTATGAAAATGTAGTCCAAAATTTGGCCCAACTGGAAGCAATGCTATGAAATAACTAAAGTGAAAGTCTCTCACCCTGAGGTGTTACACACAGTATCCATCAGTGAAATATCTAGAGCCCTCACGGCAAGTTCATCAGGTGCAGTCAATCCTTTCTGAAGATGCCACTTCAATATAAGCGCTAGTTCTGTCTCTGGCTGATTATTTAACACCATACGGATGGCATCTCCCATGGAAAGGCGCAACAATCCATATTCTTTTGCAAATCTTTTAGCAACTGCAAAACAGTTTTGTTGTTAATGAGCAGCTTTTGACCACACCAACACATAATACTGACCATTATGTTTTAAAAGGAAAATGATTGTGTCAATAAAGCAGAATCACAGTCATAGGTGACACTCAGACACCACACAGTTAAAATACATGGCTTCCCCCCAAGAATCCTGGAAACTGGAGTGCTGTTAAGAGTGCTGGGAATTGTAGCTTTGTGAGGGATAAACTACATTTTCCACTTTCGTTTGGAACATGCCATGTACTTCAAACACATCATGTGGACGTGTCATTAGACCTAGACAGTTAGGATAAAAGCATAAGGTTTGCTATGACTGGTTACAGGTAGGTAGCCATGTTGGTCTGGATCGAAGTAAAATAAAAAAATTCCTTCAGTAGCACCTTAAAGACCAACTAAGTTTTTATTTTGGTATGAGCTTACGTGTGCATGCACACACACTTCTTCAGTTTGCTATGACTGTTTTCTGAAAGTAGCCTGCTAAAGGCGATCCCTTGTACAGCTTAACATCACCCAAGAAAAAAATAATGTGTTGGGAAAACCTAAATGAACTTACTGGCAGTATAGTTATCTGGTAGAACAGAAAAATACCATCCTCTTCATAAATGCAATACTGTTATACCTATATATAAACATCTATACACTCAGGATTCAAGACATACCTGTAGTCTTTCCAGATTTTGGAGGCCCCACAACTGCAATCTTAACTGGCACAGTTGGCTTCGGCTTCGGCTGACGGAGATATTTGATGGGATTTTTCATAAATGTATCCCTGTTCTCTTTGCTTGTAAAGAAATAAATACAATTCCGATGGATAAGTGGAAAGCTAGGAGTATCTTGATTTTGAAAAGGCTTGATTGCATCTCCTTCACTTAGCTGTAATAAACAAAGAATTATTGACCTCCAGAACTGCTGTTGTAACTATTTTCCAATGAAAAATGTATATTCACAATTTTAAAAAATATTATCTTTTAATTTATAAGAATGAAGCAAAGTTTTCCTATTGAAATTACTTATGCTAGCACAAATACTGGTAATTGGTGAGGAAAAGTTGGCAAGAACAGTCACATCAGTTAAACTAGGCCATTAAAGTAACCAAGCAGCTCTTTTAATGCATTCTTTTGCAGAAAACCATTATGTTAGTAAGAACAATAATAATTTAACAATTTAGTAATTTCTTCTTGGGGTGTCAAGTGCCTATTAGTTTGGAAGTGAAATGTAGCTCATCCCATTTTCCTCATTGTCACTGAATGTCAAAGTTAGGAACTCCTATTTTTGGTTCTACTGTTTGTTCAGGGCAGATATACCTCTACTCACACAGCTACACTAACTTGGGTTTCTCCTTTGTTTTATAAAGGCAACTCCCTTGGGGCAAAGAAAAAAAGGATCTAAAGAAAACAGGCGTTGGGTAGGCTATCTGAGGGCTTCTCCACACTTCTGCTTGTCCCGTGCCTAGAAAGCATGGGTCCAAGCTTTCTAAGCATGGATCCAAGTGATTACGATTGCCTGTCACTTCCCCCTGGAAAACCTGCTCTTTAGTGCTAAATTGGAACAAACTGCATTCTTCCTTTGGGGCAGGCATGTCCAAAGTCCGGCTCGGGGGCCTAATCTGGCCCGCTGGCTGGTTTAATCCGGCCCCTGTGGCAGTTTATTTCCTGGTGTTTATTCCCTTATAAAAGCTGAACAACTTCAGTCCTAATCCTAACTTTGGGGTTAAAAAAGCTGAACAACTTTGGGTCTAATTCATAAAAAAAGTTCAACAATCCTAAAAAAAAGCTTGGCCCTCACACATGTTCTGGTGCTCTTTGAAAAAAGTTTGGACACCCCTGCTTAAGGGGAAGGGCTGCAGTCCAGTGGATCTGCCTTGAATGCAGAAGGTTCCAGGATTAATGCCTGGCATCTGCATGTAAGGCTGAGAATGTTCCCTGTCTGAAACCCTGGAGAGCCACTGTCAGTCAGTTTAGACAATACTGAGTTAGATGGACCAATGGTCTGACTCTGTAGAAGGCAGCTTCCTATGGGATGACTTCGGCTATGCGCTGGCCTGCACATGGTCATCTTGCCTGACAGCTCTTGAGATATGATCTTCTGTCTAGCTGAGAAAGAAACTGATGTCCACGCAGACCATGATAAGCTATCACTGTGTCTGTGGCCACCATCTAATGAGAAGAGGAGGAACAAGGAAGGCAGGGAACAAGGAAGGCTTCTCTACGGACCACACACACCCTAAAACACATCCCAAACCAGCTCTGCTTTGTACTCTGTTTGTCTGGCTGGAATGTACTTAAGCTATGATCATGGTTTTTCTTTTCTTGCTTGGAGGGATGATAAAGAGGAATGTGAAAGTCTGAAGAGATTAGCCCACTGTAGAAAGCCTGCTGACTGGCATGTGATCTAGGAAGGTTGATCAGAAGAGAATGTGGCCTTCAAGGTTAAAAGGTTTCCCACCCTGATTCTATTTGTATTAGCACAGGGGTCCCCAAACTTACGTCGCCGTGGGCCGGTGGCACCAGCGCCAATTGTGCTGTGGGCTGGAGCACGTGGGAGCGTGCACCCATACGCATGTGCGCATGCGATTTCCAGCGCACTTCCGGGTCACCGGAACACCAGAAATAGCTTGTGCGCATGCACATGGGCCTCCTCCAACCCAGAAGCGTGCCGGAAATCATGCTTGTGCATGCGCACAAGCTATTTCCGATGCTCCAGCGACCCGGAAGTGGGCAGCCACGCTGTTAAGAGCAGGCGGCAGCAGTGGGCGGCAGGGGGTGCCAGGGCCGCATAAAAGAGCCTCACGGGCCACATCCGGCCCCCGGGCCTTAGTTTGGGGAAGCCTGTATTAGCAGCAGATATTATATTTGCACAATCAATCCTATTTTACAAATTTAGAATAATAAACAATACCTAGAAACAATAGCATAGCACAATTATGTATAAGAATCAATATATGACTTCACATAACTGATTTAAGAAATAATGGTAAAAAACAAGCAAAATATTCTTCCCTAAAGGTTATTTACCTTGATTGGGTCCCATTGGCCAAAATTGCTTGGATGTTTATAGGCAAGAACTAGCATCTTGCGTGCAAGGGATAAGCTTAATGGATAACATTTCTCAAAAATGCTTTCACGATTTTCTATTATGTCCTTCAGCTTTTTATACAATTGATAGCACACAATGTGAGGCTTTCGCTTGGATACAATAGTTATTTCGGGTATCAACAATTTTTCAAGTTCCTCCTGAGAACAAAAGCAAGCAAAACAACAACAAAGCCAAGTGAATCCTTAAGAACATGAAAAGAGGCCTGCTGGATCAGACCAAAGGCCGGTCTAATCCAGCATCCTACCAGATGTCTATGGGAAACCCTCAAGCAGGACATGAGCACAATAACTCTCTCCCTGCTTGTGCTCCCCAGCAACTGATACTGAGAGGGATACTCAAGTCATAGAAGTAACATATAACCATCATGACTAGTAGCCATTGATAGGAAGTGCAAAGACTGCATACATGCGAAGTGAGCTCCTAAACAAAACAGAATGTGTCTCAAGATGCTGACAAAAGGGATCATATTTTCAAAGCAGCCCAACACATTTCAGACCATTATATTTAAAGGCAGCCTTTAGCATCTTGAGACACATTCTCTTTTGTTTGGGGTAGTAGGCATGATAGCCTTATCCTCCATCAACTTTTCTAATACCAGTTTTAAAGTCATCCATGTTGTTGCAACAAATTCTACTGTTTCACTATGCCTTTACTTGCAAATAAAGCAATATATTTAGCAGGCAACACAAAATATTTAGTGGGAGACTTGTACCTATGTGTCAGGTGGCAGGTTGACTTGTGATATCAGACAATCAACAACCTACAAGGCTGCTCAACAGATCTTCAATCAAAATTTACAACTATGGGTATTAAAATTGACATAGGATTGGCTACCATAAAACCATCAAATTGAAGGGTTGGGAAAGGGTCCTAAGGGTCATCTAGTCCAGCCCCCCTGCAGTGCAACCTCTATTTAGCTGGGTATCATAAATCATTTTAAGTAAGTTCATTTTCTCTGTTTTTAAAGCTGCTTGAAAACACCCCCCAAAAATAATAATAATAATCCTAGCCCTTTTTAAAAGAAACAGATTATAGTATTTGAAATCATTCTGCTAGATGATAACTCCTGCAATAGCCAATTTATAGAAGAAGGCCAAAAGGAAGGCAAAAACCACTTGGGTGAAACAGTCCATAGATTTATTTATTTTTAGTGGGAGGTACAGTTAGCAGAAAATTAGTGATCAGTGGGAAGGTATGTTGTGGGTGACATAAGATCAGGCAGTGGGTCAGGTGCAGCCCAGGAAGCTCAGACTGCACACTTCTGAACTAGAGATAGAAAACAATGGCATGTTTCCTGGAAATTATGCATACTGACTGGAGAATGTGTTTACTATATGCATAAATTCAGTTAAAATATGCACATTCCTCACAGCCTATTGAAGATATGTTTATTGACCATCAAAGTCAACTCCTAGGTCCCTTCACACATCCCCTAAAATATTTGAGGGGGCTTCCCCTCAAAATTGATGGGCATTGCCATTCAAATTGTGTGTGTGTGCCATGTCTTGTGATTGATTATGTGTGGTAGGGCTTACTTGAGCCCCCAATATTTTATTCCATTTGGCACATCTGATATGCAGCGGGAAATGTCTACAATTTCCTCTTCATGAACAATTATGTATACATTCTCCAGGAGGCAAGTCTGTTGGGGTGTTTAATTTTGCTCTGTAAAAGTGAATACAATACCGATGATTTAAAAAGAAGATATTTCACATATTGTTTTTTAGATATAGTAAAATAGTGTCATTTAGTCTCTGTTACACTTATGTTGGGATGCGGGTGGCACTGTGGGTTAAACCACAGAGCCTAGGGCTTGCCAGAAGGTCGGCGGTTCGAATCCCTGTGACGGGTGAGCTCCCATTGCTCAGTCCCAGCTCCTGCCAACCTAGCAGTTCGAAAGCACATCAAAGTGCAAGTAGATAAATAGGTTAGGTAAACAGCGTTTCCATGTGCTGCTCTGGTTTGCCAGAAGCAGCTTTGTCATGCTGGCCACATGACCTGGAAGCTGTACGCCAGCTCTCTCGGCCAATAACGCTAGATGAGTGCCGCAACCCCAGAGTTGGTCACGGCTGGACCTAATGGTCAGGGTCCCTTTACCTTTTTACACTTGCGTTAAAACAGAATACAATACATCAGACAATGCTGAAAATACCTGCACTGCTTGCAGATTAGTAACATCAGTTTCATATTTCTCTGAGAGTTCAGTTCTCATGCGCTCAATAGCCTCAGACTCCTGCTCCTCTTCCTCATCTTCTCCCTCATCTTCTTCTTTCGGGAACTCTTCTTCCAAAATAGCTTCAATATCTTCTTCTTCTTCCTCCTCCTCCTCTTCACCAGGAATGTCATTTTCAACCTTAGCTGCAGCCTCCTAAAAGAGAAAAATGGAATATTTAATTATTATATTATTCCTGAAAATATTTATGTAAAATAAAATTTATGGCAATGCTTGTTGATTCTTGTTTTCAGTTCCCTATTTGTATAGTGTTACATAAAAACTGTGGTCTGCTATATCACAGTCAATAAAAATTAATTCCTCTTGATTTCTAAGGGATTAATTTTATACACAAAAAGCATATTATTGTTTTGCCCGTTTATTAAAACTGCTTCCAGCCCAAGTTTTTCCTGCACATTAATTTATATGCCCTAATTTCAAAGTACCTACTCCCTGACTAATATGTAGTAGATACTTGACTATATTTAGACAGCTGTCATATATAAAAAGGGAGTCATGTGTTGGATCCAAAATGCCCTCTGAATGGGAAAGCTCCTATTTGGGGTTTCCGGTTCCACTCGGCCTTAATGGAGGCAGCTCCCACAACAGCAGGAGATTGTTGCCAAAGGAAAAACAAGGATGATTGAAAGTAATTATCCATGCAAATTCCCCCCTGGGACAGGGGGGAATGGGCTTCACTTGCAGTTCATCTGGCTCCGGCATGGATTGCTGGAGGCAGGGAGACGCTGAGTGCAAAAGCACTTCACCTGCCCCAAACCCTCCTATGCTGCCATTAAGAAGCAGAGGTTTGCCTGTTAATTAGAGTTTAATTGGACTAAAGTACAGATACGTGCTAGAAGAGATGAGATCATAAACTGTAGAACGTAAACAACTGCAAGGACTTTAAGGTTTGAATTTGAGACAAAACTTCATTTGGTACAAAAGGGGGGAGCCCACAGTTTCTGTATTTAAAGTTTTCTTCTCTACATTTATGATTTGACAACCCTTCTCTGAATGTTTAGTTCAATTTATATTTGTACAAGCAAGGTTGGAAGAAATTGGAGTATAGATATGGAATATAACATTAAACTGAACTGTATATGTAAAAAAAAGGGAAAAGGGGACTGGAACCTCTATTTTGCAAAAGGTAAATTATATAATTCGGTATTTGAACTATTGGTATTAATAATTGTATTATAAATTAGTGTTATTGTCAGGGCCGGCTCTAGGGGTAGGCTTGGTGGCGCGGGGCATCAGGGCGCCGGCCTGGCAGGGGGCGTCGCGCGGCAGAGCCGTGCGGAAGCCATGCTGCACCCTGTGCCTGCCCACCAGCCGCGGAGCGGGGGCGCCGGAGCGATCTCCACACCACGGCGCAAGGGCACCCAACATGGTTGAGACGGCCCTGGTTATTGTTGTTGTTTAGTCGTTTAGTCGTGTCCGACTCTTTGTGACCCCATGGACCAGAGCATGCCAGGCACTCCCTGTCTTCCACTGCCTCCCACAGTTTGGTCAAACTCATGTTGATAGCTTTCAGAACACTGTCCAACCATCTTGTCCTCTGTCGTCCCCTTCTCCTTGTGCCCTCAATCTTTCCCAACATCAGGGTCTTTTCCAGGGAGTCTTCTCTTCTCATGAGGTGGCCAAAGTATTGGAGCCTCAGCTTCAGGATCTGTCCTTCCAGTGAGCACTCAGGGCTGATTTTATTAAGAATTGATAGGTTTGATCTTCTTGCAGTCCATGGGACTCTCAAGAGTCTCCTCCAGCACCATAATTAGTATTGTTATAATGAGGCTATTCTTGGATTGTAATTTAAAACTAATAAAAATATATATAAAAAGGAAAAGCTCCTATTCGTGAAAGGGGCTGGGATCTAGCAGAAGCTTTGACTAGAGACAAGAGTGGCAACTATTGTCACTTCGCTCTGCAGTCCACTGTGTGTGGACTGTTCTGAAGGTCTTCTGAACCCTCTGGAGCAGGCGTCCCCAAACTAAGGCCTGGGGGGCCGGAGGCGGCCCATTCGCCTTCTCAATCCGGCCCGTGGACGGTCCAGGAATCAGCATGTTTTTACATGCGTAGAATGTGTCCTTATATTTAAAATGCATCTCTGGGTTATTTGTGGAGCATAGGAATTCATTCCTTTTTTTTCAAAATATAGTCTGGCCCCCCACAAGGTCTGAGGGGCAGTGGACCGGCCCCCTGCTGAAGAAGAAGCAAAAATGGCCACAACAGCAGCAGCATAGTTATGGGTGGTTTTATGGCAGTGCCAATGCCTTTTTTATATAGATATTAGATACACACTGTTTCAGCACCTTCTTTTTACTCTATCCTGTAAAAAAAGGGTGCAAATATTGCATTTGAAGCATACCTACCTAAAATTGTATTGATGCTGCATGGTGCTGTCACTGCTTTTGTCATGGGATTTTCCAGTGTGTGTTGTGGGGCAGGAGTAGTGATAATAATGCCATGGTTGGGCTAGAGGGCCCTGCAGACAATCCTAGTTTAAAGTCACACATTTAGCTTCTGTGCTCTATTAAGACCAATTTAAGATGAAATCATATACTGTAGCTGCATTTTCATCCATAATCAGAAATATAAACAGCAATTTCACCCAAGTCCATTTATAACACAGTTATCTTTTTTAATAAGCATCATGGATGCCAAACTGTGAGCCACTTTACAAAATCCAATATAAAGTGACCATAATGTTTTTTGTTATTTTTAATGTGTATCTTACCTCCATTTTCCTTTTTGCTTGCTCTGCCAAAAGCTCTGCCCTTCTTTGCGCAACCAGCTCTGCCTGTTAAAAAGAGTACATATGATACACACACACACATTAACAACTTACATGCTAAAATTCAATTTCAAAAGGGTTTTCATGGACACCTGAGGATACATGGCAAGGTTAACTTTTACTAATATTCCTATACATCTGTGGAAACTAGTCTAGATCCAAATTGCAATGGATGTTCTGCGGTGGATATACTTAAGAAGGGTTCTACTAAGTTTACAATACTGTAGTATGATGAGGCCCAATAGCATTTTTTCATTATTTTTCTTCATTTTTTTAAAAAATACTTCTTTATGTGGTGACCTGCATACCCTTCAACATTCCTCAGATGAAAATAAGAACATTTCTCACTCCCCACTAGGACTGTCCATGGAAAATTTGAACACTTGGAGGGTATGAGATAAATGCAAAATGTATCTGTCTATAGATGCAAAATTTAGTAAGAATCAGAACCCTATTCCAGGTAAGAAATGCTGAAGACTCAGTGAGAGTCAGGAGCTTTGATTTTGTTTAATCTGCACAAATCCAAATGCAACATGTGGCTAATAGTGTATTACCATTAGTTTGACCATACTACAAAATAATCAAACTAATGGTAATACATTATTAGGCACGTGTTGCGTTTGGATTTGTGCAGATTCTTCTGTATTGCAACAGAGGGGTTTTTTCCCTCTGTTGATTTTGCTTAGGCCTGCAATCCTGTGCATGCTTATCAGAGACTAAATTCCATTTAACTCAATGGGACTGGGTTTTTTTTAATAGACATGCACAGGATTGCACTGCACCTTTTGTTCATAGAAGCCTCCTGACAAGATGGATCATTTGAATTACCGCTTACTTCAAATTAGCACTGCATCTGCTTCAAGCCAGGTGGGGAGTCTCAAGCAGGCACTCTCATCTAGGCTCCAGAAGGCAAAACAATTCTGAAGCGGTTAGGATACCTACCGGTATGTGTCACATAAATTAGCTGGCCATCTTTTAGTGCCGCACCAATATTTGCTCTAAAACTCCTACAATATGAGTTTGGATCCTAAACCTGCAAGCAGGGACACTGTACTTTTTAAATCTGCGATACACTGCCTATTAATAGATACTGAATACTTACTCTTAATTTTGCCTTCATGTCTTTTATCTGCTGCTTCTTCTCAAATTTTCTAGCTTGTTTCTCTTGCCATATTTGCACACGCTTGGGAAGAAGTCGGTCAGAAACATCCTCTTCATCAACTTCAAGGTAAACTGCAACATCAGGACAAAGGCAGCGGTCTGCTAAATACTGAGCTTCCTCTGCTGTTCGAGGAAAACCATCCAGTATAAAACCTGTGGATCTAAATACAAAAAAGTAACTGTCAATTTTCCTAGGACTTACCAATTAATGGCAAGTATGTAATTTCCCACTAGTAGGCAAGGGATGGGCATAGTTGAATGGAAAAAAATCCCACCAGGATTCGTAATGTCAATATTCCAGGAGTGCACATTTAGGAGTGTCCCTAGTGCAGCTCTGCAACTGGAGAAGATATTTAGGGCTTGCAGGGTAGATTGGCATGATGGCCACTTACTGTGAATGTTCCTTCTGGTCCAATGTAAGGAAGGAATTCAAATGTGGATTGACTCTACTTATTATACAGAGCAAGCAGTATCACATGACACAGATTTGAATACCAAGGCTCGCTTAGGAGGCTCCATTTCAATTCTGAACTGTTGGGAGAGTCAACCCCCCCCCTCTCTCTGTGTGTGTACATGACACTGGAGGAAAACAATGGACTCTGTATGTAGATACTGAAGGAAAAAGAGAGGAGTTTCCTCTGAGATAGCTTGGACAGACAGACTCTAGTGAACAGAAGCCAATCCATGGCACTTGCAAAGAGACATGTGAAGGCTAGGTAGGACTTGATGCCTTAACTGACTGAAGAACAGAGAGAGCTAGGGAGGAATGAACTGCTTTTGCCAAGGCATAAGAGAGAAAAAACTGAGGAGATTCACTCCACCTCCCACAATTCTGCTCTCCTGCCTTTGTCACAACTTATGATCATTACCCAACCCAGCTAACACTTCCATAACCCACTAAAATTTGTAAAAATATACAAGTACTACAAACAACAACAGAAATCACACTACTGTAATACCAAATCTATGAGAAACTTGGTAAAAAGCTTTTAAATAAAAGCTCACCTAAACAGCATCTACAAATGAGCTACGAGGCTGAACTGCAGTAGATCTCTTATGGTAGTTGATTGCAAAGAATAGATGACACTTATTCTGCAGCGATTTTTAAATAGAGAAGTGACTAATAAGTTTCATAATTCAATGAAACTAACAAGACCAAGCACCGGCCAGTCTCATGTTATTGTAAGTTAGGCTGTTTTTCAGATCTTACAGGTTCAGATAAATGTATGTTTCACCCTGGATGCTGAGGCAGTGTAATCCTATACAATCAAATCAATAACCTTTATTAGGCATGACAAGTTCAGAAGCTTCAGAACAAAATTATGAATAAATCCTATACATATCTACCATGAAATCCCACTGAGTTCAATTCTTTGGATCTGAGTTCAGTGGGGCTTATTCCCAGGCAAGTAACTACAGGATTGAGGCCTAAGAGCTATAGATGGAACAAAAAAGCCAGACCATATTAGACATATAAAAATTACCGAAATGGTTCCTTCATCCACCAATCAAGAACAATGCCGTCAAGCACCTCCATGGGCAAGGCTTCACTTTCTATTATATTTGCCTTGATTGCTTCTTCTTCGTCTGTTAACTGCACCTCTTTCTGTTGAAATGATCCAAAATACATGTATTTGATCTCTTCTTCGCTTGACAACAGTTTAGCAGTATAAGGATTTTACATAACTCATTCTCTATGCTCAACATTTTTGTAACAAAATACCGTATTTTTCCATGTATAAGACTAGGGTTTGTTTGGTGTTTTTTTTAACCAAAAAAGTAGGTTTGAATTTGGGGCTCATCTTATACACAGGTAGTGCTGAGGATGTTTTCTTAATTTGAAGTCCCCCAAAATAGGGGGCATCTTATAAATGGGAGCGTCTAACACACGGAAAAATACGGCACTTCAATATGTTTAAATTATATTGCATAATATTTTACATACTGTAAAACAAAGGTTTGTATGTGAATTTATTTCTGTTTCCTAAGAGATACATTTATGGGTCAGGTATATAGGAAAATCCAGGCTACTCTATTTACAATATTACTTGAAAAACCTTTTTTTTAAAAAAGGAATAGCTGAATCTTTTTCAAGCAACTCTGAATTATTCATTTTCATTTAGCTCTCATGGGAAATTGGATCACTATAGAAAGTGTGGAACAATGGAATCACTGAGTTAATTCATTCAACCTGCAAAAAATTTGTTTTGTGCTGCGTACAAGAGCTGGTTGGCTCATGCATATTCATCATTTAATAACTGCACTATCAAGAGATGACTTGCATGTGAGGATGAACACTCCAATATCAAATACCATAGAAGATTTTCATACCACATCAAACACACAGCTTTGGACACAGAGCTTAAGCAGTTGTTGTTGTTTTCCTGAAAGGTGTCTCTATGTGGATATTAGGATAAGTCTAAGTGGGATTCATGTTCCTCTATTGCTTGAAGCCAGGAGATGCTAGAACTTTAACAGGTTGTCTGCTTTTTCTTCCTGCTGAAGACTCAGTTCCATCCTTGGCCATGTTAGAACCAAGAGAGTAAATGTTCTCTTGGATTTACCCCGTCAGAAACAAAAGCTACTGAACACTGCAAACTAGCACAACAGTTTGAAAGGATAGGCCTCGCCTTTGACCTGACATTATTTATTAAATTTATATCCTGCACCATCCCTCAAAGTAGCTCAGGCAAGCATGCTGTTGTTCGACATGCAGGCAGAGTTTTTGGTGTATGTCTAGGGAGGACATTAGCAAGTGAACCTCCACCTACAGTCTAAAGTTCCATGGTCTTGATTTTGTTTCTTATGAACTGGTTCAAATATTCCTCTCAGAAAGCCATTAATGTATCCTAGGTCTAGGTGTTACCTCTTGAAGTCGCTTAGCTTCTTCTTCACCCTCAAGTTCTTCAACTCCAGCTTGAGGGGATTCAACCATTTCTTGCATGACAGCCTCTTCCTCCTCTTCCTCTTCTTCTTCAGGTCCAACTCTTTTTCCAGTTTTGATCATGATCAATTCCTGCAGGCGCTCCTCAAACTGAATGTGGAAAATACCTAGTTTGTCTGCTAACCAACGGGCACAAACTGTTTTACCTGCTCCATGTGATCCTAAAAGACATATTCTTATAGGGGGAGCCTTAAATAACAAACAGAAAAATATAATTATAATTATTTGGATTTTAAAAGAGCAGGTTTCTGCTGAATAATACATATAAATGTTTACTCAAGCATAAGTCCTATTGAGTTCAATGGGGCTTACTCCCAGATAACTGGGTATCGGATTGTAGCCTAAATGTATTCCCATTCACTTCAGTTACTCAGCATTCTTCATTCTTCATTTCCTTCATTCCTTCATTCTGCTCAATCCCCCTTAGTTAAAATGATAGTCCATAAACATATCCTCATTTAACAAAGTTTTTAGAAATTGTAACATTAGAAGCACAATTGTGGCTTCATGGAATGTGCCTCCTATACTTTAGGTTTCTCATAATTGAGTTAATACAGGGTCTGAGACTGGGACTTTGGTTCATTAATCTCTTATCTATAACAGACATATGGAAGAAACTGAAAATGTTGCATACTTTTAATGGCTCATTATGAGACACATATTCTTCTGGGTTTTCCAAAAATTTATCTCTGTTTTCTGGAGTTGAAAAATAATAGTGTTTTTCTCGATATTTAGCTGCATTGTCAGGAAGTCCTGGGTAAAGGATAAAGTTTTCCTTTAGAATCACTGGACAAAAGTGCTTTGTATCTCCCATGTGTCTCTTCCTCTGAGCAGCTTTTTCTTCATCCTTAAAACAGCAAAATAATTCTGATGAGGTGTTGAGCATAACTTTGATAAACATCCTTTAAAAATTAGTCTTACTTATTGGCGTACTTATAAGCATCCAAAGGTAGGAGGGGATGAGCAAGAGGTTATTTCAGCTAAGTATGGCAATCACGCCTAACTTTCTCCCCATGGGTGATAAATGCTGTCTGAGTAGCTAATTGCAAGGTTGCCCCAACAACTGTTTTGTTTTTGTTTGCTTTCTGCAAAAGTAGATTAGCATAGAAAAACCTGATTCTACTTGGTGGCAGCATTCACCGTAATTCTCACTGGATTGTGAGCAGAAAGGTAGTAGTAACACTTCCAAGTTGTATTAACTTCAGTGAAATGTGAACACATGGTGAAAGCAGTCCTGCATTTCAGTGTTATGCAGATCAGTGCTAAGGAACCTGTATAGTGTGACAGACTGAATTCTGCACTTGGAATGTAAGAAGGCATTGTTTCCCATTCTACACTGTATTTGTTGTATGCAGCACTGTTTCTATTCTGCTGCAGTTAAGTCTTCCTCCAAAAACTCTCTTCATCTTGCTACTGCTGTGGCAAAATTATGTAACTTACCGTATGTAATTAATTTTGTAAATTATGTAGTCATTACGTTATTTTATTCCATACATTTCGTTCCTAAGGAAACGCCATACAAAAGGGATCCCCACTCACCCCACGATCTATTAGGTATCATTTGTGAACTGAAAGCAACAACAGCCAATATCAATCATATCTGCTGGCTTGATTTCCATCTGAGACATGGGAAAAATAAGCTATCACCAGCAATTTCTGGTGCCATTTTCATTGGAATTCTCCAAAAATTCCTATTGGGCACTCAGCACAAAGCTGGAGAACACAAACCTAATTTTGCATCAAAATGTTAATTCCCGAGTTTAGTATTTCAAATCCATCCTAAGTTGGCTGGTGCTACGACAGAAAGCAGCCACCTTTACTAGTTTTACCCTTTGGTTCTTTCCCCTAAATATGGTTCAATAACTAGACATGCCACAGGATGTACTGTTGATTCCTAAAGTGCCCAAGAAGATCAATGGACTTGGTCAGACACCCCTCTTCTCTAGAATGTGTCCATTATGCACATACGATCCACATTTCAATAGTGTCATAGCACGTAGATAATGCTGAAGAAAACTCCCAAATCTCAGTACTCCGTTACATGAAACAGTATGAAACATGTATTGAGGCTGAGAACGAAATGCACCATAGTCTTCAATCTGTGATTTTGGGGTGGGTGTGTGTGTTTAAAATCATAGCTAAATATAATCTTACATTCAGTCTGTTACTTACTTCTTCCTCTTCTTCTTCCTCATCTTCATCCTCTTCCTCCTCTTCCTCTTCCTCTGCCAGTGCCTCTGCTTCAGCTTGCAAATCTTCTTGTTCTTCATCGTCATCTTCAGGACCAAATTCCCAGCCATGGTACTTAAAAGGTTCTGCCAGAGATAAAGGTAAAGGGACCCCTGACCATTAGGTCCAGTTGTGACTGACTCTGGGGTTGCGGCGCTCATCTCGCTCTATTGGCTGAGGGAGCCGGCATAAAGCTTCCAGGTTATATGGCCAGCATGACTAAGCCCCTTCTGGCGAACCAGTGCAGCGCACAGAAATGCCGTTTACCTTCCCGCCGGAGCGGTACCTATTTATCTACTTGCACTTTGACGTGCTTTCAAACTGCTAGGTTGGCAGGAGCAGGGACCAAGCAACGGGAGCTTACTCTGTTGCGGGGATTCGAACTGCCGACCTTCTGATTGGCAAGCCCTAGGCTCTGTGGTTTAACCCACAGCACCACCCGCATCCCATCTGCCAGAGATAATCACACTCTAATTTATTTTCTTTAAAATGCAAGTATAAAAGCACGCAACAGCAGAGATAAATCATGACATATTCTTTCACTAAAAATTGATTGAACATGTAACAACTTTATCCATAGCAGTAATGTATTATCTACTCCTGACCCAGGCTGAGTCATCATCCACTGAAGGTTGAAACCTCAGAGCCAGAAGCTCTCGTCCATCAGTTGTCCACCAGAGACCACTGTAAGATCAGATCCAGAGAACATTACCCAGTTCCACTTGCCAGAGGGCCTGCCAAAAAAGCACCATAAAATTCTAAAGCTCAGAGTCCCTTTTAGGCAGAGATTGGGAACCTGTGGTCCTACATATTGTTGTAGATTCCATGCAGAGCATGTTGCATAAAGAGTAGGAACTTGTATAACCCCTTCGTTTTCACAGCCCCAGCCAGGCTGGCAAGCAGACACTCACAAGATGTTCTGCTACCTTTGAAAGTAGATCATAAGCTCTACAAGCTCTAAAGCAACTTTTTATGATGATACTAGTATCTTGAAGCCTGTTAAAATAATGGGTGCTAGAGCGCAAGGACATTCGTAGAGGTAATGAAAAGATGCAGTGATGGTGGTGGCTTATAGGTTTATCAATGGCACTGGCAGAGGAAAGGGGGGCAGGAGTAGTGGCCTGGAAAGGGTGCCACGGGGCTGCAGAGTGAGAGGGGCACCTCCCTGCTGCACTGCTCTTCCTTTCCCCCCTGCCTCGCCTTCCCTCTCCGCCGGTGGGAGAGCGTGAGCTTGTGCCTGTGCTGCCGCCCCCTGAACCAACTCATCGCCCTTGCAGCCACCGCAGGGAGGCAGAAGCAGGCAAGAGGGAAGGACAGTCGGAGCGGAGGGAGGACCGTGGAAGAGGACGGGGCTCCCTGATGAGGGACAGGGAGAGGGGCGGCAAAAGCCCCAAGTACGCCACTGATCAGTGGGCGACTACATGCAGCCTCCATCGCGAAGCAGCAGCCGTCTTGGACCCCTTATTGTGCCCCTTGAGCTCAGCATCGTCTATAGGACTGAAGGGGGCAGCTCTCCAGGGTCTCAGGCAGGGTCTGTGCTAGCCTGACCCAGAGATGCCAGGGTTTGCCCCTATGCCCTCCTGCATATGCCATGCCCCCAAGCTGAGCCCCTTCCCCTTCCTGCCCGGTTGGGGGGGGGCGCTCTGCAGCCTCCGGCTGGACTCAGGGCCTGATCCTGCCAGGCATGTGCTCTCCTCCTCCCTCCTGCCCCCCCTTGCACCTCTGACTCCTCGCTCCGTCCCTGCACCGGAAGAGGTGCGTAAAGCCTCCTCAGAGTTGTGCGTTCGCAGGGAGGGTGCTGAGCCGCGGCAGGAGGAGGAGGCGGCGGCGGCTTGCCGGGTCGGCGAGTCCTGAGCCTCTGGGATGCAGCAGTGCTCTGTAGCACTTTGAATCCTCCTCCTCCTGCCGTGGCTCGGGGCGCTCCACGCGGCGCTGCTGGGTGCTTTGTCGGTGCTTCAGCAGCAGCAGCAGCCAGTTCCAGGCGCTGAGCCACGGCAGGAGGAGGAGGTGCTCTGTAGCAAAGTGCTACAGAGCACTGTTGCATCCCAGAGGCTCAGGACTCTCCATGCGGCGCTGCCGGGCGCTGACCCAGCAAGTCGCTGCCGCCTCCTCCTGCCACGGCTCAGCACCCAGAACTGGCTGTTGCTGTTGCTGCTGCTGCATGTATTTTGGCGTCGTGAGCGAGCGAGGGCAAGCGAGAGGAGAGGAGGGCAGGGTGGCCTTGCCTGGCTGCCCGCCGGCCCATGGGTGGCGAAGAGAGGCAGGGCAGGCACCGCACCGCCAGAGGCTGGGGAGAAACTTTCCTTCGCCTTCACTCTCCCCTGTTGAGTCAGACGCGCTGCCTCAACCCAAGGAGGGACAGAAGGAGGCGCTGCTCAAAGGCGTCCTTCCTCCCCCCATTCACCTCCGCCGGCCTCCACCCTCGCTTCCCCGATGCGCCCCGCCTCCCTCAGCTGGCACCGAGACGCTACGCCGGGGAGGAGAGGCTCCTTCCCCGCCCTGGCCTGGCTTGGCTGGAAGCGGCATGGGGGGGAGCAGGGGGAAGCAGCCTCCTCCTCGAGCTTTAGCGCAACCGCAGTGAGGCGCTTGTCCGGCGGGCGCGCCGGTTGTCGGCCGCATGTAAACGGTAGGCGGGGGGGGGGGAGAGTGCGCTGTGTGCATCCAGTCTCTGTGTCCAATCCCTGTGTCCATGGGGCACATGCGCAGTAGCGCGGACATAGGGACACAGGGACTGGACACAGAGACACTTGCACTTTATTATATAGGATAACAGAAGCATCCCGTTAAGCCCTTTCATATATTTTTTTAAAAAAACTAGCACTACTGCTCTTCTAGAGTTCTTGATTTATTTAATGTTTCTTCTTTCAAATATCTCCTGGTCTAGAAATAATGTGAAGAAAAAATAATTAGGAGAATTACTTACGTTCCATAGACTGAATAGTTTGGTCAAGAAGCATTTGCAGAGTTTGTCCTTCAATCTCCAATTCTGAAACCTGAACTAAAGGTGACTCTGAAATTGCTGCTTCTGTTCTTTGCCATTCATGCAGAAATTGGATAATTTTACTTTTCAATGGCTCCATTTCTACTACATCTGGGAAAGCATCCTCAGGATATTCAGGTAGCCTGACTCCTGAAAAAAAATCAAACTGCATTTTAGATAACAGTTTGACATTGTATGACTTATATTGCCCCCTCTATATTGATATTCATGCATAATGGCCAACACTTATGTAGCCAAAATGGCACCACCCTCACACAGGAGAGAGGTACCAGCAGGTTCTCTGGAACCTTAAACTGGACACTCCACAGTGTAACATTTTGTTGCAGGTCCCATTTCTCATAAGGTAATTTCAAATAATGCTTTCCCTTCTCATTGGCTTTTTGTAGCACATGCTTTCAACAAATCAATAGTTCTTTTCAGCATAACATGCTGGTTATATTCAACTCAGTAGATACAGTGAAATTGATGGCCTTAAGTCCATTAACTCCAGTGCATCCACTATGATTATGATTTATGTAGCATATCACCCTATAAGTTTAATAATTTATTTTCCCCACTATCTGAGAATCACCATGACCAAGTTATTGCATTGTTTCTTCATGGATATACTGCTAAAAAAAGGACAAAAAGGAAAGAGGCTTAGTTACTTTTTATGTTTGCATACTGTTATTTAATTACATAGTATGTCAATTCAAGTGCAACACTGGATTTATGGTGGAGAAAGCAAGACAAGTGCATAATTGTCATTACAATATGCAACACAGGATCTCTAGATAATTGAATGGCTAAGAAAAGGAAAGAAAGGAAGGAGAGAAGAAGGGAGGGAGGAAGAAAACTTGATCTCTAACCTAGTACAGATGCAATACTCTTCAGTGGTGCTGGTAGCTGAGGTTCTTCTTCAGTTTCAGTGTGTTCTGCTGATTCTTTTGATTCTGTGAGAACAAGCAGAAAGTGATTATGCCTTCTGCATGCTTTATAGAAGAGAAGGTTAACCTGTAGCCTTACAGGTGCTCCTGCACTACAACTTCCCTCATCCATGACCATTCACCATGCTGGCTGGGTAGGAGCTAGAACTCAAACTACTTCCGGAGCACCACAGGATCCCCATTTGCACTTTATAGGAAAGGTTCAAAAAGATTTCAAAATATCAAGGGAGTTACTACAGAGATACAATGCTGCAATATGCAAGAGAAGGACTAATGGTAAAGGTTGACATGTCTAAAGATGTCCAGGGTGGAGGGAGACGAAGAAGGAGAAGGAGCTGAAAAGCATGCTTTGGAAGCTACCTACTACAGTTATCTGCAATTTAGGAATTTAAAATGTGGGTACGATACTGGTGTGTCATCAAAATGTATATTATTGACAGAGGGTTTATTTTTGTTAGTAATTTAATATGCTTGTGTTTCTCACTAACACAGTTGGCAGGCTGAAAAGACACAGCCACTGAATTAAATTTAGAGGGACCATATCAAATCCAGCTCTTATTGTTCATTATTCACACAGTACATGCACACTACGAAGGAAATGCTCTGAATGTAACTCTTGCATGTATGTTTGTTTGGGGATTATGGAGTAGTTTGGGCAGCAATACACACACTTTCCATGAGATCTACTGGCTGATCACTTGGTAGTCTTGCCGCCAACAACAGAAAACTAAGGAACAGTTGTGATTAATTCCCCTTTAAGACAGATTTTGGATTTGAGGCTAGAGGTGGTTAGACAGCTGCTGAGATCTTTTAAGTCCTTGGCTGTCTCAGAATAACCTGGGGAATCTTTGGAAGTATGACTCTTCTTGTTTGTTCTCCTGAGTGAAGTCATGTAAAATTGAACTTTGTAGTTGCAGAAACTAACTCCAGTGCACAGACAAACCCAAAGTTTACAATGAAGAACTTCAACATTTCCACCAATTATGTTGGAAGTGAAATAAATGGCACCACCCAAATAAATAAAAATAAGTAACATTTTATTGTTTTATTTATTTGTGTGGCAAAATGTATGCACAAAAGTCTGATTGTGAATTCCTACCTGTCTTGCTCTCCTGTTGCTCTTTGGAATCCAGAGATGCTTGTGCTTCATCAAGTTGACCCCTAGTTTCTAATGATTCTGTCATTGGATATATAAAAAAATAAAATCACTATTAAAGATACCGTGTTTCTCATATTATAAGACATGTCTTATATTTATTTTTTCCTCAAAAAAACACACTATGGCTTATTTTCAAGGGATGTCTTATTTTTTTCCTCCTCCTCCTGCCACGGCTGGCATTGCTGCTGCACCTATCACTATGTCTTATTTTCGGGGTATGGCTTATATTCCTCGAATGCTTAAAAATCCTGCTATGGCTTATTTTATGGGTATGTCTTAAAATATGAGAAACAGGGTAAACTGGGATTCTTTACATAACTGAGACACACTTACACACAAATTCATGTTAGAACTAAAAACTTTGGGGAAGCACACAGTTTCCATGAGATCTACTGGCTCACACAAAACATAATTTGTGTGGTACTGGCTGTGTACAATGCTAAGGACTCAGCTATGTACAATTCTAAGGCCTGGCTTTTTTGCAGCCTGAATATCTGAACTAGGGTACAGGAAGTCAGGTACACTAGAGAAGATATGGTCAAAGGAAAATGGAAAAGGAAGATAATACAAGACAAATGTATTTGTTAGGCAAAAATCAATGGTATTGTGTGCAAATCTTTGACAATGGCATCTTTACATTATTTCATTATTTAATAAATGATATTTGAGAGAAATTAAGTGCAAGCAAAGGCATGGAATAATGAGCCACAGAGTTTCTTTTAATATAAAAAAGGACAAGACACATAGTACAGAAGACCAACCTCCAGATTTTTCTTTCTCTTTAGTCTCGTCAGAACCAGTAGGTTGTATTGTTGGACCTGATTCAGTCACTGGTGGCATTTTGGTCTGTGATTCAGATGCAGATGGATGATCTATAAAGTCCATGGATTCTGTAGGCACAAGAAAACACATCTTTCCTAATGTTCACAAAGCCACTTTAAATCTTCAAGGATAGAAATCCATAGCATCATTAACAATATAAGGACTCTTCATGTGTTTTAATCTGTTGGAAGCCGCCCAGAGTGGCTGGGGCAACCTAGTCAGATGGGTGGCATATAAATTATTATTATTATTATTATTCACTAGGCAACAATTTTCTTTTTAGACTAGATGTACATTCTAATAGGTAGGCATGTTTGAAATCACACAGGAGGCAGAATTACAAATAAGGTCTGGTTACATACATCCCAGTGATTATGATTAAAAGCAACTCTGAATTACACAATATCAAAGAGATGTCAGTCATGTCCAGAACTTGGGATATTTCCCTAGATAAGTCATCAGGGACAGAGGCTTTTTAGTGCTGGATGCATAGCTATAGAATTCTCCCCCACAACCCAAGATCTACATAAAGCCCACTCTTAAGATATTTCTAAATTGATCCCAATGACTTTTAAAAAAATTATCTGTTCCCAAAATTTATTGTTTTACCCGCTGCTTAGTCCTTAACTTCATATAGCTTGTCATCATGAAGAGTGCATAAGATCTAACAAGCATAAAAACAGCAACAGATGATAACATCTATACAACAGAGTTCACAGCCAAACCAAATGTGTTTTGGCCCCTCCCTAGCTTTGTTTACTTACCTACTCCTGGTTCTCCTAATCTTCAGCCGTTCTCTTGGATCTTGAACTCTGCCTGGTTTCAACTATACATCTGCCTCTAGTCGTTTGATTCATGATTTATTGCTCTGGAGAGTGCTTGTGTCAGTTAGACCATGCATCTGTCCCATTGGAACAGCCTGCCAGGGTCCCAGAGTCTGACACTCAAAAGTCTGACTACTTATGAGGCCTGAAAAGTACTTAGTGGCAACGTTTGTCACTGTGTAATGTATGAAGCCCCTCTTAGTCACAGAACACAACTAAAAAGTTTCAATCAACATTCCTAAGACTCAATGCCTACAACAATATAATTTATTATGCTTGCTTTGGGAGAGAGAATAAAAACTGAGTGTATGCAGGTGAAATCAATCTGCAACAGTATATTGAACAGGAGTAGCATGACAGGAGTAGGCAAAGGTCAGCATGACTGAGATGTTTGATTAGTCAGTGTCTGATTATGGAAATCAAATTGTAGCTTGGGGAAAACATGCTTTTCTCAGGCAAAGAACTGTGGCTCATCTTCAGTACAGGCATTTGTGCATGGCATTCTTTTTTCCTTGATGAGTAACTGTTTGAATGGAAGATAACAAGTACCACCACCCAAAAGCTAACTTTATCTCACACAGAAATATTTCAGCAGCTTCTATAATTTTTTTAAAGGTTCAGTTCAGAACTTTGTTCACGAGTCACTGAGCTGGAGGAAAAAGAGAAGGCAAACGTAGCAAATTCCTCCGCTCCATCCTCTAGCAGGAATCTGCACTGGCTATCAATCCCTTCTGCAAACAGGAGTCTTTTCTTTTACATACCGGTAATCCAATGCCTTTTCAGAAGGCAACTCCATTAATTTCTAAACATATATGTTTAATACTGCATATTGAAATGAAAATTGTTGGTTTTTTAGAAATAGCATACCGAATTAAAGAACCCAGTAGTGATGTATGGAAATGAGAGCTGGATCATAAAGAAAGCTGATCGCCGAAGAATTGATGCTTTTGAATTTTGGTGCTGGAGGAGACTCTTGAGAGTCCCATGGACTGCAAGAAGATCAAACCTATCCATTCTTAAGGAAATCAGCCCTGAGTGCTCACTGGAAGGACAGATCCTGAAGCTGAGGCTCCAATACTTTGGCCACCTCATGAGAAGAGAAGACTCCCTGGAAAAGACCCTGATGTTGGGAAAGATTGAGGGCACAAGGAGAAGGGGACGACAGAGGACGAGATGGTTGGACAGTGTTCTCGAAGCCACCAACATGAGTCTGACCAAACTGCGGGAGGCAGTGGAGACAGGAGTGCCTGGCGTGCTCCGATCCATGGGGTCACAAAGAGTCAGACACAACTAAACAACAACAGATTTTAAAGGGTTTTTTTATATTCAGCAATGCCAATGTCAAAGGGAAGCATTTAAACTTTAGAAATAAATACATACATTAGGTGACTGAAAAATCATTCATATATTCTGCATTTGCACAGAACTATGTCCAAAATGAAGGCTATCTTGGCATGTGCTTTATAACAAGTTGAGATTTGAATTTCTTATCCACAAGCACCACAAAAAAGGGCAAGAGTGAAGATGCTCACTCTTGTGCAGGTATGCTCATTCAGAGGAAGCAGCATCCTCAAGCACTTCTCAAGCACTGCTTTTTGCAGTGCTTATGCATATGGCAGGAGGTATTATATTGGGAGCTAAGGTCCTAAGTCATACAGGGTTTTGTGGATCAAAACTAGCACCAGGGCTTGCCTAGGACATTTTGCTGCTTGAGGCAAAGGACAAGATGCCCCTTGCCCAGCCATTCAACATGCAGAAGCCTGCCAGATTGACAGCTACCTCTTTCCTCAATGCCAGCAATAAGAGAAGCATCCTCCACTACACTCAAGGACAGCAAGATAGTTTAGAGCAAGCCAAGTAGTGAGCATACACAGGGAAGTGAATATATGGGGGCTCCAGAGAATGTGGGGGGCACTGGGGAAGGGGAGACTTCTGTTGCTGCCATTGCACCAGAGCATCTGCTGCCTGAGATTAGCTGTCTTACTATCTAATGACCAGCATTCTGAATTGGGTCCAGTGGTTGAGCTTAAATTCACAGGATCAGCTTCCACACAGAAACAATTCCAAATATTGCTATTGCATTATTTTTTTTACCTCTCTCTTCGGCAAATTCTTCAGCTTGCATTTTCAGCATTTCCTGCAGTTCTTTTCTGCAATTAGCAAATTGTACAGATATTTATGAGAAACTGGTTGAAAACTCTAGCTCATTCTTCATTAAATATATTCCTGGAACAGGGTACAAACCAATAAATGCTAATATTTTATTAATAGTATTTCCTAGTTGCTTTTCTCACAGATTGTACCAAAGCAACTTAAACTGAAAGCAATTACGAACTGCAAAGTTAAAAGCTAAAAACACAGCTACTTAGGTAAGAGGCTGGAGCAGGACTAATACATAACAAACCAAATTAATTGTTATTGGTAGGCTGTCCTGCTTAACAGCCTACTTGCAACTTTTCAAACAACCCAAATGCAGCTTCATGTAGAGGGCAAATGGTGTTTTGTTTTTTAAATATTTTACTTTGCATCTTCTTCCTCTTGTTTCTTCTTTAAAGCTTCATCTGTTAGCCTTTTTATAATTTTAGCATCAACTTCTTCTTTATTTGCTTGGTACATTCTAGTGAGCAATATCTTTCCTGCAATGTAATAGAAAAAAGATGCTATGAAATAAGACTTAGAATTTGCATATAGTTTCAAAAATTAAAGAGAAATTTCATATATCATAGACATATCATTGTACAGTTTAGGACAGGTCTGTTTCTGAATGAACTTCTCTCTCTTTAGTGGATTACTTTTAATGCTCCGTAAGCAATTAACGCCTTTTCAAAAAGTTAAGAAGTTTAGCTGCCAAGAAAATGGAAAAAATAATAAAGATAAGCTTTTTCTAAATCAGACCTTAATTGATGCTTGCAGGTGGTTTTTCCCCAAGCTACTTGGGATTGCTCAGTGATTTAAAAAAAAAGTAATGGGGCACAGACATAGCTGCCAAGTTATCCCCTTTTTTAAGGGAAATTCCCTTATGCTGAATAGGCTTCCTCGTGAGAAAAGGGAAAACTTGGCAGCTATGGGCACAGAACCCTGGTTCAGTTCCTGCAACTCTAGTTAAAAGGAACTTGGCAAGCAGAACTGAGAAACACCTCTGCTAGAGACCTTGGGGAACTGCTTCCTGCCAGAGCATACATTGTTTGGCTACATCAGGGCTGGGGAATCTACATAAACAAAAGCAGAGCCTGCTGGATCAGGCCAAGGGTGCATCTAGTCCAGCATCCTCTTCTTCCAAGTGGCCAGCCAGATGCCTGTGGAAGCCCACAAGCGGGACATGATGCAACAGTGCTCTTCCCACCTGCTGTTTCCAGCAATGGCCTTTTCAATTGGCCCTGGAAGTCTCACCCCTTTCCAAATATCACCTTGAGCAATTTTGCCTGGTTGGAATGTCTCCTTAAACTTTTATAATGCCTCTTTCTTGCCTGGGATGAACATGGAGAGAAGTGTGGAGTGTGTGTAGGCACTTCCAACTTTTACGTGGCTGGAATATAGCCTACTCAACAATGGTAAGAGTCACATCCATTGCTCTGTCTGCATTTGCACCTGGCTCCACCCAACACTGGCATGCAATCTTTAGAAGGTTACTAATAAATCCATTTGGCTGAAAAAGGTTCCCCACCTTTGGGCTATATGAACCTATGATCTGGCCCAGTATAACGTAGTTTCACATGTTCATATACTTCCCACCCTGGAGGTTTGTTTCAAAAATAGCTTTAATGTTAGACATTCAATTTTACATATGCACCGACCATTTTGTTCAGAATTCTTCAAGCAAATCACAGTATCTGGTAGAAGTTCTTTTTCTACCAAAGCTGCCCAGTGTTCTGCCGATGGAGGAAAATTATCCAAGACCCATCCTCCTTTTTCTGCCGCTCCAGGATATCTGTACTTATTTGATTTAGAAAGCTGTAATAAAACACTGCTGTTAATAACAACAAATAACATTGATGGAGCTATTAGAGAATTGTAATGTAGTAGTTGGACTATGGCTGGAGAGACCTAGGTTCAAATCTTCATCATTTATGAAGTTCTCACTGGGTAGCCTTGAACCTGTCAGTATTTCCAAGTCTAATCTACCCAACAGGTGTGTTGTAAGAATAAAATGGGACATGTGAATACTGTCTTAAGTAATAGAATTATGATCAAGCATAACAAAACAAGCTCACTCATACTGTACATTAACGTATTAGAAGGAAGAGAGGGAGCTGCAAATTCCTGCCAATTAGTGGTTGCTTCCACACTGGCCCCTTCCCCCCTTACAATTGTAATTCTTTGTTCACTCACTTTTACAGAGAATCCAGATGGTATAGTTGACAAATTGTTACAGCCAAGTGTTTTCTGTATTCCTCGAATTTGTTCAATTTTGGTAACAACAAATAAAACCCAACCACAGAGCCAGTCTGTCTAGTTAAAAAGTGCTAATGGGGCTTTTAAAAAGATTCATGTCCCTTCAATTAAATGTTTCCTGTTTGCAGGTTCCACATTTTGTATTGCTTCCCATCAATCATAGTTGGGGCATTAAATGGTAAACTCTTAATTATTCCTTGTTTGAATAACCTTTCTTAATTACCCCAATAATTAAGAAAGATTGGGGGGGATGCTTTCAAAACTGATTTCCTCTTATTCCAACTCCTCTGCCATTTTTATAATGTTATTTGCCATTAATTACAGACTTTGGCCATGGTAGAAACTGACAATGGAGTAGTAAACAGTGCAGTCCTATGCATGTTTACCCAGACATAAGTCCCACTGTGTTCAATGAGGCTTTCACTCAGGTAAGTGTGCACAGTGAGCAGTCGAGGAGACTTTCCAGGGGCAATTAAGAGGCAACTCATCACACATCTCCTGGCCATGAGGATCAGGAAGCAATAAAATGGGCAGGACTCACAAGCAGGAAACTTTTAATTAATATGGAAAGGTTGTTTAATTAATATGGAAAGTTTAACATTATGTAGGATATCTTGGTCATGAAGAAGCATTTTGCTGGCTGTTAATATGTTATACAGGGTGAGTCCTTTAAAACAGGCCCCGTTGATACAGAGTACACATGTTCCACGGGGCCTCTTTTAAAAGACTCACCCTGTATTAAATACTGTGTGCAGCCTCTGTTCCCTGCAAAAGGCAGGGAAGCTGTGAAATTAGACACAAAGGTACACCAGAATGGTGATGCTCAAATGACTGAAGAGAGAGCCTCTGGACTTTCATGGGAAAGCATTCATACTCAACAGTATACAAGCAACTGGTGTGGTGGGATGATGCCATGGAACCGCCCTCCAAACAATGCTTCATGAAAATGCACACTATGAGTAACATTTTTTGAAATAACAACACATTTCCTTTGATACTGGTACTTTTACCTCGGTAATTGCTTCTTCTAATGCATCAGCATATGCTTCTGGTGGTAGCAGTATTGGAGAGAACATTACAGCTTCAATGGCTTTCTGTACTATCTCTTGCACCTCTGGATGCTCAGATGTTACCTCCGAAGTCTGGGGCACTGAGGTTTCTGTCGCTTATGTTAGAAAAATGTAAATGGGAACATGCAGGTAAACATTAGGTTCATTTTGCCAGAAACATTGGTTTGACACTTTATACCTGCCTGTGACTGCATTCCCTGATGAAATTTCTGCTCGAGTGATGCTCCCACAGGTGGAAAGGGCTGAGGCAGGGTTCTCTACCTCTGTCTTTATAGAATATCATTAGAATGGCCCTTCCTCTAGGGCATTTCTAGCTACACAGTGAATACCGGTATGTAGGGGAGAAAAATGCAGGCAAAAGAGCTAAATGCTGAGCAAATTAAGTACCTTAAACAAAGGCAGACCTATCAAATTATCATTGATAAATTATAATAAGAATTGCCCAGGCTACCTCAATGGACACCCATTTCTTTGGGAAATGCTTCTGATGGTGACATATGCTCACCACACACTCATCTCAGTGGTAAAGCACATTAGTGAAACAACTAACTTGGGCTAGTACATAGGCAACAGTCCTCTGGTCCATTTCTGAGCCCACCGCAAGGAACGGAGATCTCTCACAGACTGCCTTCTCCTGCACGAACCTGCCCAAATATTATGATCCTCATTCAATGCCATTTTCTGGATTGGTAATCTGCAGTGGGGCAGGTACGTCCTGCGTAGGTCTTCCTTCTCATTTGTGATGTTCCACCCTTGCAAAATGCTCCCCAATGTTAACAGACTCCATTATATTTTCCAGGTGAATACCTTTTTATTTACCCAGGATTTTAGTTCGTTTTAACTGTGTAAAATCCAGATAAAGTGTTTTCCCACCCCACCTCAAATGAATATTTTTATTCCATTTTAAAATTTAATAGTATACACAGGTAACTCACAAGTTACACATATTTAACTAGTGTGCATTCAGCTTTACACACGGCAAATAAAAATAAAAATGGGGTGGAAAGTGGGCAGGTGTCCGGGGGGAAAAAGACTTTGGCAATTACACTCACCATTGAACCCAATGTGATTTGACTATACCCAACTAAGACGCAGCCCTGGTGTAAGGTGAGAGTCGCCTGTATCATAAACTGCTTTGAGAGGTTGCTTATGCTCTACATAAAATATATAAATAAACCTGTCATCACTAATACGGTAAATAAAATGCTATGACTAAGAACACTTCAATTTTGAACTATTGCTACTTGCTATGATCAATAATACCCATTTCTTCTGCAGCCTGGGATGGAGACAACTCTTCCATTTCAGTTTCCTCTTCTTCTTCTTTTATGGTACTACTTTCTAGGCATAGAAAGAAAGAAAAAACACATGCACACATATGTATTCAGTGTTGTGGACAATCGTTTTATTTGTTCCCAGTATCTTCTCTCTTACTATGTAAGGACGCTGCCATCGGCTGCATCCACTAATGTTACAATCAGAACACCATCAAGTGGATGCTTGGTGAGAGCAGACAGGTGGGCATGTCCAGGGAGGAAAAGGCATAGATAACCTAACCAAGGGGAGATATTTCAAATGCCTATCAAGTAAGCACACCTACCTTTGTGGCAGGATCTAGAATCTATCTAGATTTAAAGCAGTATGTTGAGACTGAGCATGAATGATTCTGGATTTTTAAAAACCCCACACCACTATAGTTTTGTGCTACAAATGGATTAATGTGTGTACACAGCCATAGTTTCAGATTCTGACCTGCTCTCACAAGCCAAGTTACTATAATACCTTTTTGACTAACAGATGATGTAACGCTTTGCGGCACTGAACTTATTTCACCAGTGGTAACACCCTCTTCATATTCATCTGGTTCTTTGTCACTTAAGTCTTGGGCTATCAATGCCGCTGTAAGAGAAAATTAAATATGAACAAGATCTGACAAGAAAAGACAACTACATTTTCTATTATAAAAGGGTACAGCATACATTTTTGAAGGGCAGCAGAGCACCAATCCAAAGGGGACAATCACCAGCTGCAAAGCCTAGCTGAGCTCTGCGGGCCTCAGGCCTTGTGCATTCCCCCCTCTTCAGCATCCCCCCCCCTTTCTTAAAAAAAGATTGTTCTTCCCAGCTCCAGGAATGGCATACTCCCCCCGCTATTCTGGGGCCATATTGAGGAACAGAAGGGTTTTGAATCCAGCAGCCTCCCTCCAACTACCCCCGCAGCACTTCCTTTTTGCCTTCTCCACCATAAGTGGTGGGATAGCATGGCACACTTACACAAGAATAAACTCAACTGAACATAGCTTTTTTCTGAGTAAGCATGCAGGAGACTTCACTGCATATGTCCTGGAGTTTGATACTGTTATAAATAAAATCTGGCCTTATTCCCTTATGGGATACATAAGAGCCTTGCAGAGTTCTCCATCGGTAAGAGGAAATGACAGAGCCAACCAGAGAATATTGAGAAGCAAAGCAGCTAGTAAGCATGATCTTTATTGACTGTTGCAACAGGGTCTTCCCTCATGGCAGGACAAAGGAGAATAAGAACACAAAACAAAAGCCTGGCCGCCCTTATATAAACAATTTTAAATCCCCCCCTCCAATCAGAGCCACCTCTAGAAGCGTCATACATACATCATACATACATCACAGAAGGGGTGCAGCCCAAGACCAACCCCCAGGCACGTCATCCATCTGAGTACCTTGTTTATCTCCTGTGTGGCAAGTTACCTGTTAATGTTGGATTACCAGGGGGCCTAGCCAGTCTTTTGAAATGATAAATACTTAGTTCCTGAGCCAGGACACAGACTCACACCCTATTCATATCTTAAATGTGCCCTTAAGGCAGGATCTGTGAGCAGAGACACAAAGGGAAGGGGTTTTTTCCATTCCCTCCCTCCTCGCAGAGAAATATTTGGTCAGTTTGGGAGTCAAAATGGTTTTCAGGCCTGTCTTCCTGTACTGTTTGCTTGGTACATTTATGAACATTTATTATATATATACCGTATATATATAAGACCTTAAAATTCCTACAACAATTCTACTTGGATTATGATTTAAATACCTGAAATTGCTAACCATACTATTTGTGTAATACTAGGGTAAACAACCTAGTGTCCTCCAGATGTTCTGTACTATAACTCCCATAATCCCTGACCAATAGCATGCTGGTTGAGGCTGATGTTTTAGTCTAGATAGAACATCTAGAGAGCAGCAAGTTGCCTATCCCTGCTGTAGTAACATCATAATTGCCTTCCAATGGGAAGGCCTTCCAATATAACACAAATAACTAAACATCTCAAATTCTACATAAAACAACTTCACCTTGCTCCTGGAACAGTCGTTCATTTTCCATTTTTTCTTTCACTTTCTGAATGCCTGCCTGAATTGCTTCATAACGAGTCTGCTCAATGAGCTGTAATCTTGCCTCTTCAAATTGTGCTTTAAGAAGACGCTCCATATCAATAACCTAGATAAAGCCATTGAAAGTAAAGTATCAGGGCATTGTGGGAGGGAGAAAATTATGCCTGCACAATTTTTCTCAAAACATAGAAAGTGGTAACTTGATGAGCCCCACCTCCTTATGTCACCCACACCAACTGAGGCACCTACTGCCAAGTCTGGTAATGAAAGTTGAAACCTCATAAAATAGAAGTTAACCTGCTTTTGATGTCATTTATTTTCATTGAAAAATATTTTTTAAGGATCCTTGTTTTCGCTACTGACCTATCTGTCCCTGTATCTTTAAATCTGATATATATCCCCTCACCTTTATGGCAAACACTTTTTTTACTAAACATCTCATTGGGGACCCCCCCCCATTTTTTCTGCAAGGTCCTTGGAATCTCAAATTGGGCACTTAGGACAGCCCAGCCCACTTACTCTGCACCACCGGGCAGTGTGCAGGCAGAGGGAACTGCTCGCCAGATTGCTGAAACTCTATGGTGCCACCTCTCGAAACATAGTGAACTGCAGCTTTCAGCCCAGCAGGATCAGGTGACTGAGGAAACCAATAAGGACCCATCTGGCCTTTCATAATTGCTGTGTCTGGCCTGACTCCTCAATTTGAGCAACTCATTGCTTATTGTGTAGGTTGAGCTGAGCTGCAAGCCCTGTCTGAATCTGCATAGCTACCAGTCTATTTACCGGCATGAGACCTGGTCTCGTACCTTGACTTTTGTTTATTCAGGATCCTATCTTTGGTTCCTCGTCAGCAAAACCATTACATGACTGGGAGTCATGCAATTTAAATAAAATAATCTATAGACTAAATTATTGTCATTTATACACAAGTATTAATTTATACCTACCTTTCCCTGATAACAGTTTGCAATCAAGCCACACAAGGTTGTACGCCCAGATAATGGAGGTCCAAATACTATTACTTTACAAGGTGGAAGAGGCATAGGTGGTAGAAGATAAGAACGGGGATTCAGCATAAACTCCTTCAGGGCTTCTTCACTTGAAAGTGTATACATCTTACCTAAGAAGCTAAAAAGAAAACAAAATCATAGAACGACAGGCTTAGGATGATTGCACTCACATTAAGGCACATTGGATTTTGGCCTACCCAAGGGCAAAGTCTGTTGATCCCATGATAATTTCCCCGTTTTTTAAAGCCACAGGACATGCACGTCCCCATCTGCTGCGACGCCATCTGTATCTAGGTGCTACAAGTTTGTAGGCTGCAAGCACCCGGAACAGTTCATCCTGTGTTCCAAAACAAAACAATTAAAGTGCTATATTTATTTTACAAAGTGATCAAATATCTTCACATATTTCCAATGTACTGCACTACATTTACATACTACTGATATGTAGCTTTGCCTATGTAGGGTACTGCACAATCATAACAAGGGCCATAGGAGTTAAGGGACATGGAGGGGGGAAATTGTAATTTATTTATTGTGAACATTTATATACTGCTCTATTATGAAAACATCCCAAGGTAGTTGTATCAAAATGCAAGAAAAATAAAATAAATCTAGCAGTGTTACTTGTTACTATAAAATTTAACTGAAAAAGGTATGATAAATGACTGGCATCAGTAGCCGGCAAGTACAGTATAGGTAAACAAGTATTCATAAACAAGTAAAAACTAAATCATCTTATGCCTTATTTCCATGGGGAGGTTTAAAGAGTGGGGGCCACAACAGAAAAGGCTCTCTTCCTGGCCTCCATACGACAAGGTTCTACAGGCTACTGCACAACCACAAGGGCCTCAAAAGATGACAACCTAACAATGTTAACAATTATTTGTTTTGGAAAGATGACAAATGGGGGATTAAAATGTTGGACACAACAAACAGTGCTGAGCTGATGAATCAGGATCAACTGTTTGGGAGCCTCATGGAATATACACTTCCAGTTTTGTCTTGCGTTTCTGCTAAATAAAAAATAAAAGATTTCTTAAATCTATATCAGCATTAAATGTAATATGCCACCTTTATATTATAATGTGCTATTGCTATTGCTGCACACAACTAACTATAACACATGCAAATATCAAGCTTACGTTATCCAGTCCATCCAACATTTCTTCCTCACCACTCTGAAGTTTGGTTATAAGAGCTCCATTTCGTAGGCCCATGGACTGAAGACGAGCTATTACTGTCTAAACAAAAACAAAAACCTTTTTCCATAAATGGTCCTTTATACATTTAATTGATATCACATATGTTCTTGTCGATATATAAAACCAACAGGCATTTGGCAATTTACTTGGGTACCCCTTAAAAGTGATCCAACAATATTTTTAAACAATGGAAAGAAAAAATCTAAATGGGGTCAGAGAGGAATGGATTCACTGACACTTCCAATGTCCTGTAGGCTTCTGCTGACTAGGGCACAAGTAGGTGAGGGGCAGTTTCTTCCTGCTTTTTCACTGTAGCAACTCCAGGCTGGCACAGCTGAGGAACTTGAGGATTAGGCCATGCAGAAGACCTACAGGATCCTGCCTCAGAAATTCCCTATTTCAGGCTTTCCTGCTACCATTCCTGTATCTGCTTGGGCACAGCTGAGGCCTCTGCTGCAACACAGGATTGCATTATTTTATCTCTGTCAATAAAAGATACCAGCTGCAATGCATAGTCCTACAAATGAAAGGCTTTCCATTTTTGAAAGGATAATATCTGCAAATGTGAGGGTTTCAACTGTTTCCTTCAGATAAAGAGTTCACAAACTGAAACTTTGTAAAAGTTCTGTTGTCCTGAATAAAGTAGTGGGGACAGCTCCTTCCACTGAAGGAGGTAAGGGGTAAAGGGGACCCCTGACCATTAGGTCCTGTTGTGACCGACTCTGGGGTTGCAGTGCTCATCTCGGGTTATTGGCCGAGGGAGCTACCGGTAGCATACAGCTTCCAGGTCATGTGGCCAGCAGGACAAAGCTGCAACTGATTATTGAACTAATGACTGTCCTTAACTATATGGGCTCAACGAGCTTGTAGATGAGGCCATAAGTGTATTATACAACTGTCCCATGACTCTGATAAATTTTATTAGACGTACAGTACTAAAATAGAGGAAGCAGGTATCAGTTTAAACAACAAAACATTAAGCTGCAAAATAGGCTCTGATCAATTAATCATGCTTTTTTGAGAGAAATATATAACAATTGCTATGTACATACTGCAATGAGTTCTTCAACAGGCTTATTTCCATCTAGTTCAAACAGGTACTGGGAATCCTGCTCAGCCATTAATGTCTAAAAGTGCATAAAAACAACAACAACCAGAAACAAAAATGCTTTATGACATACAGCTGACTGAAAAGACTACACTGCTATTCAATTCTGTTCCCTTCTAATCGGATTTCAATTACTTATTTGAGAACAGTTTGTAAAACTGTTTTTGACATTCACTTCTGTACAGTGCTTTATGAATAGCAAATGTCTAAAATAGTAGCTGTACTAATTCAGGGTATTATATTCATGGTATCATATTAGGGATTATTGTTCACATAGATGGAACTGCCTTCATACAAAATACTCACAAGTACAATTGCACTCGTAACTATGTTGTGGCATGTAGCAAGAGATAAAGAAGAGATGTAGTGCTGGTAGAATAGCAATGCTAACTATCCTATCCACTTTGCCAATACTGGGAACACACCTTGATCTAAAACGAGGCTGGATCTTAATCTTAACTCAAAACTACAATACTAGTCAATGCAGTAGATCATAAAATAAGCAACTGATATTCTTTAACACCAAATGTAGATATCATAAAGGTAAAGGGACCCCTGACCATTAGGTCCAGTTGTGACCGACTCTGGGGTTGCGGTGCTCATCTCACTCTATAGGCTGAGGGAGCTGGCGTACAGCTTCCAGGTTATGTGGCCAGCATGACAAAGCCGCTTCTGGCGAACCAGAGCAGCGCACGGAAACGCTGTTTACCTTCCCGCTGTAGCAGTACCTATTTATCTACTTGCACTTTTGATGTGCTTTTGAACTGCTAGGTGGGCAGGAGCTGGGACCGAGCAATGGGAGCTTGCCCCGTCGCGGGGATTCGAACCGCCGACCTTCTGATTGGCAAGCCCTAGGCTCTGTGGTTTAACCCACAGCGCCACCCGCATAGAATTGTTGAGTTCAAAGGGACCACAAGGGTCATCTAGTCCAACCTCCTCAATGCAGGATTCTTTTTGCCAAACATGGGGCTCAAACCCATCACCTTGAGATTAAGAGCCTTAGTGGCATGACAAACAGTTTTCCAACATGCATACCCAATGCCCATACTTCCAATAAAACTGAGACACCACCCATCCCCCTGTAAACAAAAAAGCTAGGTAGGAAAAGAATGTATTATCCTACAATTTATTTTTTAGAGTTCTACTTCCTGATGCATGGGCCCAATTCAACCACCCAGTTCTGTGCTGTTACAGCTGTGATGAGTAACTACAACATGAATGGTTTGTAGGAGCAGTGGGCATTTGTGTTATCATCAGTATAATTTACGAGCACAGTTCTCACAGAGCACATGTGGTGATTAGCAATATCAAACAAATTTTTGAAGAAATGGCAATCAGGTACTTAAAAACAACTAACTTACTTCTAGAAGTTGCAGCACAGATCTCATCTTGTTCTTACCTCTAAAGGACGTAGCATAATGTCCTTATAGATTGCAACTCTCTCTTGTATGTTTTCTAAAAAATCTTCTGGTCTGTGCACTAAATGTGGCAAAATTTCTGTCAGCATGATTTGATCAGCTATTGCCTAAGAGTACAACAAAAACAACAAAAACATACTTTGCTTCATTATAATTAAAAATAGAATTTTCCAAGCTTGCTTCTAGTTCCTACTCAAGTATTTTACAGAATGAAAAATGTAAACAGTGGCTCAAAGGCATTTTCAATTCTATAAATGAGAGAGCTCTGTGTGAGCACCCTCTGTTGTGTGCATAAAGCCTGGGTGTGCCTTGGAGTCACTAGACTGTGGTCTTCATGGATTGAAGATAGTGAACTGAATCCAACTACATAAGTCAGGAATGGGAACACCAGCCCCAGGGACCAAATGCCTCTCTACCTAGCCCTCTGGACTCTCCCCTGGCCACACCCACTCTCCCCAGACCACAGTCCTCACTGCCCCTGCAACCTCCTTGGGTGTTTTTGCCTGGTTGGAATGCGTCCCTGAACTCTGATGATATTTATAGCTTGCCTGGATGGAGGGCAGAGAGCATTGTACAAGTGTGTGTAGAATCTAGCCTACCGTGTAAAGGTAAAATTCCCATTTGTTGCTTCACCACTGGCATGTCTCACACTCCACCCCACCAGTTGCCCAGAGGAGGATGCATCCCTTTGGCTGAAAACAATTCACTGTTCCTGAAGTAATGCTAAGAGTAGACCCACTGAAATAAAAATATGTTGACCAACTTACAGTAAGTCTGTTGATTTCAATGGGTCACTATAAGCCAGGCTTCCCCAAACTTCGGCCCTCCAGATGTTTTGGACTACAATTCCCATCTTCCCTGACCACTGGTCCTGCTAGCTAGGAATCATGGGAGTTGTAGGCCAAAACATCTGGAGGGCCGCAGTTTGGGGATGCCTGCTATAAGCTGTAGTTGTTTACAACATTCCAAGTGAGGAATGTTTCTTATGAATGCAGATAAATCAGGCTGGAATTTAAATAGTGTCACCAATTATCAAAGGTATGGTCATCATTCATCATTCTGTATACTGTACCTCAATATGATCCTGTAGTCAATCCTGCATTCTTGTATACCAAATTCTGGAACTCATTTACCATTCTTTCATCATACAGTTTTACTTCATTCCTCAAGTGAACTATAGTTTGTCAGAAGCTACAGTTCCAAGCAAGAGTTCCCAGGTTTCGTTGGGAAAAGCCATGACTATTAAAGTATACAATAATATTCTACAATTACAGGACTCATTTTTTCATAGAAGATTCGCCAAAGCCTGGCCTAATAAATAGTGTAACATATTTTTTGTTAGAACTGATGTTTGGCGTGCAGGGGGTAAGCGAATAATTAATTATAATCCCCTTTCTAAATACATTTTTATAGCTACCTGCTTCAAGCCTTAAAGATCAAGACTGGATAGACATTCAAGTAAGTTTACTAATTTACTGAGCACAAAGAAGAGCCTATTATATTGTATGTATTATTGTTAAGGGCATAAATTATTTTCAATTCACTGAAGAGGATATTTGATATATGTGAAAGATAACTGTACTAGAAAAGAAGTATTTTATTTGAATTCTATCTAGGAAGCAATTTTGTATTCAGTTACAAATAGAATTGAGTAAAATGTATTCAACATTGTTTCTGAACAATTCCAAAGTCTTCCCTTACTTGCAGTATTCTTAACCTTACCTGTTTAGATAACCTGGTTAAGTTACCTCATTTGTCTCTTCTTCTTCTTCCTCTTCCTCTTCTTCCTCTTCTTCTTCCACAGATTTGCGTGGCTCTTTCTTCTTTTTCTTACGCTTTTCAATAATATCTGGATCCCACTCATCTCTAATATATATTTGCCCTGTTTCGGGGTGCTGCCTTAGTCCACTGATTCTTTGGCACAAATCATAGTCAGGACACTAGTTAAAAATAGGGGGGATGGGATGTTTACATAATAATATTGTTCATCTTTAAGATTAAACACAATACCATAGTGCGTCTGATCTCAGTATGAGCTATGTTGGAGGCAAGCCACAACTGTATTTTGGTTCTGCAGAGCCTAACACCTGCCTGGGATCACTCTCCTTGGTATGCTATAAAGAGGGACAGAACTTGGGAAAGAGTGAGCAGCAACATCTAGTTAAAAGGAAAGGATACTTATAAAATTAAGTGCCATATTGCCTCAGCATGAGAGGCACAGCAGGAACTGACAGAACCCTTTCTAGGTGACAACCAAGTGCTGAGCCAGGAATGTAAACTCTTTAAAGGAGCAGTAATTGAGGGAGGAGGGAAGGAAATCTGCACAGTATTCCCAGTGTGAGTTTTCTCATCATAAAACTCTCATTGAGGATACTATGCAGAGTCCCAACCCCCAAATACTAGGACTCAGTAAAACCTCTTTGAAGGAAAGATGAGGTCTTGGAGTTTTGAGAACACTCATAAATTGGCTGCTCTCATATGGGGGAGACTGCAGTACAATAATAATAATAATAATAATAATAATAATACTAGAAGCTGTATCATTATATCCCCCAAACAGCAAGTGCTGCAGAAAAATGTGAAAGGGCAATGCAGTGGTGGACAATTTCTTTAAATACATGGCTATTTTGTTGGTAGCTTTGATTGGCGTTATTGCACCTAACCTCCTTCAGGTCTGGATCCTGAAACAAGAATTTTCCTATCTGTCATGGAAATTGTATTTGATTGGTCCTTTTCCATCCTAGTAAAGCTAAAAGAAAGCTTCACAACTTTGTACATTTTTTAAGGTTGTGCACTAGCCTTGCAACTAAAATTAAAGTTTAATAAAAGAATAATAAAAGGGAAATCAGAAGCTATTTCCAGAGAGCAGTAAAAAGGGATGATTTTGTATACATGCACATCACTAATCCTATACAGGGTCTAGTCCAATTCAGTGCTGTTTGGTTCAATGTCACCAGGCAGTGGATCACTTTATTCAGCAAGGTAGCTAAACTATACTGAAAAAATGTTCATCCAGCCCCTCCACCCTAAGCTAAAGTGAATGTCAGCATAACTGCTGCTGGGGAAACTTCAAATGACTAACCATGGGATCACCAACATTTTTGGGACATTTGAAATGTTGAGAAAGTGCCATGGGCACCAGAGAAAATGTTAACTTTGGGAGAACCAGAACCTTTGAATGAAACAACTAGAAACCTGGTATTGAGCTAATTTTTACGCAAAGTAGGTCCACTAAAATAACTGGACCTAACTTAGTCATGTTCACCAGGATTTTTTTCTAGAAAAAGAGGTGCCAGAACTTTTTTAGGGAGAGCACCCACCTAAAGTTGTTTAACTATTTTGGGGAGGAGCACGCAGCCAAAGTTGTTGAGTCACACCAACCGCAGCCTCTGTCACCCAGCTCCAAGCAATGTGCCACCATGCTGCAATGCTACAGAGTGGTGGGGGAAACCCAGCCAGATGGGCAGGATATAAATAATAAATAATAATAATACAGAGCTGCCAGAATGCACCAAAGAGGTACCAGAACTCAATTCCGGTGAGTTCCAGCTAAAAAAAGGTCGTGAGGCTCACTCATTTCAATGGGTCCACTGTGAGTAAAAATTAGTTGAATTGTCTGAAATATTTCACTCCACAGGTATAAACACATTTGCAGAGTAAGTAGATTGGCTAAGAAATAAATAATATTGACATTACCTTAATATTAATCAGGAAATCTGGTTTTAATTTTGCATTTCTAATTACGTCTATTTGTTCTGGTATACTCATGTGTTCTTCAGAGAGAGAAGGAAAATCACAGAGAACATAACCTATGGGAAAAAACACACAACCCCACCCAGGAAAAAAACACACTATTTAATGGGTTGTTGTTTTAAAGTCGAAAATATACAAATTTTACAACCACTGTTACAGAATAATAAGTGTGTAACTGATGTTGTTTGACGAGGATGGGGGTCCTAGAAAAATCTTGTGTGAGAACATCAATGTTCAATCATGCAGTTATCTTGGTTTGTGACACTAAATTATCCCCCCCAAAAGGCTGTGTTGGGGCTGATTATGAGTATACTGTGTGACTATGACGGAGATGGTGTACCTTTCTCCAGCACCATTTAGGACGGTGTGTTCCACAAGCTATGCTAGCACCATATTGGTTGTCAAGATAATCCCACAATTACAGTGGTACCTTGGGTTGCAGATGCTTTAGGTGACAGACGCTTCAGGTTACAGACTCTGCTAACCTAGAAATAGTACCTCAGGTTAAGAACTTTGCTTCAGGATGAGAACAGAAAACGCGCGGCGGCGGCGTGGCAGCAGTGTGAGGCACCATTAGCTAAAGTGGTACCTCAGGTTAAGAACAGTTTCAGGTTAAGAACGGACCTACACAACGAATTAAGTTATTAACCTGAGGTACCACTGTAATTGGTAGAGGGCCTTCTCGGTAGTGGCACCTGCCCTGTGGAACGCCCTCCCACCAGATGTCAAAGGGAACAATAGCTACCAGACTTTTAGAAGACATCTGAAGGCAGCCCTGTTTAGGGAAGCTTTTAATGTTTGATGGACTACTATATTTTAATATTTTGTTGGAAGCTGCCCAGAGTGGCTGGGGAAACCCAGCCAGATGGGCGGGGTATAAATAAATAAATTATTATTATTATTATTATTATTATTATTATTATTGATATAAGCTAATTGGCTTGCTCTGGTGTTATCATTATCTGTGGGCTTGGGGGCTGGGCTCTGAGCCCCGAAAGGGGAACTATCTGTAAAGTTTAGGTATTTGTCACATATATCCTCATCTAGTCAGCTGAAATGACGTATGCTGCTTTGTGTATAAAAAAATGTATGGATGTTTGCTTGGGTGTGGACAAGTCATCTCCTTGCTCTGGTGTCTGTCTCACATCTGTAAAGGCTAGGAGACCTGGCAGGCTTCTTTGCTACACTTTCTTAATAAAGCCTACACCTTCTTAATAAAGCACTAGAACTGGCCATTCTGGTGTATTTGGCATCCTTCTTTGGTATCCCTGCACCCAACCACTCCAACAAGCCTTCCTTTGGGCCTGCGGTTCAGAACAGGGTGTATGCGCAGTTCTCCCACACTGGGCGCTGAGCAATGGGGGTACAAAATTGAGAAGGTCCATAATTGAGAAGGTCCATTTGGGGGCACTAAATTTTGGCCTTGCACAGGGCTCCATATCAAAGATTATGATATTACCAAAGATTACTCTTATGCAGGGAGACAAAGCACTGCAATTTATAGGGTTTCTAAGAGATGGAATCCAAGAGAAGAAGCCCATATTGCTTTATTTCAAATAGTTAGACAATGGATTTCTATGCTGCCCTTTAATAAAAAAAATAAAAATTATGGGATGATTTATAATATTTATATGTTCATAGGTTGCACTGTTGCTAGCAAAGCATAATGTGCAAATGCATCCCCTTATGTTCAGGGCTACCAAGTAACTAACACCGACAACCCCCCCTCCCCATCATACACAATTCTGCCTTTAAAGAAGGATTTAAAGAATTCTGCCTTTAAAGAAGAGGAGAAAACAAGTACCAAAGTGAAAAACCTCTGGAGATTCAATCTTCTTCATAAGCATGTTTATAATCAAGTCTTCAGGTATAGCTTGACCTTGATAGAGCAATTCATTACACTAAAGAGAAAGCAAAGCAAAACATCATATTCTGCATACATAAAGTAAAATACATAATTAACACACATTAAAATAGGCAGCTATCTAATAACCATTCATACTATTCACACCTCTGGCCCTGCTTTTTTTACTCTGAAACTAGCTCCACAAAATCTCCAGAATCATAGAATCAAATAACTGTAGAGTTGGAAGGGACCCTGAGGGTCATCTAGTCCCACCCCTGCAATGCAGGAATCCTGCCCACAGCCATCCCTGGGTGCGTTCAAACCACCAACCTTCTGGTTAACAGCCAGACCCACTGATCCATTGCGCCATTCAGGGCATCTTTCACCACATCTTTTACCTCTTCTTTTTAACTGAAGCAACACTGAGATGAAATGGACCCTCACTAACATAGCCTTAAAAACAAAATATGCCCAATAAATCAATTAAAAAGTACAAGATAAGGGTTCTACCTTGATTCCGTATTCTGTTTCTGCTGTTATGTTCTCATCAATAAGCTCTGAAGCTAAAAATGATACATCATAGAGAAATAGATTACAATTTATTAGAACTGACTTCTGGATGCATATGCACATTCATCACAATAGAGTTTAGATTACTTTAAATAGTAATTAAACAGCAACAATGTAGAATGATCATACAGATCATGACACACCCCGCTTCTTTAACCCCTCCACCATGGGATGTAAATACAGTCCCTTTGCTGGATGTGCATTTCACAATACGGAGATGATGTCAACATGGGAACATAGGTATATGCTTAAATAGTTATCTGTGCCTCAATAGAGGGCCTTTTCCTTGGTGTCTGTAGGCTTTGCTAGCCCCTTCTTTTCTCTCTTGTGAGAACATAGGTCTTTGGGAAACAGAGTGAAGGACTATATAAGAGCCCTTATGGATCAGCCATAGCAACCAACCAATTGTGTATGAGAATCTCACAAACAGGACATGAAGTAAACAGGCTTTTCATTATGTTGTTTCTCAGCACCTGATATTCAGAGGCATAATGTCTTTGATTCTAGACATATAGCCATTGATAGCCTTATCCTTATGAATCTATCATCTCCTTATAAAGCAACTTGATTAATCCCATAGTTTATCTATGTGCTGTGTGAAAATTAAAAATAACCTGTACAGAAGACGTTTGGAGAGGGGAACAGTATATGTATATTGAGCTGTTGTCTAAATCTTCAACCTTTGTAAGGTTTAGGGTCCCCCCACCCCCAATTTTGATTTGCATTTTTCTCATGGTTTAGCAGACTTTTGGTATGTGTTTTTTATATACCTGAAGTATACCTGAAGGAGCGTCTCCACCCCCATCGTTCTGCCCGGACACTGAGGTCCAGCGCCGAGGGCCTTCTGGTGGTTCCCTCGCTATAAGAAGCCAAGTTACAGGGAACCAGGCAGAGGGCCTTCTCGGTAGTGGCACCCACCCTGTGGAATGCCCTCCCACCAGAGGTCAAAGAGAACAACGAGTACCAGACCTTTAGAAGGCATCTCAAGGCAGCCCTGTTTAGGGAAGCTTTTAATGTTTGATGGATTTCTGTATTTTAATATTTTGTTGGAATTATTATTATTATTATTATTATTTAAAAGTTTAAACTGTTAGCTGAATCAATTTTTAAATGCAGATACCAATTATTATTTTAAAAAGGAGAAAGAAAAAGAAAAGCAGACTGCATGAATCCACAGCTGCATAAATAGAAAGACAATAACTAATTTATCTTTATGCTGTAGATTTACTAGAATCTAAACATAGTGACTTAATCCCCAATCTGATTGAGAGTTTTGTGATGTTTTCATTGGCCTAATAAAATGAATATTAGGGATTTTCAAAGTTAAAAGGCACCTTCTGCCAATGTTGGCTTCAGAAAACAGCATTTATGTCAAGGAAATAGTAGCAGAAGAAAGGGGAAAGCACTTTTTCCTACCCTCCTGTGCCACTTCTCTGATCTTCAAAGTAGCTATGCAAGCTGCCAATTAGTTTTAAAAGGGTGAAATATTCTAATTATAGATCTCCTGCATCATGGAATGTGGTTTTATCCACCAGAGGGCTCCCATGTTTTTCTAATGAAATACAAGAATACCAAGATTTGTAAACAAACAGTTAATTACAAAGAACTAAGTTAAAACAAGTTATTCGCAGATTTAACGAAAACTTATAGTGTGGTTTAAAAGTTGAGAGATTCTAGTCTTGCAAATATATTTTATTCTTTGGAAATCACTGTAATTTTTTCACCAAGGGTAGAATTTCAGAGAAGCAGTTATTTCTGAAACAAACAGGTAAACCTCTGTTGCCTTCTTAGACTTTCACTCAGAATCCTGCTGATGCCAGATCAGTCCTGAGCAAGCAAGTGAGAATTCAATCACTGCCCTGCTGTGTAACACTCTGTTCATTCTTGCAAATTTAAGCAAAGTAACAGCTCCCAAGGAAATCAGATCACCTGGGGAACTATGGTTTGTTTCTGAGGGGCAGAACGAACTTGTGGAAGAACTTAAAATTGAAAGAAGAAAAGGAACAGGTAGCTGAAGTGGCAATGAGGTTTTCAGTTTGAACCTCAGAGAGAATCTGTGTCCCCTTTAAATCACTTCACAGCAGTAAAAGATGTTACTGTGGTAGCTATGCCTCCTGATTCAATTCAACCACCAATCTTTTTCTGCCCGCTGAAGGTAAAATGAGATCGTCCTTGTTTCACCTAGCAAGAGGGGAAAGATGTGCAACTAGATGGAGGGTGATGTGCTGAACAGGAGTGGGGAGCAGAAGTTGGGGCTACAACATGCAGTTCTAGATTGTGACCTGCACTTTAGGTGAGGCCGAAAGGATATTGTTTCCTATCTAAGCTTCCTTAAAAAATGTAAAGAAGGTTTATCTTGTACGTATTATCTTTTTCAGTATTTCAAAGTTTTCTTCTAGCATTTCCAGACCAATATCAGGTTCACCTTTTCAACTATGACCCTGAAACTTATTATCTAAAAAAATTCTGAACCAGTCTGAATATCTCTTATTTGGATTCTATATAATTGAAAGAAAATTTAAGTGCTATATACAGTGGTACCTCTACTTATGAATTTAATGCGTTCCGAATGCGTTTCGTAAGTCGAAAAAAATGTAAGTCGAATCCCATAGGAATGCATTGGGAGAAAAAATTCATGTCGAAGCAACCCTATCTAAAAATTCGTAAGTCGAAAAAATCCTATCTAAACTGCATCCAAGATGGCGGACAGAGCTCCGTTCGTAAGTAGAAACATTCGTAAGTAGAGTTATTCGTAAGTCGAGCTACCACTGTAATTGAAGTAAAATTTCCCAGTGGCCAAAATGTAAAAGGGAGGTTAAAAAGTGTACACTGCATACAATAAATGAAGGACACTCCTACAACTCTGAACAAGACCATAAGAATAAATGAACTTTGCTGAACCAGACTAAATATCCATTTAACACATTTTGTTTCCAACACTTTTATAAAAGCTGGCAAGCAGGGCATGAAGGCAGCATTTTTAAAAAATTATTTTACTACTACTACTACTACTACTACTACTATTTTCCTTTTACTATTAAAGTTCTTAACATCTGAAAAGAATGGGAAAGATGCATATTGCTTCATTAATCTGACTGACACATGTAATTTCAAGAAATCATTCAAAAAAATCCAATAAGTGACATATTGTCTAACATAATGTTGCTTATATTTACCATCTATGAGTGTGCATTTCCAGATCTGGGCTAATTTTTTAGCTAATGTTTTCTTCCCAACACTCTGAAAAAGAAGATAAATAAACATAAGCAGGATTGTTTAAAACTAGAATAATTCCTGCAGTGTTTCAAATGTAACATAATATAATTGAAAGACAAAGACTAAAAGGCTAATTTTTATTATAGACCTGTATTTATGGATTTGAAATGTGCAGGCCAGAAATCATATTTGTCACCCTTGTATCTGACAGAATATATTCCATAGCTTCCATTTTTATACTAAACTTAAAACTGTACCTTCTGTTCCTTGGTAACTTTCACAGCAAAAACATATTTGACATTTTAAACTTGCAAGCCCTGGAAAACCAAAGTAACTGAAATGATTAGATTCTATCTCCTATGTGATAAACATATTTACAAATAGAGTTCCATGCTGGGCTTGGGTGGGGTAGAAAGTTAACTAAAGTAATTGTCTCCTACTACTGTACATGAAAGGGACCCAGGTGGCGCTGTGGTTAAACCACTGAGCCAAGGGCTTGCTGATCAGAAGGTCGGTGGTTCGAATCCCTGTGACGGGGTGAGCTCCCGTTGCTTGGTCCCAGCTCCTGCCAACCTAGCAGTTCGAAAGCATGTCAAAGTGCAAGTAGATAAATAGGAACCGCTACAGCGGGAAGGTAAACGGCGTTTCCATGTGCTGCTCTGGTTTGCCAGAAGTGGCTTTGTCATGCTGGCCACATGACCTGGAAGCTATACGCCGGCTCCCTCGGCCAATAATGCGAGATGAGCACGCAACCCCAGAGTCGGTCACGACTGGACCTAATGGTCAGGGGTCCCTTTACCTTTACCTTTACTGTACATGAAAACTGGTAGTGATGTAAAATATTTAAGTATATAAACCCAGCTAGTTCTTGTACCTTACTGCTTAAATGTGTGCCTAAGGGATAGTTTTATGCATAAAAGCAAGAGCTACTCCATTCTGGAAAGTGTAGTCAGCATGTTGTTGTCACACATACGGTACAAATCTTCTGTTGAGGATTGAGCTCAGGGAAATTATTAGAAGTAGAAACACTGAAAACACTGATTGGCTAGGGGCCTGTGCCATCAAAATCCATCCTCTCTCAGGAACAGTTTTTCAAGTTATAAGCAAAGTACAGGTTTTTATTTTTTAAAAACCCAAACCAGACACAACATAATTGTTTACATAAATAGCTGTAGAAATAATGAACAACTTGTACATTTTAACAAGATTTAAATTTAGACAAGATTTGAAGGCGGACAGCCCACCAAAAGAATGGGGGAGGGGCAAACTACCAGTCAGGAATTCAGTATTTGTTGCATAGTGCCTATTGAAGAGCAGCTGTAACAAGAAGCCAGGATCAGGGCTGCAGGGGCTAAAAAACATGGTGGCTCCGGTTTTTAATAAGCATGGTGGGTTCCTTAACTTTTCCTGGATTGTGCCTATCATATAGAAGTAAGCACATCAAATGTACAACTGCCGCTTTACCTTCTAGATCTGTTTTGACAAATTACACCCTGAAACTAAGTGAAGAGACTTTCGAGAGAAATCTAGGACTCAGCCACATTGCCGAAGAAAAAATGTTTTATATGTGTTCTTTATGCATTCTAACACTGTGACACCAGATGGCAATGTGAAGTTCTGTTTTTGCTAACCCGATTTCTCATAAATGTCGCAACACGTTTAACTGAAAAAGTTCTTTGTTGTGTCCACATCCGGCCCTACTCAAAACAGACACAAACATTTTGACAATGTGCACAATGCTGGACTTGCTAAATCACATTCAATATATTGAGCATTGAGATATCTCAACACCAAGCTTCACAATGACATATTCATTATAAATTTCTAATGAAGCTAATTTAGTCAGTGGTAAAGGAGCTGCTTAGAGCTTGGAAGGACTGGAGCTCCAGTCAGCCTGATCTTATCACTGAGATTTAGAAATAAATCTCACCGAAATGGTGCATTCTCAAGATTCATGACTGAGAATATAAATATACTCATTTGGAAGTTAGTGCTTTTACAATCAATGGTTTCAGATGAGACTGGGATGCTCAACATTCTTACTTGGAACTAAGGATCAGCCATGTGTTACCTTAATTACATGGCTCTAGGTAGTGGCTTCTCCATATTGTCACCATAGCAGGCAGCAGAGCACATCATATCACCCTTCATAGAATCTTCGAGTTGGAAGGGACCCAAGGGTCATCTAGTCCAACCACCTGCAATGCAGGAATCTCAGCTAAAGCATCCATGGCAGATGGCAATCCAGCCTCTGTTTAAAACCTTCAAGGGAGGAGACTCCACCACCTCTCATGGGAGTCTGTTCCACTGCTGAATAGCTCTTGCTGTCAGAAAGTTTTTCTGAATGTTTAGTCAGAATCTCCTTTCTTGTAACTTGAAGCCATTGCCTCAAATCCTACTTTCCAGAGCAGGAGAAAACAAGCATGCTCCCTCCTCCATGTGACAATCCTTAAGATATCTGAAGATGGCTATTATATCTCCTCTCAGTCTCCTCTTTTCCAGGCTAAACGTACCCAGCTCCTTCAAGCGTTTCTCATAAGGCTTACTTTCAAGTCCCTTGTATCATCTTGGTTGCCCTCCTCTGCACACGTTTCAGCTTGTCAACATACTTCTTAAGTTGTGGTGCCCAGAATTGGACACAGTATTCCAGGTATGGTCTGACCAAGGCAGAATAGAGTGGTACTATTACTTCCCTTGATCTGGAGTCTGGACACTATACTTCTGTTGATGCAGCCTAGAATAGTGTTAGCTTTTTTTGCTGCTGCATCACACTGTTGACTCATGTTACGCTTGTGGTCCATCAAGACCCCTAGATCCTTTTCACATGTACTGCTAGTAAGCTAGGTGTCCTCCATCCTATATTTGTGCATCTGGTTCTTCCTGCCTAAGTGCAGAACCTTACATTTGTCCCTATTGAAATTCATTTTCTTAGCTTGTGCCCAGTTTTCCAATCCGTTAATTCTGATTTTGTCTTCTGTGACATTAGCTACCCCTCCCAGTTTGGTGTCATCTGCAAATCTGATGAGCATCTCCTCAATTCCTTCATCCAAGTCATTTTTAAAGATGTTGAACAACAACAGGCCCAGGCCAGGACAGAACCCTGTGGCACCTCACTTGTCACTTTTCCCAGGATGACAAGGAACCATTAATGAGTACTGTTTGGGTCCGGAAAGTCAATCAGCTATAAATCCACAACAGTTACCTCGTTCAGACCACATTTTACCAGCTTCCTCACAAGAATATTATGGGGGACTTTGTCAAAAGCCTTACTGAAATCAAGGTACACTATGTCCACAGTATTTTCCTGATCCACCAAGTTTGTAATTCCATCAAAAAAACAAATCAGATCGGTCTGGCATGACTTATTTTTGAAAAACCCAAACTATTTCTGATGGCAAGTTAGGGCTACCACAGAAACACTGCAAAGAATACCAAAGCACAATAGGATGTGTCATTTATAAGACATATTACACAGTGGTGTGGGTAAGTCATCCCGCAGAGGCCATTTCTAATCTATTCCATAAAAGGGATGGTATCTGCCAACTATCTGTGAACTTGAGGTGCAAGCATGAAGTAAAAACTATTGGTAGGTTTCTTTTTCACCAAACTTGTACAGAAAGGATTGAGCTGGCATGTCTACCGTGATCTCTTCAAGACTCCTGAGCTGAAGAGCCTGCACTTGCTATGGAAAATGTGTGTCTAGGCAGATCTTAATGTTATTAAAACTTAAGTCAATTAAGGCTTACATCTGTTACTGAGCAACATGGAGAAAAAGGCTTTGATGCACTCCATTCACCCCACTAAGTTCAATGGGGCTTAATTCCAGGTAAGTGTGTATGCTTCCTATAGGTACACTCCCATTGGACACAGTGGGGTTTACTTCTGAATAAACATGTATAGGATTGTGCATCAAGTTATATTGTTCAAAATGCCAGTTGAATCAAACTGGAAATTCTTACGGGTTTCCCAAGGATGGCGAAACAGGTGGGCTTAGACGTAAGAAAGACTCTGTCAGCTTCATCTTCATCATAAATATCTACAAAGGGATAAGGTTGTTCCTCCTGTTGAGATGTCATCATTAAGCCTACATTAGGAGAAAAATGTGTTCATTATCAATATCAATATTGCTTACGAGATAAACCAATTTACTGACAAGCCCTACATCACAATATCCTTTGGCAAAATCCAAGAGCGTAGTCAGGTTTCCCAGTCCAGAAACCATTCTTTATGCTACAGAATGTTAAGTTTAAACTGTAAATTCAAATTGTTTTCAAAACTGTGAACCTTGAGCGCACAGGCCGAAAGTCGGTATAAGAAATGTAGTAGCATCTATGAAAAAGAAATCATGTGGTATTGTTAAGAAGCCCCGATTACACAACGGCACGAGAGAGTCTGGCTTCGGCCAGCACCGGATGAAACAATATGAGGAGCACTTACTGCGTGATGTGACCAAACTGTGTTTCTCTGCTGCTTTTTGGTGGCAGCCCACAATGAAGCGGCGCGCGATAGGCTACCACTGATCCGCCGAGATTGCTGTTTCCCCGTAACCTTGGCGACCGCGACCAGCCTCGCCGTTCTCTTGACCCGCCCCCGTTCCCTTCGCCCAATCAACGAGCGCGATGAGGGCACGAGGCCGAGTCGTTCTTAAAAGGGCTCTACTCTCTTCTCACAGGGCCAACGGCGACGCTCAGCCGCCAAAACGTTCGGCGGCTGGGTGAGCGGCAGTTGGAGTCGCCTTCGAGAGTTTCGAAATTAACGGTTTCTCTGTAGCGGAACTGAGAGCCGTTGGGGGAAAAATCCGAGCCTTTTCTGATCGTGTCGGCTCTTAACGGGATTCGCCTACATACTCTCAGTAGGAGTAAGTGGCACTGAACTCCACGGTGCGAACTCCCAAGTACGCATGAGTACGATCGGCGTCTGACGAAGCGGGTTGAAACCGCGAAACCTTACGTCGTAATAAATCTATTAGTCTTTAAGGTGCCACGCGATTCTCTCTGTTTTAAAATCAGGCTGCAGCTACGCGAGGCGAAATGCGCCCCTTGTTGAATGTGTGAGTTCAACGGGACTTGCTCCCTAGGGAACAAAGAAGCCTCCCGCATTTTTTAGGGCACCAGCTTTTGTGGACAGTGGCCTCCATACCATCAGAGGTATGGAGGGTTCTCTTCAGTGAACAGCAAATCCCCTCACATGCCCTGCCCAGACCCCTGAACTGAGGATAATACTTCAAGTATCTGAGGAAGACTTCGGTCCGCGAAAGCTGGTGCCATAATTGTGAGGCTCTTGGTGCCCAGTCACACCTGTCATTTGGAGACAACAAATAACCTGCTGAGCTTAAAGGTGCCACACGGACTCTTCCGCACACGGCTCACCCTCTGGAAGTTGTGACTACGGAAGATTCCTAACGGAGTGTGCTTAGCACTGCAACCACCAATAAAGCGCTGGACAACACACACGGCCCACAAACGGCGCCCTTCTTCCACCGATAACAACGAAATACGCGGTCCTGGCAGAACGGGCATTGTTCCCGAACGTAAAATGGCGGCGGCGGCGGCAAAGGCAGTCACGTGAACTTGCCCTGCCTTCGGATGTCACTCTTCTGCGACTGCGCAGGATGTAGGCGGGACGGGTTCCTTCCTGGTGTTTTGGAGAGTGCCCGTTCCTTGTTACCTGTTACCCCCTTAGCGAGGGGGCGGGGGGGGTTATTGTTGGTTCAGTGGAGCGAGAGGGGGAAAGGGTTCGGGGTTCATGGACTCCTCTATCCCCACTCGGTAACCTCGGGGTTTCTGGGAGCAAAGCTTCCCTCAAAAGAAGGAAAGGGCGCCCGAGAAGGGGTTCGCCGCTGACTGAGTGCGGCCCTCTCCCCCGCTGTCACCATGCCTGTGGCAGCTCCGATCATCAGCTCTGTGCAGAAGCTGGTGCTGTACGAGACTAGAGCTGTAAGTAACCCCCGCAGCGCCCGCTCTTCTCTCCCACTGCTTGACTGATGACTGGGAAGCTGTAAGTGCTGCATTGGGAAGCGGGGAATGCCACTGGTGGTGATCCAACCTAAACCTTCTGAGCCCAGTTTACAGCCTAATCCTATGGATGTTTACTCACGAGCCCCACTGTGCTCTCTAGGGCTTGCTCTCTGGACCAGGAGTGGCTAAACCTTGACTCTCCAGATCTTGTTGGAGTTCCCATCAACCCTTGCCAGCGATAGGTGATGGATGATGGGAGCTGAATTCCAGTGACACCTAATTGTTGTTGTTTAGTCGTGTCTGACTCTTCGTGACCCCATGGACCATAGCACGCCAGGACACCTAATTAGTGGCCACTAATGTTTCACCACTCCCCTAAGATGTGCCCGTGGTTTAGAGGGGAGTGGCTCCTAATGAACGGGATGGGATTTTTCTGAATAATAATAATGCATAAGAACAGACTGATAAGGGGCCATGCTGTTTGGACCATAGAATAATCAAGCAACACTCTGTTGAGGGGGCAAAAACCTCAGAGCAGAGCAGACCCCTACAACGGCCCAGTGATGGCTGAGCAATCTTAAAGGGTATGGAGTGCTAACTGCTGTAGGAAGGGAATGAAGGATTCTGGGAGAAGTTGTGACTAGCTGAAATACTGAACAGAATCATTCCACACTTAGACTCTGCAAGTGGAATCTCCAACTATGTTAGTAAACTGAGTTAGGTGCTCATTTTGTTCAAATAAATGAAACACCTCATAATTTTACCCAGATTGTAGGGTGAGGCTGTCCTGTCTGTAGAAGGAGCTAAATATTGCTTGTTTGATGAAACATGGTCTCTTTATTAAGCCACATTGAAGTAGAGGTACTTCAACTCCTCAGTGCTGTGCCTTTGCCTCTTCCAAGCAGCATGGTTACCATATGAGAAACTAAAAGATAATGTAATATGTTTGCCTGGAAGCAAGTCCTACTGTGTTCTCAGTTAAGTGTGTGTAGGATTCATTAATCTGTTGCCGATGTTTCTTGGCTTAGCTCAGTGTAGCAAAGCAGCAAAAAAAGACTACGGGAGCCAAGTGACCACTAAATTTGGCTTAGCATGTTGTGTGATTCAGGCCTGTGACATTTACACTGTGACCCACTTCTAGACATATTTGCTCAGATGCAAGTCCAACTGAGTTCAATGGGCTCTTTCAAATGAGCGTGGGTAGGATTGCTGCTTATTATGAATGGTGATAATTTATTATTGAAGAGGTACATTTACTGCTAGTCCTTTAATTCTGTCATCCATTAATTATATACTAGGATGTATGTTTTCTATTTTTTTTAAAAAAGTTTCATTTCTGCATAACATATGTAGCCTCTAGTTTTATTGGCTGCCTATTTGTTTGTGAGATAAATTTAAGGTGCTGGTGTTTATCTGTGAAGCCCTAAATGTCATTGGGCCAAAATACCAAAAGGATAGCCTCTCTCTGCCACCCCAGCTATGTCTTAAGATCTTCTGAGGTGGCTCTTGCTGTGTTCCACCATAGTAACACAAGAGAGAAACTTATTTGCAGTGGCACCTCATATGTGGAACACCCTCCCCTTAGAAGTCTGACTGGAAGCAACATTGCCATTATTTTCTTGCCAGATCAAGATGTATTTATTTGTTTATTTAATTTCATAAAATTTATACACTGATTGTAAAAAGTGGTTTGCAAAGGGATTAAAATAGTAAAATCAAGAAAAGAAAAATACAACCCTACTTTAAAACATACAGAAGTTAAAATACTGAAGTAGATTAGAATTCACTCAACTTTCTACGCATCTGGGTAGGTTTGTTTAAACAGGAATGCTTTTAGCAGGTGCCAAAAAGAGTACAGTGGTGCCTGCTTTATTTCAATAGGCAGGGAGTCCCAAGGTGTAGGTGCTGCCACACTAAATTATCAAGTTCTTATAAATGCAGAATGGGTGTGATGGGGCACCTGTGGTAATACCAATGTACTGTATCTATTTGCCCAGACATTTAAAAAGGTTTTAAGGTGGTCATTGCGTAAATATGATTGCTCTGTTTTTGACTGCCTTTTTATTTGTCTATGGCAGGTTTATTGTGGTTTGTGTGTGTGTGTGTGTGTGTGCGCGCACACACACACACACACACACACACACACACTGTATATAATTTGATCTGTACCCTGCTCTAGTATCTGACAGATTATGAGTATTTTAAAGAAGTCCTCATCTTATCTCTCCTAAATTGTTTATCTGAATAGTATAGGCTTTGCCTGCAATTGAGAATTGCTCCTGATATCTCACCCCAAGACTTGTCTACATAGAATCCAACTGAGATTGTTCATCATTTCACTAGACAATGGGGAATGTATGTTTCCAGGCTATATACATATCATAATAGTAATCTTTATTTGCATCTGTCACTATCCATAGCAATAAAATAAAATACAATGTACTGAAATAGAGGTAAAAACTTAACTACTGTATATAAAATACATTCTGGAGGTTTACATCAATAATCAAATAATAGATCTTATTCTAATTGCCCCTGCTATTTATTTATTTTTTGCACTTTTTGGTTATATACATACGTATATATTTCTTCTAAGGTAAAAAGATAAAGGACCTGCAGCGATACCTATTTATCTAGTTGCACTAGTGTGCTTTTGAAATGCTAGGTTGGCAGAAGCTGGGACAGAGCAACAGGAGCTCACCACCATCTTGCTGATTTGAACCACCAATCTTCCAAACGGCAAGCCCAAGAGAATCGGTAGTTTAGACCACAGCGCCACCTGTCTACCTTATACTGTATTCCCCCTAACACAGCTTTAGGGTGATTACAGTGGTACCTCGGATTACAGACGCTTCAGGCTACAGACGCCTGAAATAGTACATCGGGTTAAGAACTTTGCTTCAGGATGAGAACAGAAATTGTGCAGCCGTGGCGCGGCAGCAGTGGGAGGCCCCATTAGCTAAAGTGGTACCTCAGGTTAAGAACAGTTTCAGGTTAAGAACAGACCTACAGAACAAATTAAGTTCTTAACCCGAGCTACCACTGTATTTTCACTGGGAAACAACATAGGGAGAAAGAGTTTTTCAAAAACTTCCTAGCTCTTCATTCCTTATTGAGACTCATCCTACTGCTATTTAGAAAATGGAAAAATACCTATTGCAGATTTTCACCTTTTCTGGTTAGTGATAAGGAACTGTGCTTCCTGTCCAGTATTCTCTCTCTATGACAATAATATTTACAAAACACTTAGGCTATTTTACAACATGCAGTAAATTGTAGCAGTTCATGGTATGTGCATTACATTATCAACCACAATAAAAATCAAGCCATGTTTTCCTTCAGAAGGTCAAATACGGGGAAGGATAATATTACAAATGAATCAAAACAAATTTGGGTTTCTTAGAAGCATATTGAGAATTCAAGAGTCGTGAGGCATTTTTTAAAAGGTAATGAAGGGACAAAAGGACAAACATGGAAACCGCGAACTCCACAATGTGGAAATTTTCTTTTTGGTTTTCATTTGCCATGTATACATTGTATGTATGAGATTATTCCTATCTCTGCATTTCACTATATATTCCCAGAGCGTAGTACCACATTGTCTTTTCTGATTGGCAGCAGCTTTTTTAAATAAGAGGCAGAGGTTTTCCTCAGCTTTTTGGCATAATATTTCTTCTTTAACTTCATATGCTAGGGTTTGAACGATATACATTGAAAGCAGGGCCAATTGGCTCTTCAGACGTTATTAACTATAACTCCCATCATAACTGATCATTGACCACACTGGCTGGGCTTGAAAGGAAGTGGAGTACAGCAGCATGTGGATGGTCACAGGTTTGCTGTACCTGATCTGCATCCTGTATTATGCCACTGAAGAGGTCCCTTTCTAGACCCTGCCTCTGCAACCCAGTCCATGTTAGGCAAAACATCAGATGTTATCTTTTGCTTCCTAATCTGTTACGTTTACCAATGCAAATACATATTTGTGTCAACATGCATAGGATCAGGCTGCATGGATGTCAGGTGGCTTTTTTTTCTCCCCTCAGAATGATTTGAAAAGCTTGCAGAGCATAGTTAAAACATAAATCTTACAAGACAAAGGGGCCAGGCAGAAGCATTCATCTCCTTTCCCCCTTTGTATTTATTTATAGCCTTGGGGGTTATAGAATGGTAGATTGTAATATACAACTGTACAATCTCTAAATCTTTTCCCATGAATGCTTAGTTTCGTAGTGAACCTTTCCCTTTCAATCAGTTCAAATGGTGGTTTTATAAAGCAACACATTCCCACTGTAGAAAAGGAAGTCTGTTTTAAATAATCACACTGTCAAGAGAAGTTCTCTCAAGTATATTTCAGATATTTGCAAACCAAGGCAAAGAGAGCCACTTGTAAATCTGAGATAATTATAGCAACTGCAAGCATCCTGGGGCTCCTTGCTTGTAAGCAAGCTTTTGACTCCCCTTTTCCACTGCAGTACTGTTGACCAGCTGCATGTTAACATCTCTTTGGTTTGCAAAGAGCTCCTGACTCTCCATTGAATGTGGAAGGTGGTGCTTGCTGGAATCTTTGTGTGAGTCATGCAGAATGCCTATGGAGCTGAGAAGGAGGTTAATCGAGTGGAATGTTCTTTAGCAATTAGAAATAGTACTCTTGGAAGACAGAAACTTTTCCTTTCAATTTGGTGGAACAGATGTGTGTGAATTGCTCTTAATAAATAATATGTTAGGTTGACCCACTCCTTTAGGCTTCAGCAATTGCTGAACTGCATCTTGAAAGGTGGATGGCAATTGCTGACTCATGTTGACTATAATTTTAGATGGAAGGAAAAATGTAAGGACACTGATTAGATTGGTGCATTATCATTACAGTTTTCTCTCTGTGATAGAAGGCTACATAAAATTTATGCAGGGTGCAGTATAGCGGTAAAGCAAACTATTGTGGGGGGATATAGCTATTCCTTAACATGTTGATATTTGATGAGCATGAAACATTAACAGGAATATTGTTTGTAAAGAGAAGGAAGTGTTGTGTATAACACAGTTGAAACCATTTATATATATGAAGAGTGAATTGCACATGATGCTTGCAGTATCTCTGTGCTTCACTGAAGAGTCATTGGAATGTGGCTACTACTTTCCTTCCTCTCCTATCTTTATCTCCTTGCATGGAGATTAAGGCTGCAACTGGCTTGGGTTATGATCACGAGCTATGACAGAGGCAGGAAGCATTAAAAATAAGTAATATAGTAAATGCCATTTACTAAACATTTGGTGTGTCAAAAATGGGGAATTTGGTAACTATCAAAGCTTGATTTGATGGCAATGCAGAGATATGGCAATTGCCCCCAATAGATTTACAAAAAAAACTGCAATTTGTTCTGGATATTTTAAAATAATAATTTGTAATGTGTACTTCAGATTGTTTTGCTCAGAAAATGAACATTTGTTTGGTATCCTTGTGGTATTTTGCCTGGTTAAAGGTTGGCTGCAATAGTTGCGAAACATTTAAATATGCATTTCTCTCTTGAGTCATTCTTCTAGAAAAACCTAGGTACGGTACTATGTAAAATTGTCTCCATTAAGATAACAGAGTAATTTTTATTATAGACAAGATAGAAGGGAAAGGATTTAGCATTTTATCCCAATATATTATAAAGACTTAGAATGTGTTTTAATATTTTATTTTTCTTTAAAAGTTATTGGAACATGTTTCAAGTCTTTATAATTTATTGGGATAAAATTTATTATTTTTGTTCCCATGTTGTTTTTCAGTTGTGCAGTCCCCAAGGCAGCTTGAAGGAGTTTAAAACAATTGATAATACTGTACTGTACAGTAAAATAAAATAAGAGCAAGGCTATGCGGGAGATCCGCTGTAGTGTGGGCAGACCTTCACTCACATAGCATAACTTCATGTTCCTCTCCAGAACATCTGTGAAACTGGGGACCTTATGGAGTAGATTTGGGGGGCATTCAGGGGGCTGGGGGAAAACCCACAAATCCTATTGCAGGGGTGGATTTTTATTGACTGTTGGTGTTTCTGAAGCCTTGTGCATAGTGCTTTGCAGGTCCCAATGATCAGCTGATTGTTGTCACTTTGAAGACTATACAGCTTGATTTCAAACCATGCAAGCAAAAATGGTCCACCCAATGTCATTGTAGAATCAAGCCCACCTGTCAAATGTGGTGGGTGGGGCAGATAAGGATTTGCCTTGTCAGTCAGATCCAATTACCCATTGCGTGTGTGTGTGTGTGTTTATGGGGTAGAATTTTGAAAGCAGTAAGGTCAGAGGAAAGTGGAATGCAAAATGCACAGGCTGAAGCTAAAATGTATCTAAAATTGATACAGTCACTATTCACTAAGTAAAGGTTGATGATAATACAAACATTCTGGCATTAGTAAGATAACTGATAGCTGAAGTGGGATAAAAATGTGTTATATTGATTAAGGCCTAAATAAGGAGGCTCTTACCTGTGAAAGCTTGTGCTATAATAAGGTGCAACAAAACTCTTTGCCTATAGTTATGTTAAGTGTGGTTGTGTTGGTTTAATTAGCTTTGCATGAAAATTTTTTCTTCTTCTTTTTACAAAGCGTTATTTTCTTGTTGGGAGCAATCATGCAGAAACTAAATATCGTGTCTTGAAAATTGATCGCACCGAACCACAGGATTTAGTTGTTATTGATGACAGGGTGAGTACATCACAATTTGATACATTATAGCAAGCAGTATTAATAATCAAATATTTTGAATTCAAGTGGAAATGAAGCTATTCAGATGGTCCCTTTCCTAATGTTTCATTTCAAAATATTGGTTCCTCTCATTTTATATTGTTTTCCAGTAGATGGGCTGAACACTAGTAAATGAATGGCTGTGGTGGGTGATTTTGTTGTGGTAACTGGGAACGACTTCTGAGCTTGGCTCATATCAAAATGTTCTGTTCCTATGACAGAAATGGCTTCCTCCTATGGAAGATCTCTTCTGAAGAAAGAACACATTTAGGTACAACCTACAACGTCTTCAGAGAGAGAATTTGAGTGCATATTTTTCTCCTGTGTCATAGAAAATGAAACTTGTAGGATTGAAGAAAATCCATCAGTTTTATCTCCAGCAAAGGGGACCCAGGTGGAGCTGTGGGTTAAACCACAGAGTCTAGGGCTTGCTGATCAGAAGGTTGGCGGTTCGAATCCCTGCAACGGGGTGAGCTCCCGTTGCTCGGTCCCAGCTCCTGCCCACCTAGCAGTTCGAAAGCACATCAAAGTGCAAGTAGATAAATAGGTACCGCTCCGGCGGGAAGGTAAACGGCGTTTCCGTGTGCTGCTCTGGTTCGCCAGAAGCAGCTTTGTCTGCGGACAAACGCTGGCTCCCTTGGCCTATAGAGTGAGATGAGCGCCCCAGAGTCGGACACGACTGGACCATAGCTGCCAAGTTTTCCCTTTTCTCACGAGGAAGCCTATTCAGCATAAGGGAATTTCCCTTAAAAAAGGGGACAACTTGGCAGCTATGGACTGGACCTTGATTAAGATATGCTTCCTCCCTCCCTCTGTGTTTATTTGTTGTGTGCCAAGTGGCTGTGATACCCATTGCCTTTGATTTTTGTGTCAGCCTGATAATTCACAATGATCTCATTCTGCCAAGCACTAAGAAGGATATTATTACCCATTTTACTATACAATTTGTGCAGATGAGGGAGAAAAATGATTGTTGGCATCCACCTGTTGATATACCCTTTAGAATGATCAAGTCATAAGAATGCATTTAGTTGTCTCTTATTTATTGCCATGAGCATGTGTGATGGAATGATTTCCTATGGAAACATTTAAATGATGAATGCTCTGAGGCAACTTGCCATCTGTGTGGATTTTTCTGGAATGATACTATGAGCAAGAACCATCAAAAACCTTACATCCTAGTTAAGGATTCTTCTTGAAAAATTCTCTCAAGTCACAATATTCAGCCCCAGTAGTGTCTCCAGTGTTATAGGACTCTTATCCAATGAATATTATTTCAGCTTTTTCTATCAGCATATTACAAAGTTGTATCTCCCTAATTGAGTCTTCAGTCTTATTTAAACGAATTGTTACTGTAACAACATAGCTTAAGATTTGTTGGAATGTTAATTAACCATAATTGAATCTATGTTTTTTAATGTGAAGAAAACACAAAACACTTTAGATTGGAGCCTAAGCTGTATTTGAACCCTTTTTGAAATCAACCCACTTTGCTGCTATACATCTTGCAGCATCTGGTTTACAATTGGATTAGGCTTTAAAAAACATGAAAGGATGAGGAAGCAGTAATCAGTTCATTCATTTTCCAACAAGACATAGAAACAGTCCTTTCTCTGTCTGTATATGCAACAATTCAGAGCAGTTTTTAAAGGAACATATTTTTATATGATTGCACATTCTCCATTTTAAGCATGTCTATACCCAACAAGAGGTGAGAGAGCTGCTTGGTCGCTTAGATCTGGGGAACAGGACAAAAATGGGACAGAAGGGCTCCTCTGGATTATCCCGCGCAGTCTCTGCTTTTGGTATAGTAGGTAAGGCACGCCTGTTTATATATTTATTTATTATGAAGTGACTTGCATACATTTGAATATTATAGAGACTTTGTAAGTAGAGTTACCATATTTTTCCATGTATAACATGCCCCCATGTATAAGACACTCCCTATTTTTGGGGACTCAAAATTAAGAAAATGGGGGGAGATTGCCCCCATGTATAAAACTACCCCCCCTTCTTTAACATTATTTTTAGTAACAAAAACCCTAGTCTTATACACGGAAAAGTACGGTAATTCATGAAACCAGACACAAAATCCCATAACTCAAAGGGATTTTGACCCTCAGTTTGAATAAAGGTTCCTCAACCCTGCAATAAAACTACGGACAATTCAAGAAAAACTGTAAAAGGAAAACAGCAGCAAAGCATACTAAAATACCCTGTCCAATAAAAGCTATTGTGCCTAACAGTTAAAAAGCTAGACCTCAGCTGAATGTATTGTGTAGACCAGGCATAGGCAAACTCGGCCCTCCAGATGTTTTGGGACCACAACTCCCATCATTCCTGACCACTGGTCCTGTTAGCTAGGGATGATGGGAATTGTAGTCCCAAAACATCTGGAGGGCCAAGTTTGCTTATGCCTGGTGTAGAGTATTTGCCATCTGAGGCATTTCCACTGAAAAAACCCTATCCCCAGGAACCACTTGTCTAAGTTTTGAAGGTGGGAATATCTGAACTAGAGTCTTTGACAAAGATCTTAAAAAGCAGGTAGGCTCATATGGGAACGGTGGTTCTTGTATTTGCTGTTGTTCCTGCATGTACACACATGCAGCATTGTTACAACATGCAAAATGTCTCTGAATGTATATAAGTAAGAGTAACTAGCCAAAAGCCAGAATCCATAGTTGATGAGTAATTAAATGATTACTCCTAATAAAATTCAAAGAATGAAAAATTCACCTGGTCTCTACATCAAATATTACTGGGCAGAGGGAGAATCAGATTCTAGTAAGTAACTTGAAGTGGATGTGGTATTTTCTTATTCTGCTAGGCAGGGGTTCTTTTCCCTGCAGTGATGAAGTTTTTTCAAGTTGAAGTTAATAACGATGAAGTATAGACAAATCAGTCATTGTACAATCGTCACGTTGCAGTATCAGACATTGATATGGGTTTTTCGGTTTCCTTAGTTCACCCCGGCACTGACTTGATGAAATATGTGTCAAGAATCCAATAAATTATTTTGTAAGGAAAAGAAAAGAAAATCAAAAGCCAGCAACCACTTTCAAAAGCACATTTTAATTTATATCCTTGAATAATTTAGTTTACAATTTATAAGGAAATGCATGCTCATTTCATACACTTCTGTAAATTAAAGGAGATCCATTTGCACATTAGTTTTTTTTTAATCCAACTGCAGTTTTCTGAGGTGTTAGGAAATTCAACTTGAAATGGCATGTGCTTGATTTTAGCCGTCTAGTACTATATTGAATAAAATGACAGAAGTCATTCTTTCTGTCTTTTACAGGCTTTGTCAGATTTTTAGAAGGATACTACATTGTGCTAATTACAAAGAGAAGAAAGATGGCAGATATTGGAGGACATGCAATATATAAAATAGAAGATACAACTATGATATATATTCCAAATGACTCTGTACGAGTGACTCATCCTGATGAAGCAAGGTATATTATTCTTTTTCTCTTTCAGATAACATAATCATACACAGAAGACAAGGGTTAAGAGCACAGTGATATGCATGTCTACTCATAAGTTGGCATCCATGTGTCTTGGGAAACAATGGAGGAGTGGTTCTTTAGGGGTGAAGTCAATCCTTTGGAGAGTTACAGTGCCTGTAGAGACCAATAGGAGATAAACATGTTTCATAGAATCTGGGGCAGATGAAGGTGGCCAATTGTGCATCATGGTGTTTCCTCCTCTGGTCATTGCTGTGGATACACAATCTAACTGTCTTCAGGCATTGTGGTAATCTTCAAGGGATTCCCACACATTGGAATTGATGTTGCCAGCCTTCAAGTCTTGTTGCAGACATCTTTGTAATGCAGAGTTGGTCTGCCAACAAGCCAGCTGCCTGAAGCCAGCTTCCCGTAGGGCATGTCCTTAGGGATCCTGCCATCTTCCATTCTGTGGATATGAACAAGCCAGTGTGGATGTTGCTGAGAGGAGAGTGCAAACACGTTGGGAATGTAGGCTTGGGAGACTACATCTTTGTTTGAGACTTGTTCCTGCATTGTGATGCCCAAAATCTTCCTGATGCAGCAGATATGGAAGGCGTTGAGGCGCTGCTTCTGGTGGGTGTAAGTTGCCAACATCTCACTACCATAAATCAGCATGCTAACTATGCAATCCTGGTAGACCTTCATCTTGGTATTGGTTGTTAGCATCACATTTTCCTATACCCTTTTGGAGAGGTGAGCCACTGCTGTAGCTGCCTTACCAATACACTTCCCCAGCTCAGCATCAATGGAGATGTTGCTGGTTATGGTGGAGCTCAGGTAGACAAGATCGTCTACCATCTCAAATGTGTGGTCACCAATGCTGATGCATAGCCATGGGTTAATAGCACAGTGGTGTGTGTGTCTATTTAGAAGTAACTCATTGAATTCAGTGGAACTTACCATACTTTTCCATGTATTAGACGAGGTTATTTTTTTATTAAATTATGTTAAAAATTAGGGGTCGTCTTAATACACAGATAGTGCATAGCAGGGTCATGGGATTGGTTGCTGCCACAAACCGGAGATTGCCAGCGGCTATTGGTGACTGTGGCAAGGGCTGGTGTTGATTGTCTGTCGCTGATTGGTGTACGGACGATATATGGCTTTTGCGATGTGTGCAAGCGTCGTCGTAGGTCATGCGGGTGAGCTTAACAACTCTGGGCAATCCTCCCCAAAAAAGCTCAGCAACTAAAAAGTTCAACAACTATGGGCAATCTCCCCCCATTTTCTTAATTTGGAGTCTCCCAAAATAGTGGGTGTCTTATATACGGGCGTGTTATACATGGAAAAATACGGTACTCCAGGTAAGTTTGTGTAGGATTGCTGCCTCATTTCCTTACCTTTCAGAGCACTGGTGGGAAACCTTTGGCCAACACTGTTTTGGCCAAGAGACATCACTTGACATCGTATGAAGTCTAGTATTGTGGCTTGTCTTTATACTGGTGCATTGTCATTAACTAAAGTTTTGGTGCTTCCTTCTCTTTTATGACATTTTTCTAGGGCATGTGCAGCTGTCATATGTTCTCCTGGCATCTTCATTCTTATAGTGAGGATATGGTTTTGAGCTCACAAACCAATTTAAGAAATATTCAAAACATGTTCAGAGCTAATGAGAATGACTGACTGATAGGATGTTTAATTGTTGGTGGAGGGGCTAAAGCAGGCATCCCCAAACTGTGGCCCTCCAGATGTTTTGGCCTACAACTCCCATGATCCCTAGCTAACAGGACCAGTGGTCAGGGATGATGGGAATTGTAGTCCAAAACATCTGGAGGGCCGAAGTTTTGGGATGCCTGGGCTAAAGTATTGGGGCTATAATAAAACAAACCATTGCTTTATGAGAATATTGTCTTACTGTGTCTTTAGATACCTTCGAATATTTCAGAACGTGGACCTGTCTAGTAACTTTTATTTCAGGTATGTTTTTCATTTCAAATGATTATTAGAATGTTGAAATTGGTTCTTAATTATGGAACATCCAAGAATTCCTTCTCCATTATCTCTCTCACAATCCTGCGGAAGGAGAAAGATCTCTGAAGCACTTCCATTTAGAAACACTCACAGGCAACTTCTTATTTGTTAAAACAGAATGTGCTTGTTGCCCACCACTGCCCAGGTCCTAGGATCCTTCTGTTTTCATATGTGAAATTGTCTTAGCCATTCTTGCCTCTGGCTCCTTTCCCTGGTTGCCATTAAGTCCCCTTGATCACTTTTTCCAGGAGTTTGACCCCTGCAGTGGTGAAGGTGGAAGTTCCAAGGATCAGCGGGCACAATTGACCACTTATAAACTAATGATGGATGAACCCTTCCATCTCAATTTTTAGAAAGGGCCTCAGCTAAATCAAGTTATTTTTCTCCATGAAATTTGAAAATGACTAGTATTATTTCTGAGCCCATTCTGAAATTTGCACTCCTCTGCATTCCCAACCATTTCATTGAGAGTGTGACAGGAGCTAAGTCTTCCTCCTCCCACACACTAGAGCCCTGCCCCACCATCCCTTTTTCTTATCACAAAATGTACCTGGGTGAGATCTCCACTAGTCACTGCTGCCTAGGATCAGGGGCGGAGGAAGGGGGTGTGGTGGGGGTGGTCCGCCCCAGGTCTCACCACTGAAGGGTGTGATAAAATGCCAGGCAACACTCACCGTGGGGCCTGCAGCACACCTGAGCCACACGTCTCTCCTGGGAGAGACATGGTGGCTTGGGCACGCACAGACTCCAATGTTTCCCAAATGGTCTGCCCATTGCCTCTCCCTCAGCTGTAGGGCGGTCAAATGGGAGGAAGCAGGCAGACTCCGGAAGCCCCATGGAGCGTCCTGTCCCGGCTGGCCCTGACCCCGCAGGTGGCTAGCCCCACCCCTGGGTGCAGGACACACGTGCTGCCCCAGGCACCTGATCGGCTTGCTCTGCCGCTGCACAGAAAAACCAGTATCTTAGGTGCCAAGAACCATGGGGCATATACGGTAATCTCCAGCAATTGTGCTCCAAGTGTCCTGGAATACTACATTTCCTGAGATACCTAGTACCTAGGATGCTTTCATTTCAGTATTTCAGGCACGAGGATGGTGGAGATATTACAAAGAGGCCTCCGAAAAGGCTTAACTGCTTTGGGCAATGGGAAGGAAGAGTGAGGGACTGAGCTCATTATGAACCAAAGTTACAAGTTTTCAGTTTCAGCATTCCACTTAATAACAAAGCTGCAGGATTTTAGTAGTAGTAGTAGTAGTGGTGGTGGTGGTGGTAGTAGTTTTATTTTGTAAATGTCTGCACCCCGGGATTATCATTCTTACCTTGCATACCCAAGTCAGATCTGTTTTAATAAAAGTGTCTACTTTTGGGACTGGTTTGGAAGCTCCATCTTGTGCAAAACGCTGCAACTAGATTGATGGTAGGAACAGGCGACTGCCAGCACATGTCTCTGCTACTTAAAAGCTTGCACTGGCTATTCACGTGTTTATGGGCCAAGTTCAAGGTTCTTGTACTGTATCAATTTACAAGGCCCTTAATATCTTGAGTCCAGAGTACCTTAAGGACTTCCTGATTCCTTATATCCCTGCCCAGCCACTAAGAACTTGGGTGTGTGTGTGTCTCATTAGTGGTCCCCCATGGCTCAGATGCCCAGCTTATATCCACCAGTAGCTGCACATTTGGTATTGAGGACCCAGATGAGATCAGATAGGTGCCCTCCCTGTTGAACTTCAGTTGCTTGACAAAGACCTTTCCATTTCAGCATGCATTTTAATGAAGTTTATGTTTTTATGATTAATTTTAATAGGTCTTATCCACTGCATGCTATTTTGTAATCTTTATGCACACTGCTCATGTGATAAAGCAGTATATAAATAGCTGAAATATTAAACAAGTAAACGTTTGTATTTTGCCCTGCCTCCAAAGGATCTCTCAAGGTACATAATAAAGTTATTCCCTTTTATAACCACAGCAGCCCTCTTAAGCTCTGATGATGAGGGACTAGACATGGTCACTCAGGTTGTGTCTTGACTGAGAAAGAGCTCAGGTTCTGCCCACTACACCGCACTGACCCTTCTGTACCATATTGGATTAGGCCCACCCAAGGCATATGTAGAAGCCATAACACCTGAAGGTAGCCTGTTTTGCATTTGAGCAACTGTGGACCTGTATCCTGAATTATGTCAGAAGTGCCTCTACCATTGTATTATTTTTTTATCCTGATTTCAGCTACAGCTATGATCTATCCCACTCTCTTCAGTATAACCTTACAGTTCTGAGGATGCCTCTTGACACACTAAAGGCAGAAACAACTCGAACGAGGCAGGAGAGTTTTGATATTTTTGAAGATGAGGGACTTGCAACTCACGGTGGAAGTGGTGAGTGTGACTTAAATAGAAATAAGCCATCAGGCATATATTTGGAATTATTTCAACAGCAGAAACATCTAGCTCTTTGTTATTGATTGTTGTAGTGTTGTAACAGCTCCAAATTAATGAAAGATTACATAAAGGGCCAATTACAGCTAGTGGAGTTGGTTTTTTATGTTTTTGACCAAGACAATGTCTATAAATGATTAATTGTTTATTTTGGTAAGTTAAATTGTAACTCAGGAGAATAATTGGACTTGCTGAATTTTTTTTGACAATTTATTATTCAACTAATTTGAAGGTTTGACAGATACAAATTTATACATAAAGCATTAATCTGTCTTCCGTAGCATTTAAATAGTGTTAATAGCTACTGCTGTTTTGTTCAACAGTGCCAAATACTGATGGGAAAATAGAGTAGTGCTGTTTTATCTTGTTTGAATTATAGTGTTTGGGAGCACTCATGAACTTAAGCCAAAGCCTTTCATATTTTATTGTTTTTGGATCAGCAATGAAAATTTAATTTGTTTGTTAAATTTAAGTTATAGGAAAAGAGAGGGATAAGTTACTGAAGGAAAAAAGTGGAGAATTTGGGTCCTGTTTAGACATTCTTAATTTGTATCTGTGGAGGGGCTGCCTGTACAGGCCTCCACCTGCAACCTTTGCATGTTGAGTGGGACGGGTTAAAGGGGGATTATCAGTGCATATGGCCAAAAATGGTTACAATTCTTCTCTAGGTACCATTTTGCAAAGAGGATTGCAAGCATGTTTGGTCAAATCCGAGTTCAATTTCCCTTCACGTTTCCCGTCAGTATGAGAATGTTGGGGTGGGGGTGGGGGGGTAGCGCCAGCAGGTATTGCCCGACAACCCCTCCACAGTTAAAGTTTGAGAGTGCATGAATAGGGTGTTGGTTTTTTGTCATAGCTCCCATCTCATCGTGAATGGAGTGAGCATGAGAAGCACTCAATGTCGGCTATCCTGGAATCTTAAGAATCATTAATAATAATTAGATGAAGTATCGCTCATGTGGGCAGTTTATAAAACTCCTACCATTCTGGGGTGGGGGGGAGCATATATAACAACTCTCATTCTATAATGTTTGAAGGAAATCTGGATTTCCTGTTTGCCTCTTATTACATCGCCCTGGGATCTTTGGATAAAGTAAGATATATAAATTGAATAAATAATAAAATTAATAATAATTTATTCAATATAAATTGAATAAATAATAAAATTAATAATAGTCCCTTTTATAATGATTTAAGGCAATATCTTATAACCCCATATTTATCTCAGTTTAGTTCCCGACTAAGAGAACGGCAGGCAGCGTATTTGCTAAACAAGCCCACTGGGAAAATATCCTTCTCGGTGGCTAAATTCCTCTTCCTGGTGCTCAAGTGTCGAAAACGTATAATTGAATGCCTTGATGTGGGTTATCTGTAGGAGGTTCAGTAGCGCGGTCATACTTCATTTATGTATCCCTCCAATGCCTTCAGTTTTATATTTTTATATTTGTTTTGAGAAATGTTTTTCTTTCTGACTATCGCTCGAATAAAGTATTTTGATTTGATTTTAATTTGAATAATAGTATTGGGGAACGGAGTTTCCTGAGAGTGGCTTGAGCTCCTGCTCCCGTTTCACCTTTACAAGACATAGACTGTAGTTGTAGTATATGACTAAAGTACAGTAGAGCCCTGCTACACCGGTCCAAAGATTTGTGTAGTCAAGCATCCAGTTTCCAACAATGGTCAGCCAGAGACTATTGGCATTGTTTCTGTTTCCTCCTGTCCGCGATAACAGTGCAGAATCTCAGGGGTGAGAGCATTCAAAATCAGTGATTATGAAAAAGATCTTTGTTCACTGTTTAAGATAGAAAAAGATAGATTATTGCCTAAATACGTATGTAATTGATTTGAGTTGGGAACAATCAGCCTGATTAAAATCCACATTGAGCACACATACTTACTTTTTTGGTTGCAATTATTTTTCAGGTGTTTTTGGAATTTGCAGTGAACCTTATAGGAAATATGTGTGGAATGGTAAACTGCTTGACATAGTCAAAACCACGGTTCATCGAGACTGGTTGTTGTATATTATTCATGGATTTTGTGGCCAGTCAAGTATCCTCCTACTGTTGGTGATTTATGTTTACTACAGTAACAGCAAATTGAAATTATAGAAAGAGAAATGAATTATGGTAACGTACAATATAGTTGTTTTTCAGTGTCTTCGGACATGCTGATTAAACCCATTCACAAATTAATTGCCTAGTTCCTTTTTAAAGGATCTCTCTTGGATCTAATTGCTGTGAAAAGGGGACATGAGTTTTCAGTTTTCATCTGCTGCATAGATAATGAAACACAATGAAGGAAAATTCTTATTCCAAGCATGCATGTTACGAGAAATCGTGCCTGGGCTAGTATTGCCAGTGAAGAAATAAGGGCTTGATAATAGCTTAATTTACCTATCACAGTGACCATGTATTTAACTAGCTCCACTGTGAAGTCAGGTCTCAATAGGATAATTGAACAGACTAATTTAGGGGCAGATAGCTGGAAACACAAAAGAGTAGAATTACTATAAAAAACATTAGTTGAAAACAGCTCCAAAATGTGCAACAGAGGGATCAAATAGAATGTACACTGAAGCAAATGACTCTTTATTTGTTATTTTTGAATTGCAACTATAAATATCCTGTGTAAAATATTATTTCAATTTGTAGTAGCCTTCACTTGTAGCTCCATATGTGTAAGATTGAAAATTGCATATATTTCTAAACATAAATCACGTTGCATGTGAGCACAGGGCATGTATCTTCCAAAGCTCCCTCGTACACCCACACGATTATCAAGGATTTTATTTGTAGTTCTGAAGCTTGATGCTCAACGTTATATCACAAATGGAATTTTTGCATAACTATATGTTTAGTATTTGGTTCTTAGATTCTTTTTTAGTTCAATATATATAAAACATTCTGGAAATAATATGTTTTCATTCAGCATTGGTTTTAGAAGGTCATCTAGCCTTAGCATAAATAGTCTTTCTGAAGTAGCCACGGCTACCGTGTACGTTCATTAAGGACATTTATGAAAGAGCATTGAAAGGGGATTTGCTTTTTTATCTTTCAATTTTATTGCAAAAACCCTCATTTCTTGTTTGAGAAGATGCATGGGACTACAAGTCTGTGGCAAAAGTGGTAAGCTGATATTCTAGTACCACAGTCAGGGCTGCTTAATGTTTGAGAGTTCTCATATCTGCTTGAAATAACTCTTTGTCCAAATAAAGTAATCCAAAATAGTTAATATCCATTTCTTTTGCTTTTGTTTTCAATATTGTTGTTCAAAATGGAAGCCCTGCTGATGACGATATATTAAAATAATAGAAGGTACTCTTCATCTGCTTCAAAACAAGTTACAAAAAGGCACTGAGAGTAGGTGTATTTATGTATATGCCAGGACTAAGGGAAAATTCAAGAGAAATAAGCTAAATAAATAATATAAACATCTGTAATCCTTAACCTGGCTTCCAAGAGCTGCTCATTTATGGTCGTCCAGTGTACGTCACCCTGATAGCTAGAAGATCAAGTAAATTTGCTGGGACACGGTTTCTAAAGAGAGGAGCAAACTGTGAGGTAAAAAAGATCATTATCTGTTTTTTTTCACTGTGTGGGTTTCATGAAGACATGTTATTGCTATATAGAGAATAAGATTTAAATCCTTTGGCTTTGTAGCATGTGTATTTTGCCTCATTTGGGCAATGATCCAAGCAAATCTAAAACTTGTAAATCTTGGTATTTTTGAGGATGACATTTATAGTTAAAAATTCATGTGGTGTATTTAATGTGCTTAATTTTTTTTAATGTAAAATACTGGAAACCCTTGGGCATTAGTGAGTGTCCTTGAATTCAGTGGTCTAATTTACCATATATATTTTCTAGACTTTGTTGTGCAATTACAGGCATGCTACAATTTTCTAATCACATTGTGCATGTTCGCATAGGAACATGCCTACTTTTGCCTATCGGTGCAACTGCCATTGGCAAGTAGCCCTAAGGGAACATGACCCTCAGATGAAAATTGTTTCCCATTCCTGAAATAGACTTACAAGCCAGTTGTATACCCAGGATCCTTATTCTCAAGTGGACGTTTCAGATGATGATTGGATTCCATGTGAACATCAAGGTCTAGGGGATTATTCAGAATTGTCTGACCTTAGTTCTTTTTGTTGCCTAGAGACACTGCTTACCTATATATAGGTAAGGGAACAAAACATCTGGGACAAGATTAAGCATATTTCAGTAATTAAATTCCTTAGGCTTACACCAGGCAGCCTCCTAGTACACTCATGGGTCTCTGGTTTGACGCAGCTATGGATTTAGGCTGTTCAACCTGAAAATGTTTTTGTAGAAGAAAGCAATACTAAAATTAATAGGGCATTCTTCCAAACAAATTTGTTTAGGTCTGGAGTTAAAAACCTTAAAGTTGGATTAAGAACAAGTGCATTTGTTCAGCACTCCTTTAACTAAAATAAGTCTGATGAATGGGTGGTATAAATGTGACTTATGAGGATGCAGCTGAAAATGTGATGTCATGGCTTTTTTTTGGTACAGGGAGATGTAGCTAATGAAGTAGAAACTGAACAAATACTCTATGATGCTTCAGTGATGTCATTTTCTGCTGGAAGCTATTCATCTTATGTCCAAGTGCGGGGTTCTGTCCCTCTCTATTGGTCTCAGGACATTTCAACAATGATGCCTAAGCCACCAATCACATGTGTGTATACAATATGTTATCTTAGAACTTGTACAGATGCCTACTGTCAAATCACTAGCTCTCATTAATCTGTTCCATTGGACGCAGGGAATGTAAATGTTGTCCTTCCAAGTCACAGACAAGAGAAGGGTTTTTTTTTTTTTTTGGTGCACATGCATAGAAATTGTAGGTGAAAAGCAAGTAACAGGGCATAGCAGGGTGTCAACTAGGTATCTCTTTTAATGTCTAGCTTGATCAGACATCTATTCCAAGGTCTATTCCTTGGACCTGTTTGGGCTCCACTATTCAGTCCCTAAACTAGGTCTGATTTTTCAACTTAAGGCGGTTTTGCATAGGGTTTTCTCCTGTTCCCCCTACACACACCTGCCCCCAGTTTGCAGCCTGGCAATAAAATTACAAGGATTGTAGAATCACAATTGTCCCCTACCTTTGGAATTATTTGCCCAACATTTCCTTACCTTGTGCTTCCATAAGTCTTGCTAGTTTTCATTTTCATTTTATCATTTTAAATGGGAGTTCCATTTTCTTTTTTTCTTTTTCTTTTTTTACTGTCCCTTAACAGTCACAGGTCAGGAATGAATATATATTTAGCAAAAGGCTAGCAGGCAAAGAATTTCATCAGTCTGAAATCAATCAAAATGTCTTTCTCCCTACGTTGTAATTTATTTACAAGTTTATTAAGCTTGCTAAAACTTCATAATGTGTGCTTGACACAGTAGTCAAATGCTCCCTCTCCTATGCCAGCCTGAATATTTTTGGAGACTGCTAAAACTTGGCACGTTTAGTGGTGCAATTCCTAATAACAAACTACTTTATTCACAATCCACCTAATAATAGTAGTTCCTTTTTCTAGTGGATCAGGCTGACCCCTATGCACGTGCAGCTGCTCTTCATTTTGATCAGATGCTCCAGAGGTTTGGCTCCCCTATCATAATTTTGAATCTTGTAAAGGTAAGGCATGGTTTTATCTTCATTTATTTGCGACATTCATTAAGCTAATGAACTTTTCATATATTCATTTCCTTGTGTTCATTTCTCAGAGAGAGACTATTGAAATCAAGATGTTGCCTCTTAGAAGAGCAGTGTTTAACACTTAAGACGCAAAGTAGGTTTAGTGATAAGTTAGTGCATACATTGATACACAAGCTTTTGAAGTTAACAGGCTTCATGAAAAATATATCTGGGAACGCAGCTTCCACCTTCGATTTTAATTTGCAGATAATTATATCTTACTGCTTTTATTATTATACTGTGAAGAATATTGCTTTATGTATTCTAATTGCTTGAACATTCTCGAGGAAAGGCATTTGGATCCAAGCTACATTCACTGAAGATTCCACTGCCTTCTGTTGGTTTAGAAAGAATGCTGATTCTCTCCCTATTCCTTCTTCTAGTCCCCATGAAGCCCATTTATAGGGGGCGAGTAGGCTTTAGACCACTTTTGAGGTGTCAGTAAGTTCCTTTTCCTTATAACTTATCAGTGAGCCAGTTCTTCCCACTGAAGTGCTTAAAATGCAGTGGGATAAGCTGTTGAACTGTCACATGAAATAAAGACTTTTGTGCCCTTTGTAGGTTTCAGCTATGCCCTTAGGTATGAAAAGTGCTTGGAGCAGCGGGTAATTCTCCTTTTACTGCTTCTTCTTTACATCAGCGGGGGAAGATCGGCTTCCGTTTTTAAGTCTCACCCCCGTTCCAAATTAAAAGTCAATTAAAAAATTTTTAGGTCCTTTTACTCACAGTTCCCAATCTTTTCAGTCCTTCTTTAAAAAGTATCCAGCGCTCTCCACCTCCGGTTCGGAGCTTCTCTCCGCGAGGGCAACGATCATGCTCAAGATGGCCCCCACGACTACAACCTTTCCTGCACCGGCGCTCTTATTAGGGCATACCGGCGAGCTAGGGAGTCGGAATTGGGGCTCCGCTGAGCATTTGCCCCAGTGACGCTCGACACTGGGTTCTATGGGGTGCAGCGTCGCTCCCGCTGCTTCCCCCCCCCTCGCAAAGACGGGCTGCCTCGGAGCTCGAAGCAAACCCCACCGGACGGCGCTGGCGCTAGACCGGAAGCAGGGAAAGGAAGCTTGCTGCCTAAGCAATTCCAAGGATTTAAAAAAAAAAAAATTCTCCCCCAGAGGCAGGGCAAAGGGGGAGAACTGTATTAAGGCTGGAAAACCCCTGCAAACAGTGGAATCTAAAGAGACAAGCCCCTCCCCCTCCATTCCGAAAGCGGCAACCCGGACATAACAGCAAGCGGACGGGGAGGACATAAAAGAAATAGTGGAATGGACTTTTAGAGGAATGGACTTAATGCATCCAGTTGGCAGAAATCGGTACAGTCACAATTGGTGACCACTTCCTGTTATTCAAGTTCTGCTCTGTCCTTGAAGAGTTGGTGAAAATGTCAACAATGGACTATGCACCTGGTTTCCAGAGAAAAGTCATGAGACTCTTGTGGGAAATAAAAATCAGCATGGATAAGACTCAACAGCAAATGGAAATAATAAATCAGGATGTACAGAAACAGGATATAAGTGAATCAACAGTAAAAGAGGAGGATAGGACACATGAATCGAACCATAATTCAATCAAAGAAGACGAGGATGGTGCAGATATGCAAGAGGAGAAAGATCAAATTGGGATTTGGAATACCCCCCCCTTTTGAAGGGGTGGAACAAGAGCTGTTTGAGGAGAAGAAAACGCACAAGGAAAACAATGTGCAAACAAGATGGGAACATTGGGGGGAGGCCAGAGACATTTGGGTTGTAAAATATGTTAAGAAAGGGGAGGGATGAAGGAGGATGGAATATATATTATTTACTAGGATGGATAAAAAGGGATTGAAAACTGGATTGCTGACTTTGGAACTTGTTGGAATGGAAGGGAATAGCCGTGATCGGGGGAGGAGGAGGGAAAATTGAGAATAATCGATAAATTAAAGATTGGGAAGGTAAAAAGGATTTAAAATATAAGGATGCCCTTGGAAGAAAATTGTGGCAAGGGAGGGAACAAAATTGTATGTTTGTTAGAATTAGGATGTAATAGTAATTGGTAGCATCAGAAAGATGGTTTAGGCAAGATGATTTGTAACGGTTGGGTGCTTTCCCCCACTTGTCGGTCGTCCCCGGGCTGGGGGCTCCTGGTGGCAGAGGGGGCTTCTGGGGTGGGGGGGACGGGGAGGGGGGAGGGATCCAATTGGAAAAAGAATCACTTCCTTGCCTCTTTCCGTCCTCTGGGACTCTTCGTGGCAGGAGGGGTTCTGGGGGACGGGAGAGGGAGGAGGTGAGAATTGGGAATAAAAGAGAAATTATTAAAGAATATGGATAGTATAGTAATATAAGATTGGAAAGATTAAAAATAGAATGAGGACTATGATAAGAAAACTGTAAAATATGATTCAAAAATGAAAATCAGATAGAGGGGAGATCGGGGAAGCCCACATAAAAACAATGTTTATGGAAAAATGATTAGTTAATAATATTTTTCTTTTATCTTTTTCTTTTTCTTATTTTTTCTTCTTCTTTTTTTTTTCTTTCTTTTTTCTTTTCTTTTTTTTTTTTTGAGTGTGTATTAAGATTGAATAGATGGTTGGATGGATACCCACTTGCGTCCCTCCTGCAAACCTGGAGCCTCTTTGTGGCAGGGGGGGGTTTCCTGGGGTGGGAGGGAGGAGTGGGGAGAAATCCAATCATAAAATGAACCACTGCGAATGCCCGTTTTCCAGGGGATCCTCTTGTGGGAGGAGAGGGCTCTTGGAGGGTGGACAGAAGTAGGTGGAAAATATGTTATGTTTGTTTCTGTATTTTGAGTGTGTGTGTGTGTTTTACTATGCAAAAATCAATAAAATATCATTAAAAAAAAAAAAAGAAAAGTGCTTGGAGCATTTATGAAAGGTAAAAAAGTAAAGGACCCCTGGACGGTTAAGTCCAGTCAAAGGCGACTATGGAGTGCAACACTCTTCTCGCTTCAGGCCAAGAGAGCTGGCGTTTGTCCACAGACAGCTTTCTGGGTCATGTGGCCAGCATGACTAAACCGCTAATGGCGCACAGAGGACCGTGACGAGTGCTAGAGTGCACGGAAACACCATTTACTTTCCCACTGCAGTGGTACCTATTTATTTACTTGCATTGGTATGCTTTCAAACTGCTAGGTTGGCAGAAGCTGGGACAGAGCAATGGGAGCTCACCCCGTCGTGCGGATTCGAACCACCGACCTTCTGATTGGCAAGCCCAAGAGGCTCCGTGGTTTAGACCACTGTGCCACCTGTGTCCTAGCATTTATGTAGCACAGTTCTTGGATATCTTTATCCTGTTTGCAAACAGATGGTACAAATCCCCCATCCTTGTGAAACCAGCCTCCTCTCCTCTTCCAAAACTCTAAATGTCTGCAAGTGCCACATGTACACTATCTACAGACCATCTGCAGTGTTTGACAGCCTTCAACAAATGATGCATAGACATAACTCAGTGAGTGCTGATGTGAGGGAGAATTGTGCTCTGAGGAAGCTTGCATGGTTCACTGCACTCTTCCCTTGAAGACCAATCCAACTTTCAATCCAAGTCTTAAAAGTAAAATTGGAGTCCTAATCCACCCCCATTCATGATGTGTGTAGTATTTTTAGGCATTGTGTGGCAGTGTTTTATATTTGTAGTTGTAAGCACTTCTGCTAGAACTCAGTGGCTAGCATAATTGTGGTATCCAAATAAAGACAGTAAAAATAATGCAAAAGTCATATTGGAAAGTGAGGGCTCATTCTCAAACCAGCACAACTCTGACAGCTCTTTTAGGCAAAATCTGTCTAAAACTACTTCATTAGAGAGTACAGTAGAAATATTCTCTTTTTTTGCTCTTCCCAACAGTAAGGTAAAGGTAAAGGGGCCCCTGACCATCAGGTCCAGTCGTGTCCAACTCTGGGGTTGCGGCGCTCATCTCGCTCTATAGGCCGAGGGAGCCGGCGTTTGTCCGCAGACAGCTTCCGGGTCATGTGGCCAGCATGACAAAGCTGCTTCTGGCGAACCAGAGCAGCACAGGGAAACGCCGTTTACCTTCCCGCCGGAGCGGTCCCTATTTATCTACTTGCACTTTGATGTGCTTTTGAACTGCTAGGTGGGCAGGAGCTGGGACCGAGCAACGGGAGCTCACCCCGTTGCAGGGGTTCGAACCGCCGACCTTCTGATCAGCAAGCCCTAGACTCTGTGGATTAACCCACAGCGCCACCTAAAGCATATAATACATTTTGCATTTTCTTTCCCACCTTAATAATAATAACAATAAGAATTTATTTATTTATTTATTTATTATTTATATCCCGCTCATCTGACTGGGTTTCCCCAGCCACTCTGGGGGGCTCCCAACAGAATACTAAAAACATGATGAAACATCAAACATTAAAAACTTCCCTAAACAGGACTGCTTTCAGATGTCTTAATTTACAAAATATCCTTTTGATCTGTGTAGAGCATAAATTGGACTGAAGGAGCTGTGTCTTGGGAATAAAATAAACCAGGCTACCAAAATAGCTAATTTGTTTTCACTTGCATTGTTCCAGGGCTCTTTCAGAACAGCTGTCAACAGCCAATTCAACACTCCAAAATGCATTTGCCTAACAGAATATGCAAGTCCCATAAGAGTCTTTCAACATCCCTCTTTCTCCATCTCTGTCAGCTTCTATTAGTAGATTCTCCTGGGAGAAAAATAATATTAGTACCATTATTTCAATATATTGTAAAGCTAAGTTAAACAGATATATGTGAGGCTCTACATGAGGCTCCTAAACACAACAGGGCATAGCCAAAGGGAAATTTAATGTGTATAGAGGTGAGCAATTTTTAACAACCAAGTTTTTAGTGCTTGAGTTCAAACATAGTTGTAAAAGACTGATGTAGGAAAAAGGGCAACTAGTAAAATGTTTCTCTAGTTGCCAAGACTGTGTTGCTCTAGAAGGAGCTAAATCTTAGGAACGTCTGTGTATCTGAAGAAGTGTGCATGCATGCACACGTAAGCTCATACCAATGACAAACTTAGTTGGCTTCTAAGGTGCTACTGGAAGGAATTTTTTTATTTTGTTTCAACTACGTCAGACCAACACGGCTACCTACTTGTAACTTAGGAACTTCTGTAACATTCTAGGTAAAAATATTTCAGGATACCTTTACAGAAGTTTGAAACTCTATAGCATTTCAAGAAGAAGTTGAAAAAATCCAAACCAGAGTTGTGCTAGCTTTCCTTCCCTGCATCTGAAGGAGGAGGGGTGCCATAAAGAATGACTAAGCTGGTTATCGGCAGGAACTTTTCATCTTGAGAGGATAAAACTGGAAAAGATGTAAGGCGACTCTCTGATCAGTGTCAGCCACTGGCAGCAATGTTTCTACCACACTCCAAAATCCCTCATGGGATGGTCAATAGAATCACTGAGTGCATAGCATCTGTGCATCGTTACTTAGCGTATCGTTGATTGGCTGCCTAGATAGACACATTTTCTAGGCAGTGCAGTCACGGGCAGATTACACGCACATAGCATGCTCAGAGCATTAGGGTGGAAGCAATAGACAGTAGGGACAAGAGTTGATGATTCATATGTGATTCTTTAAATTGCTGTGCCCAGCTTGTAGAGGAGAACGTGGACCCAAGCCAGGTGCTTCTTGTCATAGCTCTTTAGAAACTGGAAGAGATGGGGGAAAGTGGCAGATGAGACCAAAAGATACATTATAATGATGAAAACAGCTGGAAAATAGGAAAGCAACAGATGGAAGAAGTTTTCAAGCTTTCATCAAAATATTAATACAAATTCTCTTTATAAGACTAGGTGCTTGCATGTGGGTATGCTAACTCAGCATTATAAAATAGATCTTAAGTCTTTTGGAAAGCAGATACTTTATTTAGTACTTGATATTCTTGAAAGCAAATGACACCTAAGGAATAAAAATCCACTTTTCTGTTTAGACAATTCCCTTGTCTCATTTATACTTTCCTTCTGGTGCTGGTCATTCAGCCTTAGTATGTTAAATATGTCAAGCATTTGCTGTATTTTAAGAAAAGCTATCCAGACATCCAGCCCTACCTAGTACATCCTGAATTGTGGCAAATCTTTATGTCTGTTGTATACAAAGAACAAGAGCAGTAAACTTTTCTATATTTCAAGTCTATCCTTGGAAAAGGGTAACTTGACTCATATTTTGTTATGCATATTTTAAATTGCACATCATTTAAATTATTATAATTATTCCAGTACCTGAACTTTCATATATTAGTTTTTGCCTCTGCAGTTCTTGTATTATGACCTACTAGTCATAGAAAAGATGTGATAAATAGTGTGTGCTATTTATAATGGACTGATTGGTGCAGCCCTATTAAAAAGCTTTGAGCGAAAGGCCTGCTGAATAATACCATGGCTTGATTAAGCCAGATGCTGTTCTTCAGTATTGTATCAGTGTATATTATTGTTATTTACCCCCTTGGGTTAAAATGACCATGATGGTCAAAACAACAACAATAAATAATAATAATAATAATAATAATAATAATAATAATAATAAATTTTTATTTATACCCCGCCCTCTCCAGTCAAACCGGGCTCATGGCGGCTGACACCAGTAAAATTACAATAAGACCCGGATTAAAATACAATTTCAATTAAAAAATTTAAAATGCAGCCTCATTTTAAAGTAACCCAAATCAAAACCATAAGGGAGGAAAACATAGGGGTCAGACTGAGTCCAGCCCAAAGGCCAGGCGGAACAGCTCCGTCTTGCAGGCCCTGCGGAAAGATGTCAAATCCCGCAGGGCCCTGGTCTCCTGTGTGAGAGCGTTCCACCAAGTCAGGGCCAGTACTGAAAAAGCCCTGGCCCTACTTGAGACAAGTCTCAACAATAATAATCAATGCAGAAGAAGAGTATCCCAAATGGTAAACATAGACCAGCCTTTGCCCATTAAGTGCAAACTGAGTTGACTATATAGGCTTTGTATGCCTTAGTGTCTTGCATGGGCTTATTAGGGGCAGAAAGTTGACTGCCCTATGCATGCATTTGTTATCAGGATGAGAGGGACAATTTTTCCCCAAAAATCTCCTTGATCCCTGTGCCACTGACAGAAGATGCTGCTAGATCAAAAAGCCTTCTGTCAGAAAAAGGACATCATTTGCAAACAACTTGGGATGATGAGGCAAATATATCTCCTTAGAAAACATTCTGCAAATAATACTGGGAATGTTTTTTTAAAGGTACAAAAGAAGAAGAAAGGTTTACACTGACAGCATTTTGTAACATATGTTTTAGGTGCATAATTCAGAGCTTGCTCTGCATTTTTGAATACAATACTTGTTAAAATGTCTACAGTGGAACTCATGATTACATGAAAATGATGAAAAAGTATATCCCTAATTACTTCTCCTTTCCACATCACGTTAAACAAGCAAATGCATTTTTTTTAAAAAAACCTCATTGATCTGAAGAGAACTTCCAAATACTTGAATTAGAAAGCCTCTCTCGTTGATTAGCAATTGATTCAATGCTTCCTCACATGAACAGGATATTTCCCCTTCCCCCTACGCACAAGTGGTAAGAGAGCATTAATTTTAACAATCTAGCATTGAGCACCCACAGGGAGACACATTTTCAGCCACACTACAGAAGCCCTGTGAATTGATTCACATGGCAGAGTCATGTGAGCCAGGATACACAGTATAGTTCTAAACTCAATCTAAAAATACAAGAGCGACAATGATTTTGTTCCCTCTTATGTCTAATGTTGTTTACAACAGCCTCGTGCTTGGCTTCTTAAAGGCCATTTTGAATTGGGGTGTGTGTGTGTGTTTACGTTTTAGTCGTTGGATTTCTACAATTGAAACTCTGGCATTTCCTGAAATGTGCAACAATGGTGAAGTAAGCACAAAAAAGAAATTTAAAAACCTATTTGAAAGTGTTACTAATTATGGATATTATCTAGTCTTGGATGGTGAAGAGGATTTTTGATAAAGACCAACCTCTTGAAAATCACACTAAGTTAGTAATTCAGTATATTTTTATATCAGAAGCACTGCAAGTTTGACTAACTACACAATAGTTGTATATTCAAATATAAATTTTGCATTTCCTTTGTTTCTTTTACAAGTTCAAGTATGGATAAATTTAATTTACTGAATTGTTTCATAAAACATGCTTCCTCTAACATTTGTATGGAGAAATGTTTTAACTATGGGTTGAATACAATGACTGTGAGAGTGGAAAGCATCTGGGAATGCAGTGGAGGCTGTTGCACTAGGGCTACTGGGCACAGAGCCGCCAAGAAGAATCTGAAACAATTTATAAATATCCCCAGTCTCAAAACAATAAACTTTTTCCTGCCCCACAGACATTTTATACTTTCATTTGAATGTAGAGCAGTTCCTGGAGATACTTATTTCAGTCTCCTGTTCTCTGGCCAAACAACTCTCTGCACCACTTAGCCAATCCCAATCACAGAGTATTGCAATAGGTAAGAATTTCCTTCTGTGTGTCGCCAGGAATTATTTAATGGAAATTTGCAGTACAGTGGAACCTCAGTTTACAACTACCTCTGTTTATGAACACCTCCGTTTATGAACGCCATGGATCCGGAAGTGTTTACATCTGGGTTCTGCAGCGCCGGATGCGCAGATTACTTCTGCGCAGAAGCGCTCTATCGGCACTTCACGCACACACAAAAGTGTGCCTTCGGGGAGCGAATGCCTCCGTGGAATGGATTGCGTTCGTAAACCGAGGTTCCACTGTATAGCTCTTGGCCTTAAAATAAATTTACGTTGCAATAGGACTACTAGTTTCAACCTTGGGTGGTTACAGAGGCCTTTTATTCACCCACTGAGGGACATAGAAGGTAAGAGAAGACAGCTTCCCAAAACGTTATGGTTGTCTAATAGGATGTGCCATTTCTGCCCTCAACACCAGGTTAAAAGGTCTGAGAAGAGGACTGCTGTTCTGCTTCTGCCACCTCTACAAAACACTTCATTTGCCTTTTAGTTTGGAAGGGACAGTCAGGCTTTCTCCTTGGTCCCAATTATCTAGAGGACTTTCCTTAATAGGACTTGAAAAAAATCTGTCTGAAAAAAATATTATGACTATGCTTCTGAAATTCCACCTCTCAAAATTATTTATTTTTTTCCTTTGCTTTCTACAGACTCAGGCTGGTGACTCTGAATGTGGAAAGGAGCTAGTCTCCATACCAGTTCTAGTCTTTCTTCAGCTTGTTTTATCTCGAAATCATTGGCATTATAGACATCGAAAGCATTGCCTTTATAGACACTTTGTATTTTTATGATATTAGATCATTTCAGAAGGGAACTAAAAGAAAGTATAAACCTACATATTAGTCATTCTGGATACTGACATTTACTTCCATTGGCCTAGTTCATGTGGCACAGTAAGCCAAGCTATAATAATAATAATAATAATAATAATTTTATTTATACCCCGCCCTTCCCAGTCAAGACCAGGCAAAACAACAAAAATATCAAAACAAGCATAAAAGAAACAATTCAATTAAAATACAGATTAAATACAATGTTAAAATTCAATTTTAAAATGGGAATCTACAAGTGGAACCTCATTTAAATATCTGTAGGATAAAACCTTAGGGGAGGGTAACACCGGGGTCAGACTGAGTCAGTCCTAAGGCCAAGCGGAACAGCTCTGTCTTGCAGGCCCTACGGAAAGATGACAACTCCCGCTGGGCCCTAGTCTCCTGAGAGAGAGCGTTCCACCAGGTCGGGGCTAGTACTGAGAAGGCCCTGGTCCTGGTCGAGGCTATGGCTTACCAGGACCTAAATAATTGGGCAGGCTTCTGGAGAGAAGCTCACAGTCACTTGTTTTCCCCTGGTCCTTTGTGTTCCTACGCCAGGCATCCCCAACCTGTGGCCCTCCAGATGTTTTGGCCTACAACTCCTATGATCCCTAGCTAACAGGACCGGTGGTCAGGGATGATGGGAATTGTAGTCCAAAACATCTGGAGGGCTGAAGGTTGAGGGTGCCTGTTCTACGCTGTGCTGAGCTAAGCCGAGGCTTGATTAAACAATACCCCAGCCAAAGAGCCTATTCAGCAGCTGGGCTTTCATAGCTGGAGTCAGTCAGGCACCCTGCCCTCCCAGGCCAGGTGGAACAAGGCCTGCAGGCCAGGGAGCAGGTCTTCCAAGATTCACAGCCAAGGTGGAAGATCTAAGCTGTGGAAAGGATAATCCTTGAGTTTGTGGTTATATACACCAGACTTGGCTGGTATACAGGCTTACAAGGGGCTTCTGAGTAGACATGCATAGGACTGCCTAGGATGTGACATTAGTTGTGTGTTATTTTTACAGTTTGTTTTCTGTAAAACAAAAGCCATATATTTGCAAATGCCATTTGGGTTTGGGGTTAGAATATGGAATTAAAGTCCAGCTCGTTACACTTGTTTCAGATGGAAAGCTCAAGATAATGAGGGTTAAATAGGTGAGATTGCTATTTTCATATACTCTTCTTGCCACAATAGTGTTTCCACCCTGTGAGTGGGTGAGGAGCACATGGGAAGTTGTAATAACTTTGCATGTCTAATAGGCCCATACATTTGTCAGAACTCAGGATTTCCCCAAAGTGTAGCTGACATTTCTTATACTACTTGGACTTCTATTTCTCAATGCAACATTATCACTTGAAGTCAATGGAGAAAGCGAGTAGCTTAATACTTAAGGAGTATTAAGGAGATAATTTCTTCCTAGCCCCATGCAACCTAGTCCCTCATCACAGAGGTACACCTGGCACCTTCATTACATATTTTCCATTGTACCCTAAATACACACCTATTCACCTTGACTTTTGACACTTGATACCTATATTTTAGGACCACCCAGTTATTTTGAATGCCATCTGTTCCAACTGTTTTTAATACTGTATTTTAAGCATGTCCTGGGATCTTATGATGAAAGGCAGATGCATACTCTAAAAAATAATAACATATGCTAAACAATAGTGACTCTTCTTTTTTTGCATTGATACATGCCCTCACAAGATCCCAGGACCTTGCCTTTTTAATTGAGTGAAATGAACAGATTTTTCTGTCAATTTGAGACAGTGATTCTCTTCATTATCTTGCATCTGTGATGATCCCCAGAAAGGGCTGCCTACACTTTGTGGGGGCAGAAATAAATCCTACCCTGCTGTATCATTTTTTGTTCAGAGTTAACATTACTTGGCGTATGTACTACCATGATCAGTTATTTTTTCCCTTTTGAAGGAACGTGAAAAACGGAAACATGAAAGGATATTGAGTGAAGAGCTCGTTGCTGCCGTGACCTACCTCAATCAGTTTCTACCTCCTGAACATGCAATTGTATATATTCCATGGGACATGGCCAAATATACAAAGAGGTGCGTGTTTTATTACTAGAGCAGCACATGACTCCAGATGTTAGTTGGGACAGAGGGAACTTTGTCATAACTCTCTTCAGGGTGCGTCTTTTGTGGGCCTGGAGATGAAGTTCCATTTTTATATTGTTCATGTAGTGTATCATGGGAATGTAAATGAACTGTGAGTCATTTGTGTTAATTGGTACTGTTTGGAAATCAAGCCAGCCAGCCCTGCATTTCAGAGGCTTTTTGCTTAGACTTTAAAGCACTTCATGGGTGGAATTCAACATTGTGCTATTACAAATGTTCAGTCTGTGCAAGTATTTCAGCTTATCCCCCCTTTAGTGTTATACAACAGCTATATTGTGGTATACCCTGCTCCCCATAGAATAGAATAGAATAGAATAGAATAGAATAGAATAGAATAGAATACTTCATTGTCATTGTACATAGTACAACGAAATTGAACCTTGTAAACTGGCAGCCATCTTGTAACTGTTGCCCACAGCACTTTCTCAAAATTCCAACTGTGTCAGATAGTGCAAAAAGGACTGTGAGTAGTTTTACATGAGTAAAACTAGCAGAGTTGTTTGATTGTTTGTGATCCCTTCTTCTGGAGATGCTGTAACAGGAATGGGAAATCTCTGGCCCCCCAGATGTTGTTGCACTAACTCCTGTCATGGTGTCTGTGGCTGATTAGAGTTACCAGTTCCCCATCCCTTTTCTATAAAGATGATTTTGCCACAGAGAAATGGAAGTAGTTAACAGGTTATGCTTTTATTGATAGTGTGTTGCTATCTTCTTTTTAAACTTTGGTTAACATTGCTTAGGGATACAATGCATGCAGAGTGCAGAAGAGGCTGGTGTTTATTGAAGTTATTATATATATATATATATATATATATATATATATATATATATATATATATATTTTCTTACACAAGGGTAAATACAAACATGTCTTCAGTGTTTTTGCTTTTTTCCCCATCTAGCAAACTATGTAACGTCCTTGACAGGCTGAGCGTTATTGCAGAAAATGTAGTGAAGAAAACTGGGTTCTTTGTAAATCGTCCTGCTTCCTACTGCAGTGTCTTGCGCCCAGATGAAAAGTATGTATGTGGGAGAATGCTCTTTTGTGTATAATTATTTTAAAAGATTTTTAAAAAGTAGTTTGAAATCCACAATCATTTATTACTGATGTAGATCAAATAGAAAAGTATACTCCAGATATTTCATAACAACAAGGGGTAATCAATCTCTTTGTTTGTCATACAATAGTGTTTTATTATTTGCGTTGTGAGCAAATCTCCTATACCTTTAATTTTATGCTTTCTTGCTTTCCTGGGAGATGATAAACAGTTCTAAGAACATTAATTGAAGGTTATTTGTAAGCAGAAGTCAGCTAAGATTTTCTGGCTGCTTCAAGAACACCAATTTTATGGCCCTTTTTTGTAGTATAGTAAGCCAAAAGTTCAAATCTCATTATTGTGTTTATTCATTACAACTATAACCCACCTTTCTTATATGGAACTCAAAGCAGCATGCAAGTGGTTTCCAAATGGTTTTCAAGCCATGCACAGACTAGATCCTGACCTGCTTGTCATAGCTGCTGTATCCTGTGCTTTTGAACCTTGCCCCAAGTTCCAAATGAATAACTAGTATGAACTAATTAGGAAATACATGCAGTAGTTTATCATGTATAGTGGGTTTCTCTGGGTGATTTTTAAATCTTGGCAGCTATCTTGCCCCCTCTAAACTCAAAAGCCAGTTGAGCACTGAGTGCTGTTAGTTGAAGTCTTATTGCAATATTTGTTAAAACACAGTGCTGTTGTATGCTGTGGATTGTCTCGGAAGTCACCTAGGTTTCACTAATGCCAATTTTGTGAAGTCCACCAGGATACTAAGGTTCCAGTCCAAAGAAAGCTCATCATGTTTAAGTCCCATGGAAAACAATAAGAAAAATTACTTGGATCTTAATTGTTCCATTAAATGGCACTTAAGTGTGACTAACTAGCTTTGATTCATGGTTGAAGAGTTCTGATTATTCCAGGGGGTAATTTTTATAATTTCCCTGGTCAATTGTTTTTAAATCTATGGCACTATTAGTGTGCTATTTGAAACTACCTACCTTTGTAACATGTGATAGTTTGTCATTTCTAGGTAGACAGAGGACTTCCTTAATTACTCATTTATTAATAAAACATCACATGGAAGGAGAAGAGAAATCTGAATTAAATCTTGCAGCCCAGCTCCTAAAAAGGAGCTCTCCTCAAGCTGCTTTAGAGAAAAACAGCAGTTGACTGTTGAAAGAAGTAAAGAAGTACTTACACAGAAACAATTTGTTGCTGTTGTTACAATTTATATACCACTCTTCATCTGAAGATCTCAGGGCGGTTCACAAAGATTAAAACCACCGGTTCACAAATTGCAAGACCATCAATAGAATCTGATGATAAGTTACTGTAAACCATGGCTAGGGAACTTGTGGCCCTCCAAGTGTTTTTGAACTCCAGCGTCCATCAGCCCCACCCAGCATAGTCACTGGTCGGGATTGGTAGGAGTTGTTGCCAAGCAACATCTGGAGGGCCACAGGTTCTTTATCCCTGCTAGGAATGATAGGAATGCAAATGGTATTTTATCATGTAGCAAGATCTGCCCCACATAGTTTATCCCCTGGGTGATTTGATAGGCTATATCTTCCCAATACAAAACTGGTTTCTGTATATTTTATCAAAATTAATGTTGGTGGTGTACACGTTAACACAGTTTTGCTGTTGCTCATTTCTTACTTGTTTCAATTGGCTCTGAGTAGTAGTCACTAAGATAATGACCAACAAAGGTCTGTACAGTTAAAGCTATGGTTTTCCCAGTAGTGATGTATGGAAGTGAGAGCTGGACCATAAAGAAGGCTGATCACCAAAAAACTGATGCTTTTGAATTATGGTGCTGGAGGAGACTCTTGAGAGTCCCATGGATTGCAAGAAGATCAAACCTATCCATTCTTAAGGAAATCAGCCCTGAGTGTTCACTGGAAGGACAGATCCTGAGGCCGAGGCTCCACTTCATGAGAAGAGAAGACTCCCTGGAAAAGACCCTGATGTTGGGAAAGATGGAGGGCACAATGACAAGGGGACAACAGAGGATGAGATGGCTGGACAGTGTTCTCGAAGCTACCAACATGAGTTTGACCAAACTGTGGGAGGCAGTGGAAGACAGGAGTACCTGGCGTGCTCTGGTCCATGGGGTCACAAAGAGTCGGTCACAACGACTAAATGACTAAACAACAAAGATGATTTATTCTTCATGGAGCAGATACTGTAGCACAAGAGGCAAAATACAAATCTTGTGTAACAAAAAAGACTGCACTTGTTATGCTTGATTTTTCATTACAATTTACAAATTAATTTGAGACTGCTTACACAGTTATTGATCTACCACATACAATTGCCTGATTCGACTTAATATATTTTTATGTATTATTCAATGGTGTATAAGCCATTAATATTAAAGGGTATTTTTTAATATTTAACAGGCAATTCATTTATGTTGGGATGTAATGAAACCTGTTTATGGGGAACCATTTGTCTTGAGGCTTGAACGTATATTCCATTACAAAGTATACAGAATAATTTATATGCTAATGGAAATTAACTATGTGGAAAGTACTTCCTTCAGGTGAAGTGTTGGTAACAATTTTCTTGAGTGAACTGCTTTATTCCAAAGAAGAAAACTTCCTACCCAAATTGGGCATTTTAGTATTGTAATATCAGCCTTGGCTTCCCATACAAGGTTCAAACAAGATTAGTAGCATTTTCTCTTCCCTCCGTGCCATAATACCAAGTGCCCTGGTTGTAGGATAACATTTTCTGTTTAAGCATTTCTATGAAAGAACTGAGCCTACTTGTACACTTAAGTTTATAAGCTGCACTTTAAACCAATACTGACCTATACTGAGCTTGACTGAAGGCTAAGCATACACTATTTGTTTCCAAATTGAATTTTCCAAGTCTGGACTTTGACCTTTGTCAGTGTTTGCAGAATTATGCATTACATTTCACCCCCTTCCCAAAATGCAAGGTAATTTCTGATTGATGTTTACTGTAGCTGCTTCAGGTTTCCTTGCTAGAGCAGAGCATTAGATTCCTAGAATTATCTCCCCAAGGATTCAGCTCCAGAGTTGTAAATGTCTAAAGGATTATCTCCCAGGGTTATGGCTTTACTGACTGAGGGCAGATTGATTATAATTCTTATAGAATAAATGTTTTGTAACACACAATGTTCTGTCTTACAGGTGGAATGAGCTGGGAGGAATTGTGGTTCCCACTGGCCGTTTACAGGTATTTTAATGGAATTGATTTAAAACTGTCTTCCATAGATCACTAGAAAGCATCCTGTTGTTAATGTAGTTGGCATAAAAGAGCCTGAGGTGCAAGTAGGTACTAAGGTACATTTGTCCCATAAACACCCCTAGTTTGGCGCTATAGGTACTCCATAGAAGCCTTGGGGTATTATCAGATTTTTGGTTAATTCCAAGCCAAGTGCATAGCTGCCAAGTTTTCCCTTTTCTCGCGAGGAAGCCTATTCAGCATAAGGGAAAATCCCTTAAAAAAGGGATAACTTGGCAGCTATGGCCAAGTGTTGGAACTACACGGACTTGGAAGAGTGTGTGATCAGTGTAGTCTTTTCTTCTTCATTGAACAGAATCTTTATTTAATATACAACGTAAGGGTAAAGGTAAAGCTACCCCTGACCATTAGGTCCAGTCGTGGACAACTCTGGGGTTGCAGCACTCATCTCGCTCTGTAGGCCGAGGGAGCCGGCGTTTGTCTGCAGACAATTTCCAGGTCATGTGGCCAGCATGACTAAGCTGCTTCTAGCGAACCAGAGCAGTGCACAGAAACACCATTTACCTTCCCACCTATTTATCTATTAACACTTGATGTGCTTTCGAACTGCTAGGTTGGCAGGAGCTGGGACCGAACAACGGGAGCTCACCCCGTCGCGGGGATTCGAACTGCCGACCTTCTGATCGGCAAGCCCTAGGCTCTGTGATTTATACCACAGCGTCACCCGCATCCTGAATATAAAACATAATATCCATAATTTCAGTTCCAAGAATGTTTTTTGTTAATGTTCATGCTTCTACATATTCATAGCTAAAAAGCACACATTTTTCTGTACGAAGCACACTTGCTGCACAACTTTTCAATGTGCTATAAATGTGCAAGCACACACTTGATGTCTCTATAAACATAGGGTTTTTTCCAAATACTTTCAGTATCAGGGTTGAAAACAGTTTCTTTGAAATGATATCCAATACAGTACTTCAAATTTAAAGTAGTATTATGTAAGAAAGAGAAATCACTGTATTAATCTTATCAGAGCAATATGACTCAGAAAAAGGTTTCACCTACCGTATCTCATACTATGGATATGGTTAAAAAATACATTTGTTCAAGATGCTTGCATAAAACCAAACATGAAAAACCTGCCATGAATTGTGGAACTGAGGAACCAGAGATAGTTCAGTCAGTAGAGCATGAGACTCTTCATCTAAGAGTTGTGGGTTCAAGCCCCATGTTGGGCAAGATTCTAGCAGGGATTGCAGGGGGTTGGACAATGATTCTCATGGTCCCTCCCAGCTCTGCAATTCTAAGATTCCATGAAAGATCTGTCCAGTTGCATCCCAACTTAGAGGCTTGTAAAGAGAAAGAGAGTTGCACTGGTGGGAAGATGTGCAACTCTGCTTCCTTAAATGAAAGCTCCTTCTGTTTATGGAGCATTTGCATTGGTTTCTATGTATTATAAATTAACAAGAGAATAATTAAAAACCTGACACTATGTGCAAAAACAGTTCTGTATACTTTGAGTGAGTTTTCAGTGTACCTAAAAGATTTCCATGGGTTTGCAAATGTGAGAATCTGCACCAGTGAACCACATGTACAACCTTAATTAAGTTCTATTGGTATAGATGAATTGGTGGCAAAAATTACTGTTATGTCCTAAAGAATAATTTGATATTTACTAATGGACTTGAAACTAATTATATGTCCCTGCACTTATTTTTTAGACGGGAGTTCTTCGAACAAATTGTGTTGACTGTCTGGATCGCACGAACACAGCCCAATTTATGGTTGGGAAATGTGCTTTGGCCTATCAGCTTTATTCCTTAGGCCTGATTGACAAACCCAATCTGCTGTTTGACACAGATGCTGTTAGGTAAGACATTTTAGAAATTATAATTATTATTAAAATAGTAGTAGTTCCTACAACTGTTAATAGAAATGGAGCATATATGGTCCTTGTTACTGATACTTTTCTAATTTCCGTTTTGACACATCATTTTAGATAAGTATGGATGCTTACACTTAAACATTTTTCTAGGTGAAAGATAGTAAAAATAAAATGGAAATAATCACTGGCATACTGTGTAAAATTCATCTTGTTGGAATTCTTAACCTTGATGTTCTCTCTGCTTTAGATTATTTGAAGAATTGTATGAAGATCATGGAGATACATTGTCACTTCAATATGGTGGATCTCAACTTGTGCATCGAGTAAAAACCTACAGAAAAATAGCACCTTGGACCCAGCATTCTAAAGATATTATGCAAACTCTTTCAAGATACTATAGTAATGCTTTTTCAGGTAACTTGTATTCTTTCTCTGAGATTTCCAACATTTGTCATTCTTGACAAAGTGAGAATTGTTTTTTTAAAACACAGATTTTTTTAAACAACTGGCTGCATGGTGCTATTGAATTTTTATGATAAAGATGAAACTGGGTCAAAATAACATGTTGACAGCCTGAAAGGTATTTGGGTCAGGCTCAACTTTAAATTCAGTAGCACAGCTTCAGAGTTAAATCTTAAGGGTTGGACACTGTAATTGCTGTCAGGCATGACAATGTAACGCTGGACAAAATCTGCCTTCTCTCAGTGAACAGAATGGTAGTGTTCAAGCAGCCATCAAGGGTCTGTTTAGCAGTTCCCATATAGGCTGTAAAATATCTAAAACACCTAGTGTGTTAGTGGAAATCGTTCATGCCTAGCGATGGGATGATTCTTCCCACTGGCAGCTATCTCTTCAGCATCTAAAGAGTTTCCTGGTCTGGGGTGGGGCTTCTTTGGGAAGAAGGTAAAGGAAGCTCGTTCTGGAAGCAGGGAGGTGAAAAGTGTGTGTGTGTGTGTGTGTGTGTGTGTGTGTGTGTGTGTGTGTATAGAGAAGACTGCTTCATAGTGCTATGGATCCCAGCCATTAGGAATGTTGGTTTATCAAAAAAGTGTATTTGGCCTTTCCTCTTCAGTGCCTTGAGAGCTTAGGTAAGGGTTGTGGTTAACAAACTTTTTTAAAAAAATGATTTTTAATTATCCACCTAACACTACCACAGCTGAGATCATGTCTTGGATGCAACAATTTTATCTGTTTTTAACACACCCAGTGTGCCTCTCTCAAATACCATGATATTAAATAGTTGGAAGGTATCAGCTTTTTAAAACCCCTCCCTACCTTTAGTGTGTTTGTTTTAAAGCATATTTATGCTGCTCTTGGGCCAAAAGGGGCTCCCAGAGTGGCTTGGAGTAAAGCACTCAGTCAAAAAGTAGCATTATAATATGCTAGCAAGGGCCATTTACTTCATAACTGCCACTGCAGTTGTTAAGGAACACAAAACCATGGGGAAGATTACCTTGCTAATATGAGCATTAAGCCCAAATGTATGCAGCCAAGGGATCTATTTTGAGAAATTTGAGTGCAAGAATGGTAAGTGTTTAGACAGAATCCTTCATAAATAAACCTATTTTTTTCTGTAGAGAAGCGGACAAAAGTAACATAAAAATAAGTGAAATCAGGTCACATAGGCAGGTAACTTTCTTCACTGCTTGACTGAATTGGGATTACCAAGCAGCAGTCAAGATTAGAGGGCATCCAAATGTCATACTGCGGTTAAAACGTTTAGAACCAGACATGCTGTTATTTCTATTATAGGTATAGGTATAAAAGTGTGTCCTTCTAATCCCTTTTCAAACAGGCAACAGAGGACAAACAGCAGTTTAAAGTGCAGCATTTCTGTCAGGCATTATAAACCACTGATTTCTTTCCACGTTATGTAGCCAAGATTATTGGAAGAACCATTGTAAAGCAGTATATCTGATCTGTCTAGGAAGGGTAATGACCCACTACAGACTTCAGCATTAATGTTGCCATATTTCTTGTTTCTGGAATCTAAAACAGGCTATTTATCCAGAAACAGGACTGGACAGTCAACTTCCCTTTAATTGATATATAGGAAAGTAATCTGATTACTCTATCCAGTTAATCATGGTGCACTACAGTCCTAGTCGTACTAATTCTGGCCCTTTAGATTTTTTGCAGAGTGAGGGCAATGAAGTGTTTAAGCTAACTCAATTACTTTGGCTCATTAGCTCCTGGTTATATGTCTTTCCACAGACAGCATACAAAAAATGTGCTAGAGCACACGTAGGTACAAAAATAATTTAGAAAAGAATCTGTACAGGATTTTCTTAATTGCAATGCACACTTTCAGCATGGCTAAAGGGAAAACAGTTAATGCTTCCATCAGTGTTTCATCTTTAAATAAAACTACAAACTACTATTTTTCAAGGCCCAGCTTTGTTGTATTAGTTTCTTCATAAAAGTTACTTCAGTTATTTTCACATTTAACAGACAACATTAATTCTTAAGGTAGCTCCAGTGTTACTTCCCTATTGCTTTTCTTGTATTCGTTTTTCCCGCAGTTGCATCCTAAAGCTGTGTTTACTGTATTTTGATAAACCTGCAAGTTATCCTTGTATATCATATGCTCTGTGTTAATTTTATGGATAATGTTTTGGAAGTTTGCCCAAACATGGAGGAACATTTCAAGGCAAGTTCCCAAAACAAAAAGGAGTGGAGTGAAATGATTGGGGAGGGGAAGGAGATTTACAGTTGCAGTACATGTTGGGGCCTTACCATTTTCATTTTTTCTTCTTCCTTTTGAATATATTAATACTTTTCAATGCCAGTAGCTATACCAACCACTGCTTACAAAGGCAAAGCTCCCCTCTCCAAAAAGACATTTTGAGAGGGTCAAACTGTGAGTCCTGAAATGGTCACCCCCAGTTTGCCATGTGGCAGTAGGGTGGCAAATTGATGTTCTTGATGTTGTTGCTTTCAGCCCATCTCTGGATTAACCATGTGTCACACATAAATATTTGTATGGCTCTCAATTGTTACTCATTTCTTCCAGATGCTGACAGGCAGGATTCAATTAACCTGTTTCTGGGAGTATTTCAACCAGAAGAAGGGAAGCCTCACCTCTGTGATCTTCCTACTGATTTTTACTTGCACCAGAAAGACACAATGACTCTTATCCAGGCAAGGAGAAGGTATTTCTTGGCACTCTTCTTGTTAGCTTCCCAAAAAAATTTACAGTGCTATAATCAGTACCATAAAATAATTCTAAAACCAAGTAGTTCAATATTTTAAGCTAAAACAGCAACATAAAATAGTTTCCAATCCAGACCAATAAAAATATGTTACAAGAATAGTAATAGTTTTTTTTAAAAAAAATTGACCTGTTGTTTTAACCAAAAGCAGATTGAAATTAAAAGGTCTTCAAAGCCTAATCTAAAACAATTGGAGAACAGGTCAGCTGTATCTCCTTTTGGTGTTCCATAGATATGGGACCATCACTGTCAATGATGGTATATGTGCAAGAAGGGTTTCTGTGGCCCATCTTAAGCCCCAGACCCATTCATACTGGTTCAGGTAGTTCTTCAAGTAACCTGAACCATTTAGGCTTTAAAGAAAAATACTAGCAGTTTCAATTGCACCCAAATGTGAGTGGCTCACCAGCGGAGCTGATAAATAATTTTTATATCATTATCTGAATGCTTAGTTCCCACAAGCATCTGGATGGCTGCGTTCTGTACCAGCTGAAGCTTCCAAAGGGTCTTCAAAGTCTTATGTAAAGCACATTAGTAGTCTTGTATGGATGTGCTTGTAAAAGATGCTCTTAGTCATCACCACCATCTGTGCTTCCACAGACTGCACAGAATCCATGACTTGATCTTTCAGGAGAAGTGTGACCGTGCACCAGAGGTCGGCAACCTCTGACCCATGGGCCGGATCCGGCCCACGAAGGCAGTTTATCCTGCCCATGAGCCGCCTGGTCACCGAGCTGCCCGCTTGGCAAGTCCCCCGTGTGCTGCGCTAAACTGGCGCAGCGCGGCGCGGGGACTCACCGAAATGGCATCTGCGCATGGCCAGATGCCAAAAATTGCTTCTGTGCAGGCGCGATTTTCGGCTTCCGGGCATGTGCAGAAGTGATTTCTGGCGCCCCGGATATGGGGAGCACGGTGCCAGAAATCGCTTCTACGTATGTCCGGCCCATGGACGATCGTCCATGGGAATGATCCAGCCCACAGCCGGAAAACGTTGCCGACGCTTGCCATATACCAAACCAGTTGGTATACGAGCCGGCTCAAGAACAGTTTCTTCTCTAGAGCAATTTCAGCGTTAAATGGAAAGTCTGGACTTTGAAGTCATCTTATTTTTACTTGTCATTTCGTATTGTATTGTTTAATTAATGTTTTGTAGTTATTTTAAATTTATGTAGAGTGCCTTATCTGAGTGGATTGAGCAGCCGGCAGGGGGGCAATGACAATAAAGATTATCTTATCTTATCTTATCTTATCTTATACATCTCTGCCCTCACCCATAGAACAAAAGAAGAAGGAAGAATTGGTGAAAATCGCCTTCACCCTCCTCTTCCGTTAGCAGAGTCTCCTGCTAGATCAAATACTCCTTTTCAATTGAAGGGCTCTTTCCAGTCATGGAAGGGTAGTATAGGAGACAATCTATTGTGCCCAACTTTAGGTTGTCAGATTTGTAAAGTTGACAATGTAGATAAAAATGAATGAGTAGTGTTCTTCTGTTCACCATCTCCACATCAATATAGGATATGGCTAGTAGGGTGCTGAATCAACTTAACCTCATATTTCATAGTAAGATTGTGCCAATTTGTGTTCTGGAAGGGTTTGCTGTCTTCAGTGTCGTTCCCTGCTTTCAATAAGCAGTTAAATCTTGTTCCACATGACCCCAAAGGTTAAGTTCTAATTTAGATTTGTAGTCTCATTTGATAACATGTGTTCCTTTTATCCTCAACATAAACTAAAAGTTACTATTACATCTTGTAACAAAATGAGCTCAGTTACAGGCTACTGGCCCATCTTCAGTTGTGTTTTCTACATTAAAAAAATTAAAATATTGGCACTATGTTTGTCATATAATTCTTAATTAAAAAAACAAATTTAAACATAAGGCAGAACCTCCATTTGCTAAAACCTTAGTCATACTGAGTCGACAAGGTTTTAAAGCACTGTATGACATTGCAAAGTTTCTGGCTATTATCTTTGATTTTTCATCTTTTTAAACTGCTATTAAATTTGTGGGTCTTGACTTTTTAGCTCCAACTGTATATGGGCTTTTGAGACCAATTTATATTGATTGTGCAGATCAATATAGCCATGCTGCCCTTGCAGACTCCAGAAAATTCTTCATAAAAGTGCAGTTACACAGCTGAGACTATAAACTCTTCTAGCCAAGAAGGGTTTTTTATCTTTTCACACTTAGGTTACCAGATCAAATTATTCCTCAGTCAAACAAACAGCAGGATGTTGAAGTCAATTTCGTTATGTGTAGAGCAATAGACACATGGACCACAATCCATATTCCCTTGTGTGTGACTAGCATTTCCATTGCTGGTTATAGCAGAAAGAGCTCCAAAAGCATACTTGGCTATCAATAAACTCTAATTCTGTGTCTTAAGAAGAGATTATGGTTGGAAATGTTTAAATTGGGCAACTATAATAATTTCTAACATAACATATTATAAGTTTGATTTTATGATATAGTTAATTATAATTAAAATGTAATTATAACCAGACAATTCTCATAGTTTAGGGATGTAAAAAGTGGAGTCCCCCAATATTCATAAATTATTTGGAGTTAATGGTCAGTAGTAAAGTGGTCAAGTTTTCTGATGGCACTAATAGTACAGGGTAGTAAAAGGGATTGCAAAGATCTCCAAAAGCAAGCTTGGTGAATGGGCAATAAAATAGCAGATCAATTTCCTGTAAAGTATAATATGATGCATATTGGGGCAAAAAATCCTACCTCTTACAGATATACAGATAGGGATCTGAGTTAATGTTACCTAACTAGGAATGAGATATTGGCATCAGAGTGAAGAGCTTGATTAAAATGCTTCCTAGTATATGTTGACAGCTGTGAAAAAGGAGAATTCAGTGCTGGTGAATCATTAGGAAAGGGATCAAAAGTGCTGGTATTTGCAAGTGCACCAGGGGTAATGTGCATAATTCTGGTTGCCCCAGCTCCAAAAGGATATCAAAACTGGCAAAAGGAAATAGATCTTCACACAGCATGTAGTTAAAGGGGTGTAACTGTCTACTCCAAGATACAGCTGGATTAGACACATTAATGGAGGATAAGCCAATTAATGGCTGTGAATGCTATGGGGCCACAGCTATTGCCCTTGTGTCCTTTTGTGGACTTCCCACAGACGTTTGGTTGGCCTCTGTGGGAAGCAGGATCCAGAACTAGATAGACTGTTGGTTTGATTTAGTACGGATGCTCCTGTTGTTTCTTTTGCTCTGTCAATGTGTATTCTAGCTTACATCATCTTATGGAGGGCTGACTGTCTAAAATTTAACAAAGCAAGTGTAAGCAGAGGTGTAATCAGGGAAAGAGCATGCTTCTTTCAGTTAAACATGCTTAGGCTTTACAGCAACGCACAGGGACTAGAGGGTTTCCTAAATACTGCCTGGGGAAATGCGCTTTGAAAAGGGATTTGTAGGAAGAAAGAAGAGGCACGATGCAGGTGTTATAAGAGGCCGTTCCATGTATAAGGGAGAAAGGGTTGCAACATTTGATGGAATGGGGGATCTTTTGGATATAACTCACTGGATTTTTAAAACTATTGTTTTTGTTCCATACTTAAAGCTACACTTTCTGGTGGACTCCAGGTGTCCTGGAATGCTTGCCAATGCCTTATGATGAAGGTCAGTTATACATACAAGAAAATGTGTTTTTCCTTTATTTTTAAATATGAACACAATTTGCTTACATAATAGTAACATTAATTGGACACAATTACTAGAATAAAAATAGGAAAGTGAAATAATGTACCTGTTAACTTAAGGATCAAGAGATCTTCTGAAAACTCACATGGAGGTATTTACTACACATGGTCATTTTTCTATAAGAAATTAGTAGTTTTTAATACACTGGGTTGTATTCAAACTATACATGGGTGGCATTCTGCCCATAGTACACTCCACTAGAGGAATGGGGGAGAAGATGATTTTCCCTGACACCTCTTGCTGTCCCCCACTCATCTTGAAAATGCTGCTCCAGAGGGTCTGGGAGGGTGTTCTGAGGGCTCCAGGGTGAAAGAGTCCCTTCAGCAATGGATAGTATTTAAGAGATTCACTTTACTTGTGTTTCTTTTTTAGCAATGTCTGTTGCTGAAAACAGAAGGAAGCTAATAGTGAAGAAATTTCATAACTATGATGAAGAGATTGACATTCATAATGAATTTTTTCGACCCTATGAACTCAGCAGTTTTGATGACACTTTTTGCCTGGCAATGACAAATTCAATCAGGTATGTATGTTTTAATTTTCAAGATAATAGAATTTTGATTCAGCCTTTCCATTTTACAAATGAAACTGAATTGAATTCTTTTAGATAAACTTTCCTTAAAATGGCATTCAGTACAGAAGAATTCGTATCTCTCATATGATGGATGAATCTGCAATAAAGATGTGATTCTGAAGCTTTTGACATGTGTATCTGCCTTAGACAGAGGAGCAGCACTAAAATTACTAGTGTCACTGCTGTGTTGACCTAGTTCTGCCTGCTGAAAGTGTGGGCAGGCAGAAGTACTACTGGCAGACTTCCCTGAAATGAGGTTTTCCAGAGAAGGGGCTGAGCAATCCCACAGCTATCAATTTATGGCTTTGGGCCTAATCACTATCCTGGCTGGTAAAGCATTACCAGTATTAGCAACAGGTCTGCAGAAGCAGACCATTCTGTCGTCGTCGTCCCCCCACCTACCTAAGGTTTGGATTGCTCTGTTAACTTGTTATATTTGATTCTTTATTCTTTATACCCTTCAGAGATTTTATGCCCAAGAATGTTGGCATTGATCCCAGCCCATTTACTGTACGTAAACCTGATGAAACTGGAAAATCCGTTTTGGGGTAAGAAGAAAATCAAGAATTTAATGCAAAAATATTATTTATTTATTTATTTACTTACTTAGTACCTAATACAGTGGTACCTCGGTTTAAGTACACAATTGGTTCTGGAAGTCTGTACTTAACCTGAAGCGTACTTAACCTGAAGCGAACTTTCCCATTGAAAGTAATGGAAAGTGAATTAATCCGTTCCAGACGGTCCGCGGAGTACTTAAACTGAAAGTACTCAAACCGAAGCATACTTAAACCGAGGTATGACTATAGTTTAACCTTCTTGAGTCAAACTAGTAAATGTTTTTTGCATGTGTATAATTTTGACACTATGTTAGTTTTACAAAGCATTGTTTGGAGTGAGGGAGGAAAGACCCCCCTAAATCTCATTTGCCTTATTTACATGTAGTTGGCCATCTATCTACAAACAGCTGAGGTTGTTCACTGTACAAAAGGTAAATTGCAATGAGTTGCTGCTCTCCTCCCCTCCTCCCTTTCTCTGACTGCCAAGAAAAGGCAGTTCCGACACCCTTCTTGTTTCCTTAGTAATTTTAATTGCTCTAATTTTAATTTGCTCTTAATTTTAATTAAAGTTTTGATGTAATTTTAGTTAGATTCTAGGGAATGGTTTATTGCATACAAATGGACCTAAAGGTCAATTTCCACCAGTAAGGCACCACTACTGCCCTGCCATCTGGCCACAGGGGCAGTGCCACTTGCCAGGGCTAGGATCAAGCTGGGGCTGGGCAGTGGTGAGGGCAAGAGAGTACTAGGTTGGCATCAGTGGACACAGAGGCATATGCACCTGCGTCCAATGCCACCTCCGACTTGGTCTCAACGAGCAGCAGCCCTGATAGAGCTAGAAGGACATCTTCATGTGCCACAGCTGTTTTCCACAGATAAAAAAGCAGAAGCTGCCAATGTGAACTATTTCTGCCAGATCAGCAGTTATAGCAGTAGTGTATTTGAAGTTTCGTGTTACCAGTGCAGTTCAAGTCACAGATTTTAATGCTATGGTGAGGACATCTTTGCACTTGTATTGATTTATGAAATAATTTCCCTTTGTATCTGACCATTTGCATGCTTAAACCTATAGGACAGCTTGTTCTTCTGACTGGATACTGAGGTCTTTGGTCCTTCTGCTCTGTTCTCTTTGACTTTTTTAACTACTTTTTTTTTTTTAAAAAAAGAGCATTCTTCTCATCAGGCTGTAAAAATCCATTTGTTCAGAACACAAAAGCTTTATATTTCTAAGAAGGAAATTACTTAAATGTATGCAAGAGATCAATAAGGCTATCTGTGCTGGGAATCCTAAAGTGAACATTTGTACCTGAACAATATAATAGATCAGTCACATTCTTTCCCTTGAAATAGCTCAAAGACTCCAAATTGTTGCTTTTGATCCATATTTTCAAAAAACTGAAAGTGTCAAAATGTTCTGAACCTGGTTTGGAGCCATTAAGCTACTTCACTATTTGGCAATTTATAGTTTTCTATGACTGGACTAGAGGTATTAAAAATGACTCAGTGCTCCTAGCAAAGCTTTTTGAAAGCCGTCTTCTTACTGGGTTTGCTTGCAGAGTTCTCCCTAATAAATGTTAGGGAGAACATTAAAGCTGTTTTAATTAGGTGCTTATATTCTAATGTTTTTGCACCTTAGTTTAAGATGCAGTAGTCAGTGTTCTAGACCCAAGCATTCAGGGACAGAATAAACTGTGGTTATAGTTGAGAACAGTGGATGGTATCTAGTGGTAGTCATACTCAGAGTTAGATCCATTGGAATCCATTCACTTAAATACTTACATTAAGGTTACCAGATTTTTTTCAATGCATCCGGGGACACTTTAAATAAATAAATAAATAAATAAATAAATAAATAAATAAATAAATAAATAAATTGTGTGTGTGCGTGCGCACCTAAAGTTATTTAAAAAAATTAAGAAGTACTGTAATATATTCTCTTCTGTGGTCTCCTCTGTTGCGCAGCCTTTCTTTGGGTCCCGACCTGCTTTCTTGGAGTGCTAGCCGTGATTCCCCTCCCTCCCCCTCCCTCCTTGCACTGCGATCCCCTCCAAGCTTACGCAGGAGTAGGTGTTAGCAGAAACCCCTTCCTGCTGCTGCCCTGCCCGCCTGTGGGCATCTCCTGTGCAGGCATCAGCAGAGTTTGAGAATACGACTGTGGGATGATCACAGAATCACAGATTTGGAAAGGACCTCTGGGGGGCATCTAGGCTAACCCCCAGCAATGGAGGTATCTCAACAAGAGCAGCCACAACTTAAAAGAACATAAGGCTCCCCTGCTCCATTTACACCTATTGTGACACAGAAGGTATCCCCCCCCACGCCCCATCCCACCAATCTCTCCCTTTTTATCAAAGGGGAGGGGAGGGAGGCAAGCAAGCAGAGGTAGCCTCTTTTAATTTTTTTAAAGGTTCATTTAAAAAAATTTAAGGTTCATTTTTTAATAAGAAGGAAACAGGAAAGCTGTTTAGGGGAACCCAACATAAACACCCCCAAAATAAACATAAAACATTCCTCCCCTTTTATTTTTTGCTAGTGGGGGTGGGTTCAATGGAAGAAATTGGGAAGAGTTTCTGGGTAAAGAGGAAAAAATGGGGAGACAGACAATTAACACAGAGAGAAGGGAGGGAGGGAAGGCAGTCCAATGTAGCTCCCAAATATGCAGAATGGAGCAAAAGAAGCAAGACAATTTCTCCCCCCACCACCCTTTACTTTGAAGCAGCAGCCTCTGCCTGGGAGAGTGAAGGGAAGGCTCAAGGCAGCATCCTGCTTTCTGCCGGCTTGGAAGCTCAGCTCACAAGCAGGCAGAATGCAGCAAAGGGGGCTTTAAATGCATGAAAAAGTGCTCCTTCTTCCTCATGAGCAAGCAGGGGAGACAGGGTAGCTTGCAGTGATGTCACGCAGGGAGGCTTCTTCCCTGCACCTCAGCTCTGCCAGTCCAAAGAGCAGCCTTGCCTCTCTGGCTCAAGCAAGCAAGCAGGAGGAGCAAGGGTGTTTGCAGAGCTGACTGAGAGGAAGGGGTTTTTTTGCGCGTCAGCTGATAGGCGGGTAAGTTGCAGCAAAGCCCAGCTGCACGCTGCACCTCCGGCTCCTGAGGAGACCCTCTCTGGAGCTGTAGTGGATGATTGCTTTGGGCTCTGGGAAGGGCCTGGAACTCCCCAGGCATATGATTAATCCAAGGACATTACATTAAATCCGGGGACATTCTGGGGATGGATTTTTTCTGGGGAAAGATTGGTAAATCCGGGGACATCTGGTAACTATAATTTACAGCAATCAATTTCAAATTAGTAATTTGTATCCAGTGGAGTTGTTCTGTCGGTGCCACTGCCTCTTCTCTTCCTGGTCTGCTCACCCAGCCTTCCATCTTTTCCAGGGTTTCCCCCCAACTCTCTTGATCAGATTTGGGACTGCATGGAAAGATAAGAGGGAAAGAAAGTCCCATTGTTGAGGTGGAAATCCTTGTGCTAATGGGACAACTTCATTGGATACAACCCATTGGACTGAAATAGGGTAGATCCTTTAAAACCAATGGGACCTATTTCCTTCATTCCATTGATTTCATTGGGCATACTCTGAGTATGACTGTTGGATACTACTCAGTGAGTATAACAGATAATTAGAGAACCCAAAGGCCTGCGACATAAATGGAAAGTAGCATATATAGCAGAGGAGTCCATAGAGCATTTTTCAAAGCAGCATTGCGATAAGACTGAGAGTTGGTAGAGACACAATGCTCCTAGTCTCTCTATCTGTGCTTATGACAAAGGTGGGCTGCAGGGCTGCATGTTTTGAAAGGTCACCCCCTTCCCTTCAGACCCCCTCCTCTCTTTTAAAAAAATATTCTAATGGCCTTAACCAAGACCTGAATATATTGTTTTCTGTTAGGGTCAGTGATGATGGCAACATTTGCACTCATAATGCTTAACTGTTGCTAAGGATGGGGAGGCAGAAATTGCTGAAGGGAGGAGGGAACACTTGATCTTGCATCCCATTCCCGATCTCTTAAAGAAACCATTTGGACTTTCATACATGAAAAAAGAAGAGGCTTTCTCTCTCCTTTCCCTTTCCCTTCTGTCTCTTGAAGGGAATGGTGATAAAATTGAACTGCCTCTTTCTTGAGATATCATTGTGTAATAAATTCCGATTTTGTTTAGGAACAAGAGCAATAGAGAAGAAACGGTGCTTCAGCGCAAAACGGCTGCTAGTGCTCCACCGCCACCCAGTGAGGAGGCCGTGTCTAGCAGTTCTGAGGATGATTCTGGAACTGATAAAGAAGATGAGGGGGCTGCATCTCAGCGTTCAACGCCAGTGAAAATTACAGATACGGGAGATAATACCAAAACAACAGAAGTAAGGAAGTGTGCTAACCCGCAAAGGGACACTATTAGCACATCTCTTTCTTTACAGTACAGTATATTTGTTCTGGTGTTGTGTTTGATTTGTGTTTAAGGCTTACTAAAATGAACATCTCTCTTTACATGTTAGGGGCTTTCCTCACTCAGCAGTAAGAGAAGGTACTATATACTTTTAAAAAGAAGACACATAAAAAAACACCTGTAAAACAATATGTGGAAGCTTGGAGGCAGATGTAGTTCTTAAAGCAATTTAAAACTTCTCTCTTCAATTCTTTTTTTAAGGGAGCAAGGTAATATATTAGTTTTAAAGCTGAGTTATAGTGTTGATTTGTATTAGTTGTTTAAATTAAACAAGGTAATTCAGCTAGGAGTGAAAAATGTGTTAATAGAGGTTTGGCTTAATATAGAAATATAGCTTAATAGAGCTCTTTCAAATACGAACACTAATCTTGCCAGATGACACTCCTGTGCAGACTTCAGTACCATTATAATACTTCAGTATCTGGGGATGTTAATGAAGATCTGTAAAAACAATAACACAAAACAGATTAGCAATTTTATAGCAGCAGAATCTGGATTTTAAATATTGCACAAGGGAATGAACACAGCATGTAACTGATAGGAAGAAGGCAGATGATGATGCCACTTGCTTTGCTGTGACATTTGTGGGGAAGACCATGGCTCCAGCCAGTTTTCCTGCATGATCATTGCTTGAATTTAATTTTCTTGTTTTTAGATAAATATACTGTAGTTTGGAGCATTTTCATGAATTTGGAGGGTCATAGGCTGGCCGAAACCATTTGTTTCCCCAAGCAGGTACACGGCACTATATCTTGTAATCCTGCTCATGATGCTAGGTTTCGCTCTCTCATATTGTGAGCTAAGCATAATTAGATCTGTCCCCCAGAATCCTTTACAGTGGAGGTGGCTAAGCCACAACCTATGGGGCATAAACAACCCTCTAAACCAGGCATCCCCAAACTTCAGCCCTCCAGATCTTTTGGACTACAATTCCCATCATCCCTGACATCTGTTCCTCTTAGTTAGGGATCATGGGAATTGTAGTTCAAAACATCTGGAGGGCCGCAGTTTGGAGATGCCTGCTCTAAACCATAGCTGCCAAGTTTTCCCTTTTCTCGCGAGGAAGCCTATTCAGCATAATGGAAAATCCCTGAAAAAAAGGGATAACTTGGCAGCTATGCTCTAAACAGTTTTTGTGGCCTCCCAAGCCTTCCTTCAAATTTGTCATATAAATGAAATAAAGAAAAATAGTTTAATTTATTGAACGGATATGTGGGTAATGCCAGGAGCCAAGATGCCAGAAGGCTTTTGTGGTCACGCAATGCCCTTTCAGGGTGTGGGCAGGATTAATTAGGAAGAAGCAATCCTTCAGGACCCAAGGCATTTTGGGTTTAATGGGTAATCATAGTAGAGGAATTTAACAGTCTGAATCCTTTCTAACCCACTGAATGGAACATTATACTCCATTTGGAGATTTAGCGCAAGGAAGTCTGATTGAATTTAATTTGCTGGATCTTAATTTGACCTAATGCTACAGTCATACGCACATTGACGGAGAATACGTTCAGTGAGTTGAGTGGGTTTTATAAAGACTTTGCCAAGAGCAAAATGCTGCTTGCACAATAGGCTTTTCCTCCTTTTTCTTCTCTGATGTATCACCCTAAGAAAAACTTTCCTGAAGGTCAGGGAAGAAAGAAAGACATGGGATGTGGTGGTGGGAATGTGATAGGAGGAGGGGGCAGGAGAACCCGTTCGCTCTTCTATTCATGTGAAATTTGTCTACAATCTCTTGTGACTAGAGTAAACTTGGTTAATGAGATCATCCTTGCAGTCTATGAAAGTAAATGGCTTCGCTCATCATAGCCTTGAATAAAGTTTAATTACTGTGTCTAATGATAGTGAAACAAAATTACTATTATTACTTTTCTAAGAATGACTTACTTATGGATATTATTTTCCAAGTCTTTTGGTATGCCTGTAAGAAGGTGCTTATTATCTAAAGTCAATCAGTTGCCAGGTATGCTTTTCCTTCATTGCCATGTGTTGTTTCTGTGATAATAAGCAATATTTGACACAGAGGCCTAAGCAACCAGTCAGAGAACTAATGTCCAGTGGCTTGTGTTCATTTTGGGGATGTACTTGGGGGGGGGGGGCAGCAGGCCTCATTGCTCCTCTACAAACCTTATTAGAGGCTCTTTCAGGAGAGGCTTAGTTTGTGGTGTTGATGTGACTGCTCAGAAAAATGAGTCCTAACATGACTGGACAAGCGCTAGTAGTTCAAGTCTTTGAATTGTGGCTCTAGAGTTCAAGGCTCTCAAACATTACCTTTTATATTCCTGGTTTCTCTGTTGTGTTGGCTTGGCAGTGATATAATTCATCTCTTTGCAATCAGCCTGTCAAATGAAGGAAAACAGTTGTCTAATGTTGATATTTCCATGTGATAGCAATGCACTTTGGCAATCAGCCTTGAACAGAATATTGCCACTTCCACATAGCTGAATATGCTGAAAAACTGGTTTAAATTGCATTATTTTAATCAGTAGGTTCTTAAAAGTTGCAGGAATTGAAGCTGTATCAAGGTCGTACTTTGTAATGCTGGCTTCATTAAAGTAGAAATCAATTAAATTAACTTCTTGCTGTTCACAAAAATTAAGAAATAACACTGTAGTCTAAATTATCTTTGTTCTCAATGTACAAAACATTGTTTGTGTTAACCAGACCCCTGATGAAGAGTTCTTAGTAAAATATAAATTAAATAAATAAAGGATTGTCCTTTATACCCACATCTTGCATGATGTGCTCCAGATACTCAAAAGAAGCTCTTTTCAGGTGTTTACAAATTCCCAGTTGTAATCATATAAGAGAGGAGAGTGGGGTCACACATGTTTACCCCAGCCCATTCATTGTGTCCCACATTGTCCCTTCCCCAAGATTATCCATGGGATGAGGACATGTCTGCCGTGGGACAACCTGTGGCACATACATTTGCCATCCACATAACTTGAAATCCTGACTGCTCAGGGACTCACTAGTCATCTTACTAGATGTTTAATATACATCTTATTTTGAGAAGTACCAAATTAAGTACCTTTAGATATTTTAGTGTTTTTTATAAGGAGGGTTGGATGTAAAGAGTGCTGTACAAATGAGACACGCTTCGTCTGCATGCATGGGACCCAAAAGTATATCCAGCCCTCTGGAGCCAGTTTTGGGGTGGTGGCAACACTACTCCCTGCTATTTTCAGGTAATTTAGTGGGATGTATGGGAGGAAATTTTATAGTAAAAAAAGCTATTTGATTGGATCCAAATAGGTTTTTGATTATAGAATTTCATGGCATCCTGAGAGTTAGACCATCCATTGTCTGTATTTTTCATCTGTTGTTTTGGTTGATGTCTTGGCATGATTTTTAACCTTTTCTCTACCCACTTAAGCACCTGGTTTTCTGACAGCATGGCATTAAATTGCCTTGATCAGTTACTTAGCTAGCTCACTGTCCTTCCTTCACACATGTCAACAACAGGGATGGGGTGGGGGTGGAATGAGTCACAGGGAATTTATGGGAAAATAAAGGAGGCACTGTGAGATAACAAAAATTGTTCCTGTAATTTAAAAGAAAAAAATGGATGGCAAGGTTAAATTAAAGTATGAAGTAACTTTGACACATCTGCTATTGAGGTCTAATGTAGCATTGCAGCTAATTTATACTTGTTTAATTTCATAAATGTGCAATTCATTTTGCAGTGTAATAAAATTATCAGGAACCTGAAAAGAAATGACAATATGCTTTTGTATAATGTGCCCCCCAAAACATCTAAATATACATGGCGATGATAGTATTGTGAAGGCTTTATTTAATGTTTTGCTTCCTAAAAGGAACGTGGAAAATTTAACATGAGTCCAGACTATGCAGTATATCTATACACATTTGAAGTTCAGAGTCCTCAAAATTTTCATGCAACTGCCATTCTGTGTGATAGCACAGTATTTTTTGTGCATTGCACAGTTTTGCAAGTGGGACCTAAAACAAAATGTTGCAGGATGGAGAACCACTCTTTAGAGATTCAGGTAACCTGAGTTTGAGTAGTGTGAGCAAAAAGGGAGCTCCAAAAAAATCTCTCCAAACAGACCAATTATGCATATTACCAATGGCTATTAGCCATGATGGCTGTGTACTATCTCCAGTATCTGACAAAGTACCGTATACCTCTGAATGCCAGTTACTGGGAATCACAAGTGGGGAGAGTTCTATTGCATTCATGTCCTCTTGTGGGTTTCAGTAGACATCGGGTTGAACACCATGAGAACAGGATGCTGTAGCTCTCAGCTCTATCATGAAGTAGCAGTTGTTTACTTCGGAAAAACTGAAAAAATGTTGCTCTTGAGTATTGTCTTTTTATTCATTATTTATTTATTTATTTTTATCATTTTATTTGTCTGGAAGCCACCTTGCATTTGTAAGAGGTAGGTATAAATGTTTAAATAAATTTTAAACCCAATATTTATTCTCACTAATATTTCTCTTGTTTTGCTGCAGAATGTAGTACAGCCTATAAAAGATATGTATGGGATTAACCTCTCAGAATCTCCTTCTGAAGATGATCTTGGCATATACACAAGGTAACGTGTTTCTGATGATCTCACTGATGCTAGCAGGGAACAAATTTTTAAAAAGTGAATAGTAAAAGTGTATGTTCCAGGAAAAAATTAAGCACATTTTAAATTCCACTTGTTTCATTGGGAATGTTCACGATGTATTGAAAGGCAAAAGACCTTTAAAGGTCCTTATCTTTTGCCTGAATTGTGCTCCTGGAGTCCTGGTCTACCTCCAGGTGGCATACAAGATTTCCCTCTGCTCCCAAGTTTATCTTCAAACAATACTGTGAGTTAGTTTAGGCTGAGAGATTGTGACTAGCCCATGGTCAGCTTCATGGAGAATTGAACCCAGATCTGCCCTATTAGCTTAGTTGTACAGCATCTGCTTTGCATTCCAGGTTCAACATCTGGTATCTCTAGGTAGGACAGTGGGTGATCCTGACTGAAACCCCTGCCAGTCAATGTAGACAATATTGAGCTACACGAACCAATGGTCTGCCTTGGTATAAAGCAGCTTCCTATGATTCTGTCCAACACTGGCTCTAGGGAATCTGGGATAGCACACTCGGTAGAGCATGAGGCTCTTAATCTCAAGGTCATGGGTTCGAGCCTCACATAGAATCATAAAATTGTAGACTTGGAAGGGACCCCACAGGACATCTAATCCAACCCCCTGCAATGCAGGAATCTCAGCTAAAGCATCCATGACAGATGGCTATCCAACTTCTGCTTAAATAGTTCCAAGGAGGGAGGGAGATGGTTCCACTGTTGAACAGCAAAAGATTCCTGCATTGCATAGGGGTGGACAAGACTAGACTGAAACTAAAGCCTGGGAGGTGATGCAGGGATCCACTACCAACTTTTGTTCATCCTCTTCTGTCTTTCCTTATCTTACTACTACAGTGCAGGCCTCAGTGGCTTCTTTGGAGTCTATAATAATCCATGGAAAGGCGGGGGATGGTGCCTCTACCAGCTCTTGTGCCCTTTTGCTAACTCTGCAATTGTATTTTTATGTAAAAATATAGTCTCTCTATATCTAAGAAGCATTGTATTACACAAGATCAGTGAAAATAGCAATTTGTTAAAAAATATCCAGCCTGTGTCAGGGTTTGCTACTTACGTGCTGTGCTGTTGCAACAAGTCTTGCACTGACTGCACAAACACCTGCTGAGTGAAGTTAAAGGAATCACATAGGTCTGCGCCATGTGCAAAGTGCCAGCTGAACCGAGCTTCTCAGTAACACACTATAACTAAAATTGATTAGGCTTTTAGTGAGATTCATAACAAAAAGAAGCCTTGAAGGGTCTCCAAAGTACCTAGATCAAAGTGGATATTTTTTTTAAAAAAAAGTTCAGAGCTGCTGCATTACTCACCCACAATATTAGTGTCAGGAAAAAAGGGTGGTGTATGTTCCAGCTGCCCTTTATGGAACTTGATGTCCCTTACTTCAAACTGTATGACTCCAATATAGCTGCAAAAGACATGTTATTTTCCTTGTTTCAGAAAGTTCTTTTTCCATTGTGATTTTTCTGCCTCTATTCATAGGTTTGTTCAATTGGGGCACAGTCAACACAAGCACGACAAGAGTCACCAACTTCTTTGTTGTAAGCACTTAGATGGGGTTATAAACTTGTAAGTACTTGCTGCTCATGCTCTTTCAATGCCCCCTTTTTCAAACCCCCTTTCCCCCCCCTCTCTCTCTCTCACTCACACACACACACACACACACACAGTTCACAGTGGTGTTTGTATATTTTAGCTAGGCTTTGTATTTTCAGAGACTGCTTTATATGCATTATATAAGAAAAGTGGTAAAATCAAAGTGGTATGTAAGAAAAATAGGACATTGGCTTAGGGCAGGCATAGGCAAACTCTGCCCTCCAGATGTTTTGGGACTACAACTCCCATCATCCCTGACCACTGGTCCTCTTAGCTAGGGATGATGGGAGTTGTAGTCCCAAAACATCTGGAGGGCCGAGTTTGCCTATGCCTGGCTTAGGGGGAAAACAATAACCATAATTTACAGTTCTTCACTGGCATATGCAGTACACAGAGGCTTCTTTGCAGACACTTTGGTTCTTACGTTACGGTTATTTACTTATATTGTTCCATCAGTGGGAATGGTGCTTTACAGCATACAGGGGGATAGTTCCCTGCCCCAAAGAGCTTACAATCTAAAGTTAGTACAAGGGAAACAACAGAGGAAGGCAGTGTGCTGGGGATTTTCATATTTGAGCTTAGTTACAGACTCAGTTACAGTAGGGCATGGGAACTAGGGCTAAAAGTGCCATGGAAAAGGTGGGTTTTGAGGGTGGGTTAGAAGGGTGTAAGAGATGGGATTATCCAGATGATCTGGGAGGCATTTATTAGCATACAGAACAGCAAAGGATAAAGGGAAGCGTCTTTACAAAAACAGGAAAGGTCACAGACAAGGATTTATTGAGATAAAAGCAGAGAGATCAAAAAAGGACAAGGCCATCGGGGATTTGAAAGCAAGAACAAGGTGCTCTAGGTGGATGTGGGAGTGGATAGAAACCCACTGTAGAGATTTAAGTGACAAGACAGGTAAATGTTTTTCACAGCAGAGTGCTAGATAGCTGTGAGATAACAGAAGACCAGAGAGACGGTTATGCTAAAGCAGGCATCCCCAAACTTCGGCCCTCCAGATGTTTTGGACTTCAATTCCCATCTTCCCTGACCACTGGTCCTGTTAGCTAGGGATCATGGGAGTTGTAGGCCAAAACATCTGGAGGGCCACAGTTTGGGGATGCCTGTGCTAAAGGAACAGAGAGGAAGGGCTGTATTTTCGCAATCATATTGTAAAAGAAGTGACACAACTTAAAAATGGCCTGAGCATTGGCAACACATGAGAGAAAGGAGTAAAATATAAAGGCATGGGCTAATAACCAGGGTGGGTAATAAACTTCTACATTCATAAGGAAAGTTGAAGAGGAGAGGGAAGTATGGGAGGAAAGATGAGAAATATCAGAGATGCAGTTTGAAAAGCTGGACTGGAGTGAGGCAAACAGTTCAGAGATAAAAGAGAGTGGGGTATCGTCTACATACAGATGGTACTAAATGCCTTTGGATTTGATAATCTCACCTAGGGACATTAAATGTATAGAAAGCAAATCAGAGGGCTAAGAACAGATTCTTGAGGTACCTTGGCATGCGCCCCATCTGCACTATAGATTTAAGCCAGTGTCATACCAATTTAAACATTCATGGCTTTCCCAAAAAAAATCCTGGGAACTGTAGTTTGTTAACGGTGCTGAAGAAGAGGAAGAAGAAGAGTTTGGATTTGATATCCCGCTTTATCACTATCCGAAGGAGTCTCAAAGTGGCTAACATTCTCCTTTCCCTTCTTCCCCCACAACAAACACTCTGTGAGGTGAGTGAGGCTGAGAGACTTCAGAGAAGTGTGACTAGCCCAGGGTCACCCAGCAGCTACATGTGGAGGAGCGGAGACGCGAACCCGGTTCCCCAGATTACGAGTCTACCGCTCTTAACCACTACACCACACAGCTGAGAGTTATTAGTAGACCCCTATTCCCTTCACAGAGCTGCAGTTCCCAGAATTCCTTGGAAAGAGGAATTGACTGTTAAACCACTCCAATAACTGAGTTTCCTCCTATGGAAACATTGAAATAATGATTTGGTAGAAGTGTCAGCTGAGGACAGAATCATGGAGTTCCAGAGCATGAAGGCAGTTATGCAGGAGTGGGAGCACCTTTGTCAAAGGTGGTGGGAGGGCCAAGGAGAATGACATCTTTTACATTAATGTAAAAAATTCCAGTGCAAATTTGTTGTTGTGCAGGCTGATCAATATTCATTGGATCCAGAATGTTTAATAGATAATGGTTTTTAAATATGTACAGAATCTCCATCAACCATAGCTAAAGTATCTCCATTAGAGATACAGTTTGCCACCTTATTTATTTTAGAAAACTGTCACAACAATGCTTCCCCTTTCTTCACCATCCGTTCAAGGGAGAGAAAATCTATCTATGGAAGTTAGAAGTTATAAAGCTTTGTGATTCTTAGAAAGAAAAGACTTCTCAGATTGAAACCTAGTGACAGACAGGTGAGTGGGCAGACGAGTGTTGCTGTTGGCGAGGCATGTGATTGTCAGTGGCGGTCAGGCGGGTGAGCAAGTGTCAGCAATCCCTCCCCCCAAAGAAGCTCAACAACACTAGGCAAATCTCCCCCCCCCAAAAGCCTAACAACTCTGGGCAATTTCACCCCATTCTCTTAATTTGGAGTCCCCCAAAATAGGGATTGTGTTATACACGGAGAAATACGGTACAGATGATGACAGATTAATAATAAAACAGAACATGGGCTGTATTTTTTATTGGCAAAAGGTGACTCTTCATTCTGCTTAGATGCAGCACATTGTTGCTAAGATACCAACTATTTAAACACTCAACAATGTTTTGCAATAAAACAGTCTACCTGCAGTTTAAAATATATTGTATTTTATAAGTGCTCATTACTAGAAATACTAGTAGAAATTATCGCATTTCAGGATTTTTCACTCCCTTGTATCATCAACTTAACTTACCTACTAATGCAAAATGGCATGGAATCCTTTGAGCCTACAATGGTGATGTATATAGAATTCATGCCTAACCTCCTCTTTTATGGTTTCTCTGTAGTTTAATGCTAGTTTTATTTAATTTACTTTTCACAGAACACACATCTCTGCTTTCTCCCAAGACAACATTTATGAAGTCCAGCCTCCTAAAGTAGAAAGAAAATCTATTGAGATATTTCATGCTCACATCCAGGCTGGCAAAGGCATCATGCAGCCATTGGGAAAAGAAGACATCCTCCTGTATCGGGAATACATTAGAAACAGATACATGTGAAGAACAACTGTTTTTGAGTCCTCTGACAGCCTGAATCACTGAGTCACAGTGGAAAAGTAGATATCTCTATTATGTGCTTCCCTCCACCATACGTCAGATGGTTCATAGCCTATCATGACTTTTTTGTTGTTGGTAATTAAGTTAGAAAACAGATACAAATATCCTCTCTTTAGAAACTGTGTTTGTCTAAGTCAAGGTGAGTGAACATGGTGTCCTCAATATACTTTTGGACTCCAGCTCCCATCATCTCCAGACAGAATGGCCAATGGTCTGGGATTACAAGAGTTGTAGTTCCAAAACACCTGAACGACATCATGTTGTCTACCCCTGGTCTAAGCAGTATTTATTATGTGACTGCAAATAGGATGTGTTTGTAGTCAGACTGCTCTAAAAGAAAAATAAGATATAAGACACATCCATCCAAGATGTTTGCAGGATGTTATCTGACGGTAGTATTATATCTGTCTACTTTATCGATAGCAGGAAGTGAAAACGTGCCAACAAGTTAAGTAATCACACTGGGAATTGAAATGGCACTTGGCTCTTGTTCCACCCTTCTCTCTTGAGATGTTGGCAGAGTCCCAGCAGCATCTCTGGAAACTTTATTGTGTGCTGCAAAGTAATTTCTAAAACTTCCCAGATCAGAGCTGAGTGTCATTAAAATTTTATTTGATAAAGTAGTGATGTGTTTGGCAATTAGGTAATAGAGATGAGAACTCGCCGTGGCTTGAGGCATGGAGCATTGCACTGATGTGCCTAGCTGCATATGGAAGGATTATTATTCTGGAACACTAGTATGCTCTCATAAGCTTCTGTAAATTTATATGAAAACTGGATTTCTATTGGATTCAGAAAAAAAATGGCTTCCTATTGTTTGATTAGTGAGAAACTCATGCCCCATTCCTAATAAGTATCCTTTTCTTTGGCACATAATAAACATTGAAGTTGTGTTGTCTCTTTGTTTATAGGTGTCTTGCTTTGATATTGAGCAGTCACATTCCACTCTAAAGTCCAGTCAGTTTGATTCCTGCAAACAGCTATTTACACCTGAGAATGCCCTTTCTGTCAGATCTTTTTTTGCTACCTAGATCCTTCATTGCGACAAGAATGAGCTTCTCTTTAAAAGGTAATTCTAGAAGAAAAGATGAGCTGTGGAGCCAAGTATTTCATGCAGAGGCACTTAGACAGCCCCCTCAAGAAGGGAAGTTGGGGGAGTCACTTGCACATGTAGGTGAATTAAGAAGGCCCCCCCTTATTTTCCTTCAAACATTATTTTATCATGCAGCCAGCAGGCCTAGGCTTTTGGCTGGTAGCCAGCTGCCTCATGTCAGGTAATGGCCAAGTCATTTGCCAAATGCCCATTGACAAATAATCAGCAAGTCTGGCTAACAGTCACATGCTTGGTGGGAAGCAGCTGGCACACACTGACTTGCCAGTGTGTGTGATTATCTACTTTACATGCATTCTATATTCCACTATCACCCTGAGTAATTCCATTTAAAATATTACTTCTGCAAGCTGTGTATCTTTTCTGTAAGTATAAAGCAGCGTTTTACATTAAAAATGCCAGCATTAGATCAAACATTTGCTCTGTAAAGAGCAAGAAACAATAATTATTTTTAAGGAGCACACATCATCTGATGAATTCCTATCTAAGGTCGCAATTCCACTTTGCCATTGCATCTAGTTTTAGTAGACTTAAGACAGATTCCATTTGTATAGGAGTGATTATTAATGAATGGGAAAAGATCTATATGCAATTAATCTTTTTCTACACTTCATATTTGCTGTAACATAATATGCTAATGTTGCTCTTTCTATATTGGTATGCCGTTAAAAGTTTATTTATAAAAATCATGTATGTATTTCACTTCTACAGGTAGCTAGCTACCTTGGTTTTTTCCCCTTAAAATTAAATATTTGTACCTATGGATAATTTGGTTGATTTGCCAGACCAAGAAAAATAAACAGGAACAGGTTGCAAATTGCTTGTAAAAAGACAACTGAAGTGTGTGTTCTTTCATTGGAAAGATAAGTGGTTTTTCATACTTATTTTTGCACCAGAAAATTTTTCCACAGTGCAGTGATGCTATGTTTCTAAAGTATCATTTTGCTTAGGTTAAGGTTTTAGAGATACTTGAAATCAGTAACTTTCACAAGATAGTCCCATCTCTTCAGGGCTTCTCTCTCCTTTTTGGTAAAACAGAGAGTATTTCCCACCCCCATTCTGTATGCCAGCATTTCCCTCTCATAAAAAATAATGTGAAACCCATTGGCATGGGCCACATCGTCATAATGGCTCCAGGGAAAGAATCCCTGATATCTACTCATTTTTTTTTTTTTTGTAATTATAAAGTAAGCCTCTTTTCCTTACACCATGGCCTTTTCCAAAGCTGCTAACCATAGGTTCCTGGTTCTGATGTGATGTGAAACTATACTTAATGGCAGACTTCCTAATTTGCTCTCCCATCTTGGGGGTTGAGAACCTGTGCCCCTCCTGATGTTCTTGAATTCCCATTTATCATTGGCCATGCTGGCTGGGGCTGATTGAAGCTGCTGTCCAATAACTTCTGGAGAACCACCAATTCTTCACCTCTGTCCTACTTCTACAAAGAGAGAAGTGAAGAGGCTCTGTGCACAGCCAAAAGGCTCCTTAATATGACAGACTGAATACAGCTGCTCCTGCTTCATTTGACCAATTATGCATTTTGGCCACAGCTCAATATCAGTTTCTGCTCCTCTGGTTACAATGACCCCTCATGCCTTTATGTAGTTCACTTGCTTGCTGCACAGGTCATTGCCTGCCTAGAGTATTATCATTTTTCCAGCCCTGGAAGCTGCTATTGAGCTGCAGTTCTGCATAGAGCTATTAGGTTTTGTTTTAGTTTACTAAGCAGCTGCTATTTCCCTGCAGTCATGTGGATTTTCATTGTTCAATACAGCAGTTATTGTAGCTATTGTTCTGTAAATCCCAAGAGGCTCTTGTTACACTCAGTTTACTGTAAATCTATTTTTCTGCCTCTGCCAATGGCTGTATTTTGCTATCCTTCATACTTGGATTATGGGGCCATTGTGGGTTCTTTCTTTCTTTCTTTCTTCTTTCTTTCTTTCTTTCTTTTTAATTATCCCTTCTCCAAACATTAAAAAAAATATTATTATGTTTTGTTACACTTAATTAATGTATTGCCACCTTAATTTGCAAGAACATGTGCCTATAGCAGGGGTCGGCAAACTTTTCCGCCAGCGGGCCGGATCGCCCATGGGAGTGCGTGCAGCCATGCGCATGCACACACGCCCATCACTCTTTCACTGCTGGCTTTCGGAGCCATGACAGGGGGGAGGAGGCACCTGCAGCTTCCTAATGGCTGCATCCCGGAAGTCAGTCCCCATGTGGAGCAACTGACGCATGCATGGGGACTGACCAAGCGGGCGGCAATGGCTTCCTATCCTGCAGCCATTGCCGCCCGCTTGGTCAATCTCTGCGTGGAACTAAACTAGTGCACCGTGCTGGTTGCTCCACATGAGGACTGACTTCTGGGACGCAGCCACGGCTTCCTATTGGCTGCAGGAAGCAGACGTCTCCTCCCCTGCCATGTCTCTGAAAATGGCTTTCCTCTCTGGCTTTCGGAGCCATGGAGGGGGAGGAGGCAGCGTCTGTGACTTCCTATTGGCTGCAGTTTAACTCTGTGTGGGGACTGACTGAGCAGGCGGCAAGGGCCGGGGGTGGTGGTTTAATGACCCCCTCGGGCCGTAGTTTGCCAACCCCTGGCCTATAGTAACAGCTACATTTACAATGCTCTTAAAAACACATCATTATTAAATTTCTATACTACCCATCATCTGAGGTTCCCTGGGCAGTTTACATTATAACAACACAAAAATACACAGCATAGTAATAAACAGAAACAATAACTCCCACTTATTATTAATTATTATTATTATTATTATTATTATTATATCTTCAGCCTACCCACCACGCCATGTATTAATTAAAGTGGTATGTTCACAAACTGCATTTAAAAGCCTCTCTTGATCATCCTGGCTTGTCCCCCAACCTCTCATCCCTTCTCTGCCACTCTTTGGCCTCTGTTGCCAACAGGTGTCGTGGGTTGGCTGGATGCAGATGAGTGCTGGGAGGCAGCAGCTGGGGGATCCCCAGGGGGAGAAGGCTCAGAGCCAGGGGGTTGGTGGTGGGACAATAAGGAGTGGTCAGAGGGCGGCTGCTGAAGAATCCAGGGAGTCTTCCCCTCCTACTGTGACCAGCTCCTCTGCCCCCGGTCTCCCTAGAACACAGAAATGGAAAGAACAGAGCAGACCCTGGAGAGGAGGAGCCAAAGAGAGTAGTGCAGGCATCCCCAAACTGCGGCCCTCCAGATGTTTTGGCCTACAACTCCCATGATCCCCAGCTAACAGGACCAGTGGTCAGGCATGATGGGAATTGTAGTCCAAAACATCTGGAGGGCCGAAGTTTGGGGATGCCTGGAGTAGTGGGAAGACGGGGACCTTCAGTCCTCGCAACTGCCTCACAACCTACTGGGAAGAGTTGCTGGGATCACCTGCACTGTTTTGGTTTCCTTGAATAAAGAGTTAACTTCACTGACACTCTGTTTTTCTTTGATTGCTGACCTACGCTTTATTCCGGCTCTTGACAATGGGAGGCTCTGTCCCCCGGCTACATTCTGTAATGTCATGGAGGAGTGGAGCATCCTTGAACTTAGTGTGAAGTAGAATTGGAAGTCTTAGAATCAGAAGCTCCCTGAACTACATTTGGTGCATTAAGCCATGTAAGCATTGCCCTATAAGTCTTCTAGACTGGATGAGTAGTTCTGGAGTATTTCAATGGAATCCATTTTGCCCAGCAGAAAGATGTGAAATTCCACTCTGGTATGTGATATGTTTTCCTTAAAAATAACATTAACACAGATGATAATATAAGAAAAATCATGGTGCACATTGGGTACAAATTCAGAATATACTTTTAATGAGTTGCTATGTCATTATAAAAGGTGTCACTCAAAGACACCAATACATTTCTTGCTTTTATCCTTTCTCCTGTGAAAAAAGTTTCCAATGCGTTTTACAATGTGTTCTAGACTCTTGTATTAGAAGAAACACTTCTTAGTACAGTCTGTACAATTTTATCATAGTTTTCCTATTCCAGTTTTCCACAGTTGTAAATATTTTGTCTCTCCATTTATCATTGAAATCACTGAAGTTTTAGACTATCCCCTGTAACACCTATATCAGCTTTGTGTCTCAAATTCGGGGATGATCTGCTCTTGTTCCCTTGTGACAGACCATTGGTCTGACTCAGGCAGATGGTCTGACTAAGTTCCTACAAGGTACATAGAATAATAGCATGCTTAATTTTGTTACATTCCACTTCCTGGAACAGAATTCCTTTAAAAATGAATCCTCTGAGAATGAGTAAGGGGTTACTTTTGCCTACATCAAAAGTGGTGTCCTCTTCTCCCAGGCCTTTGGCCAATTAAACAATCTATGACCTTTTAAACTGGGGTGAGGGTGGGGATGTTTTGTTTGTCATTCCATTATGTACTTTTGTGTTTTTATATTGTTATCTGCCCTGTGATCCTCAACTGAAGGGCAGTATATACATTTAATAAATAAATAGTCGGTGGAGTTAGTGGGAAATTGTCAGATATTAGAAGCTACAGTTGGAAAGCTTTAGCTATGGTCTATTGAAAGGCATGCTGTTTTATTTCAAACTAACTTCTGCTTGCACCACACAATCTTTGCTCTCTTTGATGGGTACTTCCATCTGCACACCTTATCCGTTCAGCTGCTTGGTAAATCTTCACCTTTCTCACAAGAAAGCTAGAAAGGTGAAAAGTTAGCTGAAGGGTTCTATTATAGAGGCAGCATTGCCTACAGAATGCATGCTTATCCTACTGTCGGCTCTGGTTAACAGAAATCAGAGAGGTTGGTTTGATGGGCAATGCAAGGAAGCAAAGAAAGACCTGCTAAGTGCTATTAGAACTTATGGGGGGGGACCCTCCGAAATTAACAAGGGAAATATGGGAAGGAGCAGAGCAGCATATAAGAAAATTCTAAAGATCAAAAAAGCAAGCTTTGTGAGAAGCCAGTGGCAAAAACTAGGGTTGGCAGTGGCTGAGCGAAGAGAGGACAAGTTTTGGCTTCTGGTGTCTCGGGGCATGAATGAATCAAGATCAACACTAGACGCCACTATATTGGCACAACGTTGGATGGATTACAACACGGAACTTTATGGAGAACAGACAGGGCATTTACTCAATGCTGTGGTGACCATCGACCAGCCAGGTTTTCTTGAGTGGCAAGCGGTGACCCCTGTAGAGATAAAATCTCTGATAGTCTAAAACTAAATAAAGCACCAGGTGAGGATATGATGCCACCAGAGCTATTTAAGACACATATGGACTGGTGGCAACCCATCCTGGAAAAGCTTTATACTCACATAAATAATGCAGCTCAAATGCCAGCCGGCTGGAAATTGAGTACCAGTATCAAAGAGGATAAAACCCTCCCCCAAAATTACCGCCCCATTAGTTTGCTGGACATCCCCTCTAAATTCTATGCTCGTCATCTACTCACCAAATGAACAGACTGGCTAAGTGAAAATAATACCTTACATGAGGAACAAGTAGTGTTCAGAGCTGGATATAGCACTACTGACCAGTGCTTTACACTGTCTCATATTATTAACAAATATATCAATCAAAGCAAATGTAACCTGTTCGCTGCCTTCATTGACCTATCTGGTGCTTTCGACTCAATCAATCCTAACAGACTGTGGGAGAAATTCTCAAATGCTAATATAGACCCACAACTATTATTATTAATTTGTGAACTGTATAGTGGTACCGAAACACAAGTCAGAGGCTTAAAGGGAGGTCTCTCAGAAGCATTCAAGACATCAAGGGGCGTGAAACAAGGCTGCATATTGGCTCCCACACTTTTGAACTTTTATATAAATGATATGGTGCCACAGCTAGCACAGGTGCAATCCCCTGCCCCATCAATTAGTAATAGGAAAATATATTGCCTGCTGTACGCCGATGCTATGGTGCTCCTATCACTCTCCCGATTAGGTCTTTAAAATCTGCTTACAGCTTTCAGCAGGTATTGCAAGCGGGAAGAGCTTCTCGTGAACTACTCCAAGACCAACATTATGGTCTTTGGGAAGTGTAGTCACAGATTCAAATGGAAAATGGATCAGCAGAACTTGGAGCAAATACACACCTTCAGATATCTGGGAATCCTTTTCACTGAGACACTATCATGGAAGGGGCACATCGAGGCTACGAAACTCAAAGTGCAGAAAGCTTGTGGGGCATTAATGAAATTGAAAATCTTTGCCAGTAAAGTGGTCTCCCAGATGCTTCATGGAGTATCGATATGGGGCAAGGACCCAAATGCCAACAAAGCCTTAGAAATAGTGCAGAACAAATTCCTCAGGAAAGTGCTCTCGCTCCCCAACGGGACTCCAGCTGCTCTTTTCCACATTGAAGCTGACGTGACAACAATACAGGCTAGAATTGATTACTGGTGCTTAAATTATGTGAAAAAACTTCAATTTATTTCAGAGGAGAGATTCCCCGTTATGTCACACACAGAACAGAAACAGACCAAATGTTGGAAGGACGTTATCCAACGCCTCTTGTCCCAATACCAATTACAAGATTTTCAGGTGACTATGAAGATGGACAAGAGGCACTTAAGAGATTGTCTCTTTAGGTCCAATGCAGAAAGGGATCTAACCATGATGGCTTCTACCAAGAGTTTGCCATGGTTCCCACTCATTAAAACGGAGCATACCTGGGCCAGTTACCTGTCAAAGCTCCCACTTACCATGCTTAGAATCGCTTTCACAGAATTACGATTCCAATTGATGCCCTTGGCGGTGTTGGATGGATGCTACAGCAAAGTACATTATGAAGAGAGACTTTGCCTGTGTGGGCAACCCTGTGTGCAGGACCTGTGCCACTATTTATTGCAGTACCCGTTATATATAGACCCAAGAGACCGATTAATAAAACCCCTGTTTCTGAATGGAACTCACTCGAATAGGGTGGAAAGGGTTAAATGGCTGCTGAGCGATACTGATGACTTTGTAACTTATAAAGTAGCACGCTATACCTTGGCAGCTAAGAAGATCAAGAGGAAAGAGCTAGATAAAATAGCGATCAACTGCAAAGGGGATTCGGATATTTAATTTGGCACATTTTACTAAAGAATCTTCTGCATTCTGTTTTATGCAACAAACAATCTTAGTAGCTGTGACCGTGGTTTATATTGTATGTATATTGTAGACTGAGCTGGCAGAAGTGGCAAGTGGCTGCACATTTGTGATCCCATCTACTTATTACCAGCAATCTGTTCAAAAGGTCTAATGAGGTAAAGGCTTGCCAGAGTTATGAGTGCTCTTTCAAAATCGGAGGAAATGAGTATATTTCTGCTGCAAGTAATTCCTGAACAAATGATTGGATAAAATGAACTCAAATAATTACAAATATTAATATTTGGCTGTCACACACATTGCAGATCTCAATGTGTGTACAGATAACTGGGGGAGGAAATTAAACCAATTAATCTGTCTCTTAGAATCACCCCAAATATTCAGAAAAGCCATGAAAGCCAATGACATTTTAACATGATTAGATTCTCTTGAAGGAACATACTATCTTTGTTACCTTACCTGACCCAAGATTTAAAAATAACATTTAAATTTCATCTTCCAGATTTGTCAGCCTGGGAAAGTGTGAATTGATAATGCAATAAAGCCAGAACAGAAACTGGATGTTCCACCTAGCCCTAATCAACCAGCAGCGGTCAAGGAGTTCAAAACAATAATAGCCAACTCTCCACAATCTCATTTGGGAAGTGGATTTGCTAACCCTTTTAAGAGATACTTTCGTAATTCCTGCATTGGAATTGATTTGCTTTGCACTGATTATTTGCTACACAACTAATAATTTGGTTCTAATTAGGTGACTTGTCAGCTAGTCACAGTCTTATCTTAACTTTTCTTATGCAGTTCACTAGCACAATGGTCAGTGACTTCATCATGCAGCTGATGTGGAAGTATATTCTGTATGACTTCTTTGTGTGGCTGAAAAATATTCTTAGAAATGTTTTTCCTAACAGAAATAGAAGACTGTGTTTGTACACACATCCTGAGAGCAGCAAAAAAGAGAGAGAAATGTATGGGCACAAACTGAGTGGGGTGCAGTTAGGTTCACCACCACTGCCCTATTAGGTATACCTATGGCACACATGCCATAGAGGGCACTCAGAGCCCTCTCTGTGGGCACACACAGCTTTGCTCCAGCAGGGCCATAGCTTCCATGCCGGGGTAGGGGGAGGAGGAGAGGAAGCCTCATGCTGTCCAAAGCCTGCGGCACCAGGGCCTGGCGAGCGAGCAAGGGGCTGAGCAGGCATTGACTTTTGATGTGCCCAGGGCCTCCCACCAGTCCTACTCAGGAGTAAGCCGCCTTGCTTAACTCCCAGGTCAGTAAGCATATAAAGACGGCAACCAAGAAGTGGCTGCTGGGTTTACATGTTCGCTGGGCTTTTCCAACCAAGAAATTCATCCTGAGGAGGCTACGATCAAACAGCAGCCGAAGAAACAGCAAATAATAATAATAATAATAATAATAATAATAATAATAATTTATAATCCCCCATTTGGCTGGATTTATTTATTTATTTATTTATATTTATGTTTGTTTGTTTGTTTGTTTGTATGTATGTGTGCACACAGACAATCATTATTATCTCATAGTAAAAATGGGGAGAGGGGGGGCTCTTAGTACAGCCCTCCAGTGTACACTAGTAGCCAAAATTGTGGAACCTTCTGGGAAAAATGTATTTCCGATGTTTGATGGCTCATAACACCAATTTGTTTTGGAGTAATACCAGAGACATTTTTTTCTGTGGGGATGCAGGGGGACACATACCGTACCTCTAAACATTTTGTGAATTTAACAGGAGAAGAAATTCACTGTATTTATTTTCCCTGATTTGAACTGTAATTATTTTTCCCCAGTGGTGATTTTCTTGAGTCAAAATGAGAGTACCCCTAAACATTTTTTCAGAAGAAAAAAGCACAGAGTTATACCATAAAAATTATATATCAATGGAAATATAATTTAATGAAGAATGTAATGCAATAACTTTTATAAAATATTATTTATTACAACAGCAATCATACAGAAGAAACGTGAATCACACAGAAAAAAATGAGATAAATAGGTTAAATTCCCGTGTTGGCACTTTGCGATAAATAAGTGGGTTTTGGGTTGCCGTTTGGGCACTCAGTCTCTAAAAGGTTCGCTATCACTGTAATAGGGTATACAAGTGGGACAAGTTGTGCTCATATGACACAACTTGTCCCACTAAGTGATATGAGCCTCAAGCAGGCTTTTTCACTCTCCCTCGATTTCCTTTTCTGTGGCTACTGGTAGACTTAGTCCTCATTGGGCTGCACTCCCCTGAAAAGAACAGGTTCATATCTTGGGGATGCTCCCTGATTCAACACTGTCACTGTAGGCCCCTTTCCAGCTATGTCTGGTTTGGCAGCTATGGCCCCATTTAGACAGAAATGACTTGTCATTATACTCCATGCTCTGGTAACTTCCAGATTGGATTACTGCAGTGTGCTCTACGTGGGGCTGCCCTTAGGCACAACTTGGACAGTTCAGCTGGGCCAAAGTGCAGCAGCCAAATGACTGACTGGGGTTCCCTTGAGATCTCACACAATCATAATTTAATAATAATAATGTTATTATTCATACCCGGCCTATCTGGCTGGGTTCCCCCAGCCACTCTGGTCAGCTTTCAGCACATATGAATACATAATAAAACGTCAAGCATTTTAAAAAGGCAACCCATTTCAAAACAGTTGAAATGGGTTCATTTCCAGTCTCATTTCAAGGTGTTCCGTGTTGGCATTCAGATCCCTACATGACTCAGGCTCCAAATAGCTGGCAAAAAAGCGCCTCATTTTCTACAGAGCCTCCCTCGGCCCTCTGCTTGGGCCTCCATTGTTCCACCACCCTCAGAAAGAAGCTCAGGGAGTGCGGCCCAGGAGCGGCTGTTTTCTGTGGCAGCCCCTAAATTGTGGAACTTCCTCTTCACAGAAGTCTGTCTCTCCGGCATCTTTATTATAAAGCTTTTGGTGAATGCTGAAAACACACCTTTTTACTATGGCTTTTTACCCACCTTGGTTTTGTGATGGTAAGTTGTTTTAAACTGTTTTTATTTTGTGTGTGTGAGGGAGGTGGGCGGGGGGGGGGACTAGCCTACTCCTGAACAAAGCTAAAATTTCCCTTTTTTGTCCTGCCAACTTGTGCCTCTGGCTTCTTCCACCAAAGGTTGCTCAGAAGGGAATGTGGATTTCACACACGGATTGTAAAATGACCTGGAATTGGTAATCTGTTGGTGGCTGCTAGACACTGCATGGGCCTTATCATTGAAATGACTAGGGATATGAATGGTATGAATGGAAACGGATGGCTGTATTTTTGATAAATTTATTTATTATTGTTTGATGGGGTGAGGAATCAACAGACACAGTTGAAGAAAATTGGATTGAATTCATTTCTCATTAGAACACAAAGAGGTTTTTTTAAAAAAAACACACACACACAAAACAACAACCTCTAACAGCAATAGTTGTTATATTTTTGTATTTGACCCCATGATCTATCTAATGCAGGTTTATACTTCATAACCATAGATAAGTTAGGGAACATGTATAAGCTGGATTTGATGGCAATATTTTTCCCCATTTGTTAGCCACCTGTCTATAGTAGTCAAGCATATTGTGTTGAATCCAGACTGCATTAGTTGTGCTTATGTTCTAATAAGTTCAATGGAAATGAAACCATACATTGCCTGTCTATTTCAGTGGATACTAAATGCAAGTTTCTGAGTATGAATCCGTTCCGGTGTCCCACCCTGAGTGGTAATAACTGGTAGACTTAGAGCCCATCTACTCTGTACATTTAAAGCTGCATCATACCACTTTGAGCAGTAATGCTTTCCCCCAAAGTATCCAAGGAACTGTAGTTTGTTTAGGGTGCTGAGAGTTAAGGAGACCACTATTCTCCCTCACAGAGCTACAGTTCCAATAATGGTTTAACAGTCAATCATCAAAGGGAACTCTGGATTGTAGCTCTGGGCAGGGAATCAGAATCTTCTAACAACTCCCAACACCCTTAACAAACTACACTTCCCAAGATTATTTGGGGGAAGCAATGATTGTTTAAAGTGGTGTAATACAGCTTGTTACAAGTGTTAAATGTATATAGTCCTGATGGGGCTTTATATGATTGTCAGCAGGCCAATTCTAAAGTTAGAATTCAAAAAAGGAGGTTTTCATCCAGTTCTCCCTTCCATCCATAAATATGCAACAGTGTGAGCTATATTATGGTATATCTGTACCACACCAAGATGATGAAGTTTATCTCAGTTCTTTGAATAATATTTTTATAAACACTTACTGAATAAATAGATTTTTTTAAAGGGTAGATTATCTGATAATTTGGAAACACTTATTTTCCTGAAGATACTTATATCCCACCTATTGATTTATATGCAAAATTTTCAAAGCTCCTTACAAAAAAATAGATAAAAATGCAGAGTAAAAACCAATGCAACAATGAATCATCATATGCATGAGTGTTATCCTTGTTTAGCAGGAACACACAAAGATGCATGAAAAGAGGAAAATTGTATACAGTGGAGTCTAAAGGCAGCACAAGCATACCGTGGAAATTCAAGTGGTTTAACAGAACTACGCTATTCCATAGATGGGTCACCACCAAAGGACTGGGCAGGAGCCCAGTCACCTCTTGCCTCGTCCTCTAAAGGTGACTAGGTGTTTAATAGAGCAGATCCATATGAAAACATGAGGTTATCCCAATATCTGAGCTGTTTTAATGCTGTTGAGATATGCTCCATAATCTAGTTACTATCTTCAAAGGTAGCCCAAATTGTAACCAGATGTAACCAGAACATAGATATGGTCAGACCCTCTCTGTCCAGGAAAGGGGCACTTGGTGCAACAGTAGAAGCCACAAGTGCTACATGTGCACTCAAAAGAAGGGCTGGATCTTAGTACCGCCAACTTGCACACCTGTTCCTTAAGAGGGAAAAGTACAATCTCATCCAGTACAGAGTAAACACCATTTTCCTGAACTGTTCTAAACAATTTTACTTTACATTGGCGGGCTTTCTCCACAGGATCAATATTTACTGGATCTCTTATCAGCAGTGAAAATTCAGTGTTGATACTGTAGAGACAGGCATTCTGTAATGTTCATCTCTGAAAGATACCATAGGCACAAAGAAGGGTCAGTGTGAATTGAAATACGTCAGGCCAACTTAATAACCAGCAAATTACAAAGCTCCCTTCAAAATAACAGTTAAAGAGTTCATGACACAGTTTCATGCTGCAAATGACACAATTCTGTCATTCTTTGCTATTAGACCTTTATTTCAGAGTTATGTGGCACTAATTCTTCTTGAATGTGGTACACAGCATTTTGCTTTAGACTGATTCTGTTTGATTGGGAATGACACACTGAAAGGAGCCAGGCCCAGTCTGGCTGCTATATTGCCTCTGTCTTGAATTCTTTTTCTGCACATAGAGTCATAGACCATCTCAAGTGTCTACAGTTAATGTATTTTACAAGTTTGGTCTCCATGTCCTATTTGAAAACACATGGGTACATTCAGCTAGCTTTCACACTTGAAATACATAAATACGTCCTCAATGTGAGCAACAAGTTTCATAGCACTGTCTTCATATTAAAGCATGATACAGATTTAAAATGAAACAGAAAATGCCAAATAGGTTAAAAACACAAAGCCTCTGGAATCTGGCCTGTTGTCCCTTTGGGGGGCATGTTGGAAGAATGAAGGGTCTTTGAGTGGCATTATTATTATTATCATTTATTAAATTTATATATTGCCCTTCATTCCAAAGATCACAAGGCAGTTTACAAGTTAAAAACACAGAATGCATAACATAATGATTAAAAAATACCCCTCCACTAAGTTTTACTCAGAGAAGACCCCTTATCCATAAGTAGAATTTGATTTTCTGAAATTTCAATCTGGGCGTCAGTGCTGTCAGCGGAGAGAGGTTGGCGTAGATTCTCAATACATAACTTTGTCAGTCTCGTATACTCTTTAACTCCCTGCATCACCTCTCGCACTTTTTCCCACACAGTTTGCATCTCTTTCTCACACAGCATGTCTGGTTGTTTTGACTATCTCCGTCCTTTGTCTTCTCAAATTACAGTATGGCGCATAGGCTGTTGTGCCCGAGAGTAAATCCTTTTTTGGCTGGCCGGTACATCCAGGCTTCTGTCACCCCGCTATCGGAGAGTTTGATCTTATTTATATCCAAAACTTGCGGAGATCCAAATTAAGTATCCTTCACCTCCCCTTGGCTCCGCTACCACCGGGGAGGGGTACAAATTACTTTTTAGCAAAGTCCAGAGTCCCGTTCCAGCGATATGGCTGCAGGCTCTGCAATTGCTTGATGGTACCTCGGTAGGGGGGGGAACGACCTCCGTTTTCTTTGAAATTCCCCTCCTGTGTCCCAAATTCGTCCAAATTTATAAATTTTCTTTACTTACAAGTCCAGATTTCTTTCTTTGGAGGCATCTAGCGCGCGTTGTCGCCGGCACGGAGCTTACCGCCTCAGAGGTAGCAAAAAAAAAACCCCAAGGCTCCGTCCGCTCTGCCTGCGCACGTCTTCCCCCAAAAAGGGGGTTGTCGGGCGGTGAACTGGACTCAAAGGAGCTCTGCTGGGAACCCTCGTCCCCGAAAAGCCCAATTCGGGGGTTCTCCGGGTGGCCGCTTTTGCCCAAGCGGCACTACCCCCCCTCTGAGGCGCCGGGAACCTCGGAACCCGAAAATTCCCCTCCGGCTTTCAATGGCGCCAGACCGGAACCATAAGTAGAATTTGAAATGTGTTCATCTGTTTACAACAGACATGGGAAGCCTCAGACCCAAGGACCAAATGCAGCCCTTGAGGCCTCTTTACCTGGCCCTTAGGGCACTCTCCAGGCCACACCCATCAAAAACCTTGCTTCACACCCCCTTTGGCTGTTTTTGGCTGGCTGGAATGAAACTTTGAACTCCAACAATGACTTGCTTGATGTCATGGACTGGCTGGATGCAGAGGAGGAGAAGGAGGCACCAGCTGGGGAACCTTCAAGGGAAACCTTAGGGGAAGAAGGCTAAGAGCCAGCGGATTGGTGGTAGGACAACAACGAGCAGCCAGAGGGAGCAGACTGGGAGGAGAAGGTGTTGGAAGCTGAAGAGGTTACAGGGTTTGGTGAGCAGGAAGAGGCTGGGGCAGAGAGCTGTCCAGAATCAGAGGCAGAAGCAGAGGTTGTTCAAGAAGCAGAGTGGAGGCGTGCTGCTGAAGAAGTCAGGGAATCTCTCCTCCTGCTGTGACCAGCTCCCCTCCCCACCCCCGGTCTCCCAGAACACAGAGGATGGAGCAAAGAGAAACAAGAGGAAGGAGCCTCATGTTGGTGGGGAAGGACCCAGGGGAGAGTCTTAGAGAGCAGTGGGAAGGTGAGGACCTTCAGTGCTCACAACTGCCTCATTGGGGCAAGACCTACTGGGAGGAGTTGATGTGATTACTAGGCCTGTGCTGTTTGGGTTTCTTTGAATAAAGAGTTAACTTCTCTGACACCGCGCGTTTTACTGCTGACCTGCCCCTGACTCCCACTCCTGACCCTTGCCTGGATGGGAAATAGACAAGTGTGTGTGTAGAAACTAGCCTATAGTAGGTGCAAAGACTCCACTGTTGCCTCTGGTCCTTCCCATCACCAGCATGTGGCCTCCAGAATGTTGCCCACAAATAAATGCGGCCCAGGCTGAAAAGGGTTCCCCATCCCTGGCCTACAGGGCTGTGTAGGATGAAGGATGCAAGGATTCTAAACCACTATTGCACATAAATGATTAATGATCAAAGTATACACAGTTTTGATGGGGGAAAAGGCAGCCTTTATTATGCTGTGAACTTTAGATTTGGCTGAAAACCCAAAATAATCTTGGTCTTTTAAGGGGGGTGAATCAATAATCCAAAGATAGATGTCTGAAAAGACGATAACCTTGTAAATAGTAAAGGATGTTGCTTATCTAGAATGAAGTGTGCTGTTCCTCATTACAGACTGACAAAAGAGCCAAATGTACTTAGATGAATGTGCCTCTTAGCTAAGTTGGTATCATGTCCTGGCTTAGGCTGATGGAAGGTTTAGCAAACAATTCTGAGGAATGCAGCTGAGTGAAATACTGGCAGTAGTTAGTGATTTAGCCAGTAGTAAATAGAAGCCATTGTTGAAAGTACCAGTAAAAAGGCAGGTTACTGGCAGGTTACTGACTTAATGATAAATCATTAGGGATTGATTAATAATTACAGCAAATGACACACATGAAGACAATCCAAAACCAACTGTTCTCCCCTGTATTTAAAAAGCAGTTGTAGGGAAGAAAAGAAGCCTGGCTTAAATGTATGCTTTTTGATATTCAAGCCATTTGTATTCAAGTCCTATTCCATAAAAATATATTGGGGTTTTGTGATGTCTTTATATAGCACAGGCAAAGCCAGTGTCCTTCCAAGCACATAATATATGTACAGTAACTATAGAATCCACTCGCCGTGATTAGGAATTGTAGATGCATTAGTTGCGGGTGGAGTGGAGAATATGATAGAATTATTATGCAAAGAAAGCGACAACAGGACTTCAGTTTCTTTCTTTATATTAATGTAGGTGGGATTCAAATCATAAGATTTGTGGAAGCCCTGCACAATCACTTCTTGCACAACAAGGCTCCCCCCCCCTACAAAATTGGTTTTAATGGGGAGAACCCCATGGGAGGAGGAGGTGGGGATCAGTCTGTCAGGAAGCCAAAATGTTTGCATTGGTGAAACTGTCAGAAGCGTGTGACACTGAATTCCTCTTATGTCTGGAGTTCTTACCGTATGTTGCTATGATTTCTGTTTCAAGGCACTTAGATTTTTAAAGAATTGTAGACAATGAACAGGTGACATAGAAATACATGCCAGTGCTTCCCAATAAGATAATTCAAGAAAAAACTCTGGCAAATTGATATCAATCCCAGTATTATTGTGTCAAGCAATGGTCTTTTCCCGGATGATTTTGAAGAGCATTCCCCAACTTGATGTCTTCCAGCTGCTTGGACTACACTACAACTGTGTCTGGTGGAGTCTAATACAGCTGGAAGGCACCAGGTTGAGATAGGTTGGTGGTTAAAATTTGTGCAGTTGGATGCTAGCAGAATCAGCTTTTTCTTTTTCTGTCATTACTCCTCACTGTTGCCAGGTGTTATAAAAGAGAGCTGGCATAGCACAGTGGCTGAGGAAATCCCCAGTTTGAACCTTGATTCTGCTAGGAACTCACTAGGCAACCTTAGGTAAACCTAAGCCACACTCTCCGCCTGCAGTATGTATAGCAGATAATAATATTGACTTCCTTACAAGGACTGCAACTAGAGTGTGTATGCAAATACCTTTGAACTACAAGTATTGTATAGGGATGGGCGAATTTCAGGGTGGTGAGCCTGTTTTCTTTTCCTCTTCCCAGCCTACACTTTGTCACCATCCCAGTGCCATGTGGGTGCCATCCCTTGCTTGGTGCTTGGTGCCTGTAAGATGACAGCAAAATTAATTTGCATTTCCCAGATAGCAAATTTTTTTTTAAAAGAAGCAGATTCCTAGGAGAGTCAGACACATGGAAAGGTCCTAGTTACAGGTAGGTAGCCGTGTTGGTCTGAGTCAAAGCAAAATAAAAAAAATTCCTTCAGTAGCACCTTAAAGACCAACTTATTTTATACCAAAATAAAAACTTAGTTGGTCTTTAAGGTGCTACTGAAGGAATTTTTTATTTTACATGGAAAGGTTGTTCTTGATATGAGTATCGTATATTGTTGTTGTTGTTTAGTCGTGTCCGACTCTTCGTGACCCCATGGACCATAGCACGCCAGGCACTCCTGTCTTGCACTGCAACCCACAGTTTGGTCAAACTCATGTTCGTAGCTTCGAGAACACTGTCCAACCATCTTGTCCTCTGTCGTCCCCTTCTCCTAGTGCCCTCAATATTTCCCAAAATCAGGGTCTTTTCCAAGGATTCTTCTCTTCTCATGAGGTGGCCAAAGTATTGGAGCCTCAGCTTCACGATCTGTCCTTCCAGGGAGCACTCAGGACTGATTTCCTTAAGAATGGATAGGTTTGATCTTCTTGCAGTCCATGGGACTCTCAAGAGTCTCCTCCAGCACCATAATTCAAAAGCATCAATTCTTCGGCGATCAGCCTTCTTTATGGTCCAGCTCTCACTTCCATACATCACTACTGGGAAAACCATAGCTTTAACTATACGGACCTTTGTCGGCAAGGTGATGTCTCTGCTTTTTAAGATGCTGTCTAGGTTTGTCATTGCTTTTCTCCCAAGAAGCAGGCGTCTTTTAATTTCGTGACTGCTGTCACCATCTGCAGTGATCAAGGAGCCCAAGAAAGTAAAATTTCTCACTGCCTCCATTTCTTCCCCTTCTATTTGCCAGGAGGTGATGGGACCAGTGGCCATGATCTTGGTTTTTTTGATGTTGAGCTTCAGATCATATTTTGCGCTCTCCTCTTTCACCCTCATTAAAAGGTTCTTTAATTCCTCCTCGCTTTCTGCCATCAAGGTTGTGTCATCTGCATATCTGAGGTTGTTGATATTTCTTCCGGCAATCTTAATTCCGGCTTGGGATTCATCTAGTCCAGCCTTTCACATGATGAATTCTGCATATAAGTTAAATAAGCAGGGAGACAATATACAACCTTGTCGTACTCCTTTCCCAATTTTGAACCAATCAGTTGTTCCATATCCAGTTCTAACTGTAGCTTCTTGTCCCACATAGAGATTTCTCAGGAGACAGATGAGGTGATCAGGCACTCCCATTTCTTTAAGAAGTTGCCATAGTTTGCTGTGGTCGACACAGTCAAAGGCTTTTGCATAGTCAATGAAGCAGAAGTAGACGTTTTTCTGGAACTCTCTAGCTTTCTCCATAATCCAGCGCATGTTTGCTATTTGGTCTCTGGTTCCTCTGCCCTTTCGAAATCCAGCTTGCACTTCTGGGAGTTCTCGGTCCACATACTGCCTAAGCCTGCCTTGTAGAATTTTCAGCATAACCTTGCTAGCGTGTGAAATGAGCGCAATTGTGCGGTAGTTGGAGCATTCTTTGGCACTGCCCTTCTTTGGAATTGGGATGTAGACTGATCTTCTCCAATCCTCTGGCCATTGCTGAGTTTTCCAAACTTGCTGGCATATTGGGTGTAGCACCTTAACAGCATCATCTTTTAAATTTTTAAATAGTTCAGCTGGAATATCATCACTTCCACTTTGGAGGTTTTTCTTTTTTTACAAATTAAGAACAATGTTTGCACCTGGAGACTTGCTAAGCAATTTCTGATTTCCCTTTGCATCATTCCCCAAATCTCCTGTCTATCAAGAACAAAGCACATATCGGAATACATATTTCCCCACTGCCGAGAAATTTGGTTTATTCCTTTTTCTTACTGCTTTTTTTGCCGTAGGACAGGAGCTGCCTGGCAGCATTCACACTTATTTTCCATGGAAGTGACGGGCAACTTCACACGCCAAATCACGTTAGCCCCCTTTCCACATGCCGCAAATGGCACAGCATGAGGGGAAATGGGCTCCCTCTGTTCTTCAACCACTTGCAGGCAGCTTTGTTTGTTTGTTCAAGTTTGCCTCTGCAACTTGGGTTTGTCACGGGGCTACAAGAAGAAACTGTACATCACTTCCCTGAACTGGCATTAAGTCAAGCAGAGGGGGAGGACTGTGTGTTCCAAAGACAGCCCTGGCCACTTCCTTCAACTTTGTTCTTGCTCCATTCGCACAGCCCACTGCCATGGTATGCAGGTCTTCTGACCTGCTCAAACTCATTATCAAGCCATTCTTTACCCTATCCCTCTGGGTTTTTAAATATCTATGGAAGTGAATCATTGCAGTATCCAAGCAACAAGATAATAAAGAGAGAAAAGAGAGAACAATATTAGAGCCTATTGTGACAGGTACTTTTCTCATGGGCTCTGGAAGCCCTGGAGCATCAACAGAAGCTCACCATGAGGGAGACATAACCTTTCTTCACTTCTTGACTATGTGCAGTGTCAGGGGGCGACTGCTGTAGAAGAGCTGAGGTGCTTACCGTAATCCAAGGCTAAGGGATATGGTCTGGGGTTTTTTGAGCAGCCCACTGTTCAGCCTGTAACTGTCAACCCCTTATAGAATAACAGGGTTCATTTGAGCCAGTATCCAGTTCCTGCTAATGAAATAATACTTCTGCCAATCTGGTTACCCACTGCCAGCTTCAGAACAAGTCACTTCAAGAAGATTTTAGCTAGCTGAGGTCTCATTGCATTTGATAGGAAAGGTAGAAAACAGGGTGGACAGTATCCCCTCCTGAGCCCCTGTCCTTCCAGCAAGGCTAGCACAAGAATTTTTGCTACCTGAGGCAATACCGTATTTACTCGAGTCTAATGTACAATCAAATCTAATGTGCACCTCAACACAAAAAAAGTATTTGTGGCAAATGTACATGTGCCATCGAATCTAATGTGCACTTTAATTTTCACAATGTAATTTGGCCAAAAACGGTGTGCATTAGATTTGAATAAATACAGTAAATAAGATGGTTCCCCATCTCCATTTCATGGAGTGGCAGCTGAATTTTGTTTCAAAATACCAGCAGCTGTTAGCATACTCCACCACATCTGAGGCAGCAGGCTAGTTTAGAGGTCCCAGGACAGGCTGTGTGGTATTGTTGTTTAGTCGTTTAGTCGTGTCCGACTCTTCATGACCCCATGGACCATAGCACGCCAGGCACTCCTGTCTTCCACTGTCTCCCGCAGTTTGGTCAAACTCATGTTCGTAGCTTCGAGAACACTGTCCAACCATCTCGTCCTCTGTCATCCCCTTCTCCTAGTGCCCTCAATCTTTCCCAACATCAGGGTCTTTTCCAGGGAGTCTTCTCTTCTCATGAGGTGGCCAAAGTATTGGAGCCTCAGCTTCACGATCTGTCCTTCCAGCGAGCACTCAGGGCTGATTTCCTTCAGAACGGATAGGTTTGATCTTCTTGCAGTCCATGGGACTCTCAAGAGTCTTCTCCAGCACCATAATTCAAAAGCATCAATTCTTCGGCGATCAGCCTTCTTTATGGTCCAGCTCTCACTTCCATACATCACTACTTGGAAAACCATAGCTTTAACTATACGGGCCTTTGTAGGCAAGGTGATGTCTCTGCTTTTTAAGATGCTGTCTAGGTTTGTCATTGCTTTTCTCCCAAGAAGCAGGCGTCTTTTAATTTCGTGACTGCTGTCACCATCTGCAGTGATCAAGGAGCCCAAGAAAGTAAAATTTCTCACTGCCTCCATTTCTTCCCCTTCTATTTGCCAGGAGGTGATGGGACCAGTGGCCATGATCTTGGTTTTTTTGATGTTCAGCTTCAGACCATATTTTGCGCCCTCCTCTTTCACCCTCATTAAAAGGTTCTTTAATTCCTCCTCACTTTCTGCCATCAAGGTTGTGTCATCTGCATGTCTGAGGTTGTTGATATTTCTTCTGGCAATCTTAATTCCGGCTTGGGATTCATCTAGTCCAGCCTTTCGCATGATGAATTGCTGTGTGGTATACCCAGCTCTATCTTTGATCAGAAGAGAAATATCCATGGACTCAGGAGGAACAATCAGGGAGCTGCCACTGCTGACATCCAGCATCTGCCACCTAAGGTCATTTCTTTATTTTTTTTCTAATAGTAGGGCTGGCCTTGCCTCCAAGATACCAAGCCACCATCTATCATTGGGGCTGTTTCTTCAGACAGAGTTTCTTCTTTCCGAAAACCAAACTGAGTTCCAGAATGCCTTCTGAACCCAGAAGGTCCTTGGCATCACCTCTTTTCTTCCTCCTGCTCCTTATGCTGTTTCTGTGGGGAGCATCAAAACATTTCCTTTCTCCTGTTACTCCTGTCATGCCTTCAGGAGGAAGAAAGGTTTGGTAGTCAGAATTGGTAGGCAACTTTTCTGCCACACATAGTAATAGTAAATGCCAAATTTCTCAGGTAAGGTTTGATCTTCCACATCAGAAAGCATTGTCTTCTCCATCAAACATCAATTTTCTGTCTGTAAAATTAACAGCCTCAATAAAATTCATTCCAGACCTTTAGAAACAATTGGATTCAAAGGGGGTGTTGAATAATCTCATGGATCAAACCAAAATATTGAAGCTAGGCTCTTTTGGGGGCTCCTTTTTCTTGTGAGAAATACACCTGCAAGAGGCTATTCCTTGGATGCAGCCCCTTATTTTGGCACATTCCTGACAAGAGCTTTACTACAAATCATCACTGGTTTGTTTGTTGTTTGCCTCTTCACAGAACAAACAGTCACAAGGCTAAGAACACTTGCAGGTGTAACACTTGCCACTCAATGCTCTATTTCTGGCAACTGTAGAGTGTCTTGGTACCAATTGTACCTACCTACCTCAAGTGATGCTAATGGAACAGGAGGACAGCAAACGTCTCCAATAAGTGATTTAACGAAGCAGGTGGAAAATTGTGAATGATGGACCATTATGCAGATGGAAGGAACCACTGCCTTTTTACTTAATGTAGTTGAAAAGTAATGTAAGTTAACTATATACTCTCTCCTTCCTGCTCCTTGTATTCCGTGGCAATTCATTCATTCATTAAATCTGATGCCTGATCATAAGGGCAGAGCACCACAGTGAACAAACAGCCCATATATGGAACCCCAGCATGGTGTCATGAGCAAGGTGTGTCCAATAGTTACAGTCAGTGATCCTGTGAATCTATAGTATATAAATTCAGTGATTGTCGGGACTTAAACAGCACTGTGCACAGAAGCCCTGACTATCTTCCATAGCACTAAAGACACTTTGCAAGCCATGGGCTTCCTGCACAGCACTATGCAAAAATAGGTCACCTGACATAACTATGATGTCAGGTGATGGTCAAACGCGGCCTCAGAGAGGGGGTGGGATCTGTCTCCTCTCACTCACTTTGATTATTGAAAGTGCCAACACCAGGTGAAACAAACCTGTGAGCTACCTCCAGGGAGGGTTCATGGAGGTTAAAGGGAGCAGAGAGTGCTGTGGAGAGGCAGATAATCAAGCATCACAAAGATAGTCTGAACAATTCAGAGTACAGAATAAGCAGCCCCTCCCCTCTCCCTCTACCCAACAACACCCCATCCACACAAGAGCACCTCGACTGCACCATCCACGGCTTGTCAGAAAAAGTGATTGCTCACTTTAAAAAGGTGATGAGGAAAATGTGTGTGTGTGTGTGTGTGTGTGTGTGTGTGTGTGTGTGTGTGTGTCAAAGGAAGGGCTGGAAATGCTAAGAAGGACTTTAAATTTCAAATCTGTGGTGTGTTTACTTAGAATTTTCCTGCCTTACTTAGGAACAAATCCTACGGTTGCAAATTATAACCACATGAAGATTATTTCCAGAGGGTCTGTGTTGGAGGGATGTACGCTTCTCCATGATGAGTTTAAATGGGTGGAAGGACAGGGAAACGGGGAACAGACAGCAGACAACCTTGAAATACATCAAAGCATAGTGATGTGCACAACACTGTGCAAATTTGACTTGAAACATTGCAAAAAGAACAACCTTCCTCCACGTTAAGCCAGTTAATGTGTATATAGGCTTGATAGGACCATGATAGGGACTGTTTGTAGGTGAGCTGGATGAGAGTGAAGCCAAACAAGAACAAGGGAATATTGGTCAGCAGGTCTTGCAACATGTAAGGGACATGGAATAAGAATAATGCCTATAATAGATAGTGTTCAACTTGTCCTGCCTCTCAAATTCACTACCTTGAGATGCTTTTAGATTGAAAGCCTATAGTTGTGGTGGTGGCATCAGCACTGCATTTTATCCAAGAAGCAATTAGAGGTTGTATTCATACATCCTCTTAAGGTGAGACCACTTTGGTGCATTTTTCCATTGAGATGACCCTGATGCCTGTCTCAATCAGGGACAACGAATGTTCCATCTTCCAGATGTGTTTGGACTGCAGCTCCCCATCCTTGACCATTGGCCATGCTGGTTTGGGCTGATGGGACTTGGAATCCAACAACATCTGGTGGACACCACATTGTCTAACCTTGGTTTGGTAGCTTCAGTTGATGTTCAAGCCTGAATACTTTCTGGAAAAGCTACAAAAATTTTCTCCTTGATCTGACTCTTATTGTCCTGGGATTGGCAGGAAATGCATTTATTTAGTCCTGTGTTTCGTTAACATTTCTAAGAAATCTTATCCACCATGAACCCTGGAGAAAAAGCTGAATAACAGAACAACTGCATTAATGAGACTTTTCACAATTTGCCTAACAATGTTGTTAACTCTGCAAATAGGGCTTTTCAGAATTTCCTTCATTCCCCCCACCCCCGATCTTACAAATGCCCACAAATTTAACAATGCATCAGGATTTTTTGGGAGGGGGGGACAAGTGGCGGAGGAAGGGGGCGGTCTGCCCCAGGTGCCATCTCTGAGGGGGTGACAAGAAGGCACCCTGTGGGAGGCCTGCCCTGCTGCCCTGGGCGCAGCGGCGTGTGGAGGATCCCTCTGCCACCGCTGCAGCTGCGAGCAGAGGATCCCTTCGCCGTCCATGCGGTGGTTGAGCGGTGCCATCGGCAAACCGCCCGGCAGCGCATGCACAGCACAGCTACGTACTCCACATGTGCATGCACCGTAGTACGCTGCATGCACATGCGCCACCGGGTGGTTTCCCATGCCCCCTGACACCCCGCACCAGGTGCCGGTTAGCTTTCCTTTGCCCCGGGGTGTGTGTGTGTGTTTGCAGTCAAACATAACTGTGCATGAGTGCTAGTTAGTGCATGAAGGGGTTAAGACCAGAGAATTATGTCTCTAGACTCGGCTATGTCACACCCCTTCTTCTCTGTGAGGAAGTGAAGCTGCTTCTCTTCCTGTTCCTCACTGTCTCCACTCTATGTAACCTACGAGGAAGGACATGTCTAAGTTTTGCACCCAGCTTAGAGTATATGTTTGAAGCTATCTCTCTGTATTTTCTACCCAAGTTTTCTGCCTGTGTTCTCCTTGCTGCTGATTGGATACATGCATGTGCATGGAAAGAACATAGCTCAGTGATAAGAGCATATTTTTAGAAGGTAGGGCTGGGAATGCTGGAGAGCTGGTGCCAGTCAGAGTGGACAATATTGACTTTGTGTTCAGCATCTTTCTACATTCTGTGATGGCTTCTGCAAGAGATGCCTTTTGTGGGAAGTGGAAATCATGTTAGTCCTGTTCAAGAGTACAGTTTCCTTTTATTGGTTTGTATTGGAGATAGTTGATAGATTTTTAAAGGGAGATGAAAATGAAAGATATCTCTTCCCATGGTTTGCACACATTTTTTTTTAACCTCACTGCTGTTTTGGTCAAACTGATTGGAAGCTTTTTGAAACTATACCAAAGCTTCCAAAACTGGCTTTCCAACCTCACTGGCTATATACTCTCCACCGCTGCAGTGGATACACTTCAGTGTGAATATATTTGAGTGGCCAGTGAGGTTGGAAGCAAATTTACAATGTCATTGCTAAAATGTCTGTGTGCTTTTGTCCTATGTGAATGATTGAAAACACACCACATGCAATATGAGTACAATAAAATTAATTGTCCTAGTTGCCATGGAAACATACCTTTGGTAATTTCCTAGACCAAATGCTCAAACTATCAAAGATGCATGCTTTATTTAGTACATCGCTAACATAAGTCTTCTCTCTTTTGATCTCTTCATCACGGGGGAAATTGAACCTACAGTTTGTGCAGTGAGCTGCTTTAAATGAGAATCTGAGGGATATTGCTTTCTCTGGCTTGTAAACTAACCAGTATTCAATCTCTAATCTTAGAAGCTCCTACAGAGCATGCAAACTTGCACCTTTAGCTTGTTTCCTAGGCGACCAATGATTGGTTTACTGGGTGACAAGACTAGCTCGATTTGAGGAATGTGCCCTTTGAACACATCTCAGTAGCAATGATTCATCAAAAAACACCTGACCAGCAGCAATTCACAGAGCAAAATTTATTTTACCTAGGTGACAATTGTCTCTGCGGTTGTTTTCAGTGTGTTCCATACAGACCCCCTGCTCATTTCATGGGGAGTTGTGGTTCAATGCCAACCAATAGGCCAGTGATTGATTTCCATGATCGCTAGGGCAGTTTGTTTCCATATATGGAGGCTAGATTGGATCCTGCTTGACTCTCAGCTACCCCATGGGATGCTTGATAGGCCACGCTGCCCCGATTTGCCACATGTTAAGATATAGGTCACATCCCTTCATGCTAGCTTTCCCCCCTGCTACCACCTTTTCAGGTTCTGCAGCCACAAAAAACCCTTTCCGTTGCCTAAATGAATGGCAGGCACTTTACATAAACAAGTTTAATTTGCACAATCTAATATTTTATTGATTTTACACATTTTAGAGAAGGTGAAAGGAGGCATAATACAGTGAGGATTTTACTAGGGTACCTAGAGGAAAGATGTGATTAATCCATTTCTGTCCCCCCCTCTCCTTTTCTCTGATACTGGAGGACTTGCTCAGCAAACCCATATGTTTACAAACTTGTTTTTTTATTTACAGCATGCATAAGCTGTAGAATAACACATGTTCTCTGAGTGGTGAACTGTGAAAGCTTAAAATGCCACCTGTTGCTGATTCAAAGCATTGTGAGAATCAAACATTACAGCCCCCAAATTCTTTCAGGGGTGTGATTCTTTTCATATCTTCTGGGGACTGCAGACTGGAATCTCTCCAGTTAGAAAAAATGGGTAGAGACTTCTGCCCAAGTCCTTGGACAGCCACTGCTAGTCAGAGCAGACAGTAAATTCACAAATGTCCAACCACCTGCGCCCATGGGTGTAGCCAGGATTTTTGTGGGGGGCAAAGACCTTTTGTTAGGGGGGGGCAAAACTTCAGTTTGCTATGTATTTTTATTGATTTAGGGGGCAGCTGCCCCTTCCTGCACCTCCTTGGCTACGCCCATGCTTGCGTCCTGTCATTCCCTCTCTTTCCTGCCTATAAGGCAGCTTCCTGTCTTTCCCTCTATAGTGGTACCTTGGTACTCGAACGGCTTGGCTCCCGAACAAATCAGCTCCCAAACGCCACAAACCCAGAAGTAAGTGTTCCAGTTTGTGAACATTTTTCAGAAGCCAAATGTCCTCTGCAGCTTCCGATTAAGTGCAGGAAGCTCCTGCAGCCAATCGGAAGCCGCACCTTGGTTTTCGAACTGTTTTGGGAGTTGAAAAGACTCCCGGAATGGATTAAGTTTAAGAACCAAGGTACTACTGTATTTCCAAAGTGAGTTTGGATCTTTATGTAGCCAAAATAGTACCATCCATACAAATGGGAAAGGTAGCAGCAGGCATGTGGGAATCCAAATGTTTTCAGAAGTAAAGAATTCTTTAGTGAGGGAAGTGAAGGGAAAGCCAAAACATCCTTATGAGGACTGAGCATGCTCAGTGTTGGCCACAGAATGCAGAATGACTGTTGGTGGGGGATGGAAAAGCAAGACAGAATGGAATACAGTCATACCTCGGGTTACAGCTGCTTCAGGTTGCGGTCTGCGCTGAACCCAGAAGTACCGGAATGTGTTACTTCCGTGTTTCGGCGTGTGTGCATGCGCAGAAAGACTAAATTGTGCTTTGCGCATGTGCAGAAGCATTGAATCGTGACATGCGCAGACACGGGTTGCGAGCGCTGTGGATTTCGAACGTGCCTCCCGCACGGATCCTGTTCGCAACCCGAGCATCCACTGTATTCTGAAAGCGGACACAGCTGACTAACCAGAATATGAAACAGGAGTGCTCCAGTTCATCTTAAAACATAAGAAGAACCCTCCTGAGTCAGACCAATGGCCCATGTTGTCCAGCATGCTGTACCCACTGTGGCCAAACATGCCTGTGGGATTTTCTGAAACGTGTCGCCACTGGTTTCAAACAGCTAAGAATCCCTCCCTTTCTTACACTCCAACCAATGGCGCAGCTAGGTAATTTTCAGCTCCTGGGATTGGTGATCTTATGAAGGGGGAGAGAGGGCCATGTGTTTGACCTCCATTCTGAAGCACGCATTAACAGTCCAACAACATCTGGATGATTACAGGTTCCTCATCTTTCACTAGATGAAACAGTAATGGGCAACAGAAATACAAACAATTTTTTATAAAATTTTACATTAAAAAATCAAATGCTTTTAGAACAGAGGATGCAAAGTCTCAGCTAAAAAGCTCTATGCTCCTGTTCCTAGTCTTTTAGTCATGTTTATTAACTTAATAATTCCATGATGTTATTACAATTAATGATTTCATAAATCTGTTGAAATGGTGGGTTTCTTGGAATACACAGCCTTGGGTAAAGTCCCTCATTTTACAGCCATGCTGATCAGGAAGAACCCAATCTGCTTTTATCTTCTCTTCCATTCCTGTTCCTATTTTTAGGCACATTGGCTTCATGCAAGAAAGTGATTGCATCTGTCTTTCTCATCATAACCAAATGCTTTTGTTGACATTAGCAATCAAACGGCGTTTGCAGAGCAGAGACTCAGACTGTTGTCACTGTGACGCTGACCCGTTGAATGGATTTGCTGGATCAGCACACAACCTTTGTTTTCAGTATGTTTGCGGCTTTTAATTCACCATTCCTACTGAAGGGTTTGAATGATGTGTAGGTGTTGAATATTTGTAGAAACTCATGATGATTTATGAAAATATCAAGTGGCCCTCCAGAATGGTGTATATTTAAAAGAACTATTATTTAGCAATTCAGCATGTGAGATATTGGCATAAAACAAGAGAAATGAAACTGGCTTGCTATTAGCTTGTGCAAAAATAATCTAGTGTAAGAGCCATGGTTGTGTTGGATCTTGGCTAGAGACACATAGGTTCAAATTGCTATTATTATTATCTTCCAGTATAACCTATCTTGTTGTATGCATGGTGTTGGGTGAAGTGAGAGAAACCTATGTAAACTCCTCTGAAGGGTGGTGATATAACATATGGGATCACTAATAATGGTAAGACTCTGGGATTTTTTTCTAGAAAAAGAGGTGGTGGAACTTGCTGAGCACCCACCCAGATTTGAGCTATGTAATACCTATATGAAACTGCTGTAAGAAGCAGTCATGAGAAGTTTTTGTGCTGATGACACAGCTCTATTTCTCCATAACATCTGGATCAGGAGAGGCTATGTAGGCCCAAGACGGCTGCTTAGACTCGGTAGTGGGATGAATAAGCTATGTTTGAATCTTGGCAAAGAGAAAGCAATTTGGGTGAGTGGTCCCTTTGTCTGACAAATTGGTCAATTTCCTGTCCTGGACAGGTTGCAATCCCCAGCCCCACCACCCTGTGTATATACATAAGGATCTGACTCTTCTGTTTCAAGTGTATCTGAAGAAGTGTGCATGCACACGAAAGCTCATACTAAAATAAAAACTTAGTTGGTCTTTAAGGTGCTACTGAAGGAATTTTTTATTTTGCTTCGACTCAGACCAACACAGCTACCTACCTGTAATTAGAACATTTGCTCTAGTTTCTGTAAATTGGCGCTATATTCTGGAAAGGCTTATACATTAGTCATTTCTTTATGTGTTTCTCTTTCTTTGTCTCCCTGGGGGTTTTTCACTATGAGGCTGATGGCTTAGCCACAAGTTGACACATCTCCCTGAAATTTCCACTGGTGATTCAATCTACAATTCTTATTTTAAAGGTCTGCACAGTACCATACTTGTCAAGAGCCACTAGGTATTCGCTTCTGAAGCCGTTGTGTCCTATAACCCTTTGGAAAGCACAAAGAATGATTGTTGGAAGGTGGCACAGCTTGAGAAATCAAAGGCATTGCTAGAGCAATTGAGCTCAGAATACCATTTCAATAGGCTCAGAGCATGTTTCTTCCCTGTGGGGTGTAGGTTGGGATCCAATCAGTCCTCTGTGCATGTGGAAGGTCAGGAGATCTCTGGAGTGGCACGAAGAGTAGGAAACCTGGTGCCATCATCCCATGCATGCACAAGCTTCTTTGAGACCTAAGCCATCATATTTTTCTACTTCATTTTCCATTCAAGCATATTCACTCTTCAAAATGGAAAGCAGACAAAACAGAATGTGTGCTATTTAGAGCAGCTCTCCAAATGGGGAGAACAAAAAGGAACACAACCAATGCAGGCAGGTAATTAAAGGTGGGGGCAGAGAATCTGAGCAGCACATTGCTGAAAACATCAACACCCAACAACAACCCTTTCTTCAAATATATATAAGTAGCAGGATACCAGCTAAAAAACTGGTTGGACCTTTGGATGACAAGAGAGGAAAGGAAAAGGAGATTGCAGAGAAGCTAAATGAATTATTTCATAACTGAAGACCTGGGAGAGATGACTGAACTTTCTTTCTCAGGAAGGGAACCTGAGTAAATGAGGCAAATGGTGGTGACAAGAGATGAAGTTTGTTTGCTTGCAACTTTAACAAAGAAAGAGTTGACTTGGATTAATTTAAAAGAATATTAGACAAATTCATGGAGGATAAAGCTATAAATGAGTACCAGCCATGATGCCCGTGTTTTGCCTCTACTGTTAAATGCAGAATGCCTCTACCAGCTGCTTGGAATCAGAAGAGGGAACACTGCTGTTGTGCTCAAGTTGGCTAGCCACTGTGTGAATAGGATCCTGACCTAGATGGGCCTTTGGCCTGATCCACCAATGCTCTTATTATGGTGTCCTCCAGATGTTTCTTATTTCAACTCCCATCATCCCCAGCCAGCAACTCCCATCATCCCCAGCCAGCATGGACAATGGTCAAGGCTGATGAGAGTTGTAGCCCAAAATGTCTACCGGTAGAGGGCACGAGGTTGGGAAAGGCTTATTTAGCATGAATGATTCTGAGCCATTCCACACATGACATGGCATTCAACTAAAGTTTGTCAACGAAAGGAAACTGTAGTCAATGACTGGCTTTATTTTGTTGCTTTTACACACTACACTCTAGGTGTACACTTAGATATGTACCAACAACAACAACAACAATAGATAGTCTATAAATATACAGCAAATGGGGATGCAAATCATAGCATTTATCATTGTCTAGTATTCTTGGCAGTGAGTTTTTAAGATGGAGATTTGTATGCTGTAATTGTCCTGCTGACCAGTTATGCCTGTTTTTCCTACATTTGACCTTTTAAAGCAGGCATAGGCAACCTTGGCTCCCCAGATGTTTTGGAACTACAATTCCCATGATCCCTAGCTAACAGGGCCAGTGGTCAGGGATCATGGGAGTTGAAGTTCCAAAACATCTGGAGAGCCAAGGTTGCCTATGCCTGTTTTAAAGTAAGGGTAACTAACCTCTGTTCTTCCCTGGTTTTTGGCCATGCTAGCTGGTGATAACAGGCAACAGAGTCTAACAATAGCTGGAAGGACATGGGTTAGCTGCTCCTGAGTTACAGCATCCTTCTCCCCTACTATTTATAATGACACCTCCAAAAATGTGTAAGATCACCCTATGTGATCACTATGTGAGAACTTTTCTGACACTGCCAAACCTAATTATTTTTCACTTAGTTGTCTAAACAAATTAAATTAGCAAGGGCACAGCCAGAATGTCAAAATTGTTTTTAATGAATAAGCCAGCTGCTCAGTTGTACATAACTCTTGTCTCGGTACCTCTCTGTCACACAAATTTGAATTTTCCCCTTTGCTGCTTCCATAACGTTTTTAACAATTTTGTATTGTAACTCACCTAAGGACTGCCCCGTGTTAGGCAATTAATACATAATTCACAGAACCGAGTTGCTGTAAAGGAGGGGTGGAAAACATTGACCCTGAAGAACTTGCTGGACTACAACTCTCACCATGTTTGACCATTGGCCATACTGGAGAGTCCCCACCATTGCTATGCAACAATCTGAATATTAATGCTTCTTCTTCAAGCATCTTGGATGTGCACATCTCTTGTTTGCCTTGTTTCTCTTCCAGAAGTATCACTCCTGGCTGCTTTCCAGGTCAGTGGCTAACTGACCTACAAAAGTATTATGAGAATCTGCCAGGTGATGATAAGCTCTCCTACTGGAGTAAGGGCTGGCGAAGAGCTATAAAAAGAACATAAGAGCTCTGCTGGGTCACACCAATGGCCCATCTGGGTCAGCATCCAATTTCTGTCAGCCAAATGCCACTGCAAAACTAGAAGGCAACAAAACTCCCACTTCCTCCACAGCTACTGGTATTTAGAGGTATACTGTATAAAAACTTGAAGGTTTCATTAGCTATCATGGATAATACCTGTGCATTCACCTAGTCTTCAATTCATCCAAGTTTGTAGCTATCATCATCATCATCATTTATTATTTATACCCCGCCCATCTGGCTGGGTGTCCCCAGCCACTCTGGGCGGCTTCCAACAGAAAAATAAAATAAAATAATCTATTAAACATAAAAGCCTCCCTAAACAGGGCTGCCTTCAGATGTCTTCAAAAAATCTGGTAGCTGTTTTTCTCTTTGACATCTGATGGGAGGGCGTTCCACAGGGCGTGCACCACTACCGAGAAGGCCCTCTGCTTGGTCCCCTGCAACTTGGCTTCTCGCAACGACGGAACCACCAGAAGGTCCTTGGTACTGGACCTCAGTGTCCGGGCAGAACGATGGGGGTGGAGACGCTCCTTCACTACATATTTTGCAAGAGAATTCCAAAAGCTACATCATGTGATGAAGTACTTTCTGTTCTCTGTCCTGAATTTTCTCCCAGTTCCATAGTTTATTGTGTCCCTTCCCCACTTTTCTCAGAACTACATTGTCTCACTGCTCAAAGCTCCAACACTTTAATCTTTCCTTGTAGGGAAGACACACTAACTGCCTGCCATAGCTGCCAAGTTATCCCTTTTTTAAGGGATTTTCCCTTATGCTGAATAGGCTTCCTCGTGAGAAAAGGGAAAACTTGGCAGCTATGCTGCCTGCTAAACTTGATGTCCCTTTTCTACCCATTCTTGTTTGATATTACAAATGCAAAGCCTGTGATCCTCCAGCTGGTACTGGACAACAATTGCCATCATCCCTGCGATTAGCCAAGCTGACCCATGTGCACCACAACAGCTTCCTCATCTTTGCTCCATATGATGTCATTTTTAGATGTGGTAGCTGGAACTGTACACTGAATTAAGAATGTAGCCACACCATCGATCTGTATAAGGGCCATTTTAAAATAAAGGCAGTGTGGGTGTGGAATTGCCCTGGTTCTTCTCCACATGGATTAAGAGTACAGTCCAATGCACGAGATGACATTGACACAGGGTACAATAAAAATGATAGGGGAGGGAAATAGCTTCAAATAAACATCCAGTTCCCAGGCTGCTCAGAATCTTAAAAGGGGTCTGCAGTTGTAGAATCAATGTTATATGGGCTGAGCTGCAAATGGGGAAGGAGTTTTTGGTAGCTGTAGTATAAGCGACTCCTTCTGAAGGTGTCAGATGTTTAGGGATGCATGATTCTGTCAATTTCAGTTTCTCTCCCTTCTCATTTTTCTGCCTCTCAAATTCACTTCTCTACATTTCCACAACAGTTTGCAATAGTTATCTTTTTTAAAAAAAATAGTCCTCATGAAAATTCAGCAGCACTGTAGTCCATATTCCTCCTAACATACATAGCTTTGTATGCAACATTGCCTGATGCACACATGTTTGTAAAGCAATTTCCCTTTCTATAATGCATTTTCACCATTATATGTGCTTTTATACATATTAATTGACTGGAGAACTGCACTGTGAAATATGACTGGCAGAAGCACTGCAGTCTTAGTCACTAAGAACTTTACCTTCCTGCAATCTTTCTTGGTTCTGGTGGCACTGTGGGGGCTTCCAAAACAAAGCGTTTCATGGTACGCTTCTGGTGTGATAGTCAAGCCATGGTGCAGGTGACTGATTCCCAGACATCTAAGAAGCCTGAGGTGATGAAGCTGGTCCAGACATTTGTACTAAAATGTTTACAAACACAATATCCTTTTTGCAGGGCATCTTGTTCCTGAGCTTTATTGGCAGTGCTGTTTAGCAGCTAGTAGCCACAGCACAGATGGAGCCAGACAGAATGCCTGGGGTGCCTTGGAGCTTTGGCTCAGCAAGGTGTGGAAAGCCACTGTGGCATCCCAAGCTCCTAATGCCCAAGCCAGCTGCACCAGGAGTGTGTGGGGAATTCCAGGCATTCCAGTGTGTGGGGAATTCCAGGACTTCCTGTTTCCTCCGCTGACCGGGAAGGAGCGCGGGTAAGCTCTGCGGAGAAACCCCGAGCTTTGCAAAGGCAAAAAAGAGGTTTTTGCTAGGGCTGTGCAAACCTCCAAACCCAGGGATAAAATCCTTGGGATCTAAGAGTCTTACAGCGTTCTAGCGACTCTCCGGCTCGAAAACCAGCTCCTTTTTTGCAGGAGTTGGAGGGAGCGGGATTGAAGTCGCGAACGCCGAGATTCATCGTGCCTTGCAAAGCGCTGCCACAAGCTCCACGGAAGAGCGGAGAAGCACCCCAAAACCCGGAGTTTCCTAAGGTTGGGGCAAAGAGACGAACAGACAGACACGAGAAGGGGCAAACCAACCCCCCCTCCAAAGGAAACAAAGGTACAAGCTCAAAGGGGATCTACCGGAGGCTGCTAGCTAAAATGGCGCTGGGCGTGGAGTTACGAGGAAGGTAAAGAGAGATAGAATCAGCGGAGCAGCTTTTTACAAGCCAACGGCGACGGGAGTGAAAAATACGTTTCGTGGGTTGCCACAGGAGAAGATTATAGTCTAGAATATAAAAGGGGGAAAATCCCCAGTAAATATCCCCATCCTGAACTTTACTAAACAGAGGGACTTACTTTTATTAAGTTTATCTCTCCTTGCATCTATTAAGCGGAGGAACCCATCCTTTCTAGCCCTTTCCAGCTTCCTTTGGGGTTGGAATGAGCGGGGCGAATGCAGTTGGGACGACACTGAGCGTGGATAAGGCAAAAGGGTGTGACACACTCTCAAACCGGAGCGCTAACAATTTGGGATACATATTAACATAAGACTGATACTGGGAAGTAGACTCCTGTAATAGAGATGACTGTGAGTACACTGTATCTAATTTGAGATCGAAAAGGAGAGGTAACGGACCCTGAAAGTAACTATTAGAGAGAGACCAGTGGGTTAAGGCTGTTATAGATTGTCACAGAGGCGAATTATTATTGAGTGGAAAGACTTGGTGCTAGAAACATCCTAATAAAGTGACTGGGCGGATAAGGGGCAAGTTTAAGACTCTAAGTGGCCCTTTCAATATTGGCTACAAATCCTGGTTACAAACTTTGCTACAAATTGCTACAAATTGAAACCTGCCACAGGAAACAAGCTACAAACAGACCCTAAAAGGCACTCCACCAAGCCAGAACTGCTTCTCTGAACTGCTACTTTGAACTGCTACTTTGAACTGCTGGGTGGCAATTGAACTAAAGCTCTGAATTGACCACTGAGAGAAAGCTCGGACTGGCCGACTCATTGGAAACGGCAGGGCAGATTAGCTTGCTTGAGGGAAGTGGGTTTAGAGGGATATATAACAAAGGGGGATTAAGATTTGAAGGGGATTGATTTTCATTTCATTTCTATTTCTTCATTGACGGGGCTGTGGGTGGAGTTGTGAATTGTGAATATTGTGTTTTTGGATTAGATGTAAGAGACACCTAGTGGCAAAAGGAGACATATATGCCGGTTTAGAACCAAGGACCATCAGTGGCAGAGAAACGTAACGTAAACATATTTAGAGAAACATTAGTCACTGTGCATCAAGAAATAGAGGTTAAAATTAAATTGGACTCAAAAATGCCGAACAGAGGAGGAAAAACACTAACAACTAGTGAAAGAAGAGGTTCAAAGCCAGAAGTAGAAGGGGAAGGAGACTTAGCTAAAATATTAACAGAGTTACGGGAAATTAGGAAGGAAATGAGAGAAAGTGAGAAAAATATCGAAGGGAAACTGGAAGGAATAGTAACAGAAATATCAGAAATATCAGGCCAAATGAAAGAAATGAATAACAAGATTAATAC